>NC_092333.1:502612500-503812500 GCF_046630445.1 Rutidosis leptorrhynchoides | reverse complement strand
GTCGTTACATGTAAGTGTTGTTTTGAAACCTTTAGGTTAACGATCTTGTTAAATGTTGTTAACCCATTGTTTATTAAATCAAATGAGATGTTAAATTATTACATTATCTTAATATGATATATATACATTAAATGTCGTTACAACGATAATCGTTACATATATGTCTCGTTTCAAAATCATTAAGTTAGTAGTCTTGTTTTTACATATGTAGTTCAATGTTAATATATTTAATGATATGTTTACTTATCATAATATCATGTTAACTATATATATATCCATATATATATGTCATCATATAGTTTTTACAAGTTTCAACGTTCGTGAATCACCGGTCAACTTGGGTGGTCAATTGTCTATATGAAACCTATTTCAATTAATCAAGTCTTAACAAGTTTGATTGCTTAACATGTTGGAAACACTTAATCATGTAAATATCAATTTCATTTAATATATATAAACATGGAAAAGTTCGGGTCACTACAACAATCTGATTTGCAAATTGTGCACAAGGAAGAACGAGATAAGACACAAGAGACAAAGATGAAACCAGTTATAAAATCGAACTCAGGGCTAAAGGTACCGAAAACCAACCGCTAGTGAGGAGACCAAACCAACATTGGTTAAAGACCCAAGAGACCAACAAAACTACACTGTCAAGAAACTATGGAGGCCGGAAAAACGAAAGTAGTTACATCGGCTCCCAACCAAGCCCTCGACCACCAACCCATAGCAATCAAAACCTACGGAGTACGGGACCCATACACACCGTCAATGAGTCGTTGATGAAGAGATAAAAAACAAAACAAGTAACCACTACCAGTGCCGAAAAACCAAGATAAAGCGTCTCCAATGAAAACCCCCCACAACACGTCTACCTCAACAAAATCAACCTTCAGAGAAAAGAGGAATACCTCTGAACTCGTCGTCTGAGGGTCGATGCTAGAAACATCGTAAGAGTAGCCTAGATCGGGTCGAAAACTGGCGAAAAATGAAACAAGAGACAGGAGAGAAAAAGGGGAGTTAAATAAGAGAGAAAATGTAAAGAAATCAACTCAAAATCGCAAGTCGAATGGGTTGTTGGCTGGAGCTAAAGGATGTCGAAAAAACGTTGTCAAAGTGAAGAAAAGCCACCGCATGTGTCATAAACTTCATGCATAATATTCGAATAGCCGTGATCGCCTCATGTGAATAGTGGTAAAATTCAGAACACCTCGTGCATTAGGTAGTTTTTAATTGTAAAATAATCATTATGTATAATAAGTTGATGTTATAGGTTAAACATAATAAAAAGTTATTACTTCCACCGTCTTAATTCTATAGTTCAGTATACTTTTTTGAAATGTCCCACATTAATTGTTTACTTCTATAAATGTAAGACAAAAGATGAGTAAAAAGTATAAGGTAAGACTGAAAAGTTAACAAAAAATGTGTCAGTCATTTTTTTTAAATTGTATTTTTTTATTCGGAGACAATAGATTTAATACGAAGAATATATCTTCAAAAATTTCAAGGAAAAGTTGTTCACACTTTTGAAAGTGACGTTTGAAATAATAGGCGAAGTTGACATTTGAAAGTCTTTCCATAGTTTCCCATAGAGTAAGCCATTTTGAATATTTTGATACAGTAAATTGTTTGTGTTTTGATGTGAATGGTTTTGTGTCGGAAAATGTTGTGTTGTATTTAGTACTCCTACTGTCATAACCCGTCCTTAACCATAAGAACGTGTTAGATAACGTATGATTTCATTGCGAGGTATTGACCTCTATATGCGACATTTTTAAAAAGGAAAACTGCATATATTATACATTACAAACCAAACCATTATTTTTGTTACAAGCTTTAGACAATAAAAAGATGATTATCGTTTAACGATAATCTTCGACTTACAAACTTTACAAATGATAATAACAACACGATTTCTAGCATATTTTACAACACACGTCCTCGGATATGCAGTTTTATTTTTGACACAAATATGAGTACGCATGATCCTGCTTAGATTCAACATAATGCAGCGGAAGCTTTAATTATCACCTGAGAATAAACATGTTTAAAAACGTCAACATAAAGTTGGTGAGATATAGGTTTAGTGCGCAGCAATATATATATATAGACCACAAGATTTCGTATATAAACATTTCAATAAAAATATTCTAAGTGGTTGAGCACTTGGTAACCATACTTAACATTTTCACGTCGCATATTCCCTTTAATATGAAATCTTACTACACCGTACCAAGTGTAGTCACAAAACGAAGTACTGTGCAACCGTTGAATACTGGTCGTCCAGTCCGATTGGGGTTGTCAGGCCCGATAGATCTATCAACAGGATTCGCGTTTACATTACCGCTGTAAATATTAGTTACCAAGCTACAGGGAAGTATGCCAGTGGTACAACTCAACGTAGAATATATTTTTCAGTTACTTGTGTCCATAATGTAAAACATAAAATACATGTATTCTCATCCCGAAATATTTAGAGTTTAAAAGTGGGACTATATACTCACTCTTGTCTTGATGATATATATATTTTGACTCGGTCTTCCGGTTGATATCACGAACCTATCCATATATAATATATCAATATGTTTTCATTTTTCAACAAACGTTATAAATATATACTTGTTATACTTTTAATACTTTGAATAATTCCTTAGTCCGTAGTTAGCAGTCCGATGTTAGTAATTCAATTTTAATGGTTCATTTTTAGATGTTTAATATACCCGCAATAAACAAAACCCCCAACGAAATAAATAAAACCCCATCGTATATGTATTGGTCGAGATTAATCTTGACCCATGGTACCGGTGTTGTCAAATGACGTGTTGCGTACATAAAGTACCGGTGTTGTCAAATGACGTGTTGCGTACAAACACGGGATCTTATGATTAATCTTCTCGTATTGTTTACGGGTGATCCTGAACCATATGAAATTGAATTATAAGTACATATATATAAAATATCATGTTATCTTAGAAATATGTGATTTATATCATTTTTTCCAATTGATCCCGTAGTTGAAATGATCTAGGATAACCAATTTTGTTTCGGTCATAGTTTCTTCGTTACAAATCCGTTTTCGTTGATTCAAATTGCCATCTTCTTGGATCGAGTTCTTCTTTAAGACTATGAACTGTAAATACCTTGGTTTGTATTCAAAATCATACGGCATAAGTGAAACATTAGTGAAACATATGAAGTTAAACATTTTTGTTACAACAAAATCATTTAATGACCATTTTTCTAAAAATACTTATACTTTGAAAAACCAAGTTTTACCTTGTTAAATTAACATATAAATAAGTTATGTTACATGTCTTGAAGTATTTTAAAAGTTAAGTTAGAAGGATCTATTTAGTTTGCAAACAAGTTTGAAAACATTCAAACTATGTTCTTGTTGTTAAACTTTTGTACCACAAAATAAGATAGCTATATATATATGAATCGAATAAGGTTATGAACATAGTTACTACCTCAAGTTCCTTGGATAAGTTTGCTGTAAAAGAGGAGTAAGAAGCTAGAATCAAAAGGGTGATAGAAGTGGATGAAAGATTGGAAGTAAGTTGGTGTTCTTGGAGAGTTTTCTTGAAGTGTTTTTGTATGGTTTTCTTATGGTGTTTTAGTATGGTTTTTGAAGCTAGATCTTTATGGAATTTTGCTGGGTTGTTATGGAGTTTAGAGAGTAAGAAAGAGTGTGTGTTTTTAGTTAAGAGATTGAAGTAAAAATGAATCAAAAATGATGATACATATATACTCCTAAAAATGTGATCTTTAAGGATAACATGACAAAATTCTAGTTTGTATTTTTGTAATTAGTCTTGCAATGATTCAAAAGTAATTACCTAGCTCTAAGGGCATGAATAATGGCTGGTTAGGTGGTGATTTTGATGTGTATTTACTATTAGTAAATACGTATAGGAGCTAGGTATGATACGAGTACAAATACTCTAAATATACGTATAGAAATTTTGTGAAAAATGGAATGAGGATTCAAATATAGCTATCTTTTGTGAATATACTTATATGGTTTTATGTATTTAAGTTCTTTAAAAGTAATTAAATACATTACTTATACAATATATGTATAACATTATAAGTCTTAAGTATATATGTCAAATAACGTTACGTATTGTTATCGTTTTGAAAACTTAAGTTAGTAGTTTCAAAATACACATATAACTTGTTGTTATTAATATAAAATGAGATATTAAATCATTCTTTAATCATGTTAAATATGTATATATACATATATATACACAGACGTATAATTATCATATATTGTATAGTTCGTGATATCATCGGTCAAACTAGACGGTCAAACGTTGTATAAAACTCTTTTCGGAAATATAAGTCTCAACAATTTGGATTACTTATCATGTTGGCAAGGTTTAATTTATGTAAATATTAATCTTTTAAGTATAGAATGATCGAAAAAGTGCGGTCGTTACATTACCTCCCCGTTAAATAAATTTCGTCCCGAAATTTTAGAATTGTACCTATTTTGCGTCATCGATAAACAAGTGTGGATACTTTCGTTTCATCTGATCCTCTCGTTCCCAAGTAAACTCGGGACCTCTTCTAGCATTCCAACGAACCTTAACAATCGGTATATTACTCTGTTTGAGCTGTTTAACTTCACGGTCCATGATTTCAATTGGTTCTTCGACGAATTGTAGTTTCTCGTCGACATGGATTTCTTCAAGAGGAATGGTGAGGTCTTCCTTTGCAAGACACTTCTTCAGGTTTGAGACGTGAAAGGTATTATGTACTCCAGCGAGTTGTTGCGGTAACTCGAGTCGATAAGCTACCGGTCCAATGCGTTCGATGATCTTGAACGGGCCTACGTACCTTGGGTTCAGTTTACCCCTTTTGCCGAAACGTATTACACCTTTCCAAGGTGACACCTTTAGCATAACCATGTCCCCGACCTGAAACTCTAATGGTTTCCTTCGGACATCGGCGTAGCTCTTTTGGCGACTGCGGGCTGTTTTTAATCTCTCCTTGATTTGCACTATCTTCTCAGTCGTTTCATGTATGATCTCGGGACCAGTTAATTGTCGATCTCCTACTTCATTCCAACAGATAGGAGATCTACACTTCCTTCCATACAATGCTTCGAATGGCGCAGCTCCAATGCTCGCATGATAACTATTATTATACGAGAATTCTGCTAACGGTAGATATTTATCCCATCCGTTTCCAAAATCGATCACACATGCCCTGAGCATGTCTTCAAGAGTCTGAATTGTTCTTTCACTCTGCCCGTCCGTTTGCGGATGATATGCGGTACTCATATCCAAACGAGTTCCTAGTGCCTCCTGTAGTGATTGCCAAAACTTTGAGGTAAATCTACTATCACGATCGGATATAATGGAAATAGGTATTCCATGCCTTGAAACAACTTCCTTTATATACAATCGTAATAGTTTCTCCATTCTATCTGTTTCCTTTATAGGCAAGAAATGTGCAGATTTGGTAAGACGATCAACAATTACCCAAATGGTGTCGTATCCCCAGGCAGTCTTTGGTAACTTCGTGATGAAATCCATGGTAATACCATCCCATTTCCATTCTGGGATTTCTGGTTGTTGAAGTAACCCTGACGGCTTCTGGTGTTCTGCTTTGACTTTGGAACAAGTTAAACATTCCCCAACATATGTTGCAACGTCTATCTTCAAATTAGGCCACCAATAATGCGTCTTAAGATCTTGGTACATCTTTCCAACTCCAGGATGTATCGAATATCTTGTCTTATGTGCCTCGTTCAATATCAACTTCCTTAATCCACCCAACTTCGGTACCCAAATACGATTTGCAAAATATCGAATTCCATCTTCCCGCATAACGAGTTGCTTCTCATACTTCTTCATTATTTAATTTCCTATATTTTCTTTAGTAAGTGCTTCTCGTTGAACTTCTTTGATTTGTGAGTTGAGATTCATGCGAATTTTTATGTTCATCGCTCGTACTCGAATTGGTTCTTGTTCCTTTCTGCTTAGTGCGTCAGCCACCACATTCGCTTTCCCGGGATGATAACGAATTTCACAATCATAGTCGTTTATTAACTCGACCCACCTACGTTGCCTCATGTTCAATTGTTTCTGATCAAAAATATGTTGAAGGCTTTTATGATCAGTAAACACAGTGAATTTAACCCCATACAAGTAGTGTCTCCACATCTTCAATGCAAACACGACTGCTCCCAATTCTAGATCATGCGTCGTATAATTTCGCTCGTGAATCTTCAATTGTCGGGATGCAAATGCAATTACTTTCTTTCGTTGCATAAGAACACAACCAAAACCTTGTCGCGAAGCGTCACAATATATTTCAAAATCATCGTTCCCTTCAGGTAACGATAAAATAGGCGCCGTAGTTAACTTCTTCTTCAGTATTTGAAATGCGTTCTCCTGCTCCGAGGTCCATTCATATTTCTTCCCTTTTTGCGTTAACGCTGTCAACGGCTTAGCTATTCGGGAAAAATCTTGAATAAACCTTCTATAATAACCGGCTAAACCCAAAAATTGGCGTATCTGTGTTGGTGTCTTAGGAGTCTCCCATTTTTCAATAGCTTCAGTTTTTGCTGGATCAACCTGAATTCCTTCGCTATTAACAACATGGCCAAGAAATTGCACTTCTTTCAACCAAAAAGCACACTTGGAAAATTTAGCATATAGCTGTTCTTTTCTTAACAACTCCAATATCAACCTTAAATGCTCTTCATGCTCTTGCTCACTCTTGGAATAGATAAGAATATCATCAATGAAAACGATAACAAACTTATCTAAATACGGACTACAAACTCGATTCATGAGGTCCATGAATACAG
This sequence comes from Rutidosis leptorrhynchoides, assembly GCF_046630445.1. NCBI lineage: Eukaryota > Viridiplantae > Streptophyta > Magnoliopsida > Asterales > Asteraceae > Rutidosis > Rutidosis leptorrhynchoides. The sequence goes on along the minus strand of NC_092333.1, from coordinate 503,805,671 downwards.
CTGGCGCATTCGTCAATCCAAACGGCATAACCAAAAATTCATAATGACCATAACGTGTCCGAAAAGCAGTTTTCGGAATATCCTCTTCTTTGACGCGTAGTTGATGATAGCCCGATCTTAAGTCGATTTTCGAATAAACACATGATCCTTGCAATTGATCAAATAAGTCATCAATTCTCGGTAGTGGATACCGATTCTTGATAGTTAACTTATTTAATTCACGATAATCTATACACATTCGGAAAGATCCGTCTTTCTTCTTGACAAACAAAATTGGAGCTCCCCACGGTGATGTACTTGGTCGTATGAATCCACGGTCCAATAATTCTTTTAACTGACTTTGAAGTTCTTTTAATTCGGACGGTGCAAGTCTATATGGAGCACGAGCCACTGGTGCAGCTCCTGGTACTAAATCTATTTGAAATTCTACAGATCTAAATGGAGGTAATCCCGGCAACTTTTCCGGAAAGACTTCAGGAAAATCTCTTGCCACAGGCACGTCATTGATGCTCTTCACTTTTTCCTTTGTTTCGACTTTATTAACATGTGCTAAGATAGCATAGCACCCTTTCTTCAAGCACTTTTGAGCTTTCAAATAACTAATGAGTTTTAGCTTTGAGTTACCCTTCTCTCCATAAATCATCACTGGCATTTTATCCTTACCAGGAATACGAATTGCCTTCTTGGCACAAACAACTTCCGCTCCTATTTTGGACATCCAGTCCATGCCGACTATTACATCAAAACCTCCCAATTCTACGGGTATTAAGTCGATTTTAAACGTTTCTCCGGCTAAATTTATTTCACAATCACGACAAATTTTATCGGCTTCAATTAGTTTACCATTAGCTAACTCAATCAAGTACTTAGCATCTAAAGGTAATGATGAACAATTCAATTTAGTGTAAAAGTTTCTACACACATAACTTCTATCGGCGCCAGTATCAAATAAAATAGATGCTGATAAGTTATTAATGGTAAACGTACCCGTAACAAGCTCCGGGTCTTCTCGTGCCTCTCTAGCATTAATAACAAACGCTCTTCCACGTGCAGGTCCGCCATTATGATTCGGGCACTGACTCTTATAGTGACCTTGTTTTCCACAACCAAAACAAGTAATGGTAGCCAAAGCAGTTCTATTTGCGTTGGTGGCAGGAGTCTTGTTGCCATTTGTAACGAGAGCCTTACAATCTTCCGCAAGATGACCTTGTCGATTACACTTGGTGCATAACACACTACAGTAACCAAAGTGATGTTTGTGGCAACGGTTGCATAAAGGACTTTGTCCTTTGTAACCAAAACTTAAACCACTACCCGTACCTTGCGTGTTTTCTTGTTTCTTAAAAGATTGTTGTTGGTTACCTCGATCATAATTTCCATTCCACTTTCTTTTGTTACCTGATACCTTCACATCAGTATTGGATACTTTCTTATCCATGATGACCTGATCCATTAGCTCGTTTGCCATGGTTATAGCTTCATGAATTGTCTTAGGTTTCGATGCTGTAACATTTGCCTTGACCTTTTTGGGCAAACCAGCTTTGTACATTTCAATCTTCCGTTCTTCGGTTGGAACCAATTCAGGACATAGTAAAACCAGTTCCATGAATCGCTGATTGTAGTTGGTGATTTCAGTACCAACCACCTTCAAACTTCGTAACTCATCTTCTAACTTAATAACCTCATTCCTTGGACAATACTCGGTGATTATCATTGCTTTGAATTCTTCCCATGGAGTATCATAAGCTACATCTCCTCCTACCGCCTTCACATAATTCTTCCACCATGTGAGTGCACTATCTTGTAAAGTGCACGATGCAAACTTGGTCATGTCTTTTTCATCACAACCGCTGATTTTGAACACCGTCTCCATCTTTTCTATCCATCGGGTTAAACCGATAGGTCCTTCCGTTCCACTGAATGATGATGGCTTGCAAGCTTGGAACGTCTTGTAGGAGCATCCTACACGAGGATTTGGATTAACTGCAGCAGCTCTTGCAGCCTCAACCCATAGCATTCTATCGTTGACTCGCTGGTTGATGAAGTTCTCGACTTCTTGTTCCGTCATTCGGTTCAATCGCGCCATTTCCTAATGAAAGAAAATAATTATTCACATGGATTATTATAGATGTAGTGTGTATTTATAGTACATTATAGCTTATTAATAATATGAACTAGGTATTATTATAAAAGCCTTTTCTTCTTATTAGCGTTTTATAATTATATCTTGGGTAGTACCTACCCGTTAATGTTCATACTTAATAGCTTAGTACAGAATCAATTACTACAATCTAAATAATACTTAACCATGGAAAATTATTGCATTTCATACTTCAATATTTTACATATGCTTATCTTACATCGAACATTAAGCAAACCACACTATTAATATTATACAAAACATTATTCGGTTCCATGGTTTGACACAGCAGCGCATCGTTTGATCTATTTTCTAGGACGTTTAGACACAAAGATTTGCTTAACGCTTATCCTAACTGTCTGCCTATATTTTGGCTGTGGGACTGAAGAACTGGATGCCGGGACAGAACGAATAGGAATAGCGGGAATAGGGGTGGTAGTGTTGAGTGGAATTGGTGCCACATCATTCTCATTAAACTCGGGATTTGGATTTTCTAATTCATTAGCCTTTCGTTTCTTTCCTAGTTCGAACTCGTCTTTTGTAATTTCCTGTATTTCTTCCTCGGGTTCACTTTCCTCCTCGGGTTCACTTTCCTCCTCGGGTTCATCCGGAATTTGTGAGTCTTCCCCAAGGATATCATTTTCGTCATCGGACAGGTTAATGACTGGAACGCCATCTGAAGATTCTGATTCGGAGTCGTTGATTGTGATAACAATTTTTGAGCTCGACATCTATCACACAACAACTAACCCATTAGTACTTATATAATATTTACATATAAATTTTAACCAACAGTGATAAGCAATGGTTTTTTTTTTTTTTTTTTTTTTCAGACCCGGTCAAAGTCCAGACTTACTAATGTATCCTAACGGCTTCTCGGTTAGACACACTAATGCAGACCTGGTTCGCTAAGACCAACGCTCTGATACCACATGTCATAACCCGTCCTTAACCATAAGAACGTGTTAGATAACATATGATTTCATTGCGAGGTATTGACCTCTATATGCGACATTTTTAAAAAGGAAAACTGCATATATTATACATTACAAACCAAACCATTATTTTTGTTACAAGCTTTAGACAATAAAAAGATGATTATCGTTTAACGATAATCTTCGACTTACAAACTTTACAAATGATAATAACAACACGATTTCTAGCATATTTTACAACACACGTCCTCGGATATGCAGTTTTATTTTTGACACAAATATGAGTACGCATGATCCTGCTTAGATTCAACATAATGCAGCGGAAGCTTTAATTATCACCTGAGAATAAACATGTTTAAAAACGTCAACATAAAGTTGGTGAGATATAGGTTTAGTGCGCAGCAATATATATATATATAGACCACAAGATTTCGTATATAAACATTTCAATAAAAATATTCTAAGTGGTTGAGCACTTGGTAACCATACTTAACATTTTCACGTCGCATATTCCCTTTAATATGAAATCTTACTACACCGTACCAAGTGTAGTCACAAAACGAAGTACTGTGCAACCGTTGAATACTGGTCGTCCAGTCCGATTGGGGTTGTCAGGCCCGATAGATCTATCAACAGGATTCGCGTTTACATTACCGCTGTAAATATTAGTTACCAAGCTACAGGGAAGTATGCCAGTGGTACAACTCAACGTAGAATATATTTTTCAGTTACTTGTGTCCATAATGTAAAACATAAAATACATGTATTCTCATCCCGAAATATTTAGAGTTTAAAAGTGGGACTATATACTCACTCTTGTCTTGATGATATATATATTTTGACTCGGTCTTCCGGTTGATATCACGAACCTATCCATATATAATATATCAATATGTTTTCATTTTTCAACAAACGTTATAAATATATACTTGTTATACTTTTAATACTTTGAATAATTCCTTAGTCCGTAGTTAGCAGTCCGATGTTAGTAATTCAATTTTAATGGTTCATTTTTAGATGTTTAATATACCCGCAATAAACAAAACCCCCAACGAAATAAATAAAACCCCATCGTATATGTATTGGTCGAGATTAATCTTGACCCATGGTACCGGTGTTGTCAAATGACGTGTTGCGTACATAAAGTACCGGTGTTGTCAAATGACGTGTTGCGTACAAACACGGGATCTTATGATTAATCTTCTCGTATTGTTTACGGGTGATCCTGAACCATATGAAATTGAATTATAAGTACATATATATAAAATATCATGTTATCTTAGAAATATGTGATTTATATCATTTTTTCCAATTGATCCCGTAGTTGAAATGATCTAGGATAACCAATTTTGTTTCGGTCATAGTTTCTTCGTTACAAATCCGTTTTCGTTGATTCAAATTGCCATCTTCTTGGATCGAGTTCTTCTTTAAGACTATGAACTGTAAATACCTTGGTTTGTATTCAAAATCATACGGCATAAGTGAAACATTAGTGAAACATATGAAGTTAAACATTTTTGTTACAACAAAATCATTTAATGACCATTTTTCTAAAAATACTTATACTTTGAAAAACCAAGTTTTACCTTGTTAAATTAACATATAAATAAGTTATGTTACATGTCTTGAAGTATTTTAAAAGTTAAGTTAGAAGGATCTATTTAGTTTGCAAACAAGTTTGAAAACATTCAAACTATGTTCTTGTTGTTAAACTTTTGTACCACAAAATAAGATAGCTATATATATATGAATCGAATAAGGTTATGAACATAGTTACTACCTCAAGTTCCTTGGATAAGTTTGCTGTAAAAGAGGAGTAAGAAGCTAGAATCAAAAGGGTGATAGAAGTGGATGAAAGATTGGAAGTAAGTTGGTGTTCTTGGAGAGTTTTCTTGAAGTGTTTTTGTATGGTTTTCTTATGGTGTTTTAGTATGGTTTTTGAAGCTAGATCTTTATGGAATTTTGCTGGGTTGTTATGGAGTTTAGAGAGTAAGAAAGAGTGTGTGTTTTTAGTTAAGAGATTGAAGTAAAAATGAATCAAAAATGATGATACATATATACTCCTAAAAATGTGATCTTTAAGGATAACATGACAAAATTCTAGTTTGTATTTTTGTAATTAGTCTTGCAATGATTCAAAAGTAATTACCTAGCTCTAAGGGCATGAATAATGGCTGGTTAGGTGGTGATTTTGATGTGTATTTACTATTAGTAAATACGTATAGGAGCTAGGTATGATACGAGTACAAATACTCTAAATATACGTATAGAAATTTTGTGAAAAATGGAATGAGGATTCAAATATAGCTATCTTTTGTGAATATACTTATATGGTTTTATGTATTTAAGTTCTTTAAAAGTAATTAAATACATTACTTATACAATATATGTATAACATTATAAGTCTTAAGTATATATGTCAAATAACGTTACGTATTGTTATCGTTTTGAAAACTTAAGTTAGTAGTTTCAAAATACACATATAACTTGTTGTTATTAATATAAAATGAGATATTAAATCATTCTTTAATCATGTTAAATATGTATATATACATATATATACACAGACGTATAATTATCATATATTGTATAGTTCGTGATATCATCGGTCAAACTAGACGGTCAAACGTTGTATAAAACTCTTTTCGGAAATATAAGTCTCAACAATTTGGATTACTTATCATGTTGGCAAGGTTTAATTTATGTAAATATTAATCTTTTAAGTATAGAATGATCGAAAAAGTGCGGTCGTTACACCTACCTACTGAAATACTGTACTAATAGTATTCGGTATCGGTTCATAGTTTACACGAAAATCAGGATTGCTACTATGTGATTCGGTACGGGTACTCCGAATATGAAAACTAAAATATAAAATGAATATTAAGTGTCATATGAGTCGGGTTTGGTACTGTCGCTTAGAACCTTAATTGAATTTCAAGAAGATTTAAAATCCATGAAAATTTGTATCTATCATTTTCATGGCGTCTCACACTTTATTTTTTTATTATTTTTTAACCTACTTATTGACCGGAGGTCTATTTGGAAATAATCTCTCTATCCATAGAACATTGAGAGAGGACTTTCTCTACTATTGGACTGTTTCACTTCGGATGGAGAAATAACTTGTCTATATTCTAAGATAGTGGAAGGACTGCCTACATCTTACCTCTCTGAAAGACATGTGGGATTGAATTTTGTTGTTGTTGTTGTAAATGTCATATGATATTATGTAATATGGTTCATGTTATGGAAAAACATAGCGTAAAATAACTACTTTCTCACATTCGAGAGAAAAACATATATCTTGATTGCTCTGAACTCTGTTAAGAGTTTTACTAGCCCTTTTGCTTTCGCTATTACTTATTAAACAAGTTTTCACATATCACATTTGAGAGATATTATGTGGTGAATGGACGAAATTATAATTACCGAATAAAATGCAATATGTGTACATTAATGAGGTAACAACAATTGTGAGCAAAATTAAAATGTTATTTTTGTTATGATACAAAAAAGTCAAGATAGGATGGCTGACAATTTCCATATTAATCCAAAATTTAGGAGACGTAATTGAATGTATATCACAAGCTTGAATTTGTACAGTGAACCTTACTAGTATAAATACAACATAAATCAACATGTAAGACACACCAAAACAATTTCATAATAGAAATCTCCTACTTCTCATATTTATTTCTTTGTTTATATATATGTCTTGTTGCATAGCATAGATCATTAAAGTTGTTAAATAAAACTAAAATTATAGCACGTTATCAGCACAAAGTGCTCCGTATAATCAAGGTTTTTAACGAGGCAGTACTAGTTGCTCTTTAATAAAATTGTCATCCAAAGGGGAGTGTTATAATATAATATAAATATACATAAAGTCATAAATGGATGTTGAAATGTCAAATATGGATGGCCAATTTTTAGTATAAATACTACATTAATGTAAGCTTGTAAGTTGCACCAGAATTTCATAATCAAAATTCTCTACTTATTCTTATGCTTTGTTCATGCATATTAGTAAATAAGTCTTGCTTGCAAAAGTATAGGCCATAATAATTATTAATAATAATTAAAATTACTGATACCACATGAAGCGACCCGTCCTAATCCACCTGGACGAAGTCTTCAACATTTGGTCCCATTGCGAGGTACTGTCCTAAATATGCCATGAACGACTCCAATTAATATCTTTAAAATGAGCAAATTCACAGCGGAAGATTTCTTTCATACCTTAGAATAAACATGCTTTAAAGTGTCAACTAAAAGGTTGGTGAGTTCATTAGTTTATCATAATCGATCATTTCCATAATTTTAATAGACCACAAGATTCTCATTTTTCATAAATAACATTACACTCGCAAGTGTATAAAAATCATTCATATGATGGACACCTGGTAACCGAACTAACAAGGATGCATATAGAATATCCCCCGCATACTCGCAAGTATGCTATATAACGGAAATCGCAATCACCTTTTTAAATCGAAGTACTAAAGCATTCCAAATTCCAGAATGGGGTTTGTTAGGCCCATAGATCTATCTTTAGGATTCGCGTCAATTAGGGGTCATTTCCCTAATTCTTAGGTACCAGACTTGAAGGGGCGATATTCGATTTCGATAATCCAACCATAGAATGTAATTTCGATTACTTGTGTCTATTTCGTAAAACATTTATAAAAGCAGCGCATGTATTCTCAGTCCCAAAAATATATATTGCAAAAGCATTTAAAAGGGAGCAAATGAAACTCACAATACGATATTTTGTAGTAAAAATATGCATACGACGATACTGAATAATGCAGGGTTGACCTCGGATTCACGAACTTATATCATTTATATATATAAATTAACACATATAATACTCAAAGATAGATACAATATTAATTATCAAGAAATAATGGTGATCCATGAAAGAATAAAATTGAAGATGTTAGTAGACGCTCTTATAAGAATCCCAGAGATTCTTATTAATGATCTGGTAACGTGGATCATCAGTCTAGTATTTCTTGAATACATGAACATCATGTTTAGCTCTACAAATAATGTGACGACCCAGAAATTTCCGACCAAATTTAAACTTAACCTTTATATGATTTCGATACGATAAGCAAAGTCTGTAATATTGGAATCACAAAAACTTTGAACTGTGTTCATGTATTCATTTATCCTTCGACTGCTCTCGACGATTCACGAACAATTGTTTGTAAATAAATATGTGTATATATAGATTAGTAAATACTATATAAAATATAATATTAATATATCAAACTTAATTACAAGTTATAATATAAGTTGTTATTATTATTGTTACTTTCATTAATATTATTAACATTAATATTAATATTAATATTAACATCGATGTTATTAATATTATTGTTTTAATATGAAATTTGATACATGTAACTTGTTGTATCTTAATTATTACTTGTATTATTATTAGGTATTATTATTACCTTTACCATTAAAAATTATTATTTTTATTATCATGAACATTAATATCATTTTTATATAAAATTATTATTATCATTACTTTACCATGATTCTTATTCATATTAGTATTATTTTGATATTATTAATACAAAAATTATTATTATTATTGTTAATATTAACATTATCATAATATTATTATCACTATTATCTCTATTGTTATTATTATTATTATTATTATTATTATTATTAGTCTCATTATTATTAATAAAATTAATGCTAAATACTAATGTGTATATATTTAATATTATTTTGTTTCTTTACATAATTAATATACAATATATATATATATATATATATATATATATATATATATATATATATATATATATATATATATATATATATATATATATATATATATATATATATATATATATATATATATATATATATATAATGATATATGATATATGATAATGCAGATACAAATATATACCTATATATATATATGAAGAGCAAGTTTACATATATAAAAGTATATACAGAAAATATATATACGTAAATACTGATTATAAATAAAAATAGATACAAATACTAATTATAAACATATATTTCATCTCAACATCACCCTTTTTCTAAATTGTTTCTTATCTCAAATTCTGTGATAGGATTCGAATCCAAACAAATCGTAGAATCAGTTAGACTTCACAATCACTTTATTTTTTTTTTATTCTTCTGATTGATCTCCCTGTCTAAACTCGTACAAATCATGACATCAAGAATCTTTCTTTTTCTCTGTTTACAATTAAGCCAAATCAACTTTAACAGATTGTAGTTTTCTTAATATTTCTTCTGACAGAATCAAATAAATTGTCGAGCTAATTAAACTAGTGAACAAGTAATAATTGAGATACATTAGCTGTGATTATAATTAATAACCTCTATAAACACTTTGCAATGTGTAAACGATATAAAACACCATTAACCACTATGAAAACTCACTTCCAATTTACTTCTCGTCCGAGAACATATCATCACTCTCTTTAACCATCAACCCATGACCATAAGAACATTCACCAAAACCGCTACCTTCACTACTTCGTTTAATCTATATCACTCAAGAAAACCAAACACCCTCATTAACTTGTTACTACTTATATTTGTCAACAATTTGCAACACCATCTTTCGGTTATTAATCGATTCTTTTTGTTGTTGATGCTAACCGATGAAGATACCACAAAACCAAACCAAACTCAAACATGAGTCTTGTTGCTTCTTGTTTTCGTTTTCTGCCTTCTTTGATCATAAGACATCATCATCTTCATTAATCTCGCGAACACCAACTCATATATTACTTGGTGTTCTGTCCATACATCAAAATCACCACGGAGAACCACCACTATCATTATCACGAGTCACCTCTTCCGAATCACCATCACCAACGGACCATCATTTCCACGTACTCGATTCAATAGTTCAACCCAAGTAACCACCTTCAGTGAGTTCCTTTTTTGCTGTACCCGTTTTCTATAGTAATCAAAACACAATATACTGCTATACCTTCGTATGTTTCTTTTTACTATCTCATTAACCCACCTGCTGTATATTGCTTCGATTAGAGAATTTCTATTTTAACCATAATATCAGTTCCATTTATATTTGGAAAAGAGACAAGACAAAACAACTTTCGGTGAGGATTATTTAGTGCGCCACTTATAGTCAATAACTTTACAGCAAACAAATTAAAGTTAATCACAATAATCAAACATCACGTTGCAACTTGCTATACCTTTCCACTATTATTTGATCGTTACAGGCTATAACATCCAACTCCCTTGGGCCGAATTCTAGCTTTTGGATTGGGCCAAATTCTAATTTCTGTTGGGCCGAAATATAGAAGAGCCATAGTTATAAAGTTGGGGTAAACAGGTTGTATCCCTTTCCACATTACCTGCTATTATTTCGATTATATTTTTAACGATTAAGCTGATGAGGAGTAAAGGTGATTAGATGATAATGATATTGTACTAAGAAGATAATGATTCGGTGTTGTAAATAATACATGAAATGATATTGATGATGGCATGAGGTATACGATGATGATGATAGTGAAAATAAGAATACGATGATAGTTAAGAATAAGTGATAATATAATGATGATTAGCGAAAATGACATAACACAGTGATGATGATGATAACGAAACTGAGAAAGATGATGATGAGATGTTTATGATTATGATAATAATTAAGTTAGGATTTGGATTATGGTTATGAATATGGCGTAATGATTAGAGGATTAGGATAAGAAGGATGTTGGATTTTTTTTTTTACAGAAACAATGAGGGAATACCGATCCCTATTTAACTTTTTTCTTGCTAGACGGATATTACTGGGCTGCTGATTGTGTAGGGCTGAGATTTATTCTCTGTTGGGCCGAGGTCACATTCTCTGTTGGGTCGAAATCATTTATTCTCTGTTGGGCCGAAGTCATATTCCTGTTGGGCCGAGAAGAATAAGTTAAACTTAAACGGGTTTCATGATATACCAAAAGACATAAACAGAGGAGTGGTGTGGGGTGTTTTGGGTTGAGCGAGAGGTATCAAGTTCAAGCCCGGGCGGTGACGCTTATTTTCCTTTTTAGCTATTTCTTAAGGTAGCCATCATATTATTATTATTATTATTATTATTATTATTATTATTATTATTATTATTATTATTATTATTATTATTATTATTATTATTATTATTATTTACTACTATCATATTTATTTAAAGTATCATTATCATGACAATTCTAATAATTATTAAAGCTACCATTTTTATCATTCTCACTATTATTACTATATTATAACAAATAAAGACGTTGTACATAAAATATATTCATATTACCTATAATGATATATTAAACATGTTAATATATTTTTATATATATACAAAATAAACATATATATATATATATATATATATATATATATATATATATATATATAATTTAAGATATAAAATATAGACAAAATGTAGTACAAATTCTCTATAAACTACAACAATAAAAGTATATAGATTATATAATTAATATATGTAATTATTTGATTACCATTATATATGTTAATATATATATAAATGATATAAGTTCGTGAATCCGAGGCCAACCCTGCATTGTTCAGTTTCGTCTTATGAATATTTTTACTACAAAATATTGTAGAGTGAGTTCATTTGAATCCCTTTTACTCTTTACATTTTTGGGCTGAGAATACATGCAAATGCTTTATTAACTGTTTTACAATATATATATGCGTGAGTTCATTTGATTCCCTTTTACTCTTTACATTTTTGGAACTGAGAATACATACGCTACTTTTACAACTTCTTTATTAAATGCTTTTGAAATACATTTTAAACTGCGAATACATGAAATGCTTTTATAAATGTTTGACGAGATAGACACAAGCAAAACATTCCTCGAATGAATTATGTGGACGTGATAATTGCCACCATTGAATTATGTGGACGTGATAATTGCCACAATTGATATGAATATTTTTCTCCTGATTATTATTGCTTGGTAACCTAAGAATTAGGGAACATCACTAATTTTGAGAATTAGTGCAAGCCTAATTGACGCGAATCCTAAAGGTAGCTACCGGGTTTAACACCCCCACCCAGAATGTTCACTAGACGGAAGAGTTAGTGGGCGTTGTGTTTAGTACTTCGAAGTTTATATGATTATTATACAGACGAGATGTTCTGTTTTGGGGATATTATTTATGCGCATTATATGTTAAGGTCGGTTACCAAGCTAAGCAATGAAAGCAAAGTGAATGTTATGTATCGAGAGAATGATTTTTTATACACAGGTTATGTGTATGATATTTTGTACACGAGATATGTGTACGGTTACTAAGATTTATGAAAAATGGATTTCGTACACGAGAAAGGTGTACTGTATTTAAAAGATATCGCATGTACATTACAGGTGGGTGTAGGATTCGGGCCCATTTGTACCATGCAGCATTTAAATCTTGTGGTCTATCAAAATTATAGAATTTTATTGTTTTATGATAAACTTATGAACTCACCAACCTTTTGGTTGACACTTTAAAGCATGTTTATTCTCAGGTATGAAAGAAATCTTCCGCTGTGCATTTGCTCATATTACATGGAGTCGTTCATGGCATATAGAGGTCAGAACCTTGCAATGGGACCAATTGTTGAAGACTTCGTCTAGATGGATTAGGACGGGTCACTACAAATAAGTCCCAAAAAGAAAAGAAAACGAGAGTGAATCTGTTGAAAAATCTTGATTAAATAAACCCTGAGCTACCTTGAGATTTGAATGGTTTGAATTTTCTAAGATGCCTAGCTTGTTATGTATCACTCATAAATAAATGATTTTAGACCATAATGCATATGTTTATTAAGTGTTGTCTTTTATGTACTTCAGATTGTAACTTGTTTGCAGGTAATATAATTTGATTATATTGCTGAAATATAACTCATTATTTACTTATCTTATTTGAAGTTTTAGTATGAATTCTGCTGAAATACAACATCAATTAAATGGTAAAGACCTATGTATTGCAGATAGTGGTATCATACACACTATGATCAAATCTAAGAAATATTTCATTGATTTAAATCAAATGAAGGAATTATAAATACTATATCAGGTCTTGCAAGCTTGATATAAGGAATGGAAAAGGCAAAAATTCATATTACCAAATGGTACGAATTTTCTGATAAACAATGCCTTGTTTTCTCCCAAATCAAAGAGAAATTTGTTAAGTTTCTCTGATATATATCATAATGGATATGATTATCAGTCAATGATAACCGAAAATGAGAAATATCTATGTAGCACCAAAAAGCGCATATGATGAAAAGCGCAGCGCATATGATTAAAAGCGCATATGATAAAAAGCGCATATGATTACAAGCGCATATGATGAAAAGTGCATATGATGAAAAGCACAACGCATATGATTAGAAGCGCATATGGTGAAAAGGATATATGATTAAAAGCGCATATGATAAAAAGTGCATATGATGAAAAGCGCATATGATGAAAAGCGCAGCGCATATGATTAAAAGCGCATATGATGAAAAGTGCATATGATGAAAAGCACAGCGCATATGATTAAAAGCGCATATGATGAAAAGTGCATATGATGAAAAGCACAGCGCATATGATTAAAAGCGCATATGATAAAAAGGATATATGACGAAAAGCGCATATGGTGATTAATGAAAAGCACATATGGTGATTAATGAAAAGCACATATGGTGAATAATGAAAAGAATATTGAGAAAGAATCACCAATGTTTCTTGAAAGAATTCAAGGTTATATATATGGTCCAATTCATCCATCATGTGGACCATTTTGATATTTCATGGTTCTAATAGACGCATCTAGCGGATGGTCTCATGTTTGTGTGTTATCAAGCCATAATATGGCATTTGCAAAGTTTCTTGCACAAATTATTAAATTGAGAACACATTATTCTGATTACACCATTAAAAGGATAAGACTTGATAATGCTGGTGAGTTAACATCTCAAGCATTTAATGATTATTATATGTCTACAGGGATTGTTGTTGAACATCCAGTTGCTCATGTGCATACACAAAATTGATTTAGCTGAATCAATAGATAAACGCTTGCAGCTAATAACTAGACAATTGGTAATGAGTACAAAACTCTCAATATTTATATGGAGACATGTAAATTTACATGATGCGATATTAATTCTTATTAAACCAAGTGCAAGTCATAAGTATTCTCCATTACCAACTTAATTTTGGTCGAGAGCCAAATATTTTCCATCTTAGAACATTTGGTTGTGCGGTTTATGTTCCTATCGCACCACCACAACGCACTAAAATGGGTCCTCAAAGAAGGATGAGAATATATGTTGGATATGAAACATCTTCAATCATAAGATATATTGAACCCATGACGGGTGATGTTTATACAGCACGTTTTGCTGATTGTCATTTTAATAAAATATTGTTCCCTAGATTAGGGGGAGAAATAAAAAATAAAAAAATGATGTTTTATGGTGTGAACCTCAATTAATGTATCTTGATCCTCGTACAAAAGAATGCGAGATCGGAGTTCAAAAAATAATGCATATGCAAGAACTTGCGAATAAATAGTCTGATGCATTTATAGATATAAAAAGAGTAACTAAATCATATATACCAGCAGCAAATGCTCCAGCTCGAATTGAAATTCCAAAAGCTGGCAATAATGTCACTCTTGAGTCTTCGCCACGCCAGAAACGTGGGAGACCAATTGGTTCAAAAGATAAAAATCCTTGAAAAAGAAAATCAGCTGATAATGAGGTAAAAGAACGTGTTCAAGAAGAACCACAAACCAATATTCCTTCTGCAGAGGATATTGACGATGTAAATACATAAATTGCAATAAATTATGCAATATTATGGAGCCGAAACAAAATGACATATTGATTTTTCATATAATCTTACAATGACATCATGAATAAAGATGATGATCTGGAACCAAAATCTGTCATTGCATGTCAAAATAGACATGATTAGACTTAATGGAAAGGAGCAATACGAGCTGAATTAGAATCGCTCAATAAAAGAAAAGTTTTCGGATCAATCGTTATCACTTTTAAAGATGTGAAACGTATGAGATATAAAATGAATTTTTATCCGAAAAAGAAATAAAAAAAATGAAGTTACAAGGTAAAGCTAGACTTGTAACTCAAGATTTCTCTCAAAGACCATGAATAGATTATGAGGAAAACTTATTTTCCTGTTATGGATGCAATTACTTTTAGATACTTAATCAGCCTAACAGTTTCTAAAAAAAATTAGAAATGCATCTCATGGATGTTATTACTACTTATTTAAATGAATCACTTGATAGTGATGTATACATGAATATCCATGAAGGGTTTAAGGTATCAGAAGCATCTAATGCAAAATCCAAAGAAATGTATTCCATTGAGTCACAAAGATTTTTATATGGAATGATACAATAGTATAACTAATTAAGTGATTACTTAATAAGAAAAAGGGTATATAAATAATCTTATTTGAACATGTGTTCTTATTAAGAAAACAACATCCGGATATGTGATCATAGCCGTTTATGTCGATGATCTTAACATCATAGGTACAAATAAAGAGATCCATGAAGCCATTCAACTTCTAAAGAAAGAATTTGAAATGAAAGATCTCGGAAAAACCAAGTATTGCCTTGGTTTGCAGATTGAGCATATGCCTAATGGTTTACTTGTACACCAAACAACTTATACAGAAAAGATTTTAAAACGTTTCAATATGGACAAGACAAAACCATTAAGTACTCCTATGGTTGTTAGATCACTTAATGTTGACACTGATCAATTTCGTCCCTGTGAAGATCATGAAGATATCCTAGGACCAGAAGTACCATATCTTAGTGCAATTGGAGCTCTTATGTATCTTACAAATTGTACAAGACCTGACATTTCTTTTGCAGTTAATTTGTTGGAAAGGTTCAGCTCAGCTCCCACCAAAAGACACTGGAATGAGATCAAACACATATCTCGATACCTTCGAGGAACTACTGATTTAGGATTATTTTATTCTAACGAATCAAAACAAGATTTGGTTGATTATGCAGATGCATGTTATTTATCTGATCCACATAAAGCTAAATCTCAAACTGGATATGTATTCCTAAATGGAGGTACCACAAAATCATGGCGTTCTTAAAACAAACACTTGTTGCAACATCATCAAATCATGACGAAGTGATTGCATTATATGAAACTACTCGAAAATGTGTTTGGTTGAGATCAATGACACAAATCATTATTGATTCTTGTGGACTAGAACGCTATAAAAGACAAACAACTATCTTCACCAACAACTATATATGAAGATAATGCAGCTTGCATAATACAAATGAAAGAAGAGTATCAAAAGTGACAGTACAAAATATAAATGCTGACGAGGCGCCAAAGCCATAAACGGTCTTAACGGTCATAAGTTTGATGGAAAAGAATGGTATGTTGGTAAGGCTCAGAAAAGACTAAAACGGAATAGGAATTGAAACAAGGGTTTGAGCAAACCATGAAGGAGACTGTAGACAAATCACAGGGGCTAAACTTGTACATAAGAGATTTAGACAACCATGAAGGAGACTGATACAGTTTCAGATGAAAACTCAGATT
The DNA here is from genome assembly GCF_046630445.1 of Rutidosis leptorrhynchoides. Taxonomy (NCBI): domain Eukaryota; kingdom Viridiplantae; phylum Streptophyta; class Magnoliopsida; order Asterales; family Asteraceae; genus Rutidosis; species Rutidosis leptorrhynchoides. The sequence goes on along the minus strand of NC_092333.1, from coordinate 503,788,963 downwards.
CTTCTCATATACTCAAGATCTCGTAAAAGAGAACCAGATTAAAATGAGATACATTCAATCAACAACTCTGCTGATCTTTATACCAAAGCACTGTCAACCGCTGTTTTCAGAACACACATTCACAATATTGGCATGAGGCAAGTTCAAAAAATGTGACGACTCAGCGATGTCTACTTGAGGGGGAGTCAACTCTATAATGCACTCTTTTTCCCTTGACTAAAGTTTTTATCCCACTGAGTTTTTCTTTAGCAAGTTTTTTTAACGAGGCAGTACTAGTTGATCTCTATTGAAAATAAATTGTCATTCAAGGGGGAGTGTTATGATACAAAAAAAGTCAAGATAGGATGGCTGACAATTTCCATATGAATCCAAAATTTAGGAGACGTAATTGAATGTATATCATAAGCGTGAATTTGTACAGTGAACCTTACTAGTATAAATACAACATAAATCAACATGTAAGACGCACCAAAACAAATTCATAATAGAAATCTCCTACTTCTCATATTTATTTCTTTATTTATATATATGTCTTGTTGCATAGCATAGATCATTAAAGTTGTTAAATAAAACTATTTTAGCTACTTTTAGAGTTTTGAGCTAATTTGATGAGTTAACTACTAAACAAAGTTTAACTAGAATGTATGATTTCGGTACTATATCGTATTAATACCAAAAAAAGGGTACCAATACCGATACCGTTAATTTGATACATTATTCGAGAAAAGGTTTCGTCTTTTTACAATTTCGTCTTTTTCAGTAGCGACACTATGCAGTTCGGTACCGACTCAATACGGTATTAGTAATGATCTTATCCCTAGTTGTATTAAATGGTGAAGAAAATGAATAAAAATATAAATAAAAAAAGGGGGGAAAAGTAATAATCCGATAATTTATTTAAGATAAAGCTTTATCTATTCCATCAGACTTAAAACGGTTGGCTTTTGAGAGCGAAGGAAAATAAATGGATTTAAGCTTTAGTTTGGAGACGACGATCCGACATTCGAAACAAAATGCTTCCTCAACGTTCAATACGATACGCCATCCAATGGTGGTGGAACGCCAACCGACAACGTCCAGGTGACTTTTCTGTGGTGGACGTCAACAGTTCGGGTGACCTTTCAGTGGCAAAATGCTGGCCACTCCTAATGCATGTCTTCAACGTAAAATCATGTGAATAATTTCGAAACTGATTGTTATTTTTTTTCTAACGACAATTCGGAGTCACTGACGGGGGGCGAACACGATGCTAGAACCTACTCACCCGGTCATTTCCTCTGTCGAACTATTACAATCCTACTACCCCTTAGGAGGAAACCCCACGACGAATCTATACGGGCATCGTGTGTGATAAAACCTCCTCTGGTGAGATTCAGAAGCAAGACATTCGCAACCGCCGAGGCCCATGGAATAGGCAGGTAACAAGGAAAATTTTGCAACGAGTAGAGTTAAACCCTCTGACCTCCCATATGAGAAGTCATGTCACCACCACTACGCCAACGCCAACGCCTACTTGTTTAGAAACTGATTGTTGTATTATTTTCGATTACTAAACCGAACTTAATAACCGAACAAATATAAAACACTAGTTTTGAATCAAGTAATCTCATGAGATAAAACCACCATAAGCTTCAAATAAAGTCTTCCAAAAAAGAGATTTAAAAGTGCACTTATTATATTATATTTTATAATATAAACTAAAGAAAAGAAGAGCAACCATAGAGACTACTGCTTCGTAAGAAAGCCCTTTCTGAAAGATACTACTCTCCCATCTGCGGCTTTTTCCACTGCAATAGATCATATGGTACATATGTTAAGCATAGAAATAAAATTAACCACTCTGCGCTTACAAAAAAAGAAAGAAAAAACAAAAAGATTGAACTCTCTGCTTAAATATCAAAGTTATTCAAAGGAGATGAATATAGAGACAAAACAAAAACAACCAACCTTCAAATAGAAGTTTTAATCAAAAGTTTCAAAACTAAAAATCTTTAACCAGTATTCTGAAAGCACAACTTCCTGAAGAGTGAAGATTTCCTGACATATGCAATATAGCATAACAATTAACATTAGAATCAACAACTTTAAAATTGCAAATAAAATCCAGGTTTCAAGATCCTCACCTTCAAGTGAAGTGGCTAGGCAAGATTAACATCTCTAAAGACAATCCATATATCAATTGAAGACCAAAGGAACAGGGACATTGACCTTCATCCTAAAAAGTAACCTAGGCTGCTACCCAAGAACACGTACAAAACCATCCAGACATAGCTTGGATGGCCACCAGGACTTCCTGTGAGGGGAGCCACCCGGGTTCGAATCTTGGCGAAGCCATTTCGTTCAAAAAGGGAGCTCACCTGAGGATGTTTCATCTGGGATCCGGGTAAGCCTGGGGGCTCGGGTACCCGAGGGTTTACCGGTCCGTAGGGCTCCAATGTGGGTGTTGCAGGGCGGGTTCCCTCGTTAACCAAAAAAAAAAAAAAAACACGTACAGAAGATATGTTGAAACAAGAAAACTATTTTACTTTTTCTTCCCACTTTTCTATCTTAAAAACCAGAAAATATGGTGAATAGGAGCACTACAACACAAGACGTGAAATTCTATTTCTATCCTATAAAACAAATGGAAAAAAAATTAACAGAAAATTGATGACCCCCCTACGCTTAGAAACTATCAGAAATGGAGACAGACGAGATCATTAGCCACAGTGGTGTTTTTAGTTAAGGGGCTGAAGGCTTAATGATGATAGGGATAATGTAAGATCCGCCAGCAACTTAATAATCCGTCAAGGTTTCTACAATATACATGAGATCAACCTAAAAACCCTATTTTGAAACTAGAGTTCTACACCAACAGAAACGAACTTACACCGCACTTGTGTATTAAGAGATTTATTAAGAGCACTGATTAAGCCCTCCTTGATACTTAATAGATAAGTAGAAGATGATTTTATCACCCCTGCCAATGATAGCAAGAACACCATAAATCCTTTTACACCATTAACAGCATAATCTATCAAGTCTCATAAACTCCCATTAGTCCCATACGTAATCCAAACTTTGATCTCCCAAGAAACTTCAACAAGTTATGGATCTCTATTAACATTCAAGGTATTAATGATCTACCAACAGCCAACCACACCAAAAAAGCCAACGCCTTTACCCAAGATTAACTTCCATAGCTACTATGACCCGGTACCAAAAAGTCCCATCAAACTCAATATTAACTTCCATCTCTAAGAAAACTTCAAGTTATGAATCTGTATCAATATGCCCCATCATACTCAATCCCAGCTTCGATTCCCAGAAAACTTCAACAAGTTGTAAATCTGTTTCAGCTTCGAGAATATCAAGCTACCACCAACCTCATTGTACCATTACATAATATCCCATAACTACAAAGAAACTCGAAAGTATCACCGACTTATTCACTCTATATACAACCTAAACTAAACATACAAAAAGAAAGTAGATATCTTTATTTACAAGAGCGGTATACCACTCTTAATACATCAATGGTCAAGATTAAGAATGCGACGAAGGGTCTTAGTCGCAAACTCATCATCATTATCATTATCAACATCATCATCACTCTTAAAAAGATCTTTACAGAACTTACTATAACCATGATCCCTAGTAGGTGAAGGTGGAGCAGATTTAGGTGTCAACAAATGAATATCAGAGACTGAAAATGAAGGCAACTCAAGTGAAACTGTCCTTTTCGCCTTAACCGGAAATTTAGGCAAAGGCAATGAACTGGGTGGTGGTGAATTTGAATAGGCGGGCCCAGCCCACAACTCAGAATAAAAATACTCATCATTCATCAAATTCAAATTCAAATTCAAATTCAAATTCAAATTCAATAACAGCATGACAGCAAGTGTAACAGCATGACATCAAGTCTAACAGCAGAAGCAATAAACCTCTAGGAACCTGAGAAATACACGCTTAAAGAGTCAACACGAATGTTGGTGAGCTATAGTTTAAGTTGTAATAGTAACGTAAGATAGGCCACGAGATTTCAGTGCTGCAACAGCGTATCAAAACAGTATGAAAAGTATATGCATAACCGTGGGCACCCGGTAACTAGACTTAACGTTTATAACCCCCTGATAGTACACTTGGCGAGTGCGTATGTTCACGAAGTATTAAACACCCGTTAAATGCTAGCGCGACTAGCCCGAGTGGGGATGTCAAACCCTATGGATCCATATCTAAGATTCGCGTTCACCGGTTCAAAGACCAATGACTAAACGTTACCGTGCTAAAGGGAATGTTTATGCCGTTATATAACCCACACACATATAAAGTTTAAGTACTCGTGCCTAACACGTAAAATGTAAAAAGAGCATGTATTCTCAGTCCCAAAAATAGTAAAAGTGGTAAAAAGGGATGCTATAACTCACAGTGATAAAAGCGGTAAAGTCGGTAATGAAAGTACGCAAGTAGTAAGTCGGTCCGAAAGGTCGTCAACCTAAATCAAATGTTACTAGGTCAGTAGGTTGTCTTTATAAATTCTAATAGTGCATAAAATAAGTTTAAGTGTCATCATCATCATCATTCATCATCATAAAAGCTAAGTAAGTTTGACGAGAATAGAGATCGAAACAATAGGCTGACTTCGGTCAGCTGCTACGACCTCTACGTAAATCGAAAAGACACATGGTCAGTGGCTATGGCTCCGTATATGAGTCCCCTAACAGCTGACCAATTTTCAGAACCTAACTCGTCTTCATTTGACCGTGGCAACGGTTTAAGTGCGAGTAGGTCAGAAATTTCAGCACAGCGTTAATAGGGTGTAGTGACTATCGGAGGGCCATAAATCCTAAACCGCAACTCGGATTAAGACGAGACCTAAACGGAAACTCATCTACTCGAACCAAAATAACTGAAAATCAACTTTCCAGTAGCCCAGGTGGTCTGATAAGATACGAAAAACAGTGGACAAGTGCTCCGGTGGGGTTCTTGGTGCTTGATGCTCATCACGGTTCTCATCCTTGATGCTTGTAGCTTCAAGTGTACAACTCGTTGATGGTTTAACATCACTTTTGACCAAGATTCACCATCAATACACAATATGTTAAGACCAAGTAAGAACACAACTCATTCATGAGTCTTAGATGGATGATGAACCAAGGTTACATCATATCCTTAGTCTTAACACAATTTCAATTCACAATAACAACTAAAGCTACAAACTTTACATTAATTCAACAAGTAATAGCACAATCTAAGTCAAATGAGGTGATGGAAACCTAAGCTAGAGAGCTTGGATCCATTTCACACAAGTTACAAGGTTGCAAAGCTAGAAAGCTTGAACCTTTAAGTGTTCTTGAAGATCTTGAAGCATAAAGCTTGGATCTTTAAGATATATGAAGATAACAAACACAAGTTTGAATCTTTTTCACAAAACAACATGATCAAAGCAAAAAGAACTTAGATCTAACAAAAAGATATGAAGATCCAAGCTAGAAAGCTTGCATCTTGTTTGTTCTTGAAGATCTTGAAGCATAAAGCTTGGATCTTGAAGATGCATGAAGATTACAAACAAAAGTTTGAATCTTTATCATAAAATAGAAAGATTAAAGTATAAAAGAAGTAGATCTACAAAAGATATGAAGATTCAAGCTAAAAAGCTTGAATCTTCCATGTTCTTGAAAGATTCATGCTTGAATCAACAAGATATAAGTAAGATCAAAGCTAAAAGGAACTTTGATCTCCATAAAATGATGATGATGATCATGAATTTGAAAAGAAAAAGAAGAAGGAAAAGAAAACTTACAAGTAATGCTAGAAAGGAAAGAAAGAAAGAAAGAACAAGTGTGTGAAAAACCAAAATGATCAAGTGTGGAAATGAGGGACTATGTAACATCCCGCATTTTTCCGTTAAATTATTTTAATGCCCGTCTTTTTATTTTAAAAATATCCTTCGTAACTAAATTCGTATCCTCCGTTAGCTAACATTCTTAATATTTTTCCGTTATTGGATTTTAACATCCTCCGTTAATACGCGTTTTAAAATATTCCGTTTAGGTAATTTTCGCACCCGACTACAAACTCGAGGGACTAAAATTGACACGGGGAAAACTAGTTGACTAGGTCACCTAGTCCACCCCAATCACCACCATTCAACCATCCCCCTCTTTCTCTCTTTCTCTCTAGCAAGAATACACACACATTTACCAAATTCATTCAATCATCATCTAAATTCGATCTAGGAGGCTTACAACAAAATAAATTACATATTCGTGATCCTCTCTTCATCCTCTTCATTTTGGTACCAACTTCATCTCGTTTGGGTAACATTTCTAAAACTCTAGATTTCTCTAAATTCGTGTTTTTGACTTGAAATGGTGTTAGTTAGTGTCTATGGCTCATTGTGATGTCGTGTATATGATTATTATGCTCGATCTCGTTGTTTTAGTGTAACTAGCATGAACTTGAATTTTGGTGTGTTGTTCTTGAATTTTGAATGATCATATGTTGTTAGATATTAAAAGTTCATGTTCTAATTGTGTTCCTAGTATCACTAGCTTCAATTTGATGTGTAGGTTGCATGAGAAAACTCCATAAACTTGATTAGTGATTTTTGGTGAATTTGGGTTAGGGTTTGATAAGCTTGAAATGAATAGATGATACATTGAATGCCATGAATTATTGTTAGTAAGTAGTTAGTTGTATTGTATGCTCGATTACCTACAAAACGGCGTGTTGTATGTATGCATTAAATGCCCGAATCATAAATGTGCACTTATCAAATTCGAGTATTGAATGTGTGCATTAATCGATCATTTATTTTGGAAAGCCGATTGTTACAAATAATGTTTTTGGTTGGTGAAATATACTTAGTTGTGTTCTTTGTCAAATTACCTTTCCAACGATATAAGGTGCGAGTTCTAAGAGTTAACGGTTTGTAATTTATTCTTGAAAGAGTTTTGATTTGGGACTTGAACAATTGAGACTGACCAGGTACCAGCGCACGGCCAATGCCGCGGCGCGGCCAGCTTATGTCGCGGCGCGACATAAGCCGTGGTCAGGTTCTGACCACCATGTCCAAATTACGAAAAATGTTTGGCATACTATGGACCTCCGATTCACATGAAACTTGTTCTAACATGCTCATATATGATTAAAAACCTCAGAAAAATAGTTCGGGACCCGACCCGAACATGTTGACTTTTTCGTTGACTTTGACCCGACCAAGTTGACTTTTAATCAAACTTAACCAAATATTTGTGCAATCGTTCTAACATGTTTTTATACTTGTACCTTGCATGAAACATGACAATTTGATTCACATGCTATTATGATCGAGTCTTAACGAGCCATAGGACTAATTGAACATCTTTGACCTATCGTGTTTACCGTTATTGATACAACCTATTGTTTAGGTCAAGATTAGCATTGTTCTTTGCACACGTTTACTTGTTGAAGTACTTTACTACTCGTGCACTCAAGGTGAGATCATAGTCCCACTTTTACTCTTTTTGAACTTACATTTGGGATGAGAAAACATAAACATTTCTTTACTAAGTGAACACAAGTACAGGAAAACAAACATTCTACATACGAGTTTAGAACAAAATCCTCAATTCGATTATCATTAGTTACACTTGCCGGGTGTAAGCGAGAACTTATGTTGTATGGATCCATATGGGTTTGACAAACCCTCATTCAAACGGTTCGCTACCGTTTACGAATGAAATATATTTTCGAGAAACAGTGTATGTTCTAGCACTAAGTGATGGGGTTCAATGGGAGAAATGTTAAGCATTGATAATTGGGTGCTCGTGAAACAACTTTTGGAATGGTTAACTATTAATTCGATGTTGCAAATCTTGTGGTTCGATCTACTTATTTACTCACTTACTTACTTAAACCTATGATTTCACCAACGTTTTCGTTGACAGATTTCTATGTTTTTCTCAGGTCTTTGAACGATATGTGTTACATGCTTCCGCTCATTATTTTGATACTTGCTTTGGATGTCGAGTATTTATGCATACATGGAGCATCTTTTGGCTACTTTTAAATTGTGTCGCATAGGTTTCATTTGTACTTATAATTTTGTAACGTAACTTTTGGATGAACAATTCTTGTAAACTAGGGAACACTCTTTACTTTTGCAATGAATGCGACATATTTTGGTCAAACGTTGTCTTAAAGACTTATGACCATGTAATGGGACCTACGTAGTCGACGCCGTCACTTGACGATTTGTCGGGGTCGCTACAGACTAAAGGCTAGTATTTATAGGCATAATTTCACTTGGATTGATGACATGGCAAGGCCATTTGGCCGAAATTTTGAGGAGGGGAGGGGGAGACACCATGTTGCTTTTTGGTTAGTGGTTGTCTAAAGTGTGTCCTTTTGCTAGAATCCCATATGACAATTAGATAAACCTTATCCATTATGCTAGTATGACTCATTAATTAATTAATTAATTTATTATTTATTTATTATTATGGGTCACTAGTAATAATACTTGGGCTAATTAATTGGGTCACTAGCTAGAGTAGGGTGGGCTTGAGCCCAACAAGGTAGAAAGTCCAACAAGACTAACTATTGGGCTTTAGCAATTAAATAAATAAAATTAAGCATCCAACGGCCCAGGTAATTATTATTATAAAATAATAATTAATATTTCACAGTCCAAAAGTTCCAGTTCCGATAAAAGTCAAACGTGCGCGCAGTCCGCGGTTTATTCGTAACGGCAAGTAACACAAACGGTTATAAAGCATCCAATGGACAAGTTAAGCATTCTACATACCCCAGGGCACGTTTTTAAGTATATATGAATATAAAATACGTATGCCAAGGTTTCGGAGTAATAAAGTAACACAGTACGCACAAATACACAGTTTCGCTAAAATACAAGGCATAAAAGCAAGTCGAAAAAGTCGGGTCATTACAGTCACAAAGACAAGTCGGGCCATGAAAAGTTAAATACGGTAACAAGTAACACGTATAAGAACACGTTTATTAAAACACAAGCATTAATAATAAATTATTAATAATTAAACGTTGGAAAATCCAGGGTCGTTACATTACCCACCTGTGGGGTCTTGAGAATGTTCGATGAAGATGCAAATTTTATTTCTTGGGTTAGAGGTAATGTCAGCGGCATGAAGATGAGGATCTTGAAGTTGTCGTCGAGGAAGCATCTACGTCGGTTTCTTTTGCAAATTGGAAGCATAGTTATCTTCTTCTATCCAAAAGGTGGAGATTTGTTGGTTATAGTTTTGGTTAGAAGAAATGGATATGATTGATTCGTATTTGTGAATGGATGTTATCCCACATAGGTGGGAGAAAAAAGTTGGAGGGGACTTGCTTGGTTATAAAAGAGGGGTTAAGTCTTCATTCCAAATTGCACCAATCAATACACTTTAAGAATTTGATTATTTCTTTCTTTCTTACCCTTGTTTGAGAGTTATATTAGTTAAATATTTTGGAGAGTGTAGTTGGATTAAGAGAGTCGTCTATATCATTGTAACAATTTGTGATATAGTGTATTTCTCTTTTTGGGGGCCGGTGGTTTTTCTCCTGTTTTGGAGTTTCCACGTTAAATTCTTGTGTTGTGGATTGTTCTTATTTCTTTACTTTTATCATTGAGCTGGGTGTTGGGAATTAGTGAGACCGTAATTTCCCAACATAAAATCGGTACCTTTTATAATTGATCACATTTACAGCACCCATAAATATTCAAAAGGCAACAGACTTGAACGAATAAAGATTACAGTTTAAAGTTACAACATTCCTCACATTAATTAAAACTCTGTACATAACGTAATAGTAACTTGTAATTTGTCATTAGACATTATAGAAGTAAAAAGCACTAAAGTTTCATACAAATCATCAAAAATTAAAGAATAACTAATTACCCATGCCATGAACTGACCTTGTGGAGCCACTATTCGTCGCAACCTTTCCAAGAATTAGCATATGTTTTGAAGTGCCTACTGCATCAAACCCAAAACAATAGAAAATTAAAACCCTTCGTTAAGTACCAATAAGAATAACAATAACAAATAATGATAACATGAATAATTAAAAACATAAGGTTTATATTTTTCATAACCATAATCTTTACAATCAAAGGGCAAAACAATACACTTTGAGCAATCAATTAACATTAAAAATATATTTGACAACATTCATGATTTTCGACTTCGATTTTTTTTTTTTGCAATAAAAGTGTACACACTATACCGTTTTCAAACTTTACTAAAAAAATTACAACTTTATCAAATGTAACATAAGCCGAGCCAATTTCACATCAACACCAAGATTTAGACAGGCTTATGTTATTAAAAAAACAGGTAAACAGCTCACAATAATCACACAAACAGAAAGGGATCTGGCTCATATAGATAACAATGTACATTTGTAAACAAATTAAAATCCAAGAACTATAGACAGTTCCTTACCAAACAACAATTGAGTCATAAATATCAAAGCCCACAACGCATACATACACAATAAATCTCTATCTCTAATCACAATCTATGTATCTTTTGTGCAGGTATTTCTAGGGTATTTAATCTGATGTCAACAAAGAAGTGGAAAAATATTATTTTTTCTGGGTAATTTAATTAATTATAAACCCATATTGCAAAATCGAAAACATCCATTAATTATAACGAACCTGTTTTCGAGTTGAACCCTAGGTGCCGATCTGAAATATTAACCACCATAAACTCTTCGACTTTTTAGCCATCAAAAACATCAATTATGTTTCCATCGATACCGTCGAGCGATTGTAATAGCAGAGAACCCTACCAACTACGGCAACGAGGTCACAACATAAACCACCACAACAGCGACCATCGTTGAAGCAAAAGATAAATTTAAGGCAAAAAAATAAATACAATCGGATGATTACAGAGTTGTTGGAAGAAGATATCAGTGGGTAATTTTGGGAGAAGAACATTAACAATTTGATTATGAATGGGGAAGAAGCAATTGACGATTGAAGAAACGTATATTTTTAATTGTTTAACAGTTTGGCCAATGAAATTTGGACAGATGTCATGCTGTGAGCACTCAATGAAATAGGGGTAGGGAATAGGGTAGAGGTAGACACGTGGAATATCTATACGAATTATTATAGGTTATAGATGCATCGCTTAACATAATAGGAAGCAGTGTACATGTCGAGTGTGGGAGCTGACAAGATGTCTTCAAACACCACAATCACATATACACTTTTACATTCTAATACGTTGATTAACTCTTCTTAATAGCTTTTAAGGTAATAATTTAATTTTTTAACTCGCCATATCGAACTACTTTTCATCTCACTAAAACGTCCACCATAAAATTAAAATGACACAAAATTTAAAAAATCTCGCCACATTGTACTCCACCAATGTTTTATTTCTCTACTATAAGTCTATAACCTCTTCAGATTTTTATAGAAGATATACATCACAAATAAAATACCGCAAAATAGTGTATTATGGAAACTTGAGATGAATTATAAATGAATTATAAAGTATTTTTACGAGATACTTTAAAACACCGAGTTTGTATAATACTAGTAAAATTTAATGATGCTAAATGTGGCACGCAAATTTAGATATACCTAAAAAATGGGTCGAGTTGGATCACAGATCAAATGATTTTAATTAAATAGGTCGAAACAAGTCGGCTTTTAAATGAGTCGAATCGGTTGGGTCAAGACCTAGTCGGGTTACGTTTGGTCGGGTCGAGACTCAATTTTCATTTTAAATATGTGTGCTTGGTTAGGCACATACCCATTTTCAGTTCGAGTTTTGCAATTAAGTTTCATCTTAGTGTTGCAGCTTTTATTTTCTCGTTTCAAATTTACATATTAGTTTAACGTTTTGGTTTTTCAATTTTGCATTTCAATTTCAGTTTTTCGACTTGCGTGTTGGATTTGAGTTTCTCTTTGCGTTTCATTTTGGCGTTTTACTCTTTAGTTTTGCGTTACGTGTTTCAGTTTTTACTTTTACGTTTAACTTTTGAGTTTAGTTTCGTATTTTAGTTTTCAATTTGGCATTTTCGTTTTTAAACTAGCATTTTAGTTTCACGATTGAGCTTTCAGTTTCATGTTTCAGTTTCGCGTTTCAGTTTCTTTATTCGGTTTACAGTTTTGCGTTTTAGTTTTCAGTTTCGCGTTTCAGTTTCTTTATACGGTTATGGATATTTGGTCTCGGGTTTATAGATGGTGGGGTTTAGGTAACATGACAAACCTTAGCGTTAATGAAGCTTTTGTGGGAAATTGCAACATAAATTCCTTGGAGATCAGATCAAAATTTTTTCAAGAAATCGAATGGACGACCGGATATCTAATTTGGAGGAACCGAAACAACAAAGTTTTCAAAAACTCTTTGTGGAACGGTCCTACGGCTCTAAGTGAAATTTAAGCGCTAAGTTATGATTGGATCTCTCGAAGAATCAAGAACAAAAACATCGATTGGCACGTTTGATTGATAAATCCTCAAGAGTATTTGAAGTAGCTTTGGTGTAGTGTGGCTAATCATAGGCTTGGTGCCTTCTCGGCAAAAAGCTCTGATTTGTCACTATATATCAAAGTACTAGTGTGCCTTGTGTTATGTCTTATTAGTTTTCGTTAGTTTTATCCGTTTCGAGTTTTTCCTGTTTGATCGTTTTTATAACTGCTCGAGTTGTTAATAAATATGTCTGCTTTTCAAAAAAAAAAAAAAAAAAAATTGATTGTCATGTTGAAGTCCATATCAAATGTGGACTTAATTATATGGCCCATATCCACTTAAAAAAGTTTCCTTCTACAATTAGTATTAGATAGTAATTCTATTACAATTAGCTATTGTTATCAGAATAGAATTTTTATTTGTATTAGTATAAATAGCCCCCTTGTAATCTCAGTTAACCTGATATAAAAAAAAGAGAAAATAAATTCCTATTGAATTCTTTATGGTATCAGAGCAAATATCTTGATATCAAACCTAAATCTAAAAATCACGAGTTCATAAAATTCATTTAACCCGAACCTAAATCAGTTCACCCATTCATCTTCATCAGTCAACAAAATCATCAATTCATTCTTTCATTCACATGTACCTACAATCCAAAAATCAAATTGATTTTCTTAAAACCTAAAAACCCAAATCGAAATCTTGAAATTCAAGAATCGTTCCCTGTTTTTTTAAAACCAAAATTAAACACAATTAACTCCTCTGAATCTTCATCTGTGATTCTTAATCCACACATATATCATCTTCATTCTAATTGATAAAATCTCAACCTATAACCAAAACTCGCCTGCAAATTTTAAACATGGTGAATTCTGAAGGAGAATCAAGCAATACATTATTATTGGACATACTTCCTCCAAAAACTTCTCATTGTATTGGTTGCACCTGTGATCTTGGTAAGAAAATTGGCAAATCCAAGAATCCACCGAGAGTTGCAGCTGTGCACGAAGAGAAAAAGGTTGTTTTGAACAAAGAAAAGCCTATGATCAGCCTTACCACAGAAGATTACAACCACCTGGTGCAATTAATTCGGGAAACTAAATTGAACGAAAATCCTACAGTGGTAAATACAACAAGTAAGGTCAATATGCATAAATAATGGGTTATTAAGTCTGGTGCGAGTGATCATATTACCCATCGTACAGATTGGCTTGAACCCTTGAGTGTGCAAAAAACAATCACCTGTTACCATTCGTGATGGAAGCACGGTACCAGTTAAAGGTATTAGAAACATACGACTTTCTGATACAATCGATTTGAAACATGTACTAAATGTTCCTAGTTTCAAGTGTAACTTATTATCCGTTGGTAAAGTGAGTGAAGATCTTAAAGCAAAAATAACTTTTTATCCGGATAAGTGCTTTATACAAGACTTGAGCACGATGAGCATGATTGGAATAGGTGAAAAACATGATGGATTGTACTACTTGAAACCTTGTAAACAAACAAAAATGGCAATGTCAGTTCGACATGAAAGGGTTGCTTGGCATCGTAGACTAGGACACGCACCCAATTTTATAATAAGAAAATTGAAACATTTAAATAGTCTAGATATTGGTAATGATTTTTGTGACTCTTGCATTCAGGCAAAGCAAAACAAATTACCTTTTCCGAATAGTTACTCAAAAATTGTTGATTATTTTAATTTGATACATGTCGACATTTGGGGTCGATATCAACATGCGACTATGAATGGATGATAAGGCTAAAAAGGAACATATATTTCATAGCATTATCCCCCAAGAAAGACAAGATTTTAGTTGCAATTGTTCCATTTTCAAGTGATATTCGTTTATATTAAATAAATGCGAAGACAAAAGGCAGATTCGACAAATTGAAGACAAAAAGGTCCAAAAAGCTCAAAAGTACAAGATACAATTAAAAAGGTTCAAATTATTGATGAAGAACGTCTAAAAATGACAAGAGTACAAGTTACAAAACGCAAAGTACACGATATAAAATAGTACGCAAGGACGTTCGAAAATCCGGAACCGGGACATGAGTCAACTCTCAACGCTCGACGCAACGGTGTAAAAATTACGAGTCAACTATGCACAAGAATAAAATATAATATTTAAATAATTCATAATAAGAATAATATTAAATAATAAAAAGTTGTTAATTTAGCATAGTTCAGGGGTCGTAAATGAAAATTCAATTTCATATTTTGCCTATAAAAGGCGATGATTATCGATCATTTTAAAGGCATCCCTTTTTCTATCCTAAAAATCTATTATCAATATCAATATCTAAAAATCTCTATCATAATATTAATGTAATAAGATATAACAATAATCTTAATTTAAATTTTAAATTATGATAATAATAAGATTTATGATAGAGATCGTTTGAGTGTGTAAGTCGAAATTCTGTCCGTGTAACGCTACGCTATTTTTAATCATTGTAAGTTATGTTCAACCTTTTTATATTAATGTCTCGTAGCTAAGTTATTATTATGCTTATTTAAAACGAAGTAATCATGATGTTGGGCTAATTACTAAAATTGGGTAATTGGGCTTTGTACCATAATTAAGGTTTGGGCAAAAGACCGACACTTGTGGAAATTGGACTATTGACTATTAATAGATGGGGGGTATTGTCTAATTGAGTGACAACTCATTGGAGTCTGTCGAACCTATCTTCAAATTAATTATCCTAATAATTAATAATGATTATGGTTGTCCTATTTAGTGACGTTCATATGGAATCTATTATAATCATTTAATTAATTATTCGGGTTGGGTAATTGATTATTCAAACTGATCAAGTGGGTAAATTAATATTCATATCTAATCAAAACAGGGGTAGATTACATACAGTGATAACTGGTGTAATTGTTGACAGAAGTGATAACTGCGTCACAGTTTAAATCCTTAATTAGTTGGAATATTTGACTTCGGGTATAAGGGTAATTTGACGAGGACACTCGCACTTTATATTTATGACCGATGGACTATTATGGATAAAAACCAGATAGGTATCAAATAAACCATGACAAAGGACAATTAACCCGAGTAACAATTAATTAAAATCAAAACGTCAAACATCATGATTACGGAAGTTTAAATAAGCATAATCCTTTTATTTCATATTCTATCGCAATTTTATTTATTGTTATTTTATTTATCGTCATTTATTTATTTTACGCACTTTAATTATTGTCATTTATCTTTACGCTTAAAAATATAAAATCGACAAACCGGTCATTAAACGGTAAAAACCCCCCTTTTATAATAATATTACTACTTATATATATATATATATATATATATATATATATATATATATATATATATATATATATATATATATATATATATATATATATATATATATATATATTTATATAAATATAGTTTTATAAAAATATAGTACGTAATCACTAGCTCCCTGTGGAACGAACCGGACTTACTAAAAACTACACTACTCTACGATTAGGTACACTGCCTATAGTGTTGTAGCAAGGTTTAGGTATATCCCATCCGTAAATTAATAAAACTTGTGTCATATTTTGTACTATTTCCTAGTAAAAATAATACTATTTCGTACCCTCATATTTTGATAGACGTTGACATTTTTCTGGTTCGTAGTAATAGTTGGATTTGTTAGTGGCAAGTTGTGGGCTTCCGATTTAAAGGGTCCTGGCTTCCTGCTGCATCTTTTGGCTATTCGAAACGTGGGCAAAATCAGAAAAGTCTATTAATTGGACAACTTATATAAGTTTTTCTATTTTTATAACTAATAGGATATTCAGTGAATGCACCGAGCAAAACGTTCACCACCTGTCATACGTTCACCACCTGTAACTCGATCAAGACATCTAGCCAATATTGTCGCCGTTGATTTTTCTTTAGAATCGTCATCTAGTCGACCAAGAACTCCAACGCAAATTTCCGATAATCCATCTTTTGAACCCGACTTCACAACTAAGAACTCGGAGGATATTCAAGGACAATTCCAAGATCCTGAACCACTAATTATTCCTCCTGAACCACAAACCGTTAAATCAGAGTCCTCTAGTGATTCGTATTCAACGAATTCAATTATGGAAAATCTAGAACCTCTAAGTATGGAAGATCGAATGAGAGCTACACGCACGGGCCAAGGTCATGCCATTATTAAGCCAAACGTTAATGCGCCAGATTATGAAATCAAAGGACAAATTCTACATATGGTAACTAACCAATGCCAATTCAGTGGTGCGCCGAATGAAGATCCGAATGAACACCTTCGTACGTTCAATAGAATTTGTACACTATTCAAAATCCGAGAAGTGGAAGACGAACAAATCTATCTCATGTTATTTCCCTGGACTTTAAAGGGAGAAGCCAAAGATTGGTTAGAATCGTTACCTGAAGGGGCGATTACTACATGGGATGATTTAGTTGAAAAATTTCTTAAACAATTCTTTCCGGCATCTAAAGCCGTGAGACTTCAAGGAGAAATTGTTACGTTCGCGCAAAAGCCAAATGAAACATTATATGAGGCGTGGACAAGATTCGGAAGGATGTTGAGAGGATGTCCTCAACACAGTTTAGACACTTACCAAATAGTACAAATATTCTACCAAGGTGTCAACGTTGCTACACGAAAAGACATCGACATAACAGTCGGTGGTTCCATTATGAAGAAAACCGCAACTGAAGCTTACAAAATTATTGATAACACAGCATCCCACTCGCATGAGTGGCACCAAGAAAAAGATATCTTTCGATCATCTAAAGCGGCTAGAGCCGATTCTAGCCATGACTTTGATTCCATTTCCGCAAAAATAGATGCTTTCGAAAGACGAATGGAAAAGATGAATAAAGATATTCACGCAATACGAATCAGTTGTGAGCAATGCTGTGGACCACACTTATTGAAAGATTGTCACATTGAACCAACGATGGAACAACGAGAGAATGTTTCCTATATGAACCAAAGGCCGGGAAATAATTATCAAAATAATTATCAACCGCCAAGGCTAAACTTAAATCGAAATCAAAACATTCTTTACAATCCAAAAGGACCCGAAAATAACTGGTATAACCAACAAGGTCCGAATAACCAACTGACTCAAAACAACACTTTCAATCAACAAAGACCTAGCTTGTATAAACCACCACAACAACCCGAAGAGAAAAAGCCAAATCTAGAAGAAATGATGGCAAAGCTGATTGAATCTCAAACACAATTCATTACATCTCAAACCCAAACGAACGAGAGGTTTGATCAGTCATTAAGAACTCAACAAGCTTCCATTTTGAATCTTGAAAAACACGTAGGTACTCTTGCTAGCATGATGAGTGAGAGGGAACAAGGAAAGCTACCGAGTAATACTGAAGTAAATCCTCGGAATGAGAATGTTAATATGGTTTCAACGAATTCTGAAAAACCAGCACCAGAAGATGGGAAGGTTTTAGATGAGAGTAACAATGAAGAAGTTACACCACCACCACCCGAGTATGTAAAGCCAGTGGTGGCACCATACAAACCACCCATCCCGTTTCCAAGAAAAGGAGTTGAGTATGAGCAAGTGATAGGTAATAAAGATTGTGATACCTCTGGAAAGAAGAAGAAGAAAAAGAATAAGAAAGTGCAAGAAACAAAAGCCGTAAATATAAACCCGGTGAAGACAGTTCCACCAAAACCTCCACCTAGGGTAGGTGATCCGGGTGAATTTATTGTTCCTTGTCTACTTAGTGATTGTGTCATGTATGATGCACTAGCAGATTTAGGTGCAAGTGTAAGTGTTATGCCTCTTTCCTTATATAAGAGATTAGGTGTAGGTAAGTTAAGTCCAACGGATATGAGTGTTCGACTCTTTGATCAAACCATTAAGCACCCAGTTGGAATTGCTGACAACCTACCCGTTCAAGTAGGCAATTTAACCTTTCTAGTCGAATTTATTGTCATTGACATAGAAGAGGACCCAAACATTCCTCTAATTTTAGGTCGGCCATTCTTAGCGTCCACCAAGGCGTTATTTGATGTAGGAAATGGAAGAATGACACTTAAAAGTGGTGACAAATCGATCACCTTTATGATTCGAAAGTCTAAATCTCCACCAGCCAAAACCGTTGAACCAGTAAAAACAATTGGTAAGAACCATGTGGTTTTACCAACTCCAACGGTAATACTTAGCAATAATGAAACGCCTAAGTGTGGGGAAAATGAAGTAACACCTAATGATGACATGATAACAAAGAACCCCGTTGTTGATACGAAATTAAATGATCCCGTTATTAATAGTTCAATGAAGAAACTTATTAAACAGATTCGCGATGCTAGAACCAAGGGGAACTTTAAGTTATGTAACCGGTTAGTATCCAATCTATCACCTAAAGAAAAGGAGAAACTAGTTGAAATTGTGGATATTACACAGGAATCCGACCAATGGCTTAAAGAAAAAGTCACGGATATGCAAGTTGATTATGGACCAAGAGAAATTAACGATGAAGTTAATCACAATTTTGACACCACGGCTACCTAAGTGTGGGGAGATTCAAATGTTCTAAAAAGAAAATGCTATCTAGAGTTAGTTGTTCTGTTCTCGTGTAGTTCCGAGAATGGAACCCGATTGGTCTTTTCCGCTAGCAGACACTAAAGAACTAGTTTTCTCCCTCCATTCTGAATTTTTGTTTTGTAGGTTTTTTTATGAAATTAATATGCATTTTAATTTAAGTTTTTAAAAAAAAAATTTACTTTAATTCATTAAGTTTAAAAAATGATTTCTAAAATTCGTCGTGAGTTAAAGACTAGGTCGTTGAGCCGAAATTGCTTTACCCGAGGGCGGGGCGACAAATTTTGTTATCATTTAATTTTATTGATCTAAAGTATGCAAAAAAAAAAAAAAAAAAAAAAATTATTATATTAATTTTTGAACGTAGGGGTTATATACCAAACTTCAAAAATATGTATATATGTTTGTATTTTATGTTATGTACACAACAGGGTAAAACAGCGCACTTTCAAAGACTGTCATTAAGTTCAACAAAAAGCTACTAATTTTGATGACAAGGCGCAAAATATCAAATGTGATGTAAAATAATATGCTTACAAACTGGGTATTTTTAATCACTTTTCTACACTAATCACCCTCATGAATTTATAATTATAGTCTGATTTCATGCAAATGAGGGCATTGCATGATCTCAAGTGTGGGGAAGGGTTATAAATTCTCTCGGGTTTACACTTAGTTTATTTGCCAAATTTTGTGAAAATTTGAAAAATTTTCAATTAAATGAACTCAAAATCATGTTTATACATATTTATGAACGATGAAAACTAGGTGATAATACCGAAATTATCGTTACCTCGAAAAGGACATAAATTGAGAAACACCCTAAAACGCTTGAATTCATTTAAAATGAAATAGAAGAAAATAAAAAGGCAAAGAAAGAAACTAAGTGTGGGAAGAATGTACCAAGTTATTCAATTTAAAACATATATCACATATTTTTGTACAAGATTATTGCAGGTACTTTTGCTTTGGACGATACTAATCAGTTTTACCCGGTTTACTGTAATACATTTGAAAGAAAGATGGATCTACACGATGAATCAATTCCATCATTAAAAGGAAGTAAAGTCTTCCGAAAAAGACACGCGCTTCTTGATTTAGGTCATGAAGTTGTCGTCCAGACCAGCTGTAGGTTGACGAAAAATCTAGAAAAGTCATCACTAAAATCAGCAGGAAATCCACGGACCTCAGCATCAAACAGGGTCGCCAAGTGGTCAGATTTATCCTAACCATGAGAAGGATTTATCTCGTACAATGGGGAGGCACCGTGCAAATTAGCTTGATAAGACTAATGAATCAGATCCCCAGAAAAGGATAATCTCCTTAAAGATTAAAAATCAGCTTTTAAGACTGATAATACTCAATCCTAGAGATTGACCTTAAAGATTGAGAATTCAAACTCATGGAATTCGATGATATCTAAACTCGAGCATGAACGAGAAAATATTTTGATCAAAAATACAAACCGATTTGTTTTCTGAAAAACCATTTTCAATGCGTTCATTACCATTGAACGTAAAATCCTAAGAAATTCACCTGGAATTCATTAGGTCACCTGAACCAAATCGGGTGTCAACCGTAAGAACGGTGGTTGCATAGCATGGTCGGAGACAGGACCTTGTGCCAGACCGAAAAATTATAGGATGATCTTTACTATCGCTCCTACCAAGGATAGTTCTAGCATCCGACACGTTAATAAGACCACAATCATCTGCATGTCACGGGACATTGCCTTAACAGTTTCTTGTTCATCGCTTTCCTTTACAACCGGACGGTAGTTTACCGAAAGGTAATATACGGAACAAGTAAACTGGATGTGTGCTTTCCGATACCGGGATAGCAGTGGATTACACGAACCTAAAAGTTTTAGCCAAAATATTGATCCACAAATATATTTTGCAACACCGATGATGGATCAAATCAGAAAACTTATCTAGGGTAAAAGCTAGAATGAATTTTCAAAAGATCAAATGTTTTCATAAAGATCCAATTTCCTTAATGGATCTAAATTTTTATAGTCATGTGGGACTGTAAACCATATCGTTACTACCATTGTTTATACCGCCATATCAAAATCACTTATGTACAAAGTGTGAAGAATAAAGAAGTGATTCTAGTATTTCAAGACTATATTGCTTGAGGACAAGCAACGCTCAAGTGTGGGGATATTGATAAGGCTAAAAAGGAACATATATTTCATAGCATTATCCCCCAAGAAAGACAAGATTTTAGTTGCAATTGTTCCATTTTCAAGTGATATTCGTTTATATTAAATAAGTGCGAAGACAAAAGGCAGATTCGACAAATTGAAGACAAAAAGGTCCAAAAAGCTCAAAAGTACAAGATACAATTAAAAAGGTTCAAATTATTGATGAAGAACGTCTAAAAATGACAAGAGTACAAGTTACAAAACGCAAAGTACACGATATAAAATAGTACGCAAGGACGTTCGAAAATCCGGAACCGGGACATGAGTCAACTCTCAACGCTCGACGCAACGGTGTAAAAATTACGAGTCAACTATGCACAAGAATAAAATATAATATTTAAATAATTCATAATAAGAATAATATTAAATAATAAAAAGTTGTTAATTTAGCATAGTTCAGGGGTCGTAAATGAAAATTCAATTTCATATTTTGCCTATAAAAGGCGATGATTATCGATCATTTTAAAGGCATCCCTTTTTCTATCCTAAAAATCTATTATCAATATCAATATCTAAAAATCTCTATCATAATGTTAATGTAATAAGATATAACAATAATCTTAATTTTAATTTTAAATTATGATAATAATAAGATTTATGATAGAGATCGTTTGAGTGTGTAAGTCGAAATTCTGTCCGTGTAACGCTACGCTATTTTTAATCATTGTAAGTTATGTTCAACCTTTTTATATTAATGTCTCGTAGCTAAGTTATTATTATGCTTATTTAAAACGAAGTAATCATGATGTTGGGCTAATTACTAAAATTGGGTAATTGGGCTTTGTACCATAATTAAGGTTTGGGTAAAAGACCGACACTTGTGGAAATTGGACTATTGACTATTAATAGATGGGGGGTATTGTCTAATTGAGTGACAACTCATTGGAGTCTGTCGAACCTATCTTCAAATTAATTATCCTAATAATTAATAATGATTATGGTTGTCCTATTTAGTGACGTTCATATGGAATCTATTATAATCATTTAATTAATTATTCGGGTTGGGTAATTGATTATTCAAACTGATCAAGTGGGTAAATTAATATTCATATCTAATCAAAACAGGGGTAGATTACATACAGTGATAACTGGTGTAATTGTTGACAGAAGTGATAACTGCGTCACAGTTTAAATCCTTAATTAGTTGGAATATTTGACTTCGGGTATAAGGGTAATTTGACGAGGACACTCGCACTTTATATTTATGACCGATGGACTATTATGGATAAAAACCAGATAGGTATCAAATAAACCATGACAAAGGACAATTAACCCGAGTAACAATTAATTAAAATCAAAACGTCAAACATCATGATTACGGAAGTTTAAATAAGCATAATCCTTTTATTTCATATTCTATCGCAATTTTATTTATTGTTATTTTATTTATCATCATTTATTTATTTTACGCACTTTAATTATTGTCATTTATCTTTACGCTTAAAAATATAAAATCGACAAACCGGTCATTAAACGGTAAAAACCCCCCCTTTTATAATAATATTACTACTTATATATATATATATATATATATTTATATAAATATAGTTTTATAAAAATATAGTACGTAATCACTAGCTCCCTGTGGAACGAACCAGACTTACTAAAAACTACACTACTCTACGATTAGGTACACTGCCTATAGTGTTGTAGCAAGGTTTAGGTATATCCCATCCGTAAATTAATAAAACTTGTGTCATATTTTGTAGTATTTCCTAGTAAAAATAATACTATTTCGTACCCTCACGCTACATCATCAATGGAGCACACTATTTTCTATCAATTGTAGACGATCATAGTATGGGGGTATGGGTGTATTTGATGAATCCAAATTGAAAGTTGCACATCTTCTAATCTCTTTCTATAATATGGTCGAGACACAATTCAATAGAAGAGTTAAAAGACTACGAACTGACAACGGTTCAGAAATTCAATCTAACATCATGCATGAATTTTACATAGAAAAGGGAATAATCCTTGAAACTTCATGCCCTTACACACCCCAACAAAACGGTGTGGTTGAAAGAAAACATCGAAACATTCTCGAGATGAGTAGGACTCTTCATTTCTAAGCATCTTTACCCATAGAATTTTGGAGTGACTGTGTATTGACAGCGGCATACCTCATCAACAAGTTGCCAAGTTGAAAGATTAATTATAAAACACCACATGAAATCCTCCTAGGGAAAATGCCTACTTATGATCATCTTAAAGTCTTTGGTTGCTTAGCATACGTTCATGATAACTTCTACAAGCAAGATAAAATCGGCGAAAAGGGGAGACCATGTGTGTTCATTGGATATCCGATGGTACAAAAGGGATACAAGTTCTATGATATTCAAAACGAAAAGATCTGTATTAGTTGAAATGTAACGTTCATTGAGGATCATTTTCCTTTTGATATAACGTACGAAGGTCATAAGTCCATCCAGAAAGAACACTTGGAAGATGCATTAACCGAGGTCCAAAACACGTGTGAACTTCAATAGAAACGAAGAAAGAAATTTAACTGATGACTCAATTGAAACAGTAGGCCATGACAATACAACTCACACGCCATCTGCTCCTCTGTCATCGGGATGTAATGACCATGATGTGCCAATTGCGAATCAATCATATGGAACAATAAATATACCAGCTACCCCATCTGTTACCCGATAGAGTACACGAGTAAAGGCTCAACTGAAGCACCTTAAAGAGTTTGTAACTGACTTGCCACCTTCCTGTCATGACCCTACTTTTTCCGTTATCTTTTTCCATTAGTATTTAACGTCTGTTAATTGATATTCGTGCCACATCTTTTCTATGACTTATATTATTATTTTAGTAATAATATATTCCTTAATATGTGTTATATGAATATATGTATTCGTATTTAAAATTGTACATTTCTACGTGTAGTGGATTTCTATCCGGCGAATCATTTCGGTTTTCAAACCAACGATTAGACTTTTGAGATTTTTGAATCCAAATTATTTTAATTATGATATTTTTATATCATATGAGTATATAAAGTATTTTTATATTTTATTTTTCGCGTGTGCGTGTTTCTTTCCGAAATTTTAATCGTGTAACAGTGGTTTCACGAATAGGGCTTCGTTCGGAATTTCGGGCCAAAAGCAATTTATCCATATAATATTTTGAGTTTTTTAGGCCACCCTAATGGCCATAATCGGCTGACCTAATCCCATAGCCCATCCATTTTCTCAAAATTTTAGTTACACTTGATTTTACACCTCATTTTGACCACATTCTATTTTCTAACACTAGCAACTCCCCTCACTTCCCTCTCCTCTCACCTTGCATGACTTCTACAGCCCCATCATCGTCATTTTTGGTTATATTCATCAACATATCAATTATTCATCATCTCTAAAGATCAATTGCATATACGGGTTCTCCATCTCACGATCTTCAACATCCTTCTTCTTGATTTTTGATTTGGGTATGAAACTTAACCCTAGCCTTTTAATTTCTCTTTATTTTACTGATTTTCTTATGTATGTTGATGTATTGGTACTTGTATGTTATTGTATGGTTGTGATTATGCGTTGAAATGTTCGATTGTGTATGTTTTCGGTTGATCAAAATTTGGACAGAATATTAATGGCTATAATCAGTAACTTTGGCTCATGTTCTTGGTTAAATAGAGTGTCTCAATGTGTTTCTCTCATTGAGTACATAATTTTAGGCTTTGGATTCGTCTCGTTTTGAGTTACGGATCAAAATCTATGCTAGAATCATTGTTTTGTGAAATTGAAATGGTTAATCATTTGAAACCAGGTTTGGTCCGACATTGTGTCCATAATATGAGATTTTAGGGTGTACTAATGTGTTCGGGTCATCAAAATCCGAGCCACAGATCACCCGGAATGACTAAAACAAGAATTGAAACGAATTAACGAATGATTTGGTTCAAGGCTGATCATCACGACCCCATGAACTGATTTTTGGGTGTTCTTGAGTTTTCTAAGGTGTTGGGATGGTTTGTTGGACGAAGATATGTATAAGACTCGTTAAAAACTGACACCCGAGGCTCAAGTTATGACCCGACGAACTTTTAACTAAACTTATGGTTATGAAATTGAAACTTAGGTTATAAATAATGATTTTCATTATAATTAGATTACTTATGTTATAAAAGTAATTATTTTTAATTAATACTTATGATATATATTTATTATATCATTTAATAATTACATTATGATTTAATTATTTTTATAATTAAACTTATGATTAATAATACATTTATTATTGATGAAAATACTTATGATAAGTATAAGGCTTATGTTATGAGATTATTATATCAGGACTAATAATAAAGATTAATTATTTATTTATTTATTATAAGATTTAGTTATTATTTAATTATAATACAATTAATCATTAAATATTTATGGTTTAATAATTATATTAGAATACTTATGATATGTGCAACATTTCATAATTAATTCAAGATACTTATGATATGATTAATAATTCATTATTAATTAATAATACTTATGATATGATTAATATTTCATTAATTAATTAAATACTTATGTTATATCTATTATATCATTTAAACTTATGTTAACATTATAATTCGATTTAATTCAATTAAACTTATGATATGACATGTTTATACAAATATTACTTTAAATAATATTATAACTTATATTATTAATATAATTTACACTTTAAATTTCAATGTTGACTAGGTTTGAGCAAGGTTGACTTTTGAGTTGACTTTCGATTGACTTTGACCTTTCGTTGACTTTTGTTGACTTTTCTAATTAAGGAAACTTTTCTAACTTATAAACTTTCCAAAAATGAAAACTTTCTAAATATGGAAACTTTCCTAAAATAGAAACTTTCCTAAAATAGAAACTTTCCAAAAATAGAAATTTTTCAGAAATGGACCTAAATGTAGAAAGCACAGCGGAAACAATCAATCATGAACCTGAGAATAAAACATGCGAGTAACTGTCAACAAAAAATGTTGAGTGAATTATAGGTTTAATATTGCAAACAATATTTAATTTAAACTATAAAAATTTATGTTTGAAAACATAAAGACCCATTTTGGACCACAAAATTATATGCTCGAAAACATATAAAAATATTATTCCATTAACCCGTGAGCCACCTGGTAACCACTTAACCAATTCCACCCTTACCAAACACAATATACACTGAACAGATGTATCTTCAAATAATTACGAAATACTAATACATTCCGTCTTCAAAAATTGCTAGCGCGACTAGCACGAAATGGGGTTGTCAAACCCGATAGATCTATCCATAGGATTCGCGTTCACCAGTAGAAACCAGTGATTACAGTTACCAGACTAGGGAATATTTTCGTTCAACTCACAATGAATAACTTAAACCAACTTCCACTTGTGTCCAATATGAAAAATAAAATACATGTATTCTCATCTCAAAAGATATAAAATAGAAAAATAGGACTATAACTCACCTTAACGTAAACGAAGTAGTAACACAGAAAACGTGAACTGCACGAAGTAAAGTGATCAAGAATGATCACAACGCCGACCTATAAATAAAGCAGCTCGATATAAATAACTAACTTAGGCCAAGTCTTAGAATGATAGTTATAGTACTTGTTGTAAGTAGACATAGAACAACACTCAGTATGCTTCGGTTTGATCAGGACAGCGTAAGGACACGCACTTTTTATTTTTAGAAAGTTTATATTTTTGGCAGGTTTCCATTTCTGAAAAATTTCCATTTTTGGAAAGTTTCTATTTAGGAAAGTTTCTATTTTAGGAAAGTTTCTATTTTAGGAAAGTTTCCA
This sequence comes from Rutidosis leptorrhynchoides, assembly GCF_046630445.1. NCBI lineage: Eukaryota > Viridiplantae > Streptophyta > Magnoliopsida > Asterales > Asteraceae > Rutidosis > Rutidosis leptorrhynchoides. The sequence goes on along the minus strand of NC_092333.1, from coordinate 503,761,970 downwards.
TATTTAGAAAGTTTCCATTTTTGGAAAGTTTATAAGTTAGGAAAGTTTTCTTAATTAGAAAGTCAACAAAGTCAACTGAAAGTCAAAATCAACCGAAAGTCAACTCAAAAGTCAATCTTGGTCAAACATAGTCAACATTGAATTTTAAAGTATAAGTTATATTAGTAATATAAGTTGTAATGTTAATTTAAGTCAAATATGTATAATTATGTCATAACATAAGTTTAATTAAATTAAAATGAATTATTAAAGTTAACATAAGTTTAAATGATATAATTAATATAACATAAGTATTTAATTAAATAATTAAATATTAATCATAATATAAGTATTATTAATTAATAATAAATTTTAATCATATCATAAGTATTATTAATTAATAATGAATTATTAATCATATCATAAGTTTTAATTAAAATTATTAAATCATAAGTATTTAATAATTGAATTTTAATTAAATAATAACTAAGCCTTATAATAATTAAATAATTAATTAATCCTTATTATAAGACTTATTATAATAATCTCATAACATAAGTTTAATACTTACCATAAGTATTTTTCATTAATAATAAAATATTATTAATCATAAGTTTAATTAAAATTTCATTAATCAAAATGTAATTAATAAATGATATAATAAATATGTATATCATAAGTCTTAAATTAAATTAATCACTTTTATATCATAAGTAATTTAATGATAATGAAAATCATTATTTATATCATAAGTTAGATGTTATATATATCTCCGCCTAACCAAACCACCCAACACATTAGTGCACTCAAGATGTAACGACCCGGAAATTTCCGACCAAATTTAAACTCTAATCTCTATATGGTTCCGACACGATAAGCAAAAACCCTAAAGTTGACCCGCATTTTTTTTCGATCGTTCTATACTTATAAGATTAATATTTACATAAATTAAAACTTACCAACATGATAAGTAATCCAAATTGTCGAGATTTATATTTCCGAAAAGAGTTTTACACAACGTTTGACCGTCTAGTTTGACCGACGATATCACGAACTATACAATATATGATAATTATACGTTTGCGTATATATATGTATATATACATATTTAACATGATTAATGAATGTTTTAATATCTTATTTTGTATCAAAAACTATAAGTTATAAGTATATTTTGAAACTACTAACTTAAGTTTTCAAAACGATAACTATACGTAACGTTATTTGACATAAATACTTAAGACTTATAATGTTTATACATATATCGTATAAGTAATGTATTTACTCACTTTTAAGACTTAAATACATAAAATCATATAAGTGTATTCACAAAAGATAGCTATATTTGAATCCTCATTCCATTTTTCACAAAATTTCTATACGTATATCTAGAGTATTTGTACTCGTATCATACCTAGCTTCTATACGTATTTACTATTGGTATATACACATCAAATCACCACCTAACCAGCCCTTGTTACTACCCTAGGTATAAGGTAATTGCTTTTGTATTATTGTTTGACAAATACATAAGATTACAAACTAAAATTTTGTCATGTTATCCTTAAAGATCACATTTTTAGGAGTATATATGTATCATCATTTTGATTCATTTACTACTTCAATCTCCTAGCTAAAACACACACACTTATAACCCTTAAACACCTTCAACAATTCAGTAAAGTTCTAAGAAGATCTAGCTTCAAAAACCTTACATAAACACCATAAGAAAACCATACAAAAACACTTCAAGAAAACCTTCCAAGAACACCAACTTACTTCCAATCTTTCATCCACTTCTATCACCCTTTTGATTCTAGCTTCTTACTCCTCTTTTACAGCAAACTTATCCAAGGAACTTGAGGTAGAATCTATGTTCATAACCTTGTTCAATTCATATATATATAGCTATCTTATTTTGTGGTACAAAAGTTTAACAACAAGAACATAGTTTGAATGTTTTCAAACTTGTTTGCAAACTAAATAGATCCTTCTAACTTAACTTTTAAAATACTTCAAGACCTGTAATATAACTTAAATATATGCTAATTTAATAAGGTAAAACTTGGTTTTTCAAAGTATAAGTATTTTTAGAAAAATGGTCATTAAATGATTTTTTTTTGTAACAAAATGTTTAACTTCATATGTTTCACTAATGTTTCACTTATGCCGTATGATTTTGAATACAAACCAAGGTATTTACAGTTCATAGTCTTAAAGAAGAACTCGATCCAAGAAGATGGCAATTTGAATCAACGAAAACGGACTTGTAACGAAGAAACTATGACCGAAACAAAATTGGTTATCCTAGATCATTTCAACTACGGGATCAATTGGAAAAAAAGATATAAATCACATATTTCTAAGATAACATGATATTTTATATATATGTACTCATAATTCAATTTCATATGGTTCAGGATCACCCGTAAACAACACGAGAAGATTAATCATAAGATCCCATGATTGTACGCAACACGTCATTTGACAACACCGGTACTTTATGTACGCAACACGTCATTTGACAACACCGGTACCATGGGTCAAGATTAATCTCGACCAACACATATACGATGGGGTTTTATGGGAGTTTTATTTATTTCGTTGGGGGTTTATTTATTGCGGGTATATTAAACATCTAAAAATGAACCATTAAAATTGAATTACTAACATCGAAACGCTAACTACGGACTAAGGAATTATTCAAAGTATTAAAAGTATTATAAATATATATACGAGATGTTTGTTTAAAATGAAAATATATTGATATATTATATATGGATAGGTTCGTGATATCAACCGGAAGACCAAGTCAAAAATATATATATCTTCGAGACAACAGTGAGTATATAGTCCCACTTTTAAACTCTAAATATTTCGGGATGAGAATACATGTATTTTATGTTTTACGTTATGGACACAAGTAACTGAAAAATATATTCTACGTTGAGTTGTACCACTGGCATACTTCCCTGTAGCTTGGTAACTGTTATTTACAGCGGTATTGTAAACGCGAATCCTGTTGATAGATCTATCGGGCCTGACAACCCCAACCGGACTGGACGACCAGTATTCAACGGTTGCACAGTACTTCGTTTTGCGACTACACCTTGGTACGGTGTAGTAAGATTTCATATTAAAGGGAATATGCGACGTGATTAAATGTTAAGTATGGTTACCAAGTGCTCAACCACTTAGAATATTTTTATTGAAATGATTATATACGAAATCTTGTGGTCCATTGTTATAACGCTGCTAGCATCAAACCTATATATCTCACCAACTTTATGTTGACGTTTTAAAGCATGTTATTCTCAGGTACGAATTAAGTCTTCCGCTGTGCATTAGCTCATGTTAAGGATACTACTTGGGACCATTTAAGCTATGATACAAGGACGTTGCATTCGAGTCATTGAAGTTCATTAAAGACTATTGTTATGAAAATGGCAGATTAGATCATTTGGTTGTTATAAAATGTTAGGCTAATATGTCAACTCTCGATGTAATAATAGATTGCCTTTAAGAAATAAATGCAACGTTTGTAAAATGTATCATATAGAGGTCAAGTACCTCGCGATGTTATCAACTATTGTAATTCGTTTTTAATCTATATGGACGATGTCCGGATGATTAGTTTCGGATCCTTTCAGTTGGTATCAGAGCGTTGGTCTTAGCGAACCAGGCCTTGCATTAGTGTGTCTAACTAGTAGTTGTTAGGATACATTAAGTGAGTCTGGACTTTGACCGTGTCTGCCTGTCAAAAGTTTTGCTTATCAATCCTAGTCGGAAATCATCTGCTTATCATCCTTAGGGAACTGCCTGCTTATCATTCTTAAGTCTAGACACGTCTTACTGCATTTAGTGCATCGATAGTGTATAGACAAAATTCATATCTTAGCGTATCTGTTACTATAGACATTGCCTGACGTATTTCAAAGATTCTCCGTAATTCATGGGATTTTGATATTATATATACATATGTAAATTATGTATTGAAGAGTACCAAACCCAACTCCTATAATCTATTCCAAACCAAAAATTCACTTCTCCGACTATACAAGATGGATTCTTCATCCAGTTCGAATTCCTCCGACTTCGATAGCTACGCCGATATGGATTTCCATTCGAGCTCCGAGAACAGCGTCACCGGAATGGATCAACCAATTTCCCATCATCTATTTTGGATGAATTGGGGATGGGTTCGTAATATACTAAATCTCTGGAGGCAAGAAGAAGGTGATCCATTCCATCCACCAAATTGTCCTCTTAACGATGAACCTGAAGCACTTACCGGTGAACCTATTCGAAACACCATTTTCTCGCTCATTTCTAGAGTATCTCGTCATGATTACATACTATCCCATATTTCGAATCTTGTTCATTCGCTCGTTCCAACCGTCAATCATCCCGGTATAATAGAAGAAGTCAACGAGCTTCGCGCTCGGGTAGTGGCTTTAGAAAATACGGTGCGAAGATTACAAACACCAGCAGCAGCACCAGCAGCATAATCTATACCACCATCATCAACGCCGACAGTACTCTTGTCACCCCCAAAATCTCAACATCACAATCTGTATCTCGAATATCAACATCACACGACTCAATATCTGTACTTCGAGTATGATCTTCGTTCTATATATCGTTCTACATCGATTATCTTCGCTTTACGTATCGTATGACGATTATGTAATTTCTAAAGTCTTAGAGATTATGTAATCTAGAATTAACGATAAATCAAATGAGTTTATTATCTTATTGACTCATTAAATCTATGATTATCTCTGAAGAAAATATATATGCAAGTATATTTTCATAAAGATAGTAATTAAAAATTCCTTCGTACAAACTAATAATGATGAAAATATTTTAACGGGTGGGTAGTACCCGAGGAATATTTAGAATTCACATTAATAAGTTATATTGTACATTCTTGAATCTGATTCAACGGTCATTTGTTATTTTACTTACAACCATCGATATACGTATCCGTTCACCCCAGAATAACCATTTCCATTTAAATTTCATATTTGAATTTTTTTTTACCTATCCAAATCCAACAAGTGGCATAAAGAAGAAACATTGGACAATTAAAATGAAATAAAATGTTGATTATAACATATGAAACTAAACAATTCTTCAATTTTTCCACTTGATTTCATCCTAAACCTCATTTGTACTTCGACAATTATAATCCTCATTCAAATCTTTTCATGATTCTTGAAAACACCTCGATCGAGAAGTTGAACCAGCCGCACCTCGTTTACGGAAGAAAGATTTATGCATACAGTGATGCACCTGAAAAATTTTCGAAACCGAAGTTATAGTTAAAACGTATCCGCGTCGAATTCCTTATCATTCATTATCAAAAACAATCATACGATTCCTTTTCAAGAAGCTAATTTTGTCACAGCTCCACTTCGACTTCTCAGTGAGACTACTCCTATTATAATCTCGATATTTATACTTTGTCCTTTCGACGTTGTTACCGGAGAACCTTTTTCACAACATCATCAGCAGACGTACCAGCAACTCGTTATCTCTTTGGCGAAACCCGCAATCAGTATTTTGAAAATCTCGTAGAAATTCTCCCAGTTATACCGAGAACGACTATCCCTAAGAATTACATTTTTCAAATGTGAAGTTCTGAAAAACATCCTGGACTATGAAGTAATTCTTGAAATGCTGAAGAAGCAGAAAAAAAAAAAAAAAAAAAAAAAAAAAAAAAAAAAACACTGTAAACGACTTTAACAGTCAAAAGTTTAATGATGAAGTACATTGTATTGGTAAAGCTTAGAAAAAGAGGAGAGTTGGAACTGGAAAACGGATTGAGCAAAGTATGAAGGAGGATGTAGATAAATCACAAGAACTGAATCTGCTTTCAAAGGATTCAAACGATTCAGTGCTTGCTGAAACCATTAGTAAAAAAAAAAAACCTACCCCTTATCCTAAACCTTTCCCGATGATATTCTTCATCATCATCTTATCTTAGATATTATAAGATATCTTCATATCTTTTGTTATACATATCCTCCATATTTCTGGAGATATTCTCACAACTGTTCTTATCCAAAATCATGTATTTCTCCGTAATATCTGCGTTACAATATAAAAGAAACTGTGTTAGTTTCTAAGTTCTAAAACCTTCAAGTTTAAAATAGGAATGTTTTGAAGTAGTGTTGGGAACTGATACATGAATTAGTATAATATAATGAAACTTGATCAACTTCATTATATTACAGTAAGTCATGTTAAGTTTCTAATGGAATGTGATGATTCACAGTACCGTCATCATGTGCCATGTTACACGGCTCTTACATTCTATCAAGTCTCCAAACATATTAGAACGTATCACCTTGATAGTTCTATTTTTCCGGAATATTCGAGTAATTTAACGAATCAAGATCGTGCCATTACAATTTTATTCTAAAACCAATAGCTAGGTTCATTCCAAATTTTATACCTACGAATTCCGAACTATTGATCGCTTGACTCAAGGACGGGAAGAAGAAACGAAGGGACAAAGTCCCAAAATAGAAATTGGGGTATAGATCACAGCAAATAGGAGAGAATATTAACTATGGATGACAATGATTATGGAAAACAGAAGCAGGAGCATCGAAGTATAAGGAAAGATATCAAACCCAACAACCACCCAGAAACTACAAACCATGTATATCAATACGTATGGCGACGTAAAGACACGGGAGAATTAGAAACATTATAATTCCAAGAAAATCATAAAAGTGAATAGATTCTTCTGGCGGTAGATGGAAGAGAAGAATGAAAGATATAAAAGTTAGAAGTATAACAAAAATCAGAACGGGATGAAGCATTTCAAAGGATACCTTAAAGTAGGAATTAAGGAGAAAGAGTAGAAGATGCGAGTTGTGAAAAATAAGGAAACGAAGGGGTGGATTTATAGTGAAATATCCGACAAAGAAATCGAAACAGATTACCGCATTAAATCAAAGAAGATTCTGATCGCCGAATAACCAAATCTTATTACGTAAGATTTTTCCTAAATCCCTTAAATCCCGGAAATCAATTCTAAACCACGTCATCGATTAAAAACGATTCCATATTTACTCATTTCATTTTTTTTTTTTTTTTTGTGATAGCTTCGCTCGTGCGTCTCACATAACCAAATCGTTTTATCTAAATCTTTCAATAATGATAAAATTTCATTATTACCTCATATTCGTCATGAAAACATTCCTATGGTTATTTATGACAACCTCTACCAAATTTCGAGGACGAAATTTCTTTAACGGATGGGTACTGTAACGACCCGGAAATTTCCGACCAAATTTAAACTCTAATCTCTATATGGTTCCGACACGATAAGCAAAAACCCTAAAGTTGACCCGCATTTTTTTTCGATCGTTCTATACTTATAAGATTAATATTTACATAAATTAAAACTTACCAACATGATAAGTAATCCAAATTGTCGAGATTTATATTTCCGAAAAGAGTTTTACACAACGTTTGACCGTCTAGTTTGACCGACGATATCACGAACTATACAATATATGATAATTATACGTTTGCGTATATATATGTATATATACATATTTAACATGATTAATGAATGTTTTAATATCTTATTTTGTATCAAAAACTATAAGTTATAAGTATATTTTGAAACTACTAACTTAAGTTTTCAAAACGATAACTATACGTAACGTTATTTGACATAAATACTTAAGACTTATAATGTTTATACATATATCGTATAAGTAATGTATTTACTCACTTTTAAGACTTAAATACATAAAATCATATAAGTGTATTCACAAAAGATAGCTATATTTGAATCCTCATTCCATTTTTCACAAAATTTCTATACGTATATCTAGAGTATTTGTACTCGTATCATACCTAGCTTCTATACGTATTTACTATTGGTATATACACATCAAATCACCACCTAACCAGCCCTTGTTACTACCCTAGGTATAAGGTAATTGCTTTTGTATTATTGTTTGACAAATACATAAGATTACAAACTAAAATTTTGTCATGTTATCCTTAAAGATCACATTTTTAGGAGTATATATGTATCATCATTTTGATTCATTTACTACTTCAATCTCCTAGCTAAAACACACACACTTATAACCCTTAAACACCTTCAACAATTCAGTAAAGTTCTAAGAAGATCTAGCTTCAAAAACCTTACATAAACACCATAAGAAAACCATACAAAAACACTTCAAGAAAACCTTCCAAGAACACCAACTTACTTCCAATCTTTCATCCACTTCTATCACCCTTTTGATTCTAGCTTCTTACTCCTCTTTTACAGCAAACTTATCCAAGGAACTTGAGGTAGAATCTATGTTCATAACCTTGTTCAATTCATATATATATAGCTATCTTATTTTGTGGTACAAAAGTTTAACAACAAGAACATAGTTTGAATGTTTTCAAACTTGTTTGCAAACTAAATAGATCCTTCTAACTTAACTTTTAAAATACTTCAAGACCTGTAATATAACTTAAATATATGCTAATTTAATAAGGTAAAACTTGGTTTTTCAAAGTATAAGTATTTTTAGAAAAATGGTCATTAAATGATTTTTTTTTGTAACAAAATGTTTAACTTCATATGTTTCACTAATGTTTCACTTATGCCGTATGATTTTGAATACAAACCAAGGTATTTACAGTTCATAGTCTTAAAGAAGAACTCGATCCAAGAAGATGGCAATTTGAATCAACGAAAACGGACTTGTAACGAAGAAACTATGACCGAAACAAAATTGGTTATCCTAGATCATTTCAACTACGGGATCAATTGGAAAAAAAGATATAAATCACATATTTCTAAGATAACATGATATTTTATATATATGTACTCATAATTCAATTTCATATGGTTCAGGATCACCCGTAAACAACACGAGAAGATTAATCATAAGATCCCATGATTGTACGCAACACGTCATTTGACAACACCGGTACTTTATGTACGCAACACGTCATTTGACAACACCGGTACCATGGGTCAAGATTAATCTCGACCAACACATATACGATGGGGTTTTATGGGAGTTTTATTTATTTCGTTGGGGGTTTATTTATTGCGGGTATATTAAACATCTAAAAATGAACCATTAAAATTGAATTACTAACATCGAAACGCTAACTACGGACTAAGGAATTATTCAAAGTATTAAAAGTATTATAAATATATATACGAGATGTTTGTTTAAAATGAAAATATATTGATATATTATATATGGATAGGTTCGTGATATCAACCGGAAGACCAAGTCAAAAATATATATATCTTCGAGACAACAGTGAGTATATAGTCCCACTTTTAAACTCTAAATATTTCGGGATGAGAATACATGTATTTTATGTTTTACGTTATGGACACAAGTAACTGAAAAATATATTCTACGTTGAGTTGTACCACTGGCATACTTCCCTGTAGCTTGGTAACTGTTATTTACAGCGGTATTGTAAACGCGAATCCTGTTGATAGATCTATCGGGCCTGACAACCCCAACCGGACTGGACGACCAGTATTCAACGGTTGCACAGTACTTCGTTTTGCGACTACACCTTGGTACGGTGTAGTAAGATTTCATATTAAAGGGAATATGCGACGTGATTAAATGTTAAGTATGGTTACCAAGTGCTCAACCACTTAGAATATTTTTATTGAAATGATTATATACGAAATCTTGTGGTCCATTGTTATAACGCTGCTAGCATCAAACCTATATATCTCACCAACTTTATGTTGACGTTTTAAAGCATGTTATTCTCAGGTACGAATTAAGTCTTCCGCTGTGCATTAGCTCATGTTAAGGATACTACTTGGGACCATTTAAGCTATGATACAAGGACGTTGCATTCGAGTCATTGAAGTTCATTAAAGACTATTGTTATGAAAATGGCAGATTAGATCATTTGGTTGTTATAAAATGTTAGGCTAATATGTCAACTCTCGATGTAATAATAGATTGCCTTTAAGAAATAAATGCAACGTTTGTAAAATGTATCATATAGAGGTCAAGTACCTCGCGATGTTATCAACTATTGTAATTCGTTTTTAATCTATATGGACGATGTCCGGATGATTAGTTTCGGATCCTTTCACAAGAACACCCCAATAACAGCCCTCAATTCGTGACCTACAGTCATAAATCAACTTGAAACTTTAATCCGTTCAAAATCTTGTTTTAGTCATTCCGGGTGATCCGTGGCTCGGATTTCGATGACCCGAACACGAATGTTCATCCCATCATCAACACTAACACACTAGTACACCATAGAGACTCCAAAAATGGTCACAAAGTCGGACCAAAACTTAATACATTCGTTTTTATACTTTTTTTAACGGCAAGCTTGCATCAGTCCGGACCGAAGCCTAGTCATCATTTGCACACACACACGCGTTCGGGAAGGAAACCAGAACCACACTCAGGGTATCCGACCCATAAACCATCCCATACAGGGCAGGCAGGCCGGACCTTAGTCCCGGAGCGGGTCAGTAAAACCTTCCCTTTGGGCCACCCTCAAGGAATTTCTTCCAAATAATATCCTTTGTAGGTGACGAGGCTCGAACCTGAGACCTCTAGTCCGGCGGGGGTGCTAGGCACCACCACATGTCCACTTAGCCAAAGCTACGGGGACACATTCGTTTTTATACTTTAATTCCATGAAAACACCAAATGATGCATAACCTAAGTTCTGGGAATCGAAATAACATGAATCCGGAGTCTAAATTCAATGTCTTGATGAGAGGAACACATCTAAACACTTTAATTTATCAAAAACATCAGTTAAATGTACTGAAATGATCAAATAGTCCGCTGTCCAAATTTTTCAAACTAAAAACATACACAATCGAGCATTTCCACGCATACAATCATCAATACAACGATACACAAGTGCTATACTATCATAATAACATCAAATACATACATAATCAGTAGAAAAGAATAATAATTGAAAAATTAGGGTTCATACGTATACCCAAATCAAAGAATAAAGGATGTAATCGCGTAGAGCTTGAAGAGTAGAACCCGATTATGTGAAAAGTCCTTGAGAAATGATGAAGAATCCTTGCTATGATGATGTTGGATGATTATGATGATGAAGATGGAGGTTTGGGTCGTTCATGAAGAGGAGAGAAAGAAAAAAAGAGGTGCTAGGTTAAAATGAGAAGTATTTTAGTGGTTTTGATCAAATAACTCCCAAGATTGAAAAATTGACAACCTAACCCCCTCCCCATGGGGTTTCGGCCGATTTTTCCTAGGTTGGCCCCCATTAGTGGGCCATATTGAAGTATAGACTAATATCTTGTGGCCCGAACGCCCGAACGATGCCCGAAACGCGAAAACACCTTTACGCGATTAAATATTCAGAGGAATTACGCACGCGCGAAAAATAAAATATATAAACACTATATATGTTCATATGATATAAAAATATCATAATAAAAATAATTTGGATTTAAAAATCCCAAAAGTGTGACCGTTGGTTTGAAAACCGAAATGATTCGCCGGATAGAAATCCACGACACGTAGAAACGTACAATTTAAAATATGAATACAAATATTCATTTAACAAATAACAATTAATATACTATTACTAAAATAATAATATAGGTCATAGAAATGACGTGGCACGGATAACAATTAACAGACGTTAAATAATAAATGGTAAAAGATAACGGAAAAAGTAGGGTCGTGACAGGAATGTATTAGTACTTCGTTATTTTTGAAGTTACACCTGTTCAGTGTATATTGTTGCTTGGTAAGGGTATGGAGATAGTTAAGTGGTTACCAGGTGACTCATGGATTAATGGAATAATGTTTTTATGTTTTCTAACATTTGAAATCTCGTGGTCTAAAGTTTATACGGTATTTAAACCTATAATTCACTCAACATTTTTGTTGACAGTTTACTCGCATGTTTTCTCAGGTACTTGATTATTTGGCTTCCATTGTGCTTAGAGAGTCTGCATGCATGTTGGCAGCTTTTGATAAACATTAACTTGCATTCTGTTTTGATACATTAAATCGTGGGTGTTTGTTGGCTTTGTTTTGGTCAACTTTTGGTTAAGTACTTATGTTGGTTTTTCTAAACTTACATATTTTGGTAGGTTTCCTTTATAGGAAATCATTTTTAAATAAAGAATGCAATGTTATTTATTAAATTCATTTAGAGTTATGATCAAACTGTGGGACCAAGTGACGGAGCCGTTAAGGGTACTTGACGGGTCGTCTCAGTTGGTATCAGAGCATTGGTTATAGGGAATTAGGCTGCATTGATGTTGTTACCCGAGTCAATAGGGTGCATTAGTGAGTCTAGTCTACAGCCCGACCTATAGCGTATTATTATATGTGGTTATTTGTATCCTATAAGTATGTATATTGGTATCATACATACATCTCTTTTATCTTCTGATTCTGGGAGGAACTCCCATTCCGATTAAATGTATTCTCAGACACTTATGAGATTATCTTTTACAAGACCACCCCGGTTAGTGAAACCAAGGAATGTCATTCATGACTTTTGAAATTCTCGACATTTTTATGTCATCCATTATGGTTATGTATATAACGTCCGAGTTATATTACGCGAGATGTCATTCTTGACTTCTAAAATACTCGGCATTTTAATGTCAGCTATTATGATTATGCATATAACATTCTTGTTATATTACGTGCCTTTGTGCTTTGGTTTTCGAACCGAAAAACGTCATTCTTGACTTTTAGAGATACTTGATACTTCAAAGACATTTTTATGTCATCGTTACTCCTATTCATTACTTTTGATGTTTTTGTCTCTTTGTGCTATCCTTAGCACACTGTTTAAGAAATCGTTTCATAGAAAATTGTGTAGAAATTCGAGGTTGATCACGTGTCCTGACCTTATGCAATGCTATTGGAATGGAACTATGATTTAGTGAAATATAATGGCGTCTGGCCAACGGGATTATATTACGGTAACTCATATAGAAATTCTAGTATTATGACATGAGGAATAGAAAGCGAGTCAAAGAAAATTTTTACACTACTCATTCAGAAATTCCAATGTTATTTCTTGAGTAAGGAAAATACTCATTATCTTATTTGTTGATATATGAGAAGCTCGTTTTAACCAAACTACCTATCTCATGCTCTGTCCTTCATACCTCACTTGTTAGCAACAGCTTCACACGTGAACAGTTTTGGCCCAAGAACTTATGTCTCGATCAAAACAATATTAATTCATTGGTTTTCATGACCTCGTAACATTGTTAATCAAATGTCGCACGATGATTCAAGTCCTTCACTCGATCTTCCACGATCTTACTTCTACTCGTAACCTCTGATATACGAATACTCTATTTATCATCAGGATTTTTACACATTTGTTTAATTGTGCGGTCCTCACGAGATTTATGGACGAATAGAAGTAATAAGATTTTCTGTCACGTATGTAATTTATAAAATCATATATGTACGTATAAAATCAAATAAACAAATTTACCTTAACCTATTTTACTTAGTACATACTAAATTATACCTTCAAAATTATTTTAAAACCACTCATTTATTAAGCTGTTTAACTAAGTCAAATTGTTTTATATAAAATGGTACACGTTGTACATACTTCGAAATTTACTAAGAACTTCGTTCCGTTTATGTTGTCACATCAAACGTTTAGAACTTTTTCAAAACTTCATTGATCGATTATATTAAAATTTTCGCAATTACTCTACAATGTGTTTCGGTCACAGTTCTTCTCGTCCTATTTTTAAGGATGAAACTTACCATTAAGTTCATTGATAAAAACTCTTAGGCCACTTTGGATGGCGGTTTTATAAATTTTGTTGGAAGTCTTTGCGCTCATAAAATTTTCCCTCTTATGGTTGGACATGGCCGAAACGCGGACCGATAAATCAGTCTTTCTGAGGTACACACAGTGGTCACCCTATTGTAGGAAAGGCACTGGGTGGGTTTCTACCCCAACTATTATTATAGTTGGTTTCATGGATAGATATTACACTAGACCGTTTGAGAAGTTTCTACTCTCGATATTCACGGCTAACCGCAACGCCCTCGCAAAACATCATTCCTATGATTCAATACTTTGAGGTGCACGAAATATTTTTTGGAGATTCATCTCGCCTGGAGTCGACTATTCTTTATAACCCATGATTCATGTTTCTTTTCATCCGCACATAAATTTAAGAATAAGGATGAATCCTAGATTGACTCGCTCATTGTGCGAGGAAGTTCACTCTCATTGAAAGATCACAACTTTCGTACGTCTTCCTTTTGGGAATGTAATGAAAAATTACTTTGAAATCTATGATCCTCGTTATCCCCGTTATCCCCTTTGAAGGAATTGCCTTAAACATCTATACCACTTATATGACTACTCTATATATTTGATATTGCCTAAAATGATCATATATTTAGACGCAATATCATTTCAAAATGTAATGTTTTTAATTGTAATTTCCTTATTTTTAGTTGTAATAGTTTAAATAAATAAGTGCGAAGACGAAAGACGAAAATCGCTCAAAAATGAAGATTTAAAGACGAAAACGAAAATTTGAAAGACGAGAACGTCCAAAATGCTCAAACGTACAAGTTACACTCCAAGTGGTTCAATTTATTGATGAATAACGTCTAAAAATGACAAGAGTACAAGCCGCGAAACGGAAAGTACAAGATATCTAAGCATACGAAAAGGCGTTCAAAAATCCGGAACCGAGACATGAACCAACTTTCAACGCTCGACGCAACGGAGCTGAAAGTACAAGTCAACTATGCACAAGAATATAATATAATATTTAAATAATTCATAATAATAATAATATAATAATAATAATAATATATAATAATATCTCAATTTGCAAATTGAGGTAGCCATCGGAACGTGCAGAAATGAACAAGTTGATTTATTCAACTTCACCAAATTTCAACTTCAACACAGTACTTTCATTTGCCTGTAAAAGCAAGCATCGACTGCAATACCTCTTACACCTTTTTCTATTTCTTACTATATATACATAATATATGTATCAATTATCAATCCAAGTCGTAATCTCAATTTGTAATTTTAATTTTAAGTTAGTGATAATAATAAGGTTGGGTTAGTCGAATGTTTTAAGGTTTTGTAAGTCGGAACTCTGTCCGTGTACCACTACGCTATTAATACCCACTGTAAGTTATGTTTATATTATTTTCATTAATGTCTTGTTCCTAAGTTAATATTATGCTTATTTAAATCGAAGTAATCGTGATGTTGGGCTAAATATTAAGATTGGGTAATTGGGCTTTGTACCATAATTGGGGTTTGGACAAAAGACCGACACTTGTGGAAATTAGACTATGGGCTATTAATGGGCTTTATATTTGTTTAACTGAATGATAATTCGTTAATTTAATATATAGATTTACAATTGGACGTACCTATAAATAACCAACATACACTCGATCGGACACGATGGGCGGGATATTTATAAGTACTAATAATCGTTCATTTAACCGGACACGGGAATGGATTAATAGTCAATGGACTTATTAAAACAGGGGTGAATTATATACAAGGAAAATTGGTGTAATTATAGTTTAAGTCCCCAATTAGTTGGAATATTTGACTTTGGATATAAGGATAATTTGACGAGGACACTCACACTTTATATTTATGACTGATGGACTGTTATGGACAAAAACCAGACGGACATATTGAATAATCCAGGACAAAGGACAATTAACCCATGGTAATAAACTAAAATCAACACTTCAAACATCATGATTACGGAAGTTTAAATAAGCATAATTCCTTTATTTTCATATTTAATTGCACTTTTAATTATCGCAATTTTATTTATCGCATTTTTATTTATCGCAATTTAATTATCGTCATTTACTTTACGCTTTAAATTAAGTCTTTTATTTATTTAATATTTTACATTAGGTTTTAACTGCGACTAAAGTTTTAAAATCGACAAACCGGTCATTAAACGGTAAAACCCCCTTTTATAATAATAATACTATATATGTATATATATATATATATATATATATATATATATATATATATATATATATATATATATATATATATATATATATATTAAAATATAGTTTTAAAAATATAGCGTTAAACTTGGCTAGCTCCCTGTGTAACGAACCGGACTTACTAAAAAATACACTACTATCCGATTAGGTACACTGCCTATAAGTGTTGTTGCAAGGTTTAGGTATATCCACTCGATAAGTAAATAAATAACTTGTGTAAAATTGTATCGTATTTAATAGTATTTCATTGTAAAAATATAACTATTTTATATACACCTCGCCAAACATCAAGTATTTTTGGCGCCGCTGCCGGGGAGCTCGTGTTTTTTTAAAATAAAAAATTTTTAAAAAAACATAAAATTTTTTTTAAAAAAAATTAAAACGTAAAAAAATAATAATAATAATTTAAGAAAAAAAATTTTTTAAAAATATTAATTTCGTAAAAAAAAAATTTTAAAAAATCTTAAAATCGTTAAAAAAATAAATTTTTTTTTTAAAAAAGGTAAAAAAAATTTAATAAAAAAATAAATAAATTATAGTATTTGGGCCAAACCAGTTTGAACCTGCAATTTCAGAATTTACACATGCAATTTCAATTTTTGAACATGCAATTTCAGATTTTGAACACGCAATTTCAGTTTTGAACATGCAATTTCAGTTTTTGAACACGCAATTTCAGTTTTGAACATACAATTCCAAATTTTACACATGCAATTCCAGTTTTCAACATGCAATTCCAGATTTTAAACATGCAATTTCGGATTTTTCACATGCAATTTCAGATTTTAAACATGCAATTCCAAATTTTACACATGCAATTCCAGTTTTCAACATGCAATTACAGATTTTAAACATGCAATTTCGGATTTTACACATGCAATTTCAGATTTTAAACATGCAATTCCAAATTTTACACATGCAATTCCAGTTTTAAGCACGCAATTTCGGACTTTTAAACACGCAATTTCAGATTTTACACACGCAATTTCGGTTTTGAACGTGCAATTCCAAAAATAAAAATAAAAAATTTAAAAGAAAAAAATTTTAAAAAAATATATTTTTAAGATTTTGTCTATAAAAAAAGTTTTTATTTTAAGTTTTATTACCTTTAGATTTTTAGACTCTAGTCACAACTTTTAGTATTAAGTTTAGTTTTGCCATAGTTATTTATATACTTTTAGATTTTTAGGCTTTGCCGTAAAATCCCTTAAGTGCTTTTTCTTTAGACTAAGATTTAGGTGCCTTAAAATTTTGCGACGCAGTGTTAAAATTTTAGCATCCTTTTAAGTAATTCCCATTTTTCGTTTAGAATCCCTTTTTAATTTTTGACGCGCTACAATTTTTTTTATTTTTCGACCTTTTATTTTTCGTGTAACACCCGTTTTTCAGTTACACGTTATTTCGAACGACATTCGAAATACGAGGCATGTAAGTGTATATTTGGATCCCAAATAAAGTTGGAGTTGATGTTCTAAAACCTTACCATTGGCTAGTAAATCTCATTACGTTTCCAACGATATTTGATTCGTCGAAAACGGAGTTACGGTTTGAAAGTTACGACCAAAACAAGTTCAGTTTCAGACTCAGTTCATTGGGACTCCGTCCAGGCTTTGGGACGCCGTCCAACAATGAAGGTTAGGACGCCGTCCAAGATTTTTGGACGCCGTCCAAGAATGAAGGGTGGGACGCCGTCCGGCCATTTTGGACGCCGTCCAAAGTGCCTGACAGGCCAACAGCTGTATTTTAAAGGTTTTAAAAGAGGGTATTTGAGTCTTTTCACTTGGGGGTCGGTTTTGATCCATTAAAACTGATCCACTCTCATTCTTATCCCCATTTCACCTTCTCAAACACTCTCATCAAACCCTAGTGAGAGAGAGAGAGGTTCTAGCGAGAGAGTTGGGGATTTGGAGAAGAAGAAGTGTGATTCGGGTCGGGTCTCAAGAGTTAAAGTTGTTCACCTCGTTCACGGCTACGTGGTGGTAGTGTTGGTAAGCTCTAAATCCGAATTTCTTTGTTAAGATTATTGTTAGAGTTAAAGTTTGTGCTAGTTAGAGTTATAACCCATTTATTGTGAAGTTTGGGGGTTTTTGGGGAAGATTCATGTATGTAAACCCGAATTGGTGACTTAGGGTTTCAATTGATGGAATTGTTAGTTTGGACCTTGCATGTGTTAGATAAACCTTAGAACACTTGTGTTGACTTGATTTTTGGGTGTAAACCCTAATCTAGGTCAAAATGGGTCGAATGGGTATTTTGGGTCAAGTAAGCTTGATTCGGTGTCAAACTAAGTTATGGGTCAAGATTTGATGAACCAAGTATATAAATGTTTGATTCAAGTGTTAAATGGTATTTTGGAAAGTTAGTCACTAGCCGTTAGTGATTAAAGATGTTTTTGGGACTTATGTCAAAATAGGTTGACTTAGATGGGTCAAATTTGGTAATGACTTTAATTTTGGATTAATTGGATGATAATCAATTTTGGTTAAGACTTAGATTGGTTTAAATGGTGTCAAATATAATTTTGGTTAAATTGTACTTGTTGGATGGGTCGGAATTACCACCCGTAGTGGTAATTGGTGAAGTCCACTTTATGTGTCTAAATGGGCGGTTTGTGGTGATAGGTGTAAACCCTTGGTTAAGGGTGTTGAAGTCGAATTCTCTCGTAGAGAATGTATGTTGATTGTTTGTATATCTATATGCGTATTATAGGTAAAAGGTTTGCTCGGTTGCTTTTGGAGGCGATTTACGTTTATGACTTGTGCGGGCAATTCGAGGTGAGTGGAATAATTAAATGTGTAGGTATATAATGTATCTATTTGTTGTAGCGTGAAATGTGTAGTGTCGAGGTGCTAAGACACCATGTTTCACGTGAAGAGTGTAGCATCGAGGTGTTAAGATGCCACTCGGGTGTAGCATCGAGGTGTTAAGATGCCACCTAGGCGTGTAGTGTCGAGGTGTTAAGACACCACTCCGTAAAATAATGAGTGTTGCATAGAGGTGTTAAGATGCCACTCGGTGTGATGTGCCGAGGTGTTAAGGTGCCACCCTAGGGGTTAGTGGTGCGAGGTGTTAAGTGCCCTAACGGATGTTATGAACACCGATGGCGTTTTCGCGAGCGCCGTTCCCTTGTACTATTGGTCGACCATGGTTATTTGTGTTGTAGCGTAAGCATATTATATTTGTTCATATTATATATGCTTTTGTTATGCTAGCTTGATTATTGGAGGTTATAGCTTGTAATTGTGATGATAAGCTAATCGTGTTGCTAGCATGTATGCGGTATGTGTGTAAGTGTTTTGCAAGTAGGTATATTATATATGTATGTGTATAATTATTGCATTCACTAAGCTTTATGCTTACCCCTCTCGTTGTTTACCTTTTTACAGGTATTTTGTCATGAAGCTAGCTAGTTGTTAGACTAGAGGCATAGGAGCGCTTGGGCTCGAAGGGGTAGCTTTTGGTTATATGGACGCGAATTGGGGATTTGGTAGTCCCCGAGATTATGCTCTTGGTATTGGGTTGGGTTATAGAGTCCTAATCCGTCTAAAGAGATAAATGGGTCGAAATTGCTACATTATTTGTAAAACGGGTCATTGTGGGCTCGGTGTTGTAAAACTTGTTTTTATGGTGGAAATATCTTAGTTTTACTTAATATCACATATTGTGAAATGGGTTACGTTTAAAAGTGTCGGGAAGCTGGTTTTCCACTCGCGTGTGAATAAAAACTGATCAGTACTTTTTAGTTCATTGGGACGCCGTCCCAAATCCTTGGACGCCGTCCCAGTTGTAAAAGCTGGACGCCGTCCCGATTTCTGGACGCCGTCCAGATGGGCAGTCACAGAAATTTTTTTTGGGTCGTGTTTTTGGTAAATCAATGTTGGGTTGTTACAAGTGGTATCAGAGCATAGTCTAAGGGAATTAGGTGACCTTGGAGTAGGTGCCTAGTCTTAGACTTATTGGCGGTTGTGCGTTATTTGCGAGACTTGTAGGATTACGGGTCGGATTGAGATTTGTTAGTGCCTTAGAGTAGGTGACTAACTAGGACTAGTGCTTGTCCAATGTGAGATTATGTGGGGCCTTATTTTGTGAGTAAATTAGTGCCTTAGATTGTTAGTGCCTAAGGTAAGTAGGCATACGGGGACGTTGTTTTAGTGATAGTCACCTAGGCTGTAGGATGACGTGTTATTGCGGTGTACTTGTGTATATTTATTATTATGTTGTATATAGGTGTATATATACAGGTATCTTTTGTGCGGTATCCTAGGGATGAATCTATTGGGGAGATTCGTATGTTTGGCGGTTTTGAGTGATCAAGTTCACGGTAAGGACTTTGGTCATTCGGGTACTAGGAGTTATCGCGTGTTATTTTGTGTGAATGTTGCGTCAGTCCGGGTAAAGTACTTTGCGTGACCATGTGGAAATGGTAAGGTACGCATTTGTAATAGTGACTGATCACCATTATTACGAAAGTGTATCTTGACATCAAGCATGACATGACGAGTACCGAACGGAGGAAACGTGGCATGGTTGGGGTAGATTCGAGATAAATGAGGAATCTTTATTGGTTCCTAGGTGATAGTTGTCTCGGGTGATGTGCTTGTAGTCACATCGGGTTCGTTGCGAGTCGAGAAGTGTTATGGTAGATTCGCTTAGTTAAGTGAGTGAGCAAACTCACGAGTTTGGTGCGTACTTAGTCACCCTATGTAGTGGGTGCATTATTGAGATTGTAATTGGTTTTAGTTACCCATCGTAACTAGGATGACCGATTTACGCTTGCGTGTGTGCGACGAGGACTTGAATTCTGTAATGGAATGCGACAAGTCTAATGATTGTAGTTTTGAGTTACACTCGGTAGAGTGTGTGGTTAGAGAATCGTGTTAGGATTCTTGTTGTGAGTCGCCTTGGAATTGGCGAATCGAGGAGTCTTTGGGTCGTTAAACTCATGGGAGTGGGACCCGTGTAATGTTGATTGCGTTAGTGTGTTGTAGATTATAGGGCAACATTCCTAATGGAATATCCCTTGTAGTAGTGGTTTTATCGAGATGTAGAAGGGTGTAAGACTTGGTATCCCCGAGCATCTCCTTGTGTTAGCTGAAGGGCCTCATTAGGCTATATCGTTTGGCCTTGTGGAAACTGCGGGTAGCGTGTGATCACTAGGAACCTTCGATAAGACGATAATCCGTAAGATTTGTCGGGTATGTATGACTTCGGGTCATTATTATAGAGAGACGGGTGACATCGGGTGTATGGAACCTAAAGATCGAGTTCTAAAATTTAGTAGGTTGTGGTGGGAGTCTGTATGACACTGCGTCAGGTGCCTTCTTATACCTGCTAGTGTGATGTTCAACTCCGATGATGGTGTATTCACTTTGTGCTTAGGGTGCCGGTGAGATACCCTTGGAAGCAGCGGAGATTATAATAGTGATCGACGGGTGATAGTAATACGACGGTTGCAAAATTCGAAGTTTAAGAGCATTGTGATGAATACTTCTTATGAAGTGACGGGTGAGCAAATCTTGTCGCTCTTAAGTGATAGACGGGTAAAGATGACCGGTGAGCCGTGACGGACTTAATGGTCGGTTAGTCCGAAGGGTTTTGATGAAGTGTTGATATTGTAGTGGACGCAATTATGGTGTCAGAATTGGTCACTTTTCTCCATGAGAGTGAGCAATTGTTGATAACGATTCGTCAAGTGGAAGGTCGGGTGATCTCGACTGAGAATCAAGACTAAGTAAGCGGCGTGACATATGCCTAGGCTTAGAGGCATATGTAAGACTTTGGTGGAGTTTGCTTTTCGAACGATTAAGGTAGTTAGTTATGAATTGTGGTATGAAGGTGCGATTTCATCGCGTGTACGACGTCTCAAGTGATTGTGCATGTCGACTCTGAGAGCCTAAAGCGAATTTGCGGTGAATTGATGTTTATGACCAACGGTGAGAATGGTCAGGTGTGACATGGAATTACAAATTCCGCGGGATGTTATCATCTTGGCGGTGAGAATAGGGAGATAAATCCTAAGTGGGGGAGTTTTTACTGCCGCCCGAGGAAAACTCCAGTGGTGTTATGTATAGTGAAATGTTGGATCGTACCGTGCTAAGCCTCAATGGGTATTCGAAGCTCCTAACGAGGAAGAGTGACGGGTTGCTAATGTCGACTCGAGATCGTGCTTTACGATTGTGAGTTACAACTCGAGAATGTTATGCGTGAAGATTGTGATGATGGGATCGAAGGAAGTGTAAGACTTCCTATGTAAGGTGGTCGTGTAGTACCAATGTGCGGTATGAGACCAAATGTGAAGTTTGAGATCCCGGAGTGAGAAAATGAAGTGTCGTTGCGGGTGCTCCTGTTGTGAAAAATCTGGGTTGTCGTGAAACCCGGACAGTATAATTGAATGAGAACGAGTTCGATATCGTGGCGAATATCGTATTTTCCCTGTCGAGAAACGCAATCGTGAAGATTGTCAGTGGATTATTCCACTTTATGGATGAATGTGAGGCGGAGAGTGTCGATTTTGACTGTCTCACATCGAGACACGCAGATGTTGTTTGTTTGCGAGAGTGTGCTCCCTAGTGATGCGACTATTAGTTGCATTGAAATGTTGAGACCATCCTTAACGGACGGTCTAGGAAGGAAAGTTCACCCGGCGTGGTGAATATTTTTGTGATTCGTGTGGCGAATTGCGGAAATTTTGTGATGATGATTCGCCGTTGATGGGATTTTGGTATACGAATAGTTTCTATGCTAGTACTAGGAAACCGTATTGTATGGTTCAGAGGAGAAACCCTATGACGATGTGTTGATGCTTCGTCTAATTCGTGGTGTATTATTGTTGTCCTGGATTAATCCAGTGACGGATTGGTCATGTGCGGATTGACTGATTGAGTGATATGGTTACGGACGTAGCTTGTGGCGAGTTGTAGCCGAGAGAACTTGAAGGTATATGTAGTGATTTTCGTATTTTCCTAAATGGAAATTCTGGACGTTGAGTGTATGAGATATCGTTTATTGCGGTAGTGCACGCTAGTGATTATTAGCGTGTGGTTAGATCTTCGGATTTGTAGAAGACGTTATGGATGTCGGGCTTGGTTGTGTTTCGTAAGATCGTGAGGCGTGACGACGATGTTTGTCGGCAAATTGTTCTACTCTTAGGACGATTGTGAAGTGTATGGTATGAGTTTGGATACTCGGGCGTAGGAGCAACGGTTACAGTTGTTTCGACTCGTGGGTTGATTACCCAATATTGTTGTATTATGATGCATTAGTGCACGAAGCGAGAGTGCGGATGCAAGTACTACTTGTATGACTCTGCATTGGAAGCGAAGATGTTCGAGGGAGAACTGCTTAACTTCTATTATAGGTGCGGATCACGAGGACGTGATCCAATTTAAGTGGGGGAGAGTTGTAACACCCGTTTTTCAGTTACACGTTATTTCGAACGACATTCGAAATACGAGGCATGTAAGTGTATATTTGGATCCCAAATAAAGTTGGAGTTGATGTTCTAAAACCTTACCATTGGATAGTAAATCTCATTACGTTTCCAACGATATTTGATTCGTCGAAAACGGAGTTACGGTTTGAAAGTTACGACCAAAACAAGTTCAGTTTCAGACTCAGTTCATTGGGACTCCGTCCAGGCTTTGGGACGCCGTCCAACAATGAAGGTTAGGACGCCATCCAAGATTTTTGGACGCCGTCCAAGAATGAAGGGTGGGACGCCGTCCGGCCATTTTGGACGCCGTCCAAAGTGCCTGACAGGCCAACAGCTGTATTTTAAAGGTTTTAAAAGAGGGTATTTGAGTCTTTTCACTTGGGGGTCGGTTTTGATCCATTAAAACTGATCCACTCTCATTCTTATCCCCATTTCACCTTCTCAAACACTCTCATCAAACCCTAGTGAGAGAGAGAGGTTCTAGCGAGAGAGTGTTGGGGATTTGGAGAAGAAGAAGTGTGATTCGGGTAGGGTCTCAAGAGTTAAAGTTGTTCACCTCGTTCACGGCTACGTGGTGGTAGTGTTGGTAAGCTCTAAATCCGAATTTCTTTGTTAAGATTATTGTTTGAGTTAAAGTTTGTGCTAGTTAGAGTTATAACCCATTTATTGTGAAGTTTGGGGGTTTTTGGGGAAGATTCATGTATGTAAACCCGAATTGGTGACTTAGGGTTTCAATTGATGGAATTGTTAGTTTGGACCTTGCATGTGTTAGTTAAACCTTAGAACACTTGTGTTGACTTGATTTTTGGGTGTAAACCCTAATCTAGGTCAAAATGGGTCGAATGGGTATTTTGGGTCAAGTATGCTTGATTCGGTGTCAAACTAAGTTATGGGTCAAGATTTGATGAACCAAGTATATAAATGTTTGATTCAAGTGTTAAATGGTATTTTGGAAAGTTAGTCACTAGCCGTTAGTGATTAAAGATGTTTTTGGGACTTATGTCAAAATAGGTTGACTTAGATGGGTCAAATTTGGTAATGACTTTAATTTTGGATTAATTGGATGATAAGCAATTTTGGTTAAGACTTAGATTGGTTTAAATGGTGTCAAATATAATTTTGGTTAAATTGTACTTGTTGGATGGGTCGGAATTACCACCCGTAGTGGTAATTGGTGAAGTCCACTTTATGTGTCTAAATGGGCGGTTTGTGGTGATAGGTGTAAACCCTTGGTTAAGGGTGTTGAAGTCGAATTCTCTCGTAGAGAATGTATGTTGATTGTTTGTATATCTATATGCGTATTATAGGTAAAAGGTTTGCTCGGTTGCTTTTGGAGGCGATTTACGTTTATGACTTGTGCGGGCAATTCGAGGTGAGTGGAATAATTATATGAGTAGGTATATAATGTATATATTTGTTGTAGCGTGAAATGTGTAGTGTCGAGGTGCTAAGACACCATGTTTCACGTGAAGAGTGTAGCATCGAGGTGATAAGATGCCACTCGGGTGTAGCATCGAGGTGTTAAGATGCCACCTAGGAGTGTAGTGTCGAGGTGTTAAGACACCACTCCGTAAAATAATGAGTGTGGCATCGAGGTGTTAAGATGCCACTCGGGGTAATGTGCCGAGGTGTTAAGGTGCCACCCTAGGGGTTAGTGGTGCGAGGTGTTAAGTGCCCTAACGGATGTTATGAACACCGATGGCGTTTTCGCGAGCGCCGTTCCCTTGTACTATTGGTCGACCATGGTTATTTGTGTTGTAGCGTAAGCATATTATATTTGTCCATATTATATATGCATTTATTATGCTAGCTTGATTATTGGAGGTTATAGCTTGTAATTGCGATGATAAGCTAATCGTGTTGCTAGCATGTATGCGGTATGTGTGTAAGTGTTTGCAAGTAGGTATATTATATATGTATGTGTATAATTATTGCATTCACTAAGGTTTATGCTTACCCCTCTCGTTGTTTACCTTTTTACAGGTATTTTGTCATGAAGCTAGCTAGTTGTTAGACTAGAGGCATAGGAGCGCTTGGGCTTGAAGGGGTAGCTTTTGGTTATATGGACGCGGATTGGGGATTTGGTAGTCCCCGAGATTATGCTCTTGGTATTGGGTTGGGTTATAGAGTCCTAATCCGTCTAAAGAGATAAATGGGTCGAAATCGCTACATTATTTGTAAAACGGGTCATTGTGGGCTCGGTGTTGTAAAACTTATTTTTATGGTGGAAATATCTTAGTTTTACTTAATATCACATATTGTGAAATGGGTTACGTTTAAAAGTGTCGGGAAGCTGGTTTTCCACTCGCGTGTGAATAAAAACTGATCAGTACTTTTTAGTTCATTGGGACGCCGTCCCAAATCCTTGGACGCCGTCCCAGTTGTAAAAGCTGGATGCCGTCCCGATTTCTGGACGCCGTCCAGATGGGCAGTCACAGAAATTTTTTTTGGGTCGTGTTTTTGGTAAATCAATGTTGGGTTGTTACATTTCGACATTTTTCAACGCGCTCTTTTTTTTCTTATTTTTCGACGCTCTAGTTTTTAGGACATAGAATTTTCTTTTTCTTCTCTAAAATTTCTTTAAATTTCAACGAAAAATTATTTTAAGTAGTTAAATTGATAGACATCCAAAATTTTCTGGTTCGTAGTAATAGTTGGATTTGTTAGTGGCGAGTTGTGGGCTTCCGATTTAAAGGGTCCTGGCTACCTGCTGCATCTATTGGCTATTCGAAACATGGGAAAAATCAAAAAAGTCTATTAATTTGATAACTTATATAATTTTTATCTTTTATAACTAATAGGATATTCAGTGAATGCATCGAGCAAAACGTTCACCACCTTTCATACGTTCACCACCTGTAACTCGATCAAGACATCTAGTAAATATTGTCGCCGTTGATTTTTCTTTAGAATCGTCATCCAGTCGACCAAGTACTCCAATTCAAATTTCCGATAATCCATTTTTTGAACCCGACCTCACAATTGAGAATCCGGAGGATATTCAGAGACAATTCAGAGATCCTGAACCATTAATCTTTCCTCCGGAACCACCAATCATTCAAACAGAGATTGTCGAGGAACCAACCATTAAATCAGAATCCTTTAGTGATTCAGATTTAACAAATTCAATTATGGAGAATCTGGAACCTCTAAGTATGGAAGACCAAATGCGAGCTAAACGCACTGGCCAAGGTCACGCAATTACTCAACCTGACATTAATGCACCAGATTATGAAATCAAAGGATAAATCCTACACATGGTAACTAATCAATGCCAATTTAGAGGTGCACCGAAGGAAGATCTAAACGAACATCTTCGTACCTTTAATAGGATCTGTACACTATTTAAAATCCGAGAAGTGGAGGATGAACAGATATATCTCATGTTATTTCCCTGGACTTTAAAGGGAGAAGCCAAAGATTGGTTAGAATCGTTACCTGAAGGGGCGATTGATACATGGGACGTTTTAGTTGAAAAATTTCTTAAACAATTCTTTTCTGCATCTAAAGCCGTGAGACTTCAAGGAGAAATTGTTACGTTCACGCAGAAGCCAAATAAAACTTTATATGAAGTGTGGACAAGATTTGGAAAGTTGTTAAGAGGATGCCCGCAACATGGTCTAGACACTTATCAAATAGTACAAATATTCTACCAAGGATGCGACATCACTACAAGCAAAGACATCGATATAGCAGCTGGTGGTTCCATTATGAAGAAAATCGCAACTGACGCTTACAAAATTATTGATAACACTGCTTCCCACTCACATGAGTGGCACCAAGAAAAAGATATCGCTAGATCATCTAAAGCAGCTAGAGCCGATTCTAGCCATGACTTTGATTCCATTTCCGCAAAGATAGATGCTGTCGAGAGACAAATGGAAAGGATGACTAAAGATATTCACTCAATACGAATTAGTTGTGAGCAGTGTGAAGGACCATATTTGACAAAAGATTGTCTCAGTATTGAACAAACAATGGAACAGAGAGAATGTTTCATACATGAACCAAAGGCCTGGAAATAATTATCAGAATAATTATCAACTGCTAAGACCAATCTACAATCAAAACCAGAATTATAACCGAAATGTTCCATATAACAACCAACAAGGTCCTAGTAATCAACAAGTATCTAACAATACCTACAATCAGCAAAGACCTATTTTTTCAAACAAACCACCACAAACCGATGATAAAAAGCCAAATTTTGAAGATATGATGTCGAAGCTTGTTGAATCTCAAACTCAATTTTTCACATCTCAGAAATAAACCAATGACCAAAATGCTCAAGCATTTAGAAATCAACAAGCTTCTATTTAAAATCTGGAACAAGAAGTAAGCAACCTAGCAAGGTTGATAGGTGAAAGAAAATCGAAAAGTCTACCTAGTGATACAAATGCTAACCCCCGAAATGAAACAGCTAAAGCCATTACCACAAGAAGTGGTATTACACTTAAACCACCTGAAATGCCTGTAATTTCTGATGAAGCTATTCCTACTCCACAAGAACCACAACCTGAGCAAGATAAGGAAACAGAACCGGTAGTTGAAAAGGTTAATGAAGATAACACAGTTAAGGCTAAACCTTATGTTAAACAGTACCAACCACGGCTTCCTTACCCGAGTAAAATGAGAAAAGAAAGACTTGAAGCCGAGCAATCTAAATTCTTGGATATGTTTAAACAAATAAATGTCAATCTTCCTTTCATTGATGTGATTTCAGGAATGCCTAGATATGCTAAATTCTTGAAAGATCTAATCATGAATAGAAAGAAAATGGAAGAACTCTCGGCTGTTACTATGAATGCTAATTGTTCTGCAGTGCTGTTGAATAAGATACCAGAAAAATTATCAGATCCAGGAAGTTTCACAATTCCATGTTTTCTGGGTAGTCTAAGTTCAATAGAAGCATTGGCAGACTTAGGTGCTAGTATAAATTTAATGTCGTATTCACTATACGCTAAACTAGAGCTTGGAGAATTGAAACCAACAGGAATAAGTATACAACTAGCCGATCGATCAGTAAAATATCCTAGAGGGATAATGGAAAACATGCTAGTTAAAGTTGGTACTTTAGTATTTCCAGAAGATTTTGTTATTCTGGACATGGAAGAAGATTCTCGAGTTCCTCTAATATTAGGAAGACCATTCTTAAACACAGCTAAAGCAATAATAGACGTGTTCGATATGAACTGACCCTAAGTATAGAGGACGAGAGTGTTACCTTTTCTGTTGATAGAGCCATGCAACAACCGCAATCTACAGATGATACATGTTATTATATTCAAACTATAGATTCACATACAGAATTGTTAGAAGAATTTCCAGAATTACAAGGAACAGGAGAATGTTCTTTAGGAGAAGGAACTGAACCAATTGATGAAGCTGAAATGTTAGCCGCACTCTTGGCTAATGGATATGAACCAACAACAGAAGAAATTTAAATGCTAAAAGAATAAGACAGATATCGATACAAATCATCGATAGAAGAACCACCAATATTAGAGTTAAAGCCACTTCCAAACCATTTGGAATACGCTTATTTACATGGTGAAACTGAATTACCTGTAATAATATCGTCTTCTCTTACGAAAAATGAAAAATCTCAACTCATTTCTGTGCTGAAAGCTCATAAACCAGCTATTGTATGGAAGATTCATGACATTAAAGGCATAAGTCCTTCGTATTGCACACATAAAATCCTTATGGAAGAAGGTCATAAAACCTATGTGCAATGCCAACGAAGACTAAATCCAAATATGCAAGATGTTGTTAAGAAAGAAATAATTAAACTGCTAGATGCAGGTTTAATTTATCCAATTTCTGATAGTCCATGGGTAAGTCCAGTTCAATGTGTACCTAAGAAGGGTGGCATGACTGTCATCACAAATGAAAAAAATGAGCTTATTCCTACTAGGACTGTAACAGGATGGCGTGTTTGTATTGATTATAGAAAATTAAATGACGACACCAGAAAAGATCACTTTCCCTTACCTTTCATTGATCAAATGTTGGAAAGATTAGCCGGAAACAGTTACTATTGTTTTCTTGACGGTTTCTCCGGATATTTTCAAATTCCAATCGCACCCGAGGATCAAGAGAAAACCACGTTCACGTGCCCTTATGGTACTTTTGCTTACAAACGCATGCCATTTGGACTTTGCAACACCCCTGCAACCTTTCAAAGGTGCATGATGGCGATTTTTCATGACATGTTAGAAGAATGTATGGAAATATTCATGGATGACTTTTCAGTCTTCGGTGATACTTTTGAAACATGTCTAGTTAATCTTGAACGAATGCTTATTAGATGCGAACAATCAAATCTAGTTCTTAATTGGGAGAAATGCCATTTCATGGTTAAAGAAGGCATCGTTCTTGGTCATAAAATCTCAAAAGAAGGAATTGAAGTAGATAGAGCTAAAGTAGATGTAATTGCTAAACTTCCACATCCCACCAATGTTAGAGGAGTTAGGAGTTTTCTAGGGCATGCCGGTTTTTACCGACGTTTCATAAAAGATTTTTCTAAAATTGCCACTCCTATGAACAAACTCCTTGAAAAAGATGCTCCATTTATCTTTTCAGATGAATGTATCAAATCTTTTAATATTCTTAAAGAAAAACTCACTAATGCGCCGATCATGATAACTCCAAATTGGAATCTACCATTTGAACTCATGTGCGATGCAAGTGATTTTGCAATGGGAGCTGTTTTAGGACAAAGAATTGAAAAACGATTTCAACCTATATATTATGCTAGTAAGACGTTACAAGGAGCACAAACGAACTATACAACTACTGAAAAAGAACTCCTTGCTATTGTCTTTGCTTTTGACAAATTCCGATCATATCTCGTTCTAGCAAAAACGGTGGTCTATACTGACCATTCTGCTCTTAGATACCTGATAATGCTAAAAACGAACATATATTTCATAGCATTATTCCTCAAGAAAGACAAGCTTTTAGTTGCAATTGTTCTATTTACAAGTGATATTCGTTTAAATAATAAAAGGTGAAGACAAAAGACAGATTCGACGAATTGAAGACGCAAACGACCAAAAAGCTCAAAAGTACAAAAGACAATCAAAGAGGTTCCAATTATTGATAAGAAACGTCTGGGAATTACAAGAGTACAAGATTCAAAACGTAAAGTACAAGATATTAAATTGTACGCAAGGACATTCGAAAATCTGGAACCGGGACCAGAGTCAACTCTCAACGCTCGACGCAACGGACTAAAAATTACAAGTTAACTATGTATATAAATATAATATAATATAATATATAATTAATTATATAAATTATATATATATATATATATATATATATATATATATATATATATATATATATATATATATATATATATATATATATATATATATATATATATATATATATATATATATATATATATATATATATATTATATTTATATAATAAACCGTCGGTAAACAAAGAGCCAAAATGGAGTGAGCTGTATTTACAAACTCCGCGACTCGTGGAGTTTGAAGGCAAAAAGGGCCGCGAGTCGCGGAGGCCCAAATTCTGAAACTCCCTATAAAAGCAAACAAATTCTGATCGCAAAAAAAAAACATATATATCCATCCTCTCTATATCTATACGTAAATATTTATATTTATATTTTAATTTTAATTTTAATTTTAATCCTAATAATAAGGGTATGTTAGCGAATATTGTAAGGGTGTAAGTCGAAATTCTGTCCGTGTAACGCTACGCTATTTTTAATCATTGTAAGTTATGTTCAACCTTTTTAATTTAATGTCTCGTAGCTAAGTTATTATTATGCTTATTTAATCCGAAGTAATCATGATGTTGGGCTAATTACTAAAATTGGGTAATTGAGCTTTGTACCATAATTGGGGTTTGGACAAAAGAACGACACTTGTGGAAATTAGACTATGGGCTATTAATGGGCTTTATATTTGTTTAACTAAATGATAGTTTGTTAATGTTAATATAAAGATTTACAATTGGGCGTCCCTATAAATTACCATATACACTCAATCAGACACGATGGACGGGGTATTTATATGTACGAATAATCGTTCATTTAACTGGACACGGGAATGGATTAATAGCCACTAGAATAATTAAAACAGGAGTGAAATTATGTAAAAGGACACTTGGCATAATTAATAACAAAATATTAAAACCTTGGGTTACACTCAGTCTACATCCTGGTGTAATTATTAAACAAAGTATTAAAATCTTGTTATAGTTTAAGTCTCCAATTAGTTGGAATATTTAACTTCGGGTATAAGGATAATTTGACGAGGATACTCGCACTTTATATTTATGACTGATGGACTGTTATGGACAAAAACCAGACGGACATATTAAATAATCCAGGACAAAGGACAATTAACCCATGGGCATAAAACTAAAATCAACACGTCAAACATCATGATTACGGAAGTTTAAATAAGCATAATTCTTTTATTTCATATTTAATTTCCTTTATTTTATATTTAATTGCACTTCTAATTATCGCATTTTTATTGTTATTGTATTTAATTGCACTTTTAATTATCGTACTTTTTAATTATCGCAAGTTTATTTTATTGCACTTTTATTATTCGCAATTTCATTATCGTTATTTACTTTACGCTTTAAATTAAGTCTTGTATTTATTTATTATTTTGCATTTGGTTTTAACTGCGACTAAAGTTTTAAAATCGACAAACCAGTCATTAAACGGTAAAAACCCCCCTTTATAATAATAATATTACTTATATATATATTTGTATTTTTATAAAAGTAAACTAATATAGCGTTAAGCTTTGTTTAAAGATTTTCCCTGTGGAACGAACCGGACTTACTAAAAACTACACTATTGTACGATTAGGTACACTGCCTATAAGTGTTATAGCAAGGTTTAAGTATATCCATTCTATAAATAAATAAATATCTTGTGTAAAATTGTATCGTATTTAATAGTATTTTCTGCTAAAATTTAATAGCTATTTTATATACACCCCGCTACCACATCAAGTATTTTTGGCGCCGCTGCCGGGGATAATCTTAAAAGCCGGAAGCGCAACGCTAATATAAAAAAAAATTTAATATATATAAATCTATTTTTAAGATATTTTTAAAATTATAAAGTAGTTCTATTTTTATTTAAGTTTTTAAATATAGGTTTTTATTATATAAATATTTTGATATAAATAGAAAATATAAAACAGAAAAAAAAACGCGTCAAATTTAAAACTGTACCAGAGTTGAATTTTGGAACCCCGCGACTCGCGGGGTTTGCTGCTTGGAATACCGCAACTCGCGGAGCCACTCTGACACCGACAGAAACCCTAATCTGCATTTAATTAGGAGTAATTAATTATTATTATTATTTTAACCCTAATTAGTTTAATTATTATTATAATTTAGTTTAAGTTTTAATTTAATTAATTATAATTAGTTTTAATATATAAAAATTAATGCTTTTATAAAATAATATAAAAATAATATTTTTATAAAAATTTGTAACTTTTTACAACTTTTTGTATATTTTTATATTTTGTCCCTTTTTAATCGTTTTAGCATAATATTTGTATTTTTAGCTCATATTTAGTTTTAAACTTAGTTTTTGCCATAGTTATTTTTACTTCTAGTTTTTTAGGCTTTGCCGTAGAATTCCTTAAGTGCTTTTTCTTTAGACTAAGATTTAGGTACTTTAGAATTTTGCGACGCCTTTTTAAGTTTTATTTCTTTTTAAGTTATTTCCATTTGGGATATAGTTTTTCCTGTAAGCTTTAATATTTTTAGACGACTTTTACCTATGTATCAATTATCATTCCAATTAGTAATCTCAATTTGCGATTATAATTTTAAGTTAGTTGTAGTAATAAGGTTAGGTTAGTCAAGTGTTTTTAAGTTTTATAAGTTTCTTTTATTTTTCCGTCACCTTTTATTTTTCAACCATTTTTCTTTTTCGACCTTTTTCCGACGCGCTCTTTTTCTTTCTTATTTCTCGCTATTCTAGTTTTAGGACATAGATTTTTATTCTACTTCTTATCTAAATTTCTTAAAATTACGAAAATTTATTTTAAGTGGTTAAATTGATAGACATCAAAATTTTCTGATTCGTAGTAATAGTTGGATTTGTACGTGAACCGGGTTATTGGAGCCAAACAGTCCTCAATTATATTGAGACCAAACGAATCCTGCCCCTCTGCTGCATCTTTTGGCTATTCGAAACGTGGGCAAAATCAGAAAAGTCTATTGATTGGATAACTTATTATAATTTTTCTTTCCTTTTAAAAACTAATAGGATATTCAGTGAATGCACCGAGCAAGACGTTCACCACCTTTTGTACGTTCACCACCTGTAACTAGATCAAGACATTTAGCAAATATTACTGCCGTTGATTTTTCTTTAGAATCGTCATCCAGTCGACCAAGTACTTCAGTTCAAATTTCCGATAATCCATTTTTTGAACCCGACCTCACAATTGAGAATCCGGATAATATTCAGGAACGATTCGTAGATCCTGAACCATTAAATTTTCCTCCGGAACCACCAATCATTCAAACAGAGATTGTTGAGGAACGAACCATTAAATCATAATCCTCTAGTGATTCCGATTCAACAAATTCAATTATGGAGAATCTGGAACCTTTAAGTATGGAAGACCGAATGAGAGCTAAATGCACTGGCCAAGGTCACGCAATTACTCATCCAGACATTAATGCGCCAGATTATGAAATCAAAGGACAAATTCTACACATGGTGACTAATCAATGCCAATTTAGTGGTGCGCCGAAGGAAGATCCAAATGAACATCTACGTACCTTTAATAGGATCTGCACACTATTTAAAATCCGAGAAGTTGAGGATGAACAGATATATCTCATGTTATTTCCCTGGACTTTAAAGGGAGAAGCCAAAGATTGGTTGGAATCGTTACCTGAAGGGGCAATTGATACATGGGACGTTTTAGTTGAAAAATTTCTTAAACAATTCTTTCCGGCATCTAAAGCCGTAAGACTTCAAGCAGAAATTGTTACGTTTACACAGAAGCCAAATGAAACTCTATATGAGGCGTGGACTAGATTTGGAAAGTTGTTAAGAGGATGTCCGCAACATGGTTTAGACACCTGTCAAATAGTACAAATATTCTACCAAGGATGCGACATCACTGCAAGGAAAGACATAGATATAGCAGCTGGTGGTTCTATTATGAAGAAAACCGAAACTGATGCTTACAAAATTATTGATAACACTGCTTCCCACTCACATGAGTGGCACCAAGAAAAAGATATCGTTAGATCATCTAAAGCAGCTAGATCCGATTCTAGCCATGACTTAGATTCCATTTCCGCAAAGATTGATGCTGTCGAGAGACGAATGGAAAAGATGACTAAAGATATTCACTCAATACGGATTAGTTGTGAGCAGTGTGGAGGACCATATTTGACAAAAGATTGTCTCAGTATTGAATTAACAATGGAACAAAGAGAGAATATTTCATACATAAACCAAAGGCCTGGAAATAATTATCAGAATAATTATCAACCGCCAAGACCTATTTACAATCAAAACCAGAATTATAACCGAAATATTCCATACAACAACCAACAAGGTCCTAGCAATCAACAAGTATCCAATAATACTTACAATCAGCAAAGACCTAATTTTCAAAACAAACCACCACAACAAACCGATGATAAAAAGCCGAATTTAGAAGATATGATGATGAAGCTAGTTGAAACTCAAACGCAGTTTTTCACATCTCAGAAACAAACTAATGAACAAAATGCTCAAGCATTTAGAAATCAACAAGCTTCTATTCAAAATCTGGAACAAGAAGTAAGTAACCTAGCAAGGTTAATAGGTGAAAGAAAACCGGGAAGTCTACCTAGTGATACAAATGCTAACCCCCAGAATGAAACAGCTAAAGCCATTACCACAAGAAGTGGTACAACGCTTAAACCACCTGAAATACCTGTAACTTCTGATGAAGCTATTCCTACTCTACAAGAACCACAACCTGATCAAGATAAGGAAAAAGAACCGGTAGTTGAAAAGGTTAATGAAGATAACACAGTTAAGGCTAAACCTTATGTTAAACCATACCAACCACCACTTCCTTACCCGAGTAAAATGAAGAAAGAGAAACTTGAAGCCGAGAAATCCAAATTCTTGGATATGTTTAAACAGATAAATGTAAATCTTCCTTTCATTGATGTGATTTCAGGAATGCCTAGATATGCTAAATTCTTGAAAGATCTAATCTCAAATAGAAAGAAAATGGAAGAACTCTCGGCTGTTACCATGAATGCTAATTGTTCAGCAGTGCTGTTGAATAAAATACCAGAAAAACTATCTGATCCAGGAAGTTTCACAATTCCATGTTTTCTGGGTAGTCTTAGTTCAATAGAAGCATTGGCAGACTTAGGTGCTAGTATAAATCTAATGCCGTATTCACTATACGCTAAACTAGACCTTGGAGAATTGAAACCAACCAGAATAAGCATACAACTAGCCAATAGATCAATAAAATATCCTAGAGGGATAATGGAGAACATGCTAGTTAAAGTTGGTACTTTAGTATTTCCAGTAGATTTTGTTGTTTTGGACATGGAAGAAGATTCTCAAGTTCCTCTCATATTAGGAAGACCATTCTTAAACACGGCTAAAGCAATGATAGACGTGTTCGGTAAGAAATTGACCCTAAGTATAGAGGATGAGAGTGTTACCTTTTTAGTTGATAGAGCAATGCAACAACCACAATCTGCAGATGATACATGTTATTATATTCAAACTATAGATGCACATGCAGAATTATTAGAAGAATTTCCAGAATTACAAGGAACAGGAGAATGTTCTTTAGGAGAAGGTAATGAACCAATTGATGAAGCTGAAATGTTAGCTACACTTATAGCTAATGGATATGAACCAACAACAGAAGAAATTCAAATGCTAAAAGAAGAAGACAGATATCGATACAAATCATCGATAGAAGAACCTCCGAAATTAGAGTTAAAGCCACTTCCAAACCATTTGGAATACGCTTATTTACATGGTGAATCTGAATTACCTGTAATAATATCGTCTTCTCTTACTGAAAATGAGAAATCACAACTCATTTCTGTGTTGAAAGCCCATAAACCAGCCATTGCATGGAAGATTCATGATATTAAAGGAATAAGTCCTTCGTATTGCACACATAAAATCCTTATGGAAGAAGGTCATAAAACGTATGTGCAACGCCAACGAAGACTAAATCCTAATATGCAAGATGTAGTTAAGAAAGAGATTATTAAACTGCTAGATGCAGGTTTAATTTATCCAATTTCTGATAGTCCATGGGTAAGCCCAGTTTAATGCGTGCCTAAGAAGGGTGGCATGACTGTCATTACAAATGAAAAAAATGAGCTTATTCCTACTAGAACTGTAACAGGATGGCGTGTGTGTATTGATTATAGAAAATTAAATGACGCCACCAGAAAAGATCACTTTCCCTTACCTTTCATAGATCAAATGTTGGAAAGATTAGCCGGAAATAGTTACTATTGTTTTCTAGATGGATTTTCCGGATATTTTCAAATTCCAATAGCACCCGAGGACCAAGAGAAAACCACATTCACGTGCCCTTATGGTACTTTTGCTTACAAACGCATGCCATTTGGACTTTGCAACGCCCCTGCAACCTTTCAAAGGTGTATGATGGCGATTTTTCACGACATGATAGAAGAATGCTTGGAAGTTTTCATGGATGACTTTTCAGTCTTCGGTGATACATTTGAATCATGTCTAGTTAATCTGGAACGAATGCTTATTAGATGCGAACAATCAAATCTAGTACTTAATTGGGAGAAATGCCATTTCATGGTTAAAGAAGGCATCGTTCTTGGTCATAAAATTTCAAAAGAAGGAATTGAAGTGGATAGAGCTAAAGTAGATGTAATCACTAAACTTCCACATCCCACCAATGTTAGAGGAGTTAGGAGTTTTCTAGGGCATGCCGGTTTTTACCGACGTTTCATAAAAGATTTTTCTAAAATTGCCACTCCTATGAATAAACTCCTAGAAAAAGATGCTCCATTCATCTTTTCAGATGAGTGTATCAAATCTTTTGATATTCTTAAAGAGAAACTAACTAATGCGCCGATCATGATAACACCAAATTGGAATCTACCATTTGAACTAATGTGCGATGCAAGTGATTTTGCAATGGGAGCCGTTTTAGGACAAAAGATTGAAAAACGATTTCAACCTATATATTATGCTAGTAAGATGTTACAAGGAGCACAAACGAACTATACAACTACTGAAAAAGAACTAAGATGTTACAAGGAGCACAAACGAACTATACAACTACTGAAAAAGAACTCCTTGCTATTGTCTTTGCTTTTGACAAATTTCGATCATATCTCGTTCTAGCAAAAACGGTGGTCTATACCGACCATTCTGCTCTTAGATACCTATTTTCAAAACAAGATGCTAAACCAAGATTAATTCGTTGGATCTTACTCTTACAAGAGTTTGATATTGAAATCCGAGATAAAAGAGGAGCAGAAAATCTCGCCGCAGATCATCTTTCTCGTCTTGAAAATCCTGAGTTAGAAGTTCTAAATGAATCGGCCATACAAGACAACTTTCCTGATGAATATCTATTGAAGATAGATTATAAAGAAATTCCATGGTTTGCCGACTATGCAAACTACTTAGTTTGTGGATTCCTTGAAAAAGGATTATCGTACCAAAGACGAAAGAAATTCTTCAGTGATATAAAA
Organism: Rutidosis leptorrhynchoides; assembly: GCF_046630445.1. Taxonomy (NCBI): domain Eukaryota; kingdom Viridiplantae; phylum Streptophyta; class Magnoliopsida; order Asterales; family Asteraceae; genus Rutidosis; species Rutidosis leptorrhynchoides. Next base: position 503,723,753 of record NC_092333.1, on the reverse strand, counting down.
CACTATTTTTGGGAAGATCCACATTTGTTTAAAAGTTGTCCCGATGGAATAATACGCCGATGTGTATTCGGAGATGAAGCCAGTAAAATATTAAACCATTGTCACACAGGACCAACAGGAGGGCATTATGGGCCTCAACTAACAGCAAGAAAAGTTTATGATGCTGGATTCTATTGGCCTACAATTTACAAAGACGCACACCTTCTTTGCAAATCCTGTGATGCTTGTCAAAGGGCCGGAAAAATATGTCAACGTGATGAAATGCCACAAAATGTCATCCAAGTATGTGAAGTAATTGACATTTGGGGTATTGAATTTATGGGTCCATTTCCAAAATCTCATAATAATCTCTATATTCTCGTAGCCATTGATTATGTATCTAAATGGGCGGAAGCACAAGCTCTCCCAACTAACGATGCACGAGTTGTAGTCAACTTTTTAAAACGTCTTTTTGCAAGGTTTGGAACACCGAAAGCTTTAATAAGTGATCGGGGTACTCATTTCTGTAATAATCAACTTGAGAAAGTTCTTAAAAGATATGGAGTAACTCATAAAATCTCCACCGCATATCATCCACAAACAAGTGGACAAGTTGAAAATACCAACCGAGCTTTAAAACGTATTCTAGAGAAAACCGTAGGATCAAATCCGAAGGAATGGTCCATTAAATTGGAGGATGCACTCTGGGCTTTTAGAACAGCCTACAAAACTCTAATTGGAACCACACCTTTTAGACTTGTTTATGGAAAAGCATGTCATCTTCCAGTAGAAATTGAACACAAAGCATTTTGGGCTTTGAAGACATGTAATCTTGATTTACATGAAGCCGGACGTCTACGATTAAGTCAACTAAACGAATTAGAAGAATTAAGAAATGAAGCATACGAAAATTCATTAATCTATAAAGAAAGAACGAAGAAATGGCATGATAAAAGAATCAGAAGTTCAAAAGAATTTAAAGAAGGAGACGGAGTTCTTCTTTTCAATTCACGATTCAAGCTATTTCCTGGAAAATTGAAATCAAGATGGTCTGGACCATTCATAGTCAAAAGAGTTTTCCCATACGGAACGATAGAATTAATAAATTCAAATGGGATTGAATTTAAAGTTAATGGTCACAGAGTTAAACACTACATAGATAGTCCGATGGAAGTCGACAACGAAGTTAATCACAATTTCGACACCACAGCTAACTAAGTGTGGGGAGAATCAAGTCTTTAAAGGATAATATGTATTTCTGTTAGAGTTAGATTGTCTGTTTTCGTGTAGTTTTCGAAAATGAAACCCGAATGGTCTTTCCCTAGCAGACCCTAAAGAACTAGTCTTCTCCCCCCATTCTGAATTTTTATTTTTTTAGGTTTTTACAAAATGAAGACTGCCTGTGAACTAAACCATGGTCTAATGCTACACGCTTTGATCACTAAACGTAATAATGACACACTACCGAGTGAAATAGTATCAGTAATCAGAGAAAGATTGGACGGAGTTAGAAAAGAATCCAGATGCGAAGATAATAAGTTACAATTTGGTAAAGGAAAATCAAAATCCGCAGCGAAAAGAAGAGCACGACACCTAGAAAGATGTCACAAATGCGAAAAATGGTCACATGGAGGTAAATTTTCAAATAATCAAACCTATTCAAATACCGAATTTGTTACTTTATGCAGAGACGGACCGTTCATATGTTTAGAAGAAAAGACACTGAATGCTCGAGGTTACGCCTATGTAGCCATGGAAAACCAATTGAACCGACTATCTTATGAATGAGATAGATCATATAACTAAGAAATCTATTTCACAGGTATGTTTGTACAGTTTTTAATTTTTTTTTATTTTTAACCTTTTGATAATAAACGCTAATTTGTTCGCTATAAAGTATTAAATTGGTATTGAATAAAATTAGGTTTGGCGACCGAAATTATTGATATCATTCAAAAATTTATTACATCACTGCGAAATTTAACGTTTATTTTTAAGGTATAAATATCTTTAATTAATCAACCCAAAATATTTTAAAAATTCGTCATGAGTTAAATTAGGTCTTGGAACCGAAATTACTTTACCGAAAAGAGGGGCGCATATTTTTGATAATATTTGATTGATTAAAGTGGGATAAAAAGCCAAAAAGATTTTTAATTTTATTTTTACCATGTTTTTAAAATTAATATTTAAATCTTAAATTAATATTGTAAACTTTGTAAAAATAATATTTTTAAAATTGTAAATATTTGAAAAATTAATATAAGTTTGGTGTGAATTTATAATATGAATTTTTAAATTAAGTTTGGTGTGAATTTTTAATTTTTAAAATATGAATTTTTAATTTTATGCAATTCAAATTTTAAGTTTGGTGTGAATTTTTAATATTAATTTTGAATTTTATATTTAAGTTGTGTGAATTTAAAAACAAAAATTTACTTTATCTCATTAAGTTAAAAATATGATTTTTAAAATTCGTCGTGAGTTGAAGACTAGGTCTTTGAACCGAAATTGCTTTACCCGAGGGAGGGACGAGAACATTTATTATCATTATTTTTAATCTTATTGAATTAAAGTATGCCAAAAACATTAAAAAACCCAAAAATCTTAGCTTTTAAAACAATCGCTACAAAAAGACAAATTTTAAAATTTTGTCGAAGGACGGACTAGGACATCGATCCGAAACGACCTCGTCCTAAATAACAAGGGAAACAAAATTTTAAAATTAATTACTTAATTGTTTTAATTAGTATAAGATGTTATAAAAAAAAAAAAAAAAAAAAACTCCGCGAGTCGCGGAGTTTGAAGGGTAATATACCGCGACTCGCGGAGTTCCTAAAATCCAGAAAAAAAATATAAACGCAGAACTGATCAGTCCACAACCCACAACACAGAAAAAAAACTGCGAAAATATTGCCGAAAAAATCCGCAAAAACACCCTCAAAATCACAATTTTTAACCGTTAATCATCAAATCTTTTACTAAAATCATGTTGAGAAGGATGCTATCAAGGAATTACTCAAGAAAAACGGTAAATTTCTACACCTAAACGCCATTTAATCCAAAAATTAGTGTTCTTGAGCAATTTTTTTCCCCAATTTGATTTTGATGCTTTTTAGTGTAATTATGCTTAAATTGCTTATGTATTATGCTTGTATAACCTAGATTGATGCTATTTAACATGATTAGAAGCCTTAAACTTCAAATTTTGAGTAATCTAGGGTTTGTGTTCTTGAGCAAATTTGGGGCTTTTTGATATAAACAGGTTATGGCCGATTTTTGTCATGAATTTTTGCTAAATTAAGTAGTGTAACATGTTTAGGTAGTTAAATGATCCAAACTTTGAGCCTAAACATGATTTTGAGAATTAAAGTGGACTTTTTCAAGTCTAAAATTCATGAACTTGATTTTTGAGAGATAATGCCATGCGAAACTTGTTTAATTGCTAGTAATGATTATTTTGACATGTTATTTGAGTTGAATGCTTATGAACTTGGCGAACATTTTCGTATATGCTTATTTGAAAAAGTGTAGATTTGATGAAAATATGAAAATGAGCTTAAGTTTGATGTAAATTGATCATGTCATTGTAATTATTTTGATTGATGATTTTGCTAACACTAATGCATATTTGGATGCACAAAAATTGTGTTTGATGTGTTTTGCAGACTGAAAGGGGTGAATCTTCATCCCAAGCTCGCAATGCTCCTGCTGAGAATGCGGAACAACAGGAGGTGGATAACTTCTACAAACAAGATATACCTCATCCAGTCATGACATTTTCTGATATGCACTTGGAAGATTTGCACCCGAACCTGAGATTTGACAGACTTTGGATAGATTATCCAAAATACCAAAGGGGTTTGCATACTCTTCATTCTAAAGTTGTTGAGGTACCTAGGGTCATAGAATGGGGACCATTAGAAGCTGTAGAATTGGCCGGGCCAATTAGGGAATTACTTGCACAGAGGTATGGTAATTCTACTTTTAACGACTGGGTACGTTTATTCACCATGCGTAGACCTGTATATAAAGTATGGTGTGAAGAATTGTTGTGTAGTATAGAATTAAATGATCGGGTAGCTAGTTTAACCGATCGATCTTTTATTAGATTTTTGTTAGGAGGTTCGATGCGCCACATTTCTTTACTAGACATGGCTCAGGCTTTACGTATATATACGCCTGAGGAGTTAGCATCTGCCGATTGTAGAGGGTTGATACTAAATGGTAGAAAGATAGATGAAAATTTTGATACACATGGTGTATGGAGTCAAATGACAAGCCATCACCGATTCAAAGGGGGAAATTACTCTTATTTGGATATAGATAGAGCTGAATTAAGAGTAATTCATAGGTTTTTAGCTAATTCGATTACACAAAGAGGTAAGAACAAGGAAAAGGTAAATGAACAGGATTTGTTTTACCATATGTGTATTCGAGACTCACAAAGCGCTGTAAGTATACCTTATTGTGTGGGTTATTATTTATCAGCTATGGTTAGGGGGATGAGACCGCATAGCATAATAGGAGGTGGTATTTTTATTACTTTGATTGCTGAATATCTCGGTGTGGATATAAGTCGGGGGGGATTATTAGTCGATGAACCAGAACCCCGCGATACTATAGGTTTAAATATATACCATGGTGCGAAAGTTTTGAAGAGGCGAAATAACGCCGCAGTACAATACCATGGTAGACATCCACAGGTTGAGAGAAACCAGCAGCAAGGTAATGTAGGAGGGGGAAATGAAATGCAAGAAATGCAAAGGTTTATAGCTTCACAGGAGTACGAAAATGCTAGACAGAGAGCATTTGAAGATTGGCAAGTTCATCAAAACCAAATCATAGCTCATTGCCAACATATAGGTAGAAACTATATTCCTACTCCAAAACCCATATTCCCTCCCTGGTCTATAGAGATGCAACTACCGTATCCTACGTATAACCCAGCCGAAGCATTCTATAGCACCTATGGTTATGCATGGAACCCCTATTGGTATCAGTATCATCCCTAGTCTACTTAGTTTTATTTATTTTGTAATTTGTAATGTTGATACGTTTAATACTTATTTAATATTGTAATAGTTTTTATAATTTTCTAACTTTTATTCTTAGATTTTAATAATTTTTGAATGTGGGGTAATATACCAAACTTCAAAAATATGTATATATGTTTGCAGTTTATCTTATGTACACAACAGGGTAAAACAATGCATTTTCAAAGACTGACATTAAGTTCAGCAAAAGCAACTAATTTTGACGACAAGATGCAAAATATATGTGAAATAACAACAAGACGGAATGAACAAATGATGTGCACCATTTATCATTCAGCAAACAAGCGCCAATATAATTGGAAACTTTGGTAAAATTTAATCATTTTCACACAAATCACCCTCAATAATTTAAATTGTTACTGATTTCTTGCAAATGAGGGCATTGCAAGATCTTAAGTGTGGGAAGGGGTTAAATTCTTTCGGATTTTAAAATTTTTATCTTAAACACTAGGTTACCATTAAAAATACTAATAAAGCAGTAGTTGTATTAGAATCTAGTGCTCTCTGATAATAAAGAACAGCCCTAGTCTTATATACTGACTACCCAATTCTAGTAAAATTTTTCAAAATTTTCAATTAAATGAACTCAAAATCATGTTTATACATATTTATGAACGATAAAACTAGGTTTTAACACCGAAATTATTGTTACCTCAGAAAGGACATAAATTGAGAAACAAACCAAAATGTTAAAATTCATTTAAAATGGAATAGAGGACAATAAAAAGGAAAATAAAAGCCAAGTGTGGGAAAAATTACCAAGTTATTCAAAACATATGTCACATATTTTTGTACAAATAACTGAAAATACTTTTGCTTTGGACTAAACTAAACTGTTTTACCCGATGAAAGAAAAGAAGAGATGGATCTACACGATGAATCAATTCCATCATTAAAAGGAAGTAAAGTCTTCCGAAAAAGAAACGCGCTTCTTGATTTAGGTCATGAAGTTGTCGTCCAGACCAGCTGTAGGTTGACGAAAAATCTAGAAAAGTCATCACTAAAATCAGCAGGAAATCCACGGACCTCAGCATTAAACAGGGTCGCCAAGTGGTCAGATTTATCCTAACCATGAGAAGGATTTATCTCGTACAATGGGGGGGCACCATGCAAATTATCTGGATAAGACTAATGAATCAGATCCCCAGAAAGGATAATCTCCTTAAAGATTAAAAATCAGCTTTTAAGACTGATATTACTCAATCCTTGAGATTGACCTTAAAGATTGAGAATTCAAACTCATGGAATTCAATGATATCTAAACTCGAGCTTGAACGAGAAAATATTTTGATCAAATTATAAACCGATTTGTTTTCTGTAAACCCATTTTCAATGCGTTCATTACCATTGAACGTAAAATCCTATAAATTCACCTGGAATTCATTAGGTTACCTGAACCAAATCGGGTGTCAACCGTAAGAAAGGTGGTTGCATAGCATGGTCAAGGATAGGACCTTGTGCCAGACCGAAAAATTATAAGGGTGAGCTTTACTATTGCTCCTACCAAGGATAGTAATTGCGTCTGACACGTTATAGACCATAATTAAAAGCATGTCAGGGGACATTGCCTTAACAGTTGCTTGTTCAACGCTTTTCTTTACAACCGGACGGTAGTTTACCGAAAGGTAATATACGGGACAAGTAAACTGGACGTGTTGCTTTCCAAATACAAGGTCAGCGAGTGGGTGACACAAAACCATAAGTTTTGAGCTAAAATTTCCAAATCTGAAACCCACCAAACCCACAAAAAGAATTTGCAAACACCGGTGAAGGGTTATTCCGGAAAACTTATCTAGGGTAAAAACTAGATTTAATTTTCAAAAGATCAAATGTTTTCATAAAGATCCAATTTCCTTAATGGATCTAAATTTTTATAGTCATGTGGGACTGTAAACCATATCGTTACTACCATTGTTTATACCGCCGTATAGAAATCACTGATGTACAAAGTGTGAAGAATAAAGAAGTGATTCTAGTATTTTAAGACGATATTGCTTGAGGACAAGCAACGCTTAAGTGTGGGAATATTTGATAATGCTAAAAACGAACATATATTTCATAGCATTATTCCTCAAGAAAGACAAGCTTTTAGTTGCAATTGTTCTATTTACAAGTGATATTCGTTTAAATAATAAAAGGTGAAGACAAAAGACAGATTCGACGAATTGAAGACGTAAACGACCAAAAAGCTCAAAAGTACAAAAGACCATCAAAGAGGTTCCAATTATTGATAAGAAACGTCTCGGAATTACAAGAGTACAAGATTCAAAACACAAAGTACAAGATATTAAATTGTACGCAAGGACATTCGAAAATCCGGAACCGGGACCAGAGTCAACTCTCAACGCTCGACGCAACGGACTAAAAACTACAAGTTAACTATGTATATAAATATAATATAATATATAATTAATTATATAAATTATATATATATTATATTTATATAATAAACCGTCGGTAAACAAAGAGCCAAAATGGAGTGAGCTGTATTTACAAACTCCGCGACTCGCGAAGTTTGAAGGCAAAAAGGGCCGCGAGTCGTGGAGCCCCAAATTCTGAAACTCCCTATAAAAGCAAACGAATTCTGATCGCAAAAAAAAACATATATATATCCATCCTCTCTATATCTATACGTAAATATTTATATTTATATTTTAATTTTAATTTTAATTTTAATTTTAATCCTAATAATAAGGGTATGTTAGCGAATATTGTAAGGGTGTAAGTCAAAATTCTGTCTGTGTAACGCTACGCTATTTTTAATCATTGTAAGTTATGTTCAACCTTTTTAATTTAATGTCTCGTAGCTAAGTTATTATTATGCTTATTTAATCCGAAGTAATCATGATGTTGGGCTAATTACTAAAATTGGGTAATTGAGCTTTGTACCATAATTGGGGTTTGGACAAAAGAACGACACTTGTGGAAATTAGACTATGGGCTATTAATGGGCTTTATATTTGTTTAACTAAATGATAGTTTGTTAATGTTAATATAAAGATTTACAATTGGGCGTCCCTATAAATTACCATATACACTCAATCGGACACGATGGGTGGGGTATTTATATGTACGAATAATCGTTCATTTAACCAGACACGGGAATGGATTAATAGCCACTAGAATAATTAAAACAGGGGTGAAATTATGTAAAAGGACACTTGGCATAATTAATAACAAAATATTAAAACCTTGGGTTACACTCAGTCTACATCCTGGTGTAATTATTAAACAAAGTATTAAAATCTTGTTATAGTTTAAGTCCCCAATTAGTTGGAATATTTAACTTCGGGTATAAGGATAATTTGACGAGGATACTCGCACTTTATATTTATGACTGATGGACTGTTATGGACAAAAACCAGACGGACATATTAAATAATCCAGGACAAAGGACAATTAACCCATGGGCATAAAACTAAAATCAACACGTCAAACATCATGATTACGAAAGTTTAAATAAGCATAATTCTTTTATTTCATATTTAATTTCCTTTATTTTATATTTAATTGCACTTCTAATTATCGCATTTTTATTGTTATTGTATTTAATTGCACTTTTAATTATCGTACTTTTTAATTATCGCAAGTTTATTTTATCGCACTTTTATTATTCGCAATTTCATTATCGTTATTTACTTTACGCTTTAAATTAAGTCTTGTATTTATTTATTATTTTACATTTAGTTTTAACTGCTACTAAAGTTTTAAAATCGACAAACCAGTCATTAAACGGTAAAAACCCCCCTTTATAATAATAATATTACTTATATATATATTTGTATTTTTATAAAAGTAAACTAATATAGCGTTAAGCTTTGTTTAAAGATTTTCCCTATGGAACGAACCGGACTTACTAAAAACTACACTATTGTACGATTAGGTACACTGCCTATAAGTGTTGTAGCAAGGTTTAAGTATATCCATTCTATAAATAAATAAATATCTTGTGTAAAATTGTATCGTATTTAATAGTATTTTCTACTAAAATTTAATAGCTATTTTATATACACCCCGCTACCACATCAATACCTTTTCTCAAAACAAGATGCCAAACCACGATTAATCCGCTGGATCTTACTCTTACAAGAGTTCGATATTGAAATCCGAGACAAAAAGGGAGCAGAAAATCTCGTCGCTGATCATCTTTCTCGTCTTGAAAATCCCGAATTAGAAGTTCTAAATGAATCGGCCATGCAAGACAACTTTCCTGATGAATATCTCTTGAAAATCAATTATAATGAAATTTCATGGTTTGTAGACTATGCAAACTACTTAGTATGTGGATTCCTTGAAAAAGGATTATCGTACCAAAAACGAAAGAAATTCTTTAGTGATATAAAACACTATTTCTGGGAAGATCCACATTTGTTTAAAAGTTATCCCGATGGAATAATACGCCGATGTGTATTTGGGGATGAAGCCAGTCAAATCTTAAACCATTGTCACACAGGACCAACATGAGGGCATTATGGGCCTCAACTCACAGCAAGAAAAGTTTACGATGCTGGATTCTATTGGTCTACAATTTTCAAAGGCGCACACCTTCTTTGAAAATTCTGTTATGCTTGTCAAAGGGCCGGAAAAATATGTCAACGTGATGAAATGCCACAAAATGTCATTCAAGTATGTGAAGTATTTGACGTTTGGGGTATTGACTTTATGGGCTCATTTCCAAAATCTCATAATAATCTCTATATTCTCGTTGCCATTGATTATGTATCTAAATGGGCGAAAGCACAAGCTCTCCCAACTAACGATGCACGAGTTGGAGTCAACTTCTTAAAACGTCTTTTTGCTAGGTTTGGAACACCGAAAGCTTTAATAAGTGATCAGGGTACTCATTTTTGTAATAATCAACTTGAAAAAGTTCTCAAAAGATATGGAGTAACTCATAAAATCTCCACTGCTTATCATCCACAAACGAGTGGACAAGTTGAAAATACCAACCGAGCTTTAAAACGTATTCTAGAGAAAACCGTAGGATCAAATCCGAAAGAATGGTCCATGAAATTGGAGGATGCACTCTGGGCTTTTAGAACAGCCTACAAAACTCCAATTGGAACCACACCTTTCAAACTCGTTTACGGAAAAGCATGTCATCTTCCAGTAGAAATTGAACATAAAGCATTTTGGGCTTTGAAGACATGTAATCTTGATTTACATGAAGCCGGATGATAATGCTAAAAACGAACATATATTTCATGGCATTATTCCTCAAGAAAGACAAGCTTTTAGTTGCAATTGTTCTATTTACAAGTAATATTCGTTTAAATAATAAAAGATGAAGATAAAAGACAGATTCGACGAATTGTAGACGCAAACGACCAAAAAGCTCAAAAGTACAAAATACAATCAAAGAGGTTCCAATTATTGATAAGAAACGTCTCAAAATTACAAGAGTACAAGATTCAAAACGCAAAGTACAAGATATTAAATTGTACGCAAGGACGTTCGAAAATCCGGAACCGGGACCAGAGTCAACTCTCAACGCTCGACGCAATGGACTAAAAATTACAAGTCAACTATGCACATAAATATAATATAATATTTAAATAATTCTTATAATTATTTATATATTATATAATATAATAAACCGTCGGTAAACAAAGAGCCAAAGCTGGGTGAGCTGTAATTACAAACTCCGTGACTCGCGGAGTTTGAAGAGCAAAAAGGGCGCGAGTCGCGGAGTCCCCCTGGACGAAAATTCCTATAAAAGCCAGCGAATTCTGATCGTAAAAATATCCATAAAATCTCTCTTTCTCTATATGTAAACGTAATATATATATATATATATATATATATATATATATATATATATATATATATATATATATATATATATATATATATATATATATATATATATATATATATATATATATATATATATATTTTAATTTTAATTTTAATTTTAATTTTAATTTTAATTTTAATTTTAATTCTAATAATAAGGGTATGTTAGCGAATGTTGTAAGGGTGTAAGTCGAAATTCTGTCCGTGTAACGCTACGCTATTTTTAATCATCGTAAGTTATGTTCAACCTTTTTAATTTAATGTCTCGTAGCTAAGTTATTATTATGCTTATTTAAAACGAAGTAATCATGATGTTGGACTAATTACTAAAATTGGGTAATTGGGCTTTGTACCATAATTGGGGTTTGGACAAAAGAACGACACTTGTGGAAATTAGACTATGGGCTATTAATGGGCTTTATATTTGTTTAACTAAATGATAATTTGTTAATGTTAATATAAAGATTTACAATTGGACGTCCCTATAAATAACCATATACACTCAATCGGACACGATGGGCGGGATATTTATATGTACGAATAATCGTTCATTTAACCGGACACGGGAATGGATTAATAGCCACTAGAATTATTAAAACAGGGGTGAAATTATGTACAAGGACACTTGGCATAATTGTTAACAAAGTATTAAAACCTTGGGTTACACGCAGTCGATTACCTGGTGTAATTATTAAACAAAGTATTAAAATCTTGTTACAGTTTAAGTCCCCAATTAGTTGGAATATTTAACTTCGGGTATAAGGATAATTTGACGACGACACTCGCACTTTATATTTATGACTGATGGACTGTTATGGACAAAAACCAGACGGACATATTAAATAATCCAGGACAAAGGACAATTAACCCATGGGCATAAAACTAAAATCAACACGTCAAACATCATGATTACGGAAGTTTAAATAAGCATAATTCTTTTATTTCATATTTAATTTCCTTTATTTTATATTTAATTGCACTTCTAATTATCGCACTTTTATTTATTGTTATTGTATTTAATTGCACTTTTAATTATCGTACTTTTTAATTATCGCAAGTTTATTTTATCGCACTTTTATTTATCACAATTTCATTATCGTTATTTACTTTACATTAAGTCTTGTATTTATTTTTAATTTTGGTTTTAACTGCGACTAAAGTTTTAAAATCGACAAACTGGTCATTAAACGGTAAAAACCCCCCTTTATAATAATAATATTACTTATATATATATTTATATTTTTATAAAATAAAACTAATATAGCGTTAAGCTTTGTTTAAAGATTTTCCCTGTGGAACGAACCGGACTTACTAAAAACTACACTACTGTACGTTTAGGTAGACTGCCTATAAGTGTTGTAGCAAGGTTTAAGTATATCCATTCTATAAATAAATAAATATCTTGTGTAAAATTGTATCGTATTTAATAGTATTTTCTGCTAAAATATATATAAAAAACAAAAAGATTTTTATTTTAATTTACTAATATAAAAAAATTCGTTTTTGTAAAAATACGTTTTAAATATTCGAAAACATAAAAAGAAAACAAAAATATAAATATTTTTAAGAGTTTGTGAAATATTTAAGTTTTATAAAGTTTCTTTATTTTTATTTTATAAAAATATAAGTTTTATTTAAATATTTTGTTTTTATTTAAAACATAAAATCAAAGAAAAAAAAAATATATATATATATATATATAAAACTATTTTTAAGATTTTTATAAAATTATAGAGTATTTCTATTTTTTTTTTAGTTTTTAAAACATAAGTTTTTATTTAGTTTTTATAAATATTTTATTTAATTATTAAAACAGAAAATATAATTTAAAAAAAATATAATTACGTAAAAACGCGTCGAATTTGAAACAGCCTGTCATCTGGAATCTCGAACCCCGCGACTCGCGGAGATTTTTGCCAGGTGGAACCGCGACTTGCGGGGGAACCCTGACACGGGTACACAGAACCCTAATCAGGCATTAATTACGGGTTTTTATTTTTATTATTTAAATTTAACCCTAATTAGGTTTAATTATTTTAATTAATTTAGTTTAGTTTATTTATTATTTTGTATTTTTAGTTAAATTAGTTTAATTAAAATTTAAAATTAATAGTTTTATAAAATAAATAATATAAAAATAATATTTTTATAAAAATTGTAATTTTTACAACTTTTAGTATATTTTTATATTTTGTCCCTTTTTAATTGTTTTTGCGTAATATTTGTGTTTTTCGCTCATATTTAGTTTTAAACATAGTTTTTGCCATAGTTATTTTTACTTCTAGATTTTTAGGCTTTGCCGTAAAATTCCTTAAGTGCTTTTTCTTTAGACTAAGATTTAGGTGCTTTAGAATTTTGTGACATCTTTTTAAGTTTTAGTACCTTTTTAAGATATTGCCATTTGGGATATAGTTTTTCCTGTAAGCTTTAAAATTTTTAGACGCCTTTTACCTATGTATCAATTATCATTCCAATTAGTAATCTCAATTTGCGATTATAATTTTAAGTTAGTGGTAGTAATAAGGTTGGGTTAATCGAGTGTTTTTAAGTTCTATAAGTCATTTTTTTTTTCTTTCTCTTTCTTATTTTTCGACGTCTTTTTCTTTTTCGACCTTTTTCGACGTACTTTCTTTTTCTTTCTTATTTCTCGCCATTCTAGTTTTTAGGACATAGAATTTTCTCTACTTCTTATCTAAATTTCTTAAAATTATGAAAGTTTATTTTAAGTGGTTAAATTGATAGACATCAAAATTTTCTGGTTCGTAGTAATAGTTGGATTTGTACGTGGACCGGGTTATTGGAGCCAAACAGTCCTCAATTATATTGAGACCAAACGAATCCTGCCCCTCTGCTGCATCTTTTGGCTATTCGAAACGTGGGCAAAATTAGAAAAGTCTATTGATTGGATAACTTATTATAATTTTTCTTTCTTTTTAAAATCTAATAGGATATTCAGTGAATGCACCGAGCAAGACGTTCACCACCTTTTGTACGTTCACCACCTGTAACTAGATCAAGACATCTAGCTAATATTACCGTCGTTGATTTTTCTTTAGAATCGTCATCCAGTCAACCAAGTACTTCAGTTCAAATTTCCGATAATCCATTTTTTGAACCCGACCTCACAATTGAGAATCCGGAGAATATTCAGGGACGATTCGTAGATCCTGAACCATTAATTTTTCCTCCGGAACCACCAATCATTCAAACAGAGATTGTTGAGGAACGAACCATTAAATCAGAATCCTCTAGTGATTCCGATTCAACAAATTCAATTATGGAGAATCTGGAACCTTTAAGTATGGAAGACCGAACGAGAGCTAAACGCACTGGCCAAGGTCACGAAATTACTCATCCAGACATTAATGCGCCAGATTATGAAATCAAAGGACAAATTCTACATATGGTGATTAATCAATGCCAATTTAGTGATGCGCCGAAGGAAGATCCAAATAAACATCTTCGTACCTTTAATAGGATCTGCACACTATTTAAAATCCGAGAAGTGGAAGATGAACAGATATATCTCATGTTATTTCCCTGGACTTTAAAGGGAGAAGCCAAAGATTGGTTGGAATCGTTACCTGAAGGGGCGATTGATACATGGGACGTTTTAGTTGAAAAATTTCTTAAACAATTCTTTCCGGCATCTAAAGCCGTAAGACTTCAAGGAGAAATTGTTACGTTTACACAGAAACCAAATGAAACTCTATATGAGGCGTGGACAAGATTTGAAAAGTTATTAAGAGGATGTCCGCAACATGGTTTAGACACCTGTCAAATAGTACAAATATTCTACCAAGGATGCTACATCACTACAAGGAAAGACATCGATATAGCAGCTGGTGGTTCTATTATGAAGAAAACCGAAACTGATGCTTACAAAATTATTGATAACACTGCTTCCCACTCACATGAGTGGCACCAAGAAAAAGATATCGTTAGATCATCTAAAGCAGCTAGAGCCGATTCTAGCCATGACTTAGATTCCATTTCTGCAAAGATAGATGCTGTCGAGAGACGAATGGAAAAGATGACTAAAGATATCCACTCAATACGAATTAGTTGTGAGCAGTGTGGAGGACCACATTTGACAAAAGATTGTCTCAGTATTGAACTAACAATGGAACAAAGAGAGAATGTTTCATATCTAAACCAAAGGCCTGGAAATAATTATCAGAATAATTATCAACCGCCAAGACCTATTTACAATCAAAATCAGAACTATAACCGAAATATTCCATACAACAACCAACAAGGTCCTAGCAATCAACAAGTATCCAATAATACTTACAACCAGCAAAGACCTAATTTTCAAAACAAACCACCACAACCCGATGATAAAAAGACGAATTTAGAAGATATGATGATGAAGCTAGTTGAAACTCAAACGCAGTTTTTCACATCTCAGAAACAAACGAAAGAACAAAATGCTCAAGCATTTAGAAATCAACAAGCTTCTATTCAAAATTTGGAACAAGAAGTAAGTAACCTAGGAAGGTTAATAGGTGAAAGAAAACCGGGAAGTTTACCTAGTGATACAAATGCAAACCCCCGGAATGAAACAGCTAAAGCCATTACCACAAGAAGTGGTACAACACTTAAACCACCTGAAATACCTGTAATTTCTGATGAAGCTATTCCTACTCCACAAGAACCACAATCTGAACAAGATAAGGAAAAAGAACCGGTAGTTAAAAAGGTTAATGAAGATAACACAGTTAAGGCTAAACCTTATGTTAAACCATACCAACCACCACTTCCTTATCCGAGTAAAATGAAAAAAGAAAGACTTGAAGCTGAGTAATCCAAATTCTTGGATATGTTTAAACAGATAAATGTAAATCTTCCTTTCATTGATGTGATTTCAGGAATGCCTAGATATGCTAAATTCTTGAAAGATCTAATCACAAATAGAAAGAAAATGAAAGAACTCTCGGCCGTTACTATGAATGCTAATTGTTCAGCAGTGCTGTTGAATAAGATACCAGAAAAATTATCTGATCCAGGAAGTTTCACAATTCCATGTTTTCTGGGTAGTCTTAGTTCAATAGAAGCATTGGCAGACTTAGGTGCTAGTATAAATTTAATGCCGTATTCACTATATGCTAAACTAGACCTTGGAGAATTGAAACCAACAAGAATAAGCATACAACTAGCCGATAGATCAATAAAATATCCTAGAGGGATAATGGAGAACATGCTAGTTAAAGTTGGTACTTTAGTATTTCCAGTAGATTTTGTTGTTCTGGACATGGAAGAAGATTCTCAAGTTCCTCTCATATTAGGAAGACCATTCTTAAACACGGCTAAAGCAATGATAGACGTGTTTGGTAAGAAACTGACCCTAAGTATAGAGGATGAGAGTGTTACCTTTTCAGTTGATAGAGCAATGCAACAACCGCAATCTGCAGATGATACATGTTATTATATTCAAACTATAGATTCACATGCAGAATTGTTAGAAGAATTTCCAGAATTACAAGGAACAGGAGAATGTTCTTTAGGAGAAGGAACTGAACCAATTGATGAAGCTGAAATGTTAGCTACACTAATAGCTAATGGATATGAACCAACAACAGAAGAAATTCAAATGCTAAAAGAAGAAGACAGATATCGATATAAATCATCGATAGAAGAACCTCCGACACTAGAGTTAAAGCCACTTGCAAACCATTTAGAATACGCTTATTTACATGGTGAATCTGAATTACCTATAATAATATCGTCTTCTCTTACTGAAAATGAGAAATCACAACTTATTTCTGTGTTGAAAGCTCATAAACCAGCTATTGCATGGAAGATTCATGATATAAAAGGAATAAGTCCTTCGTATTGCACACATAAAATCCTTATGGAAGAAGGTCATAAAACGTATGTGCAACGTCAATGAAGACTAAATCCTAATATGTAAGATGTAGTTAAAAAAGAAATTATTAAACTGCTAGACGCAGGTTTAATTTATCCAATTTCTGATAGTCCATGGGTAAGCCCAGTTCAATGCGTGCCTAAGAAGGGTGGCATGACTGTCATTACAAATGACAAAAATGAGCTTATTCCTACTAGGACTGTAACAGGATGGTGTGTTGATGTCAAAGCTAAGGTATACGAAATAGTTTATATTTTACTAGGAAAAACTATTAAATACGATACAATTTTACACAAGATATTTATTTATTTAGAGAATGGATATACTTAAACCTTGCTACAACACTTATAGGCAGTGTACCTAATCGTACAGTAGTGTAGTTTTTAGTAAGTCCGGTTCGTTCCACAGGGAATCTTTTTTAAACAAAGCTCAACGCTATATTAGTTTACTTTTATAAAAATACAAACATATATATAACTAATATTATTATTATAAAGGGGGGTTTTTACCGTTTAATGACCGGTTTGTCGATTTTAAAACTTTAGTCGCAGTTAAAACCTAATGTAAAATATTAAATAAATAAAAGACTTAAATTAAAACTTAAAGTAAATAACGATAATGAAATTGCGAATAATAAAAGTGCGATAAAATAAACTTGCGATAATTAAAAAGTACGATAATTAAAAGTGCGATTAAATAACAATAAATAAAAGTGCGATAATTAGAAGTGCAATTAAATATAAAATAAAGGAAATTAAATATGAAATAAAAGAATTATGCTTATTTAAACTTCCGTAATCATGATGTTCGACGTGTTGATTTTAGTTTTATGCCCATGGGTTAATTGTCCTTTGTCCTGGATTATTTAATATGTCCGTCTGGTTTTTGTCCATAACAGTCCATCAGTCATAAATATAAAGTGCGAGTGTCCTCATCAAATTATTCTTATACCCGAAGTTAAATATTCCAACTAATTGGGGATTCGAATTGTAACAAGGTTTTAATACTTTGTTTAATGAATACACCAGGTTATCGACTGCGTGTAAACCAAGGTTTTACTACTTTGTTAACAATTACACCAATTACCCTTGAATGTAATTTCACCCCTGTTTTAATTATTCTAGTGGCTATTAATCCATTCCCGTGTCCGGTTAAATGAACGATTATTCGTACATATAAATACCCCGCCCATCGTGTCCGATTGAGTGTATATGGTAATTTATAGGGACGCCCAATTGTAAATCTTTATATTAACATTAACAAACTATCATTTAGTTAAACAAATATAAAGCCCATTAATAGCCCATAGTCTAATTTCCACAAGTGTCGTTCTTTTGTCCAAACCCCAATTATGGTACAAAGCCCAATTACCCAATTTTAGTAATTAGCCCAACATCATGATTACTTCGTTTTAAATAAGCATAATAATAACTTAGCTACGAGACATTAATGTAAAAAGGTTGAACATAACTTACAATGATTAAAAATAGCGTAGCGTTACACGGACAGAATTTCGACTTACACCCTTACAACATTCGCTAACATACCCTTATTATTAGAATTAAAATTAAAATTAAAATATAAATTATATATATATATATATATATATATATATATATATATATATATATATATATATATATATATATATATATATATATATATATATATATATATATCGTTTACGTATGATAAGAAGAAAAAAAAAGATTATGAATTGCGATCAGAATTCGGTTGCTTTTATAGGAAAAGTCGAATTTTGGGGCTCCGCGACTCGCGGTGAAAACCTCTTCAAACTCCGCGAGTCGCGGAGGTTACTTTTACAGCTCAGAGGAGTTTGGCTCTTTGTTTACCGACGGTTTATAATATATATATAATATATATATAATTAATATAATTAATTATATATTATATTATATTTATATGCATAGTTAACTTGTAATTTTTAGTCCGTTGCGTCGAGCGTTAAGAGTTGACTCTGGTCCCGGTTCCGGATTTTCGAACGTCCTTGCGTACAATTTTATATTTTGTACTTTGCGTTTTGAATCTTGTACTCTTGTGATTTCGAGACGTTTCTTATCAATAATTGGTACCTCTTTGATTGTCTTTTGTTCTTTTGAGCTTTTTGGTCGTTTGCGTCTTCAATTCGTCGAATCTGTCTTTTGTCTTCACCTTTTATTATTTAAACGAATATCACTTGTAAATAGAACAATTGCAACTAAAAGCTTGTCTTTCTTGAGGAATAATGCTATGAAATATATGTTCGTTTTTAGCATTATCAAATATTCCCACACTTGAACGTTGCTTGTCCTCAAGCAATATCGTCTTGAAATACAAGAATCACTTCTTTATTCTTCACACTTTGTACATCAGTGATTTCTATACGGTGATATAAACAATGGTAGTAACGATATGGTTTACAGTCCCACATGACTATAAAAATTTAGATCCATTAAGGAAATTGGATCTTTATGAAAACATTTGATCTTTTGAAAATTAAATCTAGTTTTTACCCTAGATAAGTTTTCCGGGATAACCCTTTACCGGTGTTTGCAAAATATTTTTGTGGGTTTGGTGGGTTTCAGAATTGAAAATTTTAGCTCAAAACTTGCTGTTTTGTGTCACCCACTTGCTAACCTTGTATTTGGAAAGCAACACGTCCAGTTTACTTGTCCCGTATATTACCTTTCGATAAACTACCGTCCGGTTGTAAAGGAAAGCGTTGAACAAGCAACTGTTAAGGCAATGTCCCCTGACATGCTTTTAATTATGGTCTATAACGTGTCGGACGCAATTACTATCCTTGGTAGGAGCAATAGTAAAGCTCACCCTTATAATTTTTCGGTATGGCGCAAGGTCCTGTCTTTGACCATGCTATGCAACCACCGTTCTTACGGTTGACACCCGATTTGGTTCAGGTGACCTAATGAATTCCAGGTGAATTCCTAGGATTTTACGTTCAATGGTAATGAACGCATTGAAAATGGGTTTTCAGAAAACAAATCGGTTTATAATTTTGATCAAAATATTTTCTCGTTCAAGCTCGAGTTTAGATATCATTGAATTCCATGAGTTTGAATTCTCAATCTTTAAGGTCAATCTCTAGGATTGAGTAATATCAGTCTTAAAAGCTGATTTTTAATCTTTAAGGAGATTATCCTTTCTGGGGATCTGATTCATTAGTCTTATCCAGCTAATTTGCATGGTGCCCCCCATTGTACGAGATAAATCCTTCTCATGGTTAGGATAAATCTGACCACTTGGCGACCCTGTTTAATGCTGAGGTCCGTGGATTTCCTGCTGATTTTAGTGATGACTTTTCTAGATTTTTCGTCAACCTACAGCTGGTCTGGACGACAACTTCATGACCTAAATCAAGAAGCGCGTGTCTTTTTCGGAAGACTTTACTTCCTTTTAATGATGGAATTGATTCATCGTGTAGATCCATATCTTCTTTTCTTTCATCGGGTAAAACAGTTTAGTTTAGTCCAAAGCAAAAGTATTTTCAGTTATTTGTTACAGATATATGTGACATATGTTTAAGATAACTTGGTAAATTTTCCCACACTTGGCTTTTATTTTCCTTTTTATCGTCCTCTATTCCATTTTAAATGAATTTTAACATTTTAGTTTGTTTCTTAATTTATGTCCTTTCCGAGGTAACAATAATTTCGGTGTTAAAACCTAGTTTTATCGTTCATAAATATGTATAAACATGATTTTGAATTCATTTAATTGAAAATTTTGAAAAATTTTACTAGAATTGGGTAGTCAGTATATAAGACTAGGGCTGTTCTTTTTTATCAGAGAGCACTAGATTCTAATACAACTACTGCTTTACTAGTATTTTTAATGGTAACCAAGTGTATAAAGTAAAAAATTTTAAAATTCGAAAGAATTTAACCCCTTCCCACACTTAAGATCTTGCAATGCCCTCATTTGCAAGAAATCAGTAACAATTTAAATTATTGAGGGTGATTTGTGTGAAAATGATTAAATTTTACCAAAGTTTCCAAATATATTGGCGTTTGTTTGCTGAATGATAAATGGTGCACATCATTTGTTCATTCCTTCTTGTTGTTATTTCACATATATTTTGCATCTTGTCGTCAAAATTAGTTGCTTTTGCTGAACTTAATGCCAGTATTTGAAAATGCGTTGTTTTACCCTGTTGTGTACATAAGATAAACTGCAAACATATATACATATTTTTGAAGTTTGGTATATTACCCCACATTCAAAAATTATTAAAATCTAAGAATAAAAGTTAGACAATTATAAAAATGATTACAATATTAACAAAAGTATTAAACGTATCAATAATTACAAATTACAAAATAAAAAATAAAAAAAATAATAAGTATACTAAGGATGATATTGGTACCAATAGGGGTTCCAGGCATAACCATAGGTGCTATAGAATGCTTCAGCAGGGTCATACGTAGGATACGGTGGCTGCATCTCTATAGACCAGGGAGGGAAGATGGGTTTCGGTGTAGGAATATAGTTTCTACCTATATGTTGGCAATGAGCTATGATTTGGTTCTGATGAACTTGCCAATCTTCAAATGCTCTCTGTCTAGCATTTTCGTATTCCTGAGAAGCTATAAACCTATGCATTTCTTGCATCTCATTCCCCCCTCCTACATTACCTTGCTGCTGGTTTCTCTCCACCTGTGGATGTCTACCATGGTATCGTACTGCGGCGTTATTTCGCCTCTTCAAAACTTTCGCACCATGGTATACATTTAAACCTATAGTATCGCGGGGTTCTGGTTCTTCTACTAATAATCCCCCCCGACTTATATCCACACCGAGATATTCACCAATCAAAGTAATAAAAATACCACCTCCTATTATGCTATGCGGTCGCATCCCCCGAACCATAGCTGATAAATAATAACCCACACAATATGGTATACTTACAGCGCTTTGTGTGTCTCGAATACACATATGGTAAAACAAATCCTGTTCATTTACTTTTTCCTTGTTCTTACCCCTTTGTGTAATCGAATTAGCTAAAAACCTATGTATCACTCTTAATTCGGCTCTATCTATATCCAAATAAGAGTAATTTCCCCCTTTGAAACGGTGATGGCTTGTCATTTGACTCCACACACCGTGTGTATCAAAATTTTCATCTATCTTTCTACCGTTTAGTATCAATCCTCTACAATCGGCAGATGCTAACTCCTCAGGCGTATATATACGTAAAGCCTGAGCCATGTCCAGTAAAGACATGTGGCGCATCGAACCGCCTAACAAAAATCTAATAAAAGAACGATCGGTTAAACTAGCTACCCGATCATTCAACTCTATACTACATAACAATTCTTCACACCATACTTTATATACAGGTCTACGTATGGTGAATAAATGTACCCAGTCATTAAAAGAAGAATTACCATACCTCTGTACAAGTAATTCCCTAATTGGCCCGGCCAATTCTACAGCTTCTAAGGGTCCCCATTCTATGACCCTTGGTACCTCAACAACCTTAGAATGAAGAGTATGCAAACCCCTTTGATATTTTGGATAATCTATCCAAAGTCTGTCAAATCTCAGGTTCGGGTGCAACTCTTCCAAGTGCATATCGGAAAAGGTCATGACTGGATGAGGTATATCCTGCTTGTAGTAGTTATCCACCTCCTGTTGTTCCAAATTCTCAGCAGGAGCATTGCGGGCTTAGGATGAAGATTCACCCCTTTCATTCTGCAAAACACATCAAACACAATTTTTGTGCATCCAAATATGCATTAGTTTCAGCAAAATCATCAATCAAAATAATTACAATGACATTATCAATTTATATCAAACTTAAGCTCATTTTCATATTTTCATCAAATCTACACTTTTTTAAATAAGCATATACGAAAATGTTCGCAAAGTTCATAATCATTCAACTCAAATAACATGTCAAAATAATCATTACTAGCAATTAAACAAGTTTCAAATGGCATTATCTTTCAAAAATCAAGTTCATGAATTTTAGACTTGAAAAAGTCCACTTTAATTCTCAAAATCATGTTTAGGCTCAAAGTTTGGATCATTCAACTACCTAGACATGTTACACTACTTATTTTAGAAACAATTCATGAAAAAAATCGGCCATAACCTGTTTATATCAAAAAGCCCCAAATTTGCTCAAGAACACAAACCCTAGATTACTCAAAATTTGAAGTTTAAGGCTTCTAATCATGTTAAACAGCATCAATCTAAGTTATACAAGCATAATACATAAACAATTTAAGTTTAATTACACTAAAAAGCATCAAAATCAAATTGGGAAAAAAATGACTCAAGAACACCAAATTTTGGATTAAATGGTGTTTAGGTGTAGAAATTTACCGTTTTTCTTGAGTAATTCTTAGATAGCATCCTTCTCAACATGATTTTAGCAAAAGATTTGGTGATTAACGGTTAAAAATTGTGATTTTGGGGGTTTTTTCTCGGGTATTTTCGGAGTATTTCGCAGCTATTTTCTGTTTTGGGTGTGTGAAACTGAGCTGTTGCAGCTCTTTATTTTTTTTTCTGTAATCCGACTCTCCCGCGAGTCGCGGGGATTAACCCTCCAAACTCCGCGACTCGCGGAGTTTGGTATTTTTTTTTTTTTTTTTATAATCATTAACTTATTAAAACAATTAAGTAATTAATTTTAAAATTTTGTTTCCCTTGTTATTTAGGACGAGGTCGTTTCGGATCGATGTCCTAGTCCGTCCTTCGACAAAATTTTAAAATTTGTCTTTTTGTAGCGATTGTTTTAAAAGCTAAGATTTTTGGGTTTTTTCAATGTTTTTGGCATACTTTAATTCAATAAGATTAAAAATAATGATATTAAAAGTTCTCGTCCCTCCCTCGGGTAAAGCAATTTCGGTTCAAAGACCTAGTCTTCAACTTACGATGAATTTTAAAAATCATATTCTTAACTTAATGAGATAAAGTAAATTTTTGTTTTTAAATTCACACAACTTAAATATAAAATTCAAAATTAATATTAAAAATTCACACCAAACTCAAAATTTGAAATGCATAAAATTAAAAATTCATATTTTAAAAATTAAAAGTTCACACCAATATTAATTTAAAAATTCATATTATAAATTCACACCAAACTTATATTAATTTTTTCAAATATTTACAATTTTAAAAATATTGATTTTACAAAGTTTACAATATTTATAAAGGGTTCAAATATTAATTTTTTTTAAAAAAACATGGTAAAAATAAAATTAAAAATCTTTTTGTCTTTTTATCCCACTTTAATCAATCAAATATTATCAAAAATATGCGCCCCTCTTTTCGGTAAAGTAATTTCGGTTCCAAGACTTAATTTAACTCATGACGACTTTTTGAAATATTTTGTGTTGATTGATTAAAGATATTTATACCTTAAGAATAAACGTTAAATTTCGCAGTGATGTAATAAATTTTTGAATGATATCAATAATTTCGGTCGCCAAACCTAATTTTATTTAATACCAATTTAATACTTTTTAGCGAACAAATTAGCGTTTATTATCAAAAGGTTAAAAATAAAAATAAAAATAAAAACTGTACAGACATACCTGTGGAATAGATTTCTTAGTTATATGATCTATCCCATTCATAAGATAGTCGGTTTAATTGATTTTCCATGGCTACATAGGCGTAACCTCGAGCATTCAGTGTCTTTTCTTCTAAACATATGAACGGTCCGTCTCTGCATAAAGTAACAAATTCGGTATTTGAATAGGTTTGATTATTTGAACATTTACCTCCATGTGACCATTTTCCGCATTTGTGACATCTTTCTAGGTGTCGTGCTCTTCTTTTCGCTGCGGATTTTGATTTTCCTTTACCAAATTGTAACTTATTATCTTCGCATCTGGATTCTTTTCTAACTCCGTCCATTCTTTCTCTGATTACTGATACTATTTCACTCTGTAGTATGTCATTATTACGTTTAGTGATCAAAGCGTGTAGCATTAGACCATGGTTTAGCTCACAGGCAGTCTTCATTTTGTAAAAACCTAAAAAAAATAAAAATTCAGAATGGGGGGAGAAGACTAGTTCTTTAGGGTCTGCTAGGGAAAGACCATTCGGGTTCCATTTTCGAGAACTACACGAAAACAGACAATCTAACTCTAACAGAAATACATATTATCCTTTAAAGACTTGATTCTCCCCACACTTAGTTAGCTGTGGTGTCGAAATTGTGATTAACTTCGTTGTCGACTTCCATCGGACCATGTATGTAATGTTTAACTCTGTGACCATTAACTTTAAATTCAATCTCATTTGAATTTATTAATTCTATCGTTCCGTATGGGAAAACTCTTTTGACTATGAATGGTCCAGACCATCTTGATTTCAATTTTCCAGGAAATAGCTTGAATCGTGAATTGAAAAGAAGAACTCTGTCTCCTTCTTTAAATTCTTTTGAACTTCTGATTCTTTTATCATGCCATTTCTTCGTTCTTTCTTTATAGATTAACGAATTTTCGTATGCTTCATGTCTTAATTCTTCTAATTCGTTTAGTTGACTTAATCGTAGACGTCCAGCTTCATGTAAATCAAGATTACATGTCTTCAAAGCCCAAAATGCTTTGTGTTCAATTTCTACTGGAAGATGACATGCTTTTCCATAAACAAGTCTAAAAGGTGTGGTTCCAATTGGAGTTTTGTAGGCTGTTCTAAAAGCCCAGAGTGCATCATCCAATTTAATGGACCATTCTTTCGGATTTGATCCTACGGTTTTCTCTAGAATACGTTTTAAAGCTCGGTTGGTATTTTCAACTTGTCCACTTGTTTGTGGATGATATGCGGTGGAGATTTTATGAGTTACTCCATATCTTTTAAGAACTTTCTCAAGTTGATTATTACAGAAATGAGTACCCCGATCACTTATTAAAGCTTTCGGTGTTCCAAACCTTGCAAAAAGACGTTTTAAAAAGTTGACTACAACTCGTGCATCGTTTGTTGGGAGAGCTTGTGCTTCCGCCCATTTAGATACATAATCAATGGCTACGAGTATATATAGATTATTATGAGATTTTGGAAATGGACCCATAAAGTCAATACCCCAAATGTCAAATACTTCACATACTTGGATGACATTTTGTGGCATTTCATCACGTTGACTTATTTTTCCGGCCCTTTGACATGCATCACAGGATTTGCAAAGAAGGTGTGCGTCTTTGTAAATTGTAGGCCAATAGAATCCAGCTTCATAAACTTTTCTTGCTGTTAGTTGAGGCCCATAATGCCCTCCTGTTGGTCCTGTGTGACAATGGTTTAAAATTTTACTAGCTTCATCTCCAAATACACATCGGCGTATTATTCCATCGGGACAACTTTTAAACAGATGTGGATCTTCCCAGAAATAGTGTTTTATATCACTGAAGAATTTCTTTCGTCTTTGGTACGATAATCCTTTTTCAAGGAATTCACAAACTAAGTAGTTTGCATAGTCTGCAAACCATGGGATTTCTTTATAATCTATCTTCAATAGATATTCATCAGGAAAGTTGTCTTGTATGGCCGATTCATTCAGAACTTCTAATTCGGGATTTTCAAGACGAGAAAGATGATCAGCGGCGAGATTTTCTACTCCTCTTTTATCTCGGATTTCAATATCAAACTCTTGTAAGAGTAAGATCCAACGGATTAATCTTGGTTTAGCATCTTGTTTTGAAAATAGGTATCTAAGAGCAGAATGGTCGGTATAGACCACCGTTTTTGCTAGAACGAGATATGAACGAAATTTGTCAAAAGCAAAGACAATAGCAAGGAGTTCTTTTTCAGTAGTTGTATAGTTCGTTTGTGCTCCTTGTAACGTCTTACTAGCATAATATATAGGTTGAAATCGTTTTTCAATCCTTTGTCCTAAAACGGCTCCCATTGCAAAATCACTTGCATCGCACATTAGTTCAAATGGTAGATTCCAATTTGGTGTTATCATGATCGGTGCATTAGTGAGTTTCTCTTTAAGAATATTAAAAGATTTGATACACTCATCTGAAAAGATGAATGGCGCATCCTTTTCTAGGAGTTTATTCATAGGAGTGGCAATTTTAGAAAAATCTTTTATGAAACGTCGGTAAAAACCGGCATGCCCTAGAAATCTCCTAACTCCTCTAACATTGGTGGGATGTGGAAGTTTAGCAATTACATCTACTTTAGCTCTATCCACTTCAATTCCTTCTTTTGAAATTTTATGTCCAAGAACGATGCCTTCTTTAACCATGAAATGGCATTTCTCCCAATTAAGTACTAGATTTGATTTTTCGCATCTAATTAGCATTCGTTCCAGATTAACTAGACATGATTTAAATGTATCACCGAAGACTGAAAAGTCATCCATGAATACTTCCATGCATTCTTCTATCATGTCGTGAAAAATCGCCATCATACACCTTTGAAAGGTTGCAGGGGCGTTGCAAAGTCCAAATGGCATGCGTTTGTAAGCAAAAGTACCATAAGGGCACGTGAATGTGGGTTTCTCTTGGTCCTCGGGTGCTATTGGAATTTGAAAATATCCGGAAAATCCATCTAGAAAACAATAGTAACTATTTCCGGCTAATCTTTCCAACATTTTATCTATGAAAGGTAAGGGAAAGTGATCTTTTCAGGTGGCGTCATTTAATTTTCTATAATCAATACATACACGTCATCCTGTTACAGTCCTAGTAGGAATAAGCTCATTTTTCTCATTTGTAATGACAGTCATGCCACCCTTCTTAGGCACGCATTGAACTGGGCTTACCCATGGACTATCAGAAATTGGATATATCAAACCTGCATCTAGCAGTTTAATAATCTCTTTCTTAACTACATCTTGCATATTAGGATTTAGTCTTCGTTGGCGTTGCACATACGTTTTATGACCTTCTTCCATAAGGATTTTATGTGTGCAATACGAAGGACTTATTCCTTTAATATCATGAATCTTCCATGCAATGGCTGGTTTATGAGCTTTTAACATAGAAATGAGTTGTGATTTCTCATTTTCAGTAAGAGAAGACGATATTATTATAGGTAATTCAGATTCACCATGTAAATAAGCGTATTCCAAATGGTTTGGAAGTGGCTTTAACTCTAATTTCGGAGGTTCTTCTATCGATGATTTATATCGATATCTGTCTTCTTCTTTTAGCATTTGAATTTCTTCTGTTGTTGGTTCATATCCATTAGCTATAAGTGTAGCTAACATTTCAGCTTCATCAATTGGTTCATTACCTTCTCCTAAAGAACATTCTCCTGTTCCTTGTAATTCTGGAAATTCTTCTAATAATTCTGCATGTGCATCTATAGTTTGAATATAATAACATGTATCATCTGCAGATTGTGGTTGTTGCATTGCTCTATCAACTGAAAAGGTAACACTCTCATCCTCTATACTTAGGGTCAGTTTCTTACCGAACACGTCTATCATTGCTTTAGCCGTGTTTAAGAATGGTCTTTCTAATATGAGAGGAACTTGAGAATCTTCTTCCATGTCCAAAACAACAAAATCTACTGGAAATACTAAAGTACCAACTTTAACTAGCATGTTCTCCATTATCCCTCTAGGATATTTTATTGATCTATCGGCTAGTTGTATGCTTATTTTGGTTGGTTTCAATTCTCCAAGGTCTAGTTTAGTGTATAGTGAATACGGCATTAGATTTATACTAGCACCTAAGTCTGCCAATGCTTCTATTGAACTAAGACTACCCAGAAAACATGGAATTTTGAAACTTCCTGGATCAGATAATTTTTCTGGTATCTTATTCAACAGCACTGCTGAACAATTAGCATTCATAGTAACAGCCGAGAGTTCTTCCATTTTCTTTCTATTTGAGATTAGATCTTTCAAGAATTTAGCATATCTTGGCATTCCTGAAATCACATCAATGAAAGGAAGATTTACATTTATCTGTTTAAACATATCCAAGAATTTGGATTGCTCGGCTTCAAGTTTCTCTTTCTTCATTTTACTCGGGTAAGGAAGTGGTGGTTGGTATGGTTTAACATAAGGTTTATCCTTAACTGTGTTATCTTCATTAACCTTTTCAACTACCGGTTCTTTTTCCTTATCTTGATCAGGTTGTGGTTCTTGTGGAGTAGGAATGGCTTCATCAGAAGTTACAGGTATTTCAGGTGGTTTAAGTGTTGTACCACTTCTTGTGGTAATAGCTTTAGCTGTTTCATTTCGGGGGTTAGCATTTGTATCACTAGGTAGACTTCCCGGTTTTCTTTCACCTATTAACCTTGCTAGGTTACTTACTTCTTGTTCCAGATTTTGAATAGAAGCTTGTTGATTTCTAAATGCTTGAGCATTTTGTTCATTGGTTTGTTTCTGAGATGTGAAAAACTGCGTTTGAGTTTCAACTAGCTTCGTCATCATATCTTCTAAATTTAGCTTTTTATCATCGGTTTGTTGTGGTGGTTTGTTTTGAAAATTAGGTCTTTGCTGATTGTAAGTATTATTGGATACTTGTTGATTGCTAGGACCTTGTTGGTTGTTGTATGGAATATTTCGGTTATAATTCTGGTTTTGATTGTAAATTGGTCTTGGCGGTTGATAATTATTCTGATAATTATTTCCAGGCCTTTGGTTTATGTATGAAATATTCTCTCTTTGTTCCATTGTTAATTCAATACTGAGACAATCTTTTGTCAAATGTGGTCCTCCACACTGCTCACAACTAATTCGTATTGAGTGAATATCTTTAGTCATCTTTTCCATTCGTCTCTCTACAGCATCTATCTTTGCGGAAATGGAATCTAAGTCATGGCTGGAATCGGCTCTAGCTGCTTTAGATGATCTAACGATATCTTTTTCTTGGTGCCACTCATGTGAGTGGGAAGCAGTGTTATCAATAATTTTGTAAGCATCAGTTTCGGTTTTCTTCATAATAGAACCACCAGCTGCTATATCTATGTCTTTTCTTGTAGTGATGTCGCATCCTTGGTAGAATATTTGTACTATTTGACAGGTGTCTAAACCATGTTGCGGACATCCTCTTAACAACTTTCCATATCTTGTCCACGCCTCATATAGAGTTTCATTTGGTTTCTGTGTAAACGTAACAATTTCTGCTTGAAGTCTTACGGCTTTAGATGCAGGAAAGAATTGTTTAAGAAATTTGTCAACTAAAACGTCCCATGTATCGATCGCCCCTTCAGGTAACGATTCCAACCAATCTTTGGCTTCTCCCTTTAAAGTCCAGGGAAATAACATGAGATATATCTGTTCATCCTCCACTTCTCGGATTTTAAATAGTGTGCAGATCCTATTAAAGGTACGTAGATGTTCATTTGGATCTTCCTTAGGCGCACCACTAAATTGGCATTGATTAGTCACCATGTGTAGAATTTGTCCTTTGATTTCATAATCTGGTGCATTAATGTCTGGATGAGTAATTGCGTGACCTTGGCCAGTGCGTTTAGCTCTCATTCGGTCTTCCATACTTAAAGGTTCCAGATTCTCCATAATTGAATTTGTTGAATCGGTATCACTAGATGATTCTGATTTAATGGTTCGTTCCTCAACAATCTCTGTTTGAATGATTGGTGGCTCCGGAGGAAAGTTTAATGGTTCAGGATCTACGAACCGTTCCTGAATATTTTCCGGATTCTCAATTGTGAGGTCGGGTTCAAAAAATGGATTATCGGAAATTTGAACTGAAGTACTTGGTCTACTGGATGACGATTCTAAAGAAAAATCAACGGTGGTTATATTTGCTAAATGTCTTGATCTAGTTACAGGTGGTGAACGTACAAAAGGTGATGAACGTCTTGCTCGGTGCATTCACTGAATATCTTATTAGTTTTTAAAAAGGAAAGAAAAATTATAATAAGTTATCCAATCAATAGACTTTTCTGATTTTGCCCACGTTTCGAATAGCCAAAAGATGCAGCAGAGGGGCAGGATTCGTTTGGTCTCAATATAATTGAGGACTGTTTGGCTCCAATAACCCGGTCCACGTACAAATCCAACTATTACTACGAACCAGAAAATTTTGATGTCTATTAATTTAACCACTTAAAATAAATTTTCGTAATTTTAAGAAATTTAGATAAGAAGTAGAAAAAATTCTAAGTCCTAAAAACTAGAATGGCGAGAAATAAGAGAGAAAAAGAGTTCGTCGCAAAAGGTAGAAAAAGAAAAAAATGGTTGAAAAAAAATGACGAAAAAAAATAAAAGAAACTTATCAAAACTTAAAAATACTTAACTAACCTAACCTTATTACTACAACTAACTTAAAATTATAATCGCAAATTGAAATTACTAATTGGAATGATAATTGATACATAGTAAAAGGTGTCTAAAAATATTAAAGCTTACAAGAAAAACTAAATCCCAAATGGAAATAACTTAAAAAGAAACTAAAACTTAAAAAGGCGTCGCAAAATTCTAAAGCACCTAAATCTTAGTCTAAAGAAAAAGCACTTAAGGAATTCTACGGCAAAGCCTAAAAATCTAGGAGTAAAAATAACTATAGCAAAAACTAAGTTTAAAATTAAATATGAGCTAAAAATACAAAAGTTATGCTACAACGATTAAAAAGGGACAAAATATAAAAATATATAAAAAGTTGTAAAAAGTACAATTTTTATAAAAATATTATTTTTATATTTTTTTATTTAATAAAACTACTAATTTTACAATTTAATAAAACTAATTAATACTAAATACATAAATTAAATAAAAAGTAAAAGTTAAAATAAAATTAATTATAATAATAATAATAATTAGGGTTTAATAATAATTAATTAATAATTACCGTAATAAATGCAGGATTAGGGTTTCTGTTCGTGTGTCAGGTACCCTCCGCGAGTCGCGGTATTTATTGCATCAAACCCCGCGAGTCGCGGGGTTCCAGAATTCAGCTGACAGGTTTAAATATTCGACGCGTTTTTTTCTTTATTTTTTTTTTATTTTCTGTTTTCTGTTTTTAAATAAATAAAAGATATTAAAATAAAACTTATATTTTTATAAACTAAAATAAAAATAAAGAAACTTATAAAACTTAAATATTTAACAAAATCTTAAAAATACTTATATTTTTGTTTTTCTTTTTATATTTTCGAATATTTAAAACGTATTTTTACAAAAGCGAATTTTAATAAAAGTAAACAAAAAATCTTTTTTTTTTTTTATATTAGCGCTGCGCTTCCGGCGTTTAAGAGTGTTCCCCGGCAGCGGCGCCAAAAATACTTGATGTCAAAGCTAAGGTATACGAAATAGTTTATATTTTACTAGGAAAAACTATTAAATACGATACAATTTTACACAAGATATTTATTTATTTAGAGAATGGATATACTTAAACCTTGCTACAACACTTATAGGCAGTGTACCTAATCGTACAGTAGTGTAGTTTTTAGTAAGTCCGGTTCGTTCCACAGGGAATCTTTTTTAAACAAAGCTCAACGCTATATTAGTTTACTTTTATAAAAATACAAACATATATATAACTAATATTATTATTATAAAGGGGGGTTTTTACCGTTTAATGACCGGTTTGTCGATTTTAAAACTTTAGTCGCAGTTAAAACCTAATGTAAAATATTAAATAAATAAAAGACTTAAATTAAAACTTAAAGTAAATAACGATAATGAAATTGCGAATAATAAAAGTGCGATAAAATAAACTTGCGATAATTAAAAAGTACGATAATTAAAAGTGCGATTAAATAACAATAAATAAAAGTGCGATAATTAGAAGTGCAATTAAATATAAAATAAAGGAAATTAAATATGAAATAAAAGAATTATGCTTATTTAAACTTCCGTAATCATGATGTTCGACGTGTTGATTTTAGTTTTATGCCCATGGGTTAATTGTCCTTTGTCCTGGATTATTTAATATGTCCGTCTGGTTTTTGTCCATAACAGTCCATCA
Organism: Rutidosis leptorrhynchoides; assembly: GCF_046630445.1. Classification (NCBI taxonomy): domain Eukaryota; kingdom Viridiplantae; phylum Streptophyta; class Magnoliopsida; order Asterales; family Asteraceae; genus Rutidosis; species Rutidosis leptorrhynchoides. The sequence continues at coordinate 503,691,180 of NC_092333.1, read as the reverse complement.
GTCATAAATATAAAGTGCGAGTGTCCTCATCAAATTATTCTTATACCCGAAGTTAAATATTCCAACTAATTGGGGATTCGAATTGTAAGAAGGTTTTAATACTTTGTTTAATGAATACACCAGGTTATCGACTGCGTGTAAACCAAGGTTTTACTACTTTGTTAACAATTACACCAATTACCCTTGAATGTAATTTCACCCCTGTTTTAATTATTCTAGTGGCTATTAATCCATTCCCGTGTCCGGTTAAATGAACGATTATTCGTACATATAAATACCCCGCCCATCGTGTCCGATTGAGTGTATATGGTAATTTATAGGGACGCCCAATTGTAAATCTTTATATTAACATTAACAAACTATCATTTAGTTAAACAAATATAAAGCCCATTAATAGCCCATAGTCTAATTTCCACAAGTGTCGTTCTTTTGTCCAAACCCCAATTATGGTACAAAGCCCAATTACCCAATTTTAGTAATTAGCCCAACATCATGATTACTTCGTTTTAAATAAGCATAATAATAACTTAGCTACGAGACATTAATGTAAAAAGGTTAAACATAACTTACAATGATTAAAAATAGCGTAGCGTTAGATGGACAGAATTTCAACTTACACCCTTACAACATTCGCTAACATACCCTTATTATTAGAATTAAAATTAAAATTAAAATATAAATTATATATATATATATATCGTTTACGTATGATAAGAAGAAAAAAAAAGATTATGAATTGCGATCAGAATTCGGTTGCTTTTATAGGAAAAGTCGAATTTTGGGGCTCCGCGACTCGCGGTGAAAACCTCTTCAAACTCCGCGAGTCGCGGAGGTTACTTTTACAGCTCAGAGGAGTTTGGCTCTTTGTTTACCGACGGTTTATAATATATATATAATATATATATAATTAATATAATTAATTATATATTATATTATATTTATATGCATAGTTAACTTGTAATTTTTAGTCCGTTGCGTCGAGCGTTAAGAGTTGACTCTGGTCCCGGTTCCGGATTTTCGAACGTCCTTGCGTACAATTTTATATTTTATACTTTGCGTTTTGAATCTTGTACTCTTGTGATTTCGAGACGTTTCTTATCAATAATTGGAACCTCTTTGATTGTCTTTTGTTCTTTTGAGCTTTTTGGTCGTTTGCGTCTTCAATTCCTCGAATCTGTCTTTTGTCTTCACCTTTTATTATTTAAACGAATATCACTTGTAAATAGAACAATTGCAACTAAAAGCTTGTCTTTCTTGAGGAATAATGCTATGAAATATATGTTCGTTTTTAGCATTATCATGTGTATGTATTGATTATAGAAAATTAAATGACGCCACCAGAAAAGATCACTTCCCCTTACCTTTTATTGATCAAATGTTGGAAAGATTAGCCGGAAACAGTTACTATTATTTTCTTGATGGTTTTTCCGGATATTTTCAAATTCCAATAGCACCCGAAGACCAAGAGAAAACCACATTCACATGCCCTTATGGTACTTTTGCTTACAAACGCATGCCATTTGGACTTTGCAACGCCCCTGCAACCTTTCAAAGGTGCATGATGGCGATTTTTCACGACATGATAGAAGAATGCATGGAAGTTTTCATGGATGACTTTTCAGTCTTCGGTGATACATTTGAAACATGTCTAGCTAATCTGGAACGAATGCTTATTAGATGCGAACAATCAAATCTAGTACTTAATTGGGAGAAATGCCATTTCATGGTTAAAGAAGGCATCGTTCTTGGTCATAAAATTTCAAAAGAAGGAATTGAAGTGGATAGAGCTAAAGTAGATGTAATTGCTAAACTTTCACATCCCACCAATGTTAGAGGAGTTAGGAGTTTTCTAGGGCATGCCGGTTTTTACCGACGTTTCGTAAAAGATTTTTCTAAAATTGCCACTCCTATGAATAAACTCCTAGAAAAGGATGCTCCGTTCATCTTTTCAGATGAATGCATTAAATCTTTTAATATTCTTAAAGAGAAACTCACTAATGCGCCGATCATGATCACACCAAATTGGAATCTACCGTTTGAACTTATGTGCGATGCAAGTGATTTTGCAATGGGAGCCGTTTTAGGACAAAGGATTGAAAAAAGATTTTAACCTATATATTATGCTAGTAAGACGTTACAAGGAGCACAAACAAATTACACAACTACTAAAAAAGAACTCCTTGCTATTGTCTTTGCTTTTGACAAATTTCGTTCATATCTCGTTTTAGCAAAAACGGTGGTCTATACCGACCATTCTGCTCTTAGATACCTATTTTCGAAACAAGATGCTAAACCAAGATTAATCCGTTGGATCTTACTCTTACAAGAGTTTGATATTGAAATCCGAGATAAAAGAGGAGCAGAAAATCTCGCCGCTGATCATCTTTCTCGTCTTGAAAATCCCGAATTAGAAGTTCTAAATGAATCGGCCATACAAGACAACTTTCCTGATGAATATCTATTGAAGATAGATTATAATGAAATTCCATGGTTTGCAGACTATGCAAACTACTTAGTATGTGGATTCCTTGAAAAAGGATTGTCATACCAAAAACGAAAGAAATTCTTCAGTGATATAAAACACTATTTCTGGGAAGATCCACATTTGTTTAAAAATTGTCCTGATGGAATAATACGCTGATGCGTATTCGGAGATGAAGCTAGTAAAATTTTAAACCATTGTCACACAGGACCAACAGGAGGGCACTATGGGCCTCAACTAACAGCAAGAAAGGTTTATGATGCTGGATTCTATTGGCCTACAATTTACAAAGACGCACACCTTCTTTGTAAATCCTGTGATGCTTGTCAAAGGGCCGAAAAAATAAGTCAACGTGATGAAATGCCATAAAATGTCATTCAAGTATGTGAAGTATTTGACATTTGGGGTATTGACTTTATGGGTCCATTTCCAAAATCTCATAATAATCTCTATATTCTCGTTGCCATTGATTATGTATCTAAATGGGCGGAAGCACAAGCTCTCCCAACTGACGATGCACGAGTTGTAGTCAACTTTTTAAAACGTCTTTTTGCAAGGTTTGGAACACCGAAAGCTTTAATAAGTGATCGGGGAACTCATTTCTGTAACAATCAACTTGAGAAAGTTCTCAAAAGATATGGAGTAACTCATAAAATCTCCACCGCATATCATCTACAAACAAGTGGACAAGTTGAAAATACCAACCGAGCTTTAAAACGTATTCTAGAGAAAACCGTAGGATCAAATCCAAAGGAATGGTCCATTAAATTGGAGGATGCACTCTGGGCTTTTAGAACAGCCTACAAAACTCCAATTGGAACCACACCTTTTAGACTTGTTTATGGAAAAGCATGTCATCTTCCAGTAGAAATTGAACACAAAGCATTTTGGGCTTTGAAGACATGTAATCTTGATTTACATGAAGCTGGACGTCTACAGTTAAGTCAACTAAACGAATTAGAAGAATTAAGACATGAAGCATACGAAAATTCGTTAATCTATAAGGAAAGAACGAAGAAATGGCATGATAAAAGAATCAGAAGTTCAAAAGAATTCAAAGAAGGAGACAGAGTTCTTCTTTTCAATTCACGATTCAAGCTATTTCCTGGAAAATTGAAATCAAGATGGTCTGGACCATTCATAGTCAAAAGAGTTTTTCCATACGGAATGATAGAATTAATAAATTCAAATGAGATTGAATTTAAGGTTAATGGTCACAGAGTTAAATATTACATAGATAGTCCAATGGAAGTTGACAATGAAGTTAATCACAATTTTGATACCACAGCTAACTAAGTGTGGGGAGAATCAAGTCTTTTAAAGGATAATATGTATTTCTGTTAGAGTTAGATTTTCTGTTTTCGTGTAGTTCTCGAAAATGGAACCCGAATGGTCTTTCCCTAGCAGACCCTAAAGAACTAGTCTTCTCCCCCCATTCTGAATTTTTATTTTTTTAGGTTTTTACGAAATGAAGACTTCCTGTGAACTAAACCATGGTCTAATGCTACACGCTTTGATCACTAAACGTAATAATGACACACTTTCGAGTGAAATAGTATCAGTAATCAGAGAAAGATTGGACGGAGTATGAAAAGAATCCAGATGCGAAGATAATAAGTTACAATTTGGTAAAGGAAAATCAAAATCCGCAGCGAAAAGAAGAGCACGACGCCTAGAAAGATGTCACAAATGCGGAAAATGGTCACATGGAGGTAAATGTTCAAATAATCAAACCTATTCAAACACCGAATTTGTTACTTTATGCAGAGATGGACCGTTCATATGTTTAGAAGAAAAAACACTGAATGCTCGAGGTTACGCCTATGTAGCTATGGAAAACCAATTAAACCGACTATCTTATGAGTGGGATAGATCGTATCACTAAGAATACTATCTCACAGGTAAGTCTGTACAGTTTTTATTTTTTTATTTTTATTTTTAAACTTTTGATAATAAACGCTAATTTGTTCGCTATAAAGTATTAAATTAGTATTGAATAAAATTAGGTTTGGCGACCGAAATTATTGATATCATTCAAAAATTTATTACATCACGGCGAAATTTAACGTTTATTCTTAAGGTATAAATATCTTTCATCAATCAACCCAAAATATTTCAAAAATTCGTCATGAGTTAAATTAGGTCATGGAACCGAAATTACTTTACCGAAAAGAGGGGCGTATGTTTTTGATAATATTTGATTGATTAAAGTGGGATAAAAGCCAAAAAGATTTTTAATTTTATTTTTACCATATTTTTTTTTTTAAAATTAATATATAGTTATTAATTTAATATTGTAAACTTTTTAAATCAATATATTTAAAATTATAAATATTTGAAAAATTAATATTTTTAAGTTTGTATGTATAACAACAAAAATATAATATAAGTTTGGTGTGAATTTATAATATGAATTTTTAATTTAAGTTTGGTGTGAATTTATAATATGAATTTTTAAATTAAGTTTGGTGTGAATTTTTAATTTTTAAAATATGAATTTTTAATTTTATGCATTTTTAATTTAAGTTTGGTGTGAATTTATAATATGAATTTTTAATTTAAGTTTGGTGTGAATTTATAATATGAATTTTTAAATTAAGTTTGGTGTGAATTTTTAATTTTTAAAATATGAATTTTTAATTGTATGCATTTTTAATTTAAGTTTGGTGTGAATTTATAATATGAATTTTTAAATTAAGTTTGGTATGGATTTTTAATTTTTAAAATATGAATTTTTAATTTTATGCATTTTTAATTTAAGTTTGGTGTGAATTTAAAAACAAAAATTTACTTTATTTCGCTAAGTTAAAAATATGATTTTTAAAATTAGTCGTAAGTTGAAGACTAGGTCTTTGAACCGAAATTGCTTTACCCGAGGGAGGGACGAGAACTTTTATTATCATTATTTTTAATCTTATTGAATTAAAGTATGCCAAAAATATTAAAAAACCCAAAAATCTTAGCTTTTAAAACAATCGCTACAAATAGACAAATTTTAAAATTTTGTCGAAGGACGGACTAGGACATCGTTCCGAAACGACCTCGTCCTAAAACAAAGGAAAACAAAATTTTAAATTTATTTTACATTTATTTTATAAGTTAAAGATTTTATTTAAAATAAAAAATAAAAAAAATAAACACCGCGACTCGCGGTATTTGAAACTGCCAAACGCCGCGACTCGCGGAGGACCAAAAACCCAGAAAAAAATAAAACGGCCAGAAACAGATCAGTTGCTCACCCACACCCACATAAACTGCGAAAAATACTGAAAAAATACTCCCAAAATCGAATTTTTTCACCGAAAATCATCAAATCTTTTACTAAAATCATGTTGAGAAGGATGCTATCAAGGAATTACTCAAGAAAAACGGTAAATTTCTACACCTAAACACCATTTTATTCGAAAATTAGTGTTCTTGAGCAATTTTTTCCCCAATTCGATTTTGATGTTTTTTAGTATAATTATGCTTAAATTGCTTGTGTATTATGCTTGTATAACCTAGATTGATGCTATTTAACATGATTAGAAGCCTTAAACTTCAAATTTTGAGTAATCTAGGGTTTGTGTTCTTGAGCAATTTGGGGCTTTTTGATATAAACAGGTTATGGCCGATTTTTGTCATGAATTATTGCTAAATTAAATAGTGTAACATGTTTAGGTAGTTAAATAATCGAAACTTTGAGCCTAAACATTATTTTGAGAATTAAAGTGGACTTTTTCAAGTCTAAAATTCATGAATTTGATTTTTGAGAGATAATGCCATTTGAAACTTGTTTAATTGCTAGTAATGATTATTTTGAAATGTTATTTGAGTTGAATGCTTATGAACTTGGCGAACATTTTCGTATATGCTTATTTGAAAAAATGTAGATTTGATAAAAATATGAAAATGAGCATAAGTTTGATATAAATTGGACATGTCATTGTAATTATTTTGATTGATGATTTTGCTGACACTAATGCATATTTGGATGCACAAAAATTGTGTTTGATGTGTTTTGCAGACTGAAAGGGGTGAATCTTCATCCCAAGCTCGCAATGCTCCTCCTGAGAATGCGGAACAACAGGATGTTGATAGCTATTATAAACAAGATATACCTCATCCAGTTATGACATTTTCAGATATGCACTTGGAAGATTTGCACCCGAACTTGAGATTTGACAGACGTTGGATAGATTATCCAAAATACCAAAGGGGTTTGCATACTCTTCATTCTAAAGCTGTTGAAGTACCTAGGGTAATAGAATGGGCACCATTAGAAGCTGTAGAATTGGCCGGGCCAATTAGAGAATTACTTACACAGAGGTATGGTAATTCTACTTTTAACGATTGGGTACGATTATTCAGCATGCGTAGACCTGTATATAAAGTATGGTGTGAAGAATTATTGTGTAGTATAGAAATAAATGATCGGGTAGTTAGTTTAACCGATCGATCTTTTATTAGATTTTTGTTAGGAGGTTCGATGCGCCACATGTCTTTACTAGACATGGCTCAGGCCTTACGTATATATACGCCTGAGGAGTTAGCATCTGCCGATTGTAGAGGATTAATATTGAACGGTAGGAAAATTGATGAAAATTTTGATACGCATGGTGTATGGAGTCAAATGACTAGCCATCACCGATTTAAAGGGGGAAATTACTCTTATTTGGATATAGATAGAGCAGAGTTAAGAGTAATTTATAGGTTTTTAGCTAATTCGATTACACAACGAGGTAAGAATAAGGAAAAGGTAAATGAACAGGATTTGTTTTACCACATGTGTATTCGAGACCCACAAAGCGCTGTAAGTATACCTTATTGTGTGGATTATTATTTATCAGCTATGGTTAGGGGCATGAGACCGCACAGTATAATAGGAGGTGGTATATTTATTACTTTGATTGCTGAATATCTCGGTGTGGATATAAGTCGGGGGGATTATTAATCGAAGAACCAGAACCCCACGATACAATTGGTTTAAATGTATACCATGGTGCTAAAGTTTTGAAGAGGCGAAATAACGCCATAGTACGATATAATGGTAGACATCCACAGGTTGAGAGAAACCAACAGCCAGGTAATGTGGGAGGGGGAAATGAAATGACAGAAATGCAAAGGTTTATAGCTTCACAAGAGTATGAAAATGCTAGACATAGAGCATTTGAAGATTGGCAAGTTCATCAAAACCAAATCATAGCTCATTGCCAACATGTAGGTAGAAACTATATTCCTACTCCATCGCCCGTATTTCCTCCCTGGTCTATAGAGATCCAACCACCGTATCCTACGTATAACCCAGCCGAAGCATTTTATAACACATATGGTTATGTATGGAACCCCTACTGGTATCAGTATCATCCCTAGTTTACTTAGTTTTATTTATTTTATAATTTGTAACGTTGATACATTTAATACTTATGTTAATATTGTAATAGTTTTTATAATTTTCTAACTTTTATTATTAGATTTTAATAATTTTTGAATGTGGGGTAATATACCAAACTTCAAAAATATGTATATATGTTTGCAGTTTATCTTATGTACACAACAGGGTAAAACAACGCATTTTCAAAGACTGGCATTAAGTTCAGCAAAAGCAACTAAATTGACGACAAGATGCAAAATATATGTGAAATAACAACAAGACGGAATGAACAAATGATGTGCACCATTTATCATTCAACATAAACAACAATATGTTTGGAAACTTTGGTAAAATTTAATCATTTCTACGCTAATCACCCTCAATAATTTAAATTGTTACTGATTTCTTGCAAATGAGGGCATTGCAAGATCTTAAGTGTGGGAAGGGGTTAAATTCTTTCGGATTTTAAAATTTTTACTTTATGCACTTGGTTACCATTAGAAATACTAGTAAAGTAGTAGTTGTATTAGAATCTAGTGCTCTCTGATAATAAATAACAAGCCTAGTCTTATATACTGACTACCCAATTCTAGTAAAATTTTTCAAAATTTTCAATTAAATGAACTCAAAATCATGTTTATACATATTTATGAACGATAAAACTAGGTGTTAACACCGAAATTATTGTTACCTCAGAAAGGACATAAATTGAGAAACAAACCAAAATGTTAAAATTCATTTAAAATGGAATAGAGGACAATAAAAAGGAAAATAAAAGCCAAGTGTGGGAAAAATTACCAAGTTATCTTAAACATATGTCACATATTTCTGTAACAAATAATTGAAGATACTTTTGCTTTGGACTAAACTAAACTGTTTTACCCGATGAAAGAAAAGAAAAGATGGATCTACACGATGAATCAATTCCATCATTAAAAGGAAGTAAAGTCTTTCAAAAAAGACACGCGCTTCTTGATTTAGGTCATGAAGTTGTCGTCCAGACCAGCTGTAGGTTGACGAAAAACCTAGAAAAGTCATCACTAAAATCAGCAGGAAATCCACGGACCTCAGCATAAAATAGGGTCGCTAAGTGGTCAGATTTATCCTAACCATGAGAAGGATTTATCTCGTACAATGGGGGGGCACCGTGCAAATTAGCTTGATAAGACTAATGAATCAGACCCCCAGAAAGGATAATCTCCTTAAAAGATTAAAAATTAGCTTTTAAGCCTGATATTACTCAATCCTAGAGATTGACCTTAAAGATTGAGAATTACAAACTCGTGGAATTCAATGATATCTAAACTCGAGCTTGAACGAGAAAATATTTTGATCAAAATTACAAACCGATTTGTTTTCTGAAAACCTATTTTCAATGCGTTCATTACCATTGAACGTAAAATCTTAGGAATTCACCTGGAATTCATTAGGTCACCTGAACTAAATCGGGTGTCAACCGTAAGAACGGTGGTTGCATAGCATGGTCAAAGACGGGACCTTGTGCCAGACCGACAAATTATAAGGGTGAGTTTTACTATTGCTCCTACAAAGGATAGTAATTGCGTCCGACACGTTATAGACCATAATTAAAAGCATGTCAGGGGACATTGCCTTAACAGTTGCTTGTTCAACGCTTTCCTTTACAACCGGACGGTAGTTTACCGAAAGGTAATATTCGGAGCAAGTATACTGGACGTGTTGCGTTCCTAATACAAGGTTAGCAAGTGGGTGACACAAAACCGCAAGTTTTGAGCTAAAATTTTCAAATATGAAACCCACCAAACCCACAAAAATAATTTGCAAATACCGATGAAGGGTTATTCCGGAAAACTTATCTAGGGTAAAAGCTAGATTTAATTTTCAAAAGATCAAATATTTTCATAAAGATCCAATTTCCTTAATGGATCTAAATTTTTATAGTCATGTGGGACTGTAAACCATATCGTTACTACCATTGTTTATACCGTCGTAAAGAAATCACTGATGTACAAAGTGTGAAGAATAAAGAAGTGATTCTTGTATTTCAAGACTATATTGCTTGAGGACAAGCAACGATCAAGTGTGGGAATATTTGATAATGCTAAAAACGAACATATATTTCATAGCATTATTCCTCAAGAAAGACAAGCTTTTAGTTGCAATTGTTCTATTTACAAGTAATATTCGTTTAAATAATAAAAGGTGAAGACAAAAGACAGATTCGACGAATTGAAGACACAAATGACCAAAAAGCTCAAAAGTACAAAATACAATCAAAGAGGTTCCAATTATTGATAAGAAACGTCTCAAAATTACAAGAGTACAAGATTCAAAACGCAAAGTACAAGATATTAAATTGTACGCAAGGACGTTCGAAAATCCGGAACCGGGACCAGAGTCAACTCTCAACGCTCGACGCAATGGACTAAAAATTACAAGTCAACTATGCACATAAATATAATATAATATTTAAATAATTCTTATAATTATTTATATATTATATAATATAATAAACCGTCGGTAAACAAAGAGCCAAAGCTGGGTGAGCTGTAATTACAAACTCCGCGACTCGTGGAGTTTGAAGAACAAAAAGGGTGCGAGTCGCGGAGTCCCCCTGGACGAAAATTCCTATAAAAGCCAGTGAATTCTGATCGTAAAAATATCCATAAAATCTCTCTTTCTCTATATGTAAACGTAATATATATATATATATATATATATATATATATATATATATATATATATATATATATATATATATATATATATATATATATATATATATATATATATTTTAATTTTAATTATAATTCTAATAATAATGGTATGTTAGCGAATGTTGTAAGGGTGTAAGTCGAAATTCTGTCCGTGTAACGCTACGCTATTTTTAATCATTGTAAGTTATGTTCAACCTTTTTAATTTAATATCTCGTAGCTAAGTTATTATTATGCTTATTTAAAACGAAGTAATCATGATGTTGGACTAATTACTAAAATTGGGTAATTGGGCTTTGTACCATAATTGGGGTTTGGACAAAAGAACGACACTTATGGAAATTAGACTATGGGCTATTAATGGGCTTTATATTTGTTTAACTAAATGATAATTTGTTAATGTTAATATAAAGATTTACAATTGGACGTCCCTATAAATAACCATATACACTCAATCGGACACGATGGGCGGGATATTTATATGTACGAATAATCGTTCATTTAACCGGACACGGGAATGGATTAATAGCCACTAGAATTATTAAAACAGGGGTGAAATTATGTACAAGGACACTTGGCATAATTGTTAACAAAGTATTAAAACCTTGGGTTACACGCAGTCGATAACCTGGTGTAATAATTAAACAAAGTATTAAAATCTTGTTACAATTTAAGTCCCCAATTAGTTGGAATATTTAACTTCGGGTATAAGGATAATTTGACGAGGACACTTGCACTTTATATTTATGACTGATGGACTGTTATGGACAAAAACCAGACGGACATATTAAATAATCCAGGACAAAGGACAATTAACCCATGGGCATAAAACTAAAATCAACACGTCAAACATCATGATTACGGAAGTTTAAATAAGCATAATTCTTTTATTTCATATTTAATTTCCTTTATTTTATATTTAATTGCACTTCTAATTATCGCACTTTTATTTATTGTTATTGTATTTAATTGCACTTTTAATTATCGTACTTTTTAATTATCGCAAGTTTATTTTATCGCACTTTTATTTATCACAATTTCATTATCGTTATTTACTTTACATTAAGTCTTGTATTTATTTTTAATTTTGGTTTTAACTGAGACTAAAGTTTTAAAATCGACAAACCGGTCATTAAATGGTAAAAACCCCCCTTTATAATAATAATATTACTTATATATATATATATTTATATTTTTATAAAATAAAACTAATATAGCGTTAAGCTTTGTTTAAAGATTTTTCCTGTGGAATGAACCGGACTTACTAAAAACTACACTACTGTACGATTAGGTACACTGCCTATAAGTGTTGTAGCAAGGTTTAAGTATATCCATTCTATAAATAAATAAATATCTTGTGTAAAATTGTATCGTATTTAATAGTATTTCCTAGTAAAATATAAGCTATTTCATATACACCTCGCATAAACATCACCGGACGTCTACGTTTAAGTCAATTAAACAAATTAGAAGAATTAAGACATAAAGCATACGAAAATTCGTTAATCTATAAAGAAAGAACGAAGAAATGGCATGATAAAAGAATCAGAAGTTCAAAAGAATTTAAAGAAGGAGACATAGTTCTTCTTTTTAATTCAAGATTCAAGCTATTTCCTGAAAAATTGAAATCAAGATGGTCTGGACCATTCATAGTCAAAAGAGTTTTCCCGTACGGAATAATAGAATTAACAAATTCAAATGGGATTGAATTTAAGGTTAATGGTCACAGAGTTAAACATTACATTGATAGTCCGATGGAAGTTGACAACGAAGTTAACCACAATTTCGAATCTTTTTAGGGTAATATGTATTTCTGTTAGAGTTAGATATTCTGTTTTCGTGTAGTTCTCGAGAATGGAATCCGAATGGTCTTTCCCTAGCAGACCCTAAAGAACTACTCTTCTCCCCCCATTCTGAATTTTTATTTTTTTAGGTTTTACGAGATGAAGAATTCCTGTGAACTAAACCATGGTCTAATGCTACACGCTTTGATTACTAAACGTAATAATGACACCCTTCCGAGTGATCCGGTGTCAGTAATAAGAGCCAAATTGGACGAAGTAAGAAAAGAACTCAGGAACGATCATAATAAGTTACATTTTGGTAAAGAAAAATCAAAATCCGCAGCGTAAAGAAGAGCACGACACCTTGAAAGATGTCACAAATGCGGAAAATGGTCACACGAAGGAAAATGCTCGACGAATCAGACATATTCCAATACCGAGTTCGTTACTTTATGCAGAGAAGGACCGTTCATATGTTTAGAAGAAAAATCGTTGAATGCTCGAGGTTACGCCTATGTAGCTATGGAAAACCAATTAGTCCAACTATATTATGAGTGGGCTAAAGCTGGTCACTGAGAATTCTATCTCACAGGTACGTATGTACAGTTTTTATTTTTATTTTATTTTATTTGCTTTAAACCTTTTGATATTAAACACTAAATTGTTCGCTATAAAGTATTAAATTGATACTCAATAAAATTAGGTTTTGCGACCGAAATTATTGATATCATACAAAAATTTATTACATCACTGCGAAATTTACCGTTTATTCATAAGGTATAAATATCTTTAATCAATCAACTGAAACAACCCAACCCGTACTTCGTACGATAATTTTTTTTTTTTTTAAAATGATACACATTTACGCACCAATTAAATATGTAAACCTATCCACACGCTTCATTAAAACATACTACGAGTTTAATGTTTACAAAAAGGCACAAAGGCCATTAACGAATGTGATACAAGTTTGACTAACTACAGATGATAGTTTATAATCTAAACGACCCCTTGAGCATGGTTTGGGACTAAACTACCCAAAACGTAGGTCAACTTCCAAAAGCTTCATCACAACATCAACAAGGACACCTAGTGCCCAATAACCCCCTTGCCCTTGTCCACACCTGCATCTAAAAAGATAAACAATGAGAGAGGTAAGCTAATGCTTAGTGAATGCAATAATTATACATACACATATATAATATATCTACTTGCAAACACTTACACAACACCGTACACAAGCTAGCAATTCGACAACCATGCAAAACCTTATGCATATACCAATGACCGCAATTCACATTGAGCTAGCAATAACAAAAGCATATAGTTCATATTTAAGTATGCTAATGCACAATTCATACAACCATGGTTAACCAATCGTAAAAGGAATGGTACTCTAATTTCCCATTGGTGTTCATAACAACCGTTAGTGCACAACACATATATCACTAACCCTTGGACAACACATATCCGTTTATAAAATCGTTAGTGTACAACGCCTATAACACTAAATCGGACAACACATATCCATTCATAAATCATTAGTGTACAACACATATAATCACTAAATTGGACAACATATATCCATTCTTAAAACCGTTAGCGTACAACGCATATATCACTAACTTGGACAACACATATCCATTTCTACAAGTAAACACATCATATACGTACATGTATACTTATTCCACTCACCTTGACACAAGGATGATGATTATGCACGTCCGAACTTCAAGACAATGTACCTAATTCATTAAGTACACATTCAATACACCAACTAGTGGAATTAACCACATTACACTTACTTGAGCATTTAATGACCCAATTCGCATTAAATGACTCAATCACACCAATACCGCCCTTAAATGGCCAAGACCCGACTTTAACCACTAAAGCTAGTGCATTAAAGTCTACTAACCTCAATTAACCCAAACTTAGGGTAATTTATACCCATTTTGCCCAAACTAGGTCAACTAGCCCATTTTGGATCCATTTAACACTTTCACTACCAAACTTGTCAAACATGACCTATTTACCATTTCAACAACATTTTAACAAGTGTTTAATGCTTGACAATACCATTAACACCTACAAACTCCATTTCATTAAACCAAACCCTAGATTATGGTTATTAGGGTTCCATAACAACAACATAACCCAATTTCACCCATTTTACCCCCAAATGGGTCATACAAGTCTCTAGTAACCAAACCCTAGTCATTAATCAATTTAAAACTCAAAACTTAGAGTTAGAACTTACCGAGACTCTCAACGTGTAGCTAGAGATACAAGGAACAACTTTAAATCTTGCTCCAAGTTTTGATTCACAATTCTCCAACTCCAAATCTCACTTTTAATCCAAATGGGTTTTAAGTTTTGGGAGAGAAATTGGGAAGAAAAGAGAAAAGAAATTACATTAAATGAACAAGTGGTTGTGATTAAATGCTCAAATCTGATCTACAAGCGAAAAGACCAAATTACCCCTAAAACCCTTTTAAATAGAGTAAACATCGGAGTCAGAAAAGCAGAGATGCCGCGGCGCGGCGCTATATGTCACGGCGCGACATTACGAAGGAAAAACAACCTCTCTTAACCCACATTCTGACCTGGATTTGCTTTATATGCCGCGGCGCGGCCCAGTTTGTCGCGGCGCGGCATTGGCCGTCACCTGGACACTTCGACAACCTTAAACAAAATTTGATTATATTTAATTCGTACACTTAAATCCCGCCTCCTACATTCGCCTAACCTTCAATAATAGTCTCATAAGACTTAACGCTATCAAGGCCCATGCATAAACTTGTATGCGCACCCATTATCAAGTATATATATATATATATACACATATATCTATACAATTACGCATAAACTAGTGAGTTTCAAACGTATAAATGATTATGTACCTTTCGATACGTACAGGAAAAACGGGGTGTTACAACTCTCCCCCACTTGAATCGGAGCGCGTCCTCGCGATCCAAGCCGCATAACAAGAAGGAAGATAAATCAAAATAAACTCTTCGGATTCCCATGTAAACTCGGAACCCCTTCGATATCGCCATTGCACCTTGAAAGTTCTAACTTCCTTGTTCCGCGACATCTTAACCTTCTCATCAAGGATTGTAACCGGTTTTTCCGCATACTCTAGCTTGTTATTCAACGTAATCTCATCTAAAGGCACCCAAGTCGAGTCATCCGCAAGACACTTACGAAGATGGGAAACATGAAATGTGTTATGAATTCCCGCAAGTTCTTCGGGTAACTCTAGTCGATAAGCAACCTCACCAACACGTGCCAAATCCTTGAAAGGACCAATAAACCGAGGAGCTAACTTTCCTCGTTTCCGAAACCGGATAACACCCTTCCATGGAGAAACCTTAAGCATCACCATGTCACCTTCTTGAAACTCTATCGTTCTCCTACCTTTATCGGCATAAGACTTTTGTCTATATTGTGCAGCTTTAAGTCGAGCCCGAATCATTTCAATCTTACTATTCGTCTCCAAGACCAAATCGGAACTCCCGATTTCCTTTTGTCCCACTTCACCCCAACAAATCGGGGTTCGACACCTACGCCTATAAAGCATCTCATATGGCGGCATCCCGATACTAGTATGATAACTATTATTGTACGAGAATTCCACCAAAGGCAAATGCTCATCCCAACTACCACCGAAATCAATAATGCACGCTCGTAACATACCTTCCAAAGTTTGATTCGTACGTTCAGTTTGACCGTCCGTTTGAGGATGATACGCCGTGCTCATTTTCAATTGAGTACCCATATCTTCATGAAACTTGTTCCAAAACCGGGACGTAAAACGAGTATCTCGATCCGAAACAATAGATATAGGAACCCCATGTCTCGATATCACCTCCTTGATAAACAACTTGGATAAAGTCTCCGATGATATCGTTTCCCGAATGGGAAGAAACAAAGCACTTTTCGTCAATCGATCAACTATCACCCAAATCGTATCACATTGGGTTCTCGCCGTCTTTAGTAACTTAGTAATGAAGTCCATGGTGATGTGCTCCCATTTCCATTTCGGGATTTCCAAGGGTTGTAACTTACCATACGGCTTTTGGTGTTCGGCTTTAACTTGCAAACACGTGACGCATTGTTCAACATACTTAACCACATCACGCTTCATACCGGGCCACCAATAATCTTTCTTCAAATCATAGTACATCTTTGTTGCAACCGGATGAATGGAGTACCTTGACTTATGTGCTTCATCAAGTAGCACTTGTCGGTTACCACCCATCTTAGGTACCCACACTCTTCCTTGAAACGACAACAAACCACGCGAGCCCATAGTAATGAACTCCGTCTGCCCCACAATCCGCTCTTCATGCTTGTTGTGAACATACGCTTCTATTTGAATTTCACCAAGCTTTACAAGGAAATCGTTAGTAATAATCATGCGTAACGATCCTACTCGTATCGACGGATGTTGACTCTTTCGACTCAACGCATCCGCGACGACGTTCGCCTTTCCCGGATGGTAAAGTATCTCACAATCATAATCCTTTACCACATCCATCCACCTACGTTGACGATAATTCAAATCTCGTTGAGTAAATAGATGTTTCAAACTCTTATGGTCCGAATAAATCGTACACTTGACACCATACAAGTAGTGGCGCCAAATTTTCAACGCATGAACCACCGCCGCCAATTCAAGATCATGAGTCGGATATCTCGGTTTGTGTTCCTTTAATTATCGAGAGGCGTAAGCAATGACTTTACCTCTTTGCATTAGAACAAACCCGAGCCCATTTAACGACGCATCACAATAAACCGTCATATCTTCCACCCCTTCCGGCAAAACTAACACCGGAGCTTGACACAACTTCTCTTTTAACAGTTGAAAAGCAATTTCTTGCTCGTTCTCCCAATTGAATCTTACGTTCTTCCTCGTCAATTTAGTCAAAGGAGAAGCAATCTTAGAAAAGTCTTGGATGAACCGACGATAATAGCCGGCCAATCCGAGAAAGCTTCGGATTTCCGTAGGCGTAGTCGATTGTCCCCAACTCTTCACCGTTTCTATCTTCCCCGGGTCTACTTGAATTCCTTCTTGATTCACAATATGGCCAAGGAATTGAACTTCCCTTAGCCAAAATTCACATTTGGAGAACTTGGCATACAACTTCTCCTTCCGCAATGTCTTCAACACTTCACGCAAATGGTGCTCATGTTCCTTCATACTCTTAGAATAAACAAGTATGTCGTCGATGAACACAATTACCGACTTGTCCAACATTGGTTGGCACACCCGGTTCATAAGATCCATGAATGCTGCCGGTGCATTCGTAAGACCAAAAGGCATAACTACAAACTCAAAATGCCCATAACGCGTTCGAAAAGCCGTTTTCTCTATGTCTTCCTCACGGACCCGTACTTGATGATAGCCGGACCGTAAGTCGATCTTAGAAAAATACGTTGCACCTTGGAGTTGGTCAAACAAATCGTCAATCCGAGGTAATGGATAACGATTCTTGATCGTCACTTTATTCAACTCCCTATAATCGATGCACATCCGCATACTTCCATCTTTCTTTTTCACAAACAAAATCGGAGCACCCCATGGCGAGGAGCTCGGTCGAATGAAACCCTTTTCAAGCAACTCTTGGGTTTGATTTAACAACTCTTGCATTTCCGTCGGCGCTAAACGATAAGGAGTTTTAGCAATGGGAGTAGCTCCCGGAACTAACTCAATGCAAAATTCTACTTGTCTTTCCGCCGGAACACCCGGTAACTCATCCGGAAAAACATCTTCGAACTCACTAACCACCGGAATTTCACGTATAGGTGGTGGCTCGTCACGATATCAACAACATGGGCAAGAAAAGCCATGCCACCACTAACAAGAAATGACGTGCCCGTGCAAAAGTACATATCGGCACAAGTCTCCTACGCTTATCACCGTGAATAATTAACTCTTCCCCACTTGGGGTCTTCACTCGAATAGATTTTTTGTGGCATGCGATATCGGCTCTATTTCGATCGTGCCAATCCATACCAACAACGATATCAAAATCACCCAAAGTCATAGGGATGAGATCAATTTTAAAGTTTTCGGCACCAAACACAACATCACAATTTTTACATACGTCAACCACTAACACCGTCTTGCCGTCCACAATTTCGACTTCTACCGGATGACTTAACTTAGCCAATAGCTTATTAAGTTTAGGTACAAATCGAGGTGACACAAAAGACAAATTTGCACCACTATCAAATAGAATCCTTGCCGGATTAGAGTTAACCATGAAAGTACCTGAGACAACTTCGTTCGATTGTTTGGCTTCATCATTGGTCATCAAATAATTTCGACCTCTAGCTATACCCGCCGCCTTTTCTAACCGCTTAACATTATCATTACGCAACTCGGGACACTCGGGCCTCTTGTGCCCTTCTTTACCACAATTGAAACAAGTAAATTTGGGTGTGAAAGGTGAGTTGTGGCAATCACGAGAGATGTGACCTTTTTGCCCACAAGTATAGCAAGTGGGTACATGACCACCGGAGCCACCTTTCTTCACACTGTTAACATTTTAGGAGCCCTTCTTGTTTCTTTTGTTGGAAAAGCTCGATTGACTCGAATTCTCAAACTTCCTCTTTCCAAAAGTAAAACTATTCTTTCTCAACACAAGCGCTTCAAAACCCTTCGCCATATTGAACAATTCATCAAAGCTCTTCACCACGCTCACACTAATTTTCTCTTGATAATTATCATTCAGGATCCTATAAAAATCTTCCTTCAACATCTTATCGTTCCCGACATACTCCGGGAAAAATTGGGTTTTGGACAAAAACACGGATTTGAGGGTGTTCAAATCCATCGACCCTTGCCTCAAGGAACGTAACTCGTCCTTAAGCCTAGTTAGATCGGTCGAAGTTCGGTACTCATCGAAAAACTCTACCTTGAATTCATCCCAAGTAAAATCCATGCATTGTTCTTCACCATAAACTTAGATTTTCGCATCCCACCATAGCTTGGCGTCACCCCTTAACATGCTACAACCATACCTTGTCTTCTTATCAAGAGGATATTCACAAGTACGGAAAGCCCCCTCCATATCGGAGATCCATCGGGCATTCTTGAGAGGGTCTCGTTCACCTTCAAAGGTGGGAGGTTGAGAATCCTTAAAATTCTTATAAAAGAAGTCCCATCTCCCCACATTATCCTCTTGATGAACGGCCTACACTTGCTCCTTGACTACATTGACTAATTGCTCGTCAATCATATCTAGAAACATTTTCTTAACATCCTCGAGGAACTCCGCCTTTTAACGTTTAAAGATGGCCTCAACTTTGGCCGTGAACTCAACGTCCTCACTCGTACCCCCATTTTCGGTGTCGTGTCCGTTTCTCATCTTCATTCTATAAAACAGAAAAGATTAAACAACGAACGAAACAAAAGGACATAACACGTATGCATATATGTATACCCCACACTACTCCATCTTACTCAACAATCGTCGTACATTACTTGTTTGACACGATTTCACACGTAACAATGGTAGCTAATCATTGTTATGCGAACACGCCACATTAACTCGCTAGTACAACGTCCATCTCGCTTGATGATTGCTAAACACAACACAATTCAATTAGTACGAGGTTAGTTCACATAAACCAAAGTACTAACAATTCCTGAATTGACCCAAAGTCCTACAAGTCCCGCATAAAAGCACATACACAATAAAGTCTAAGTCTAAGCACCTATCTCAAGTCGCCTAAATCCCTTAGACCATGCTCTGATACCACTTGAAACAACCCAACCCGTACTTCGTACGATAAATTTTTTTTTTTAAAATGAAACACATTTACGCGCCAATTAAATATGTAAACCATTCCACACGCTTCATTAAAACATACTACGAGTTTAATGTTTACAAAAAGGCACAAAGGCCATTAACGAATGTGATACAAGTTTGACCAACTACAAATGATAGTTTATAATCCAAACGACCCCTTGAGCATGGTTTGGGACTAAACTACCCAAAATGTAGGTCAAGTTCCAAAAGCTTCATCACAACATCAACAAGGACACCTAGTGCCCAATAACCCCCTTGCCCTTGTCCACACCTGCATCTAAAAAGATAAACAACGAGAGGAGTAAGCTAATGCTTAGTGAATGCAATAATTATACATACACATATATAATATATCTACTTACACAACACCGTACACAAGCTAGCAATTCGACAACCATGCAAAACCTTATGCATATACCAATGACCGCAATTCACATTGAGCTAGCAATAACAAAAGCATATAATTCATATTTAAGTATGCTAATGCACAATTCATACAACCATGGTTAACTAATCGTAAAAGGAATGGTACTCTAATTTCCCATTGGTGTTCATAACAACCGTTAGTGCACAACACATATATCACTAACCTTTGGACAACACATATCCGTTTATAAAATCGTTAGTGTACAACGCATATAACACTAAATCGGACAACACATATCCATTCATAAATCATTAGTGTACAACACATATAATCACTAAATTGAACAACATATATCCATTCTTAAAACTGTTAGCGTACAACGCATATATCACTAACTTGGACAACACATATCCATTTCTACAAGTAAACACATCATATACGTACATGTATACTTATTCCACTCACCTTGACACAAGGATGATGATTATGCACGTCCGAACTTCAAGACAATGTACCTAATTCATTAAGTACACATTCAATACACCAACTAGTGGAATTAACCACATTACACTTACTTGAGCATTTAATGACCCAATTCACATTAAATGACTCAATCACACCAATACCGCCCTTAAATGGCCAAGACCCGACTTTAACCACTAAAGCTAGTGCATTAAAGTCTACTAACCTCAATTAACCCAAACTTAGCGTAATTTATACCCATTTCGCCTAAACTAGGTCAACTAGCCCATTTTGGATCCATTTAACACTTTCACTACCAAACTTGTCAAACATGACCTATTTACCATTTCAACAACATTTTAACAAGTGTTTAATGCTTGACAATACCATTAACACCTACAAACTCCATTTCATTAAACCAAACCCTAGATTATGGTTATTAGGGTTCCATAACAACAACATAACCCAATTTCAACCATTTTACCCCCAAATGGGTCATACAAGTCTCTAGTAACCAAACCCTAGTCATTAATCAATTTAAAACTCAAAACTTAGAGTTAGAACTTACCGAGACTCTCAACGCGTAGCTAGAGATACAAGGAACAACTTTAAATCTTGCTTCAAGGTTTGATTCACAATTCTCCAACTCCAAATCTCACTTTTAATCCAAATGGGTTTTAAGTTTTGGGAGAGAAATTGGGAAGAAAAGAGAAAAGAAATTACATTAAATGAACAAGTGGTTGTGATTAAATGCTCAAATCTGATCTACACGCGAAAAGACCAAATTACCCCTAAAACCCTTTTAAATAGAGTAAACATCGGAGTCAGAAAAGCAGAGATGCCGCGGCGCGGCGCTATATGTCGCGGCGCGACATTACGAAGGAAAAACAACCTCTCTTAACCCACATTCTGACCTGGATTTGCTTTATATGCCGCGGCGCGGCCCAGTTTGTCGCGGTGCGGCATTGGCCGTCACCTGGACACTTCGACAACCTTAAACAAAATTTGATTTTATTTAATTCGTACACTTAAATCCCGCCTCCTACATTCGCCTAACCTTCAATAATAGTCTCATAAGACTTAACGTTATCAAGGCCCATGCATAAACTTGTATGCGCACCCATTATCAAGTATATATATATATATATATATATATATATATATATATATATATATATATATATATATATATATATATATATATATATATATACATATATCTATACAATTACGCATAAACTAGCGAGTTTCAAACGTATAAATGATTATGTACCTTTCGATACGTACAGGAAAAACGGGGTGTTACATCAACCCAAAAATATTTCAAAAATTTGTCATGAGTAAAACTAGGTAATATAACTGAAATTACTTTACCGAAAAGATGGGCGTATATTTTTGATAATATTTGATTGATTAAAGTGGGATAAAAAAAATTTTAATTTTATTCTTACATGTTTTTAAAATTGTAAATTTTTAAAATCAATATATTTAAGTTTGTAAATATTTTAAACTAATATTTTTAATATAAGTTTGTAAAATTAAAAATTTTAATTATATTAATATGAATTTTTAATTTTATGCATTTTAAATTTAAGTTTGGTGTGAATTTAAAAATAAAAATTTACTTATTTCATTAAGTTAAAAATGTGGAGCATATTGACGAATGTTTTAAAAGAATAGAAGATGTGAGAATAAGGAAACGAATGGGGGTAGATTTATAGTGAAATATCCGACAGAGTAATCAAAACAGATGATCGCATTTAAAGCGGATCTTAATTCCATTGATTACCGAAGAATCAAATCTTATTACGAAGATTTTCTCCAAATCTCTTGAATTTGAAAATCAATCCTATCTAGGTCAAAAGATATGAAAAATCTATACCTACTCATTTCACTCTTTGGTGATAGCTTCACTCGTACTCTTCACAAAATCAAATGATTTTATCCATATTACTCAATGATGATAAAACTCTATTTATCAACTCATATTTGTCATGAAAACATTCTTATTGTTATCCATGACGATCTCTATCAAATTTTGAGGACGAAATTTCTTTAACGGGTAGGTACTGTGATGACCCGGAAATTTCTGATCAAATTTAAACTTCAATCTTTATATGTTTCCGACACGATAAGCAAAATCTGTAATGTTGAGTCTCGAAAACTTTGAACTGTTTCATATATTCATTGACTTCGACCATATCCGACGATTCACGAACAACTATTTGTAAATAGATACATATATATTTATATATAATAATAATTTGAAATATTATTTGATATAATATATGATTTAATTTTAGGAAATAAATATGTAAAATAATATGCGATGTAATGAAAACTACTATTATAAATATATAGATATGTATATATATATATATATGTATATCTAAATGTTTCTTGTAAATATATCAAATTATATTAAATCTAATTGTTTAAAAATATATAATATATTTATTTTAGTAGTTGAAACTTGCTAGTTAAAACTGTTTGCATATAGAAAGAGAATATATTAAAAGTAATTGATCTCGAGCCTAATTAGTAATCGTCAGTGACACTCGGTTGACGTTTCGTTAGTTTTAATATAAATATAATACATGTTTATGAATGATTAAAATAAAAATTGGAGTGTAAATTGATTGCGAAGATTTTAGATTTGTTAAAAGTATTTTTACCTTTTTAAGTTTAAATATTCGTACTCCGTACATATAAATCGGAACATAAAATAAATAATTTTTGAAACTTTTTGATCAGGTTTCAAACAGGTAATGAGTGAAATAATTAATTATATTTAATCTAAAAGTTTGGGATTTTTAGGAACACTTTTGTACGTTAACTGTTTAGCAATGGACACGATATGATGGGATGTCGACAGAAGAAAGGACAAGAGTCTGATGGCTGTGCTGTTTGAATTCTAAAATATCTGCAAACTTTTAATTACACGTTTTCTTATTTGATTATTATTATTATTATATTATTATGATTGATTATTAATCATTGATATATTTATATATATTTATATGGTACGTAGATGATAATCACACACACCTACAATCACCTTTTCTATTCTTGTTTCTTTTGTGTACTAACACCACAAAACCAATATCCCTGTACACCTTCACTACCAACTTGATCCTACGAACCACAATTCGATCACCGTGAATCACCATCGACCTCCGACACTATCACTCACTTGATTTGTTGTTACTCAACAAAAACCCGAAACTCTTTTCTTGATCTTCCTATTTGAACATCAATCACCACCATGGACAAATCACCTCAAACATCCTAGCTCGTTCATTTTATGTTTCTATTTAAACCACTAAACACCATGAACACTCTTGTTGTCCATTATTCAAAAGTCACCCTTCACCACCACCACGAGAATCACTACCACCGAAGACCACCACCTTGCACGTTATCTCTCTTTCTTCCTCTCCTACATATGATAACCATCACCCTACAACCCTCGAGCTAATGTTATATGCTTGTTTTCTATCTGTCTCTACTTGTTTTTGTTTCAGTCGGTCGCCACAAACCACAACCACGACTATCATGTACAACAACAATTCTCATATAATCACGACTATTGTACTACTGCATATATAACTATGTTTAATCGATCACCTTCACTCAAAACCACCTCTTGAACCATCATTGTTAACCACCCCAAATAAGCCGTTACATTTTGTTTCCTTTTTACTTTATTTTTCTCGAACCAGGCTACTACTCGACTCGCTGATATGTACGTGTTTCTGCAGCCTAAATAGCTGCAAATACAGCAGCTACTACTGTTACTCTTTTTCTGTTTCTGAATTCGAGCCAAACAAAAACCCATCGCTTTATTTTTTTTTATTTTCAAACAGCAACCACCATTAAATCTGCAACTATACCTTCTTACTGCTACAACTTTGCTTCTACATGAAACAATAGAGAATGATGAAATATTTACTGCTTTTGCGTGTTCTTTTATTTTGGTCGACAACCTCTTCATATAAAACCCCACTTGATATATAATTGTGAGCTGTCTCAATAATTATTGGGATGCCTTTTGAATAGTGTAAACAAAACAGAAAGTGATCCAACAAATTGTTCAAGGCAAGAAGCTAGTGGATGGTAGGGTTATGATATTTAATTTACTTAAAAGAAATCAAAATTTTGGGTTATAGAGATTAAGATAGGAGTTATTTCAAAAATAACAAAACAGATTGATGATTTGGAGTGTTTGGGTTCAACAGTAGGTCGTGGGTTCGAAACCAGCAGAGTGCAAATGTTTTTTTACAATAAAAGCCGTGCAGTTGTGATTACTTGAGCCTGTTAGGCCGTGTTTCTATTGGGCTTCGAATTATCAGTTGGGCCGAGATCCAACATAGACTTTCTGGTGTAGGTCGAACTAGTATTGGGATGAGTAATTGGGCTTAGAACCTGTTAAAATGACGAGGGTGTTGATTGATGATGATGTTGCTACTAGAAATATTAGAAAACATAAGACATTGGATTTACATGGGTTAAATGTATTTAAGGAGCTCATTAAAACATAAAATAATAAACAGAGCAATGGTTGAGTATGTTTGTTAGTGGAATGAGAGGTCACGGGTTCGAGCCCGGGCGACAACAGTTTATTTATTTTTTTTTTGCTTATTTCCTTTAAAGGTAGTTTCATTACTATTTTAATTATTATTATATTTATTATTATTATTATTATTATTATTATTATTATTATTATTATTATTATTATTATTATTATTTAACTAACACAAAATATTAAAATTTTGATTATTATTATTATTATCATTAGTATTAATAGGATTATTAAGATTATAAATTTTATTATTATTTTCATTATTATTATTATTATCATAAGTATGAGTATTATTATTAGTAGTATTATTATCATTTTAGTTATTAATATAAATATTAGTATCATTATTATTATTATTAGTAAAACCATTATTTTTAGAATTATTATTATTAGTATACATTATTATTAAAATTATCATTTTTATTAAAAGTATTATTTTTATTAAAGTTATCATTTTATCATTAATATTAAAAGTATCATTTTTAACTCTATTATCATTATTATTATTTTATCATTTCTAATATTATTTTAGTATTAATTGAATTTTAACAAACAAAAAATATATATATACATATATATACAAAAGTGTATTAAATACATATAACATAACAAAATTAATATTTTATCTATTTTAAATATATAAAATAAATATATAAAACATATAGATTACTAATATAAAAATGATATAACTAATAAATTCTTATATATGTAAATTTGTTCGATTACAATTACGTGTGTTAATATATATAAATAATATAGGTTCGTGAATCCGAGGCCAACTCTATACTTGTTCAATGTCGTCATATGTATTTTTACTACAAAATACATTAGGTGAGTTCATTTGCTCCCTTTTACTCTTTATATTTTTGGGACTGAGAATACATGCGCTGTTTTTACAACTGCTTTATTAAATGCTTTTGAAATATATTTTGAACTGCGAATACATGAAATGCTTTTATAAATGTTGACGAGATAGACACAAGCAAAACATTTCTCGAATAAATTATTATGCAGACGGAAGTTCTGCGGATTATTGTTGAATTATGTGGACATGATAATTGCCACCGTTGAATTATGTGGACATGATAATTGCCACCATTGAATTATGTGGACAAGATAATTGCCACCATTGAATTATGTGGACATGATAATTGTCACCAATTGATGTGAATGTTATGTATCGAGAGAATGATTTATGCACAGGTTATGTGTATGTTATTTTTGTGCACGAGATATGTGTACGGTTACTAAGGTTTATGAAAGATGATTTCGTACACGAGAAAGGTGTATTGTATTTAAAAGATATCGCATGTACATTACATGTGGGTATAGGATTCGGGCCCATTTGTATCATGCAGCATTTAAATCTTGTGGTCTATCAAAATGATGAATTTTATTGTTTTATGATAAACTTATGAACTCACCAACCTTTTGGTTGACACTTTAAAGCATGTTTATTCTCAGGTATGAAAAAAATCTTCCGCTGTGCATTTGCTCATATCACATGGAGTCATTTATGGCATATAGAGGTCAGAACCTCGCAATGGGACCAACTGTTGAAGACTTCATCCAGATAGATTAGGACGGGGCACTACAGGTGGTATCAGAGCGGTGGCCTTAGTGAACCAGGTCTTTCATTAGTGTGTCTAGCTGATAGTCGTTAGGATGCATTAGTAAGTCTGGACTTCGACCGTGTCTGCATGTCAAAAGTTTTGCTTATCATTTTTGTCGGAAATCATCTGTTTATCATCCTTAGGAATTTACCTGCTTATCATTCTTAGTCTAGACACATCTTACTGCAATGATTGCATGAATAGTGTATAGACAAAATTCGTATCTTAGCATATCTGCTAATTCATATCTTAGCATATATGTTATTGTTATCTTTGCCTGACAGCTTCTGTAGATTCCTCCGTAACTTATGGGATTTTAGTATTATATGCATATGTAAATTATGTATTGCAGAGTACTAATCTACATCCTATAATCTATTTCTTATCAAAAATACCCCATCTGATCGTACGAGATGAATTCCTCAACCGGTTCGAGTCCCTCAGATTCTGATAGCTATTCCGATAGTTATTCCGACAGCTATTCCGATATGGATTTCCACTCGAACTCCGAAAGTAGTGTAACCGGAATGGAGCAACCAATCAACCATCCCTAATTCATCTGATGGGTTTGTAGTCGACTTAACCGATGGAGACGAGAAAAAGGCGATCCTTTCCACCCACCAGCCTGCACTCTTGGCAAAGAACCTGAAGCACTTACCGGCGAATCTATTCGAAACACCATTCTCATATTCATTTCCAGAGTATCTCGCCACGATTATATTCTATCTAAAATTTTAGATCTTATTCATCCGCTCGTCCGAACCGACAATCATCCCGGAATAATGGAAGAAGTTAACGAACTTCGCGCTCGAGTAATCAATTTGGAAAACGTGGTGCAAAACCTACCAGCTTCAACAACAGCACCGGCAACACCAGTACCACCAACAACCCAAGTTTTCACATCACACGCCTCAACATCTCATTTTGTACCTCGAACAAAATCATCGTTCTTCTACATCGGTTATCTTCGTTCTACATCGGTTATCTTCGTTCTACATGACGATTATATAATTTCTAATGTTTTAGAAATTATGTACTCTAGTTGTAACCGTAAATCAAATGAGTTTAATATCATATTAACTCATTAAATCCATGATTACATCTGAAGAAAATATATATGTATATATATTTTTTCATAACGATTGTAATTAAAAATTCTTTTGTACAAACTGTTAATGATGAAAATATTTTAACGGGTAGGTAATACTCGAGGAATATTTAGATTTTACATTAATAAGTTACACTGTACATTCTTTGAATCAGATTCAATACTCATTTACTATCCTACTTACATCCACCGATAAATGTATTCGATCACCACAAAATAACCATTTTCATTCAATTTCATATTTGGATTTTGATTTATCAGAATCCAACAAGTGACGTAATGAAGAAAACATTTGACAAAATAAAATTTGTTAGAAACAAACAAATTAACTATGAGGAATTTTGTTTAGAATCCACGCTAACTGTTCCTAACTAATTGTTCCTAGCTAACTGATTACATTTTATTTATCGCAATTTAATTACCGCAATTTACATTCTCGCAATTTTATTTATCGTCATTTAATTTCTGTTATTTATTTTTACGCACTTTAAATATCGGGACACGTATACAAGGTTTTGACATATCATATCGACGCATATATATATATATATATATATATATATATATATATATATATATATATATATATATATATATATATATATATATATATTATTTGGAATAACCATAGACACTCTATATGCAGTAATGATCGAGTTCTCTATACAGGGTTGAGGTTGATTCTATAATAATATATATACTTTGAGTTGTGATCGAGTTTGAGACATGTACACGGGTCACGATACGTATTAATTAATTCGAATATTATATATTAAACTGTATATGAATTATTGGACTGTCAACTGTGGACTATCGACTGTGGACTATCGACTGTGGACTAATAACATTGAACAATTAAAATGAATTAAAATATTAATTATAATATATGAAACTAAATAATTCTTCAAGTTTGCCACTTGATTTCATCTTAAACCTCATTTGTATCTTGATGATTCCAATTTGCGTTCAAACCTTTCATGATTCATGAAAACACCTCAATCTAGAGGATAAACCAACCGCACTTCATTTACGGAAGAAAATATTGATGCAAATAGTGTTGCACCTGAAAAACTGATGTCAAAGCAGAGGGGTATAAAATACTATTAATTTTTACAAGGAAACACTATTAAATACGATACAATTTTACACAAGATATTTATTTATTTATAGAATGGATATACTTAAACCTTGCTACAACACTTATAGGCAGTGTACCTAATCGTATAGTAGTGTAGTTTTTAGTAAGTCCGGTTCGTTCCACAGGGAAATCTTTAAACAAAGCTCAACGCTATATTAGTTTACTTTTATAAAAATACAAATATATATATAAGTAATATTATTATTATAAAGGGGGGTCTTTACCGTTTAATGACCGGTTTGTCGATTTTAAGACTTTAGTCGCAGTTAAAACCTAATGTAAAATATAAAATAAATACAAGACTTAAATTAAAGCGTAAAGTAAATAACGATAATGAAATTGCGAATAATAAAAGTACGATAATTAAAAGTGCGATTAAATAACAATAAATAAAAGTGCGATAATTAGAAGTGCAATTAAATATAAAATAAAGGAAATTAAATATGAAATAAAAGAATTATGCTTATTTAAACTTCCGTAATCATGATGTTTGACGTGTTGATTTTAGTTTTATGCCCATGGGTTAATTGTCCTTTGTCCTGGATTATTTAATATGTCCGTCTGGTTTTTGTCCATAACAGTCCATCAGTCATAAATATAAAGTGCGAGTGTCCTCGTCAAATTATTATTATACCCGAAGTTAAATATTCCAACTAATTGGGGATTCGAATTGTAACAAGGTTTTAATTCATTGTTTAATGAATACACCAGGTTATCGACTGCGTGTAAACCAAGGTTTTACTACTTTGTTAACAATTACACCAATTACCCTTGAATGTAATTTCACCCCTGTTTTAATTATTCTAGTGGCTATTAATCCATTCCCGTGTCCGGTTAAATGAACGATTATGCGTACATATAAATACCCCGCCCATCGTGTCCGATCGAGTGTATATGGTAATTTATAGGGACGCCCAATTGTAAATCTTTATATTAACATTAACAAACTTTCATTTAGTTAAACAAATATAAAGCCCATTAATAGCCCATAGTCTAATTTCCACAAGTGTCGTTCTTTTGTCCAAACCCCAATTATGGTACAAAGCCCAATTACCCAATTTTAGTAATTAGTCCAACATCATGATTACTTCGTTTTAAATAAGCATAATAATAACTTAGCTACGAGACATTAATGTAAAAAGGTTGAACATAACTTACAATGATTAAAAATAGCGTAGCGTTACACGGACAAAATTTCGACTTACACCCTTACAACATTCGCTAACATACTCTTATTATTAGAATTATAATTAAAATTAAAATTAAAATATAAATTATATATATATATCGTATATATGAGAGAAGAGAGAAAATAGATTTTTATGGTGTCAGTAAAAACGGATCACGAAGTCGCTTTAAATAGAAGGTGGCCTGGAAAAGGTACTCATGCGAGTTGCATGAGTTTGGGCATTAGGCCATGCGACTCGCATGGCCGT
Source organism: Rutidosis leptorrhynchoides (assembly GCF_046630445.1). NCBI lineage: Eukaryota > Viridiplantae > Streptophyta > Magnoliopsida > Asterales > Asteraceae > Rutidosis > Rutidosis leptorrhynchoides. The sequence goes on along the minus strand of NC_092333.1, from coordinate 503,660,338 downwards.
GATTTCCAGCTCAGGATCATTTGTTTTCTAGCTTGCCGACATAATAAATAAATAATATAAATATATAAATAATTTTAATAATTATTTATATATTATATTATATTTATATGCATAGTTGAGTAGATATTTTTGGTCCGTTACGTCGGGCGTTTCTTCTAGGCTCAGGTCCCGGTTCCGGATTTTCGAACGTCTTCGCGTATTATTTTAAATCACGTACTTTGCGTCTTGTAACTTGTACTCTTGTCATTTTGAGACGTTCCTCATCAATATTTTGAACCTTTTTAGTTGTATCTTGTACTTTTTAGCTCTTTGGACCTTTTTGTCTTCAATTTGTCGAATCTGCCTTTTGTCTTCACTTTTTAATATTTAAACGAATATTGCTTGTAAATCGAACAATACCAACTAAAATCTTGTCTTTCTTGGGGAATAATGCTATAAAATATGTGTTCATTTTTGGCATTATCAATATTCCCACACTTAAGCGTTGCTTGTCCTCAAGCAATATAGTCTTGAAACACTTGAATCACTTCTTTATTCTTCACATTTTGTACATCAGTGACTTCAATACAGCGGTATAAACAATGGTAGTAACGATGTGGTTAAAGGTGGGTGTGTCTTTTTATGGTTGCCTCGGGTTTAGGTCAACGACACTGGCAATCAAATAGCCGATTTACTTTCGGTTTCCAAAGCAAAGTGCACATTTGAAAGGCGGTTTACAGTCCCACATGACTATAAAAATTTAGATCCTTTAGGAAATTGGATCTTTATGAAAACATTTGATCTTTTCAAGCTAGATTTTACCTTAGACAAGTTTTCTGATTTGATCCATCATCGGTGTTGCAAAATATGTTTGTGGATCAATATTTTGGCTAAAACTTTTTAGGTTCGTGTAATCCACTGCTATCCCGGTATCGAAAAGCACACATCCAGTTTACTTGTTTCGTATATTACCTTTCAGTAAACTACCGTCCGGTTGTAAAGGAAAGCGATGAACAAGAAATTGTTAAGGCAATGTCCAGTGACATGCAGATGATTATGGTCTTTTTAACGTGTCGGATGCTAGAACTATCCTTGGTAGGAGCGATAGTAAAGATCATCCTATGATTTTTCGGTCTGGCACAAGGTCCTATCTTCGACCATGCTATGCAACCACCGTTCTTACGGTTGACACCCGATTTGGTTCAGGTGACCTAATGAATTCCAGGTGAATTCCTAGGATTTTACGTTCAATGGTAATGAACGCATTGAAAATGGATTTTCAGAAAACAAATTGGTTTGTAATTTTTTATCAAAATATTTTCTCGTTCAAGCTCGAGTTTAGATATCATTGAATTCCATGAGTTTGAATTCTCAATCTTTAAGGTCAATCTCAAGGATTGAGTAATATCAGTCTTAAAAGCTGATTTTTAATCTTTTAAGGAGATTATCCTTTCTGGGGATCTGATTCATTAGTCTTATCAAGCTAATTTGCACGGTGCCTCCCCATTGTACGAGATAAATCCTTCTCATGGTTAGGATAAATCTGACCACTTGGCGACCCTGTTTGATGCTAAGGTCCGTGGATTTCCAGCCGATTTTAGTGATGACTTTTCTAGATTTTTCGTCAACCTACAGCTGGTCTGGACGACAACTTCATGACCTAAATCAAGAAGCGCGTGTCTTTTTCGGAAGATTTTACTTCCTTTTAATGATGGAATTGATTCATCGTGTAGATCCATCTTTCTTTTAAAAATATTACAGTAAATCGGGTAAAACAGTTAATTTAGTCCAAACAAAAGCACCTGCAATAACTTTACAGAGACATGTGATAGATAGTTTTTAATTGAATAACTTGGTACATTCTCCCCACACTTAGTTTCTTTCTTTGCCTTTTTATTCTCCTTTATTCCATTTTAAATGAATTTTAACATTTTAGTTTGTTTCTCAATTTATGTCCTTTCCGAGGTAACAATAATTTCGGTGTTAAAACCTAGTTTTATCGTTCATAAATATGTATAAACATGATTTGAATTCATTTAATTGAAAATTTTGAAAAAATTTACTAGAATTGGGTAGTTAGTATATAAGACTAGGGCTGTTCCTTGTTATCGGAGAGCACTAGATTCTAACACAACTACTGCGTTACTAGCATTTTTAATGGTAACCAAGTGTTTAAATCAAAAAAAAAATTTAAAAATCCGAAAGAATTTAACCCCTTCCCACACTTAAGATCTTGCAATGCCCTCATTTGCAAGAAATCAGAAACAATTTAAATTATTGAGGGTTATTAGCGTAGAAAAATGATTAAATTTTACCAAAGTTTCAAACATATTGTCGTTTGATTGTTGAATGATAAATGGTGCACGTCATTTGTTCATTCCGTCTTGTTGTTATTTCACATATATTTTGCATCTTGTCGTCAAAATTACTTGCTTTTGCTGAACTTAATGCCAGTCTTTGAAAACGCGTTGTTTTATCCTGTTTTGTGCATAACATAAAATACATACAATACAAATATAATCATACATGCAATTTGAAATGGAACTTTGGCATCCCACTTTCAAATTATAAGAAAAATATTAGTACATAATAATAATAGAAATATCAAACATTACATAAATGTAATTAAAATGTTAAGTGTTTAAAATAATAAAAATATAAATTACCAACTTATCTCTACTGATCAGGAGGTGGGTTAGGAGGATAATTAGGATAGGGATCCCAATTCATGTTCGGATCAGGGTTCCATGGCTGTTGATAGGTGAACTGGTATGCTGCGTCATAATCATATATGTCATAGGGCGGTCTCATTTCTGGCTGGTGTGCAGGATAGAATGCGGGCCGGGTCGGATAATAAATCTCATTAGGCTGCAGCCGGCTTATGATTTGGCGCTGATGATAATCCCATCGGTGATGCTCTCGTTACCGGGAATGCTCGTAATCATTCCGGCGTTGCCACGCCTCGTACTGCATATGCCTATCATCGTTCGTCATGTATTCTTCCTCCATACGAACGCCTAAATCAAGAGCAGTCTCCCGAACAACTTCCATAATGTTGTTCGCCTCCTCCATTTCGTCATCCGAACCTCTTTCTACCTGTCGCTGAGGTCCCTCGTATCGATATACCCGATTACGTCTCATCAATAAAACCTTTGCACCCTGATAGACGTGTGAACTTATAGTTTCACCTTCGTCCTCTATTTCTACCATTGGACCCCCTCGGTTCTTGTCAACACCTAAATACTCTCCAATGAGAGTAATGAAAATACCACCACCTATAATACTCCCCGATTTCATCCCCCCAACTACATTAGATAGATAATAACCTACACAATAGGGAATGTTAACGAAACTCCTCGGGTCTCTAATACACTTAAGGTAGAATAAATCATTTAAAGTCAATTTCTCCTTATTTTTACCCCTTTGTGTAATTGTGTTTGCTAAGAATCGATGTATCACCCGGAGTTCAGCTCTATCAATATCTAAGTATGTATGTCCCCCACCAGCTTGAAACTCATTAAAATGGGACATACTCCTCCAGACGGTGTTAACATTAAATTCCCTATCTACCCTTTCTCCTTGGGCAATCAGGCTATTACAGTCGGGGCTCAAAAGTTCAGCAGGGGTGTAAATCTGTAAGGCCCTGGCTAAATCTATCATGGACATTCTGTACATGCGTCCACCTAACAGAAATCTAATAAAGCTTCTATCATCTATCCTCCTAACATCGCTGTTTAACTTAATAGTACTAAGTAATTCTATACACCATTCCCTATATATGGTTCTACGAATGGAAAATAGGCGCATCCAATCGTTAAACTGAGAATTACCATACCTTTGCACCAATAATTCCCTAATTGGCCTGGCCAATTCTACAGCTTCTAAGGGTCCCCATTCTATGACCCTTGGTACCTCAACAACCTTAGAATGAAGAGTATGCAAACCCCGTTGATATTTTGGATAATCTATCCAAAGTCTGTCAAATCTCAGGTTCGGGTGCAACTCTTCCAAGTGCATATCGGAAAAGGTCATGACTGGATGAGGTATATCCTGCTTGTAGTAGTTATCTACCTCCTGTTGTTCCAAATTCTCAGCAGGAGCATTGCGGGCTTGGGATGAAGATTCACCCCTTTCATTCTGCAAAACACATCAAACACAATTTTTGTGCATCCAAATATGCATTAGTGTCAGCAAAATCATCAATCAAAATAATTATAATGACATTATCAATTTATATCAAACTTAAGCTCATTTTCACATTTTTATCAAATCTACACTTTTTCAAATAAGCATATACGAAAATGTTCGCCAAGTTCATAAGCATTCAACTCAAATAACATGTCAAAATAATCATTACTAGCAATTAAACAAGTCTCAAATGGCATTATCTTTCAAAAATCAAGTTCATGAATTTTAGACTTGAAAAAGTCCACTTTAATTCTCAAAATCATGTTTAGGCTCAAAGTTTGGATCATTTAAGTACCTAGACATGTTACACTACTCAATTTAGCAACAATTCATGACAAAAATCGGCCATAACCTGTTTATATCAAAAAGCCCCAAATTGCTCAAGAACACAAACCCTAGATTATTCAAAATTTGAAGTTTAAGGCTTCTAATCATGTTAAACAGCATCAATCTAGGTTATACAAGCATAATACATAAACAATTTAAGCCTAATTACACTAAAAAGCATCAAAATCAAATTGGAAAATAAATTGCTCAAGAACATCAAATTTCGAATTAAATGGTGTTTAGGTGTAGAAATTTACCGTTTTTCTTGAGTAATTCTTAGATAGCATCCTTCTCAACATGATTTTAGCAAAAAATTTGGTGATTAACGGTTAAAAATTGGGATTTTTGGGGGTGTTTTTCGGGTTTTTCTTGGGTTATTTTCGCAGCTGTTTTTGAGTTGAGGAGTATGAAACTGATCAGTTTGCAGCTCTTATTTTTTTTCTGTAATCCGGTCTTCCCGCGAGTCGCGGGGATTTACCCTCCAAACTCCGCGAGTCGCGGAGCTTTTTTTTTTTTTTTTTATATATATAATCATTAACTTTTGAAACAATTAAGTACTTAATTTTAAAATTTTGTTTCCCTTGTTATTTAGGACGAGGTCGTTTCGGATCGATGTCCTAGTCCGTCCCTCGACAAAATTTTAAAATTTGTCTTTTTGTAGCGATTGTTTTAAAAGCTAAGATTTTTTTGTTTTTTCAATGTTTTTGGCATACTTTAATTCAATAAGATTAAAAATAATGATTTTAAAAGTTCTCGTCCCTCCCTCGGGTAAAGCAATTTCGGTTCAAAGACCTAGTCTTCAACTTACGACGAATTTTAAAAATCATATTCTTAACTTAATGAGATAAAGTAAATTTTTTTTTTAAATTCACACAACTTAAATATAAAATTCAAAATTATTATTAAAAATTCACACCAAACTTAAAATTTGAAATGCATAAAATTAAAAATTTATATTTTAAAAATTCACACCAACTTAATTTAAAAATTCATAAATTCATATCAAACTTATATTAATTTTTCAAATATTTACAATTTTAAATATATTATTTTTACAAAGTTTACAATATTAATTTAAGATTTAAATATTAATTTTAAAAACATGGTAAAAATAAATTTAAAAATCTTTTTGTCTTTTTATCCCACTTTAATCAATCAAATATTATCAAAAATATGCGCCCCTCTTTTCGGTAAAGTAATTTCGGTTCCAAGACCTAATTTAACTCATGACGAATTTTTGAAATATTTTGGTTTGATTGATTAAAGATATTTATACCTTAAGAATAAACGTTAAATTTCGCAGTGATGTAATAAATTTTTGAATGATATCAATAATTTCGGTCGCCAAACCTAATTTTATTCAATACCAATTTAATACTTTTTAGCGAACAAATTAGCGTTTATTATCAAAAGGTTAAAAATAAAAATAAAAATAAAAACTGTACAGACATACCTGTGAAATAGATTTCTTAGTTATATGATCTATCCCATTCATAAGATAGTCGGTTTAATTGGTTTTCCATGGCTACATAGGCGTAACCTCGAGCATTCAGTATCTTTTCTTCTAAACATATGAACGGTCCGTCTCTGCATAAAGTAACAAATTCGGTATTTGAATAGGTTTGATTATTTGAACATTTACCTCCATGTGACCATTTTCCGCATTTGTGACATCGTTCTAGGTGTCGTGCTCTTCTTTTCGCTGCGGATTTTGATTTTCCTTTACCAAATTGTAACTTATTTTCTTCGCATCTGGATTCTTTTCTAACTCCGTCCATTCTTTCTCTGATTACTGATACTATTTCACTCGGGAGTATGTCATTATTACGTTTAGTGATCAAAGCGTGTAGCATTAGACCATGGTTTAGTTCACAGGCAGTCTTCATTTCGTAAAAACATAAAAAAAAATAAAAATTCAGAATGGGGGGGAGAAGACTAGTTCTTTAGGGTCTGCTAGGGAAAGACCATACGTGTTCCATTTTCGAGAACTACACGAAAACAGACAATCTAACTCTAACAGAAATACATATTATCCTTTAAAGACTTGATTCTCCCCACACTTAGTTAGCTGTGGTGTCGAAATTGTGATTAACTTCGTTGTCGACTTCCATCGGACCATGTATGTAATGTTTAACTCTGTGACCATTAACTTTAAATTCAATCCCATTTGAATTTATTAATTCTATCGTTCCGTATGGGAAAACTCTTTTGACTATGAATGGTCCAGACCATCTTGATTTCAATTTTCCAGGAAATAGCTTGAATCGTGAATTGAAAAGAAGAACTCTGTCTCCTTCTTTAAATTCTTTTGAACTTCTGATTCTTTTATCATGCCATTTCTTCGTTCTTTCTTTATAGATTAACGAATTTTCGTATGCTTCATGTCTTAATTCTTCTAATTCATTTAGTTGACTTAATCGTAGACGTCCGGCTTCATGTAAATCAAGATTACATGTCTTCAAAGCCCAAAATGCTTTGTGTTCAATTTCTACTGGAAGATGACATGCTTTTCCATAAACAAGTCTAAAAGGTGTGGTTCCAATTGGAGTTTTGTAGGCTGTTCTAAAAGCCCAGAGTGCATCCTCCAATTTAATGGACCATTCCTTCGGATTTGATCCTACGATTTTCTCTAGAATACGTTTTAAAGCTCGGTTGGTATTTTCAACTTGTCCACTTGTTTGTGGATGATATGCGGTGGAGATTTTATGAGTTACTCCATATCTTTTAAGAACTTTCTCAAGTTGATTATTACAGAAATGAGTACCCCGATCACTTATTAAAGCTTTCGGTGTTCCAAACCTTGCAAAAAGACGTTTTAAAAAGTTGACTACAACTCGTGCATCGTTAGTTGGGAGAGCTTGTGCTTCCGCCCATTTAGATATATAATCAATGGCTACGAGTATATATAGATTATTATGAGATTTTGGAAATGGACCCATAAAGTCAATACCCCAAATGTCAAATACTTCACATACTTGGATGACATTTTGTGGCATTTCATCACGTTGACTTATTTTTCTGGCCCTTTGACATGCATCACAGGATTTGCAAAGAAGGTGTGCGTCTTTGTAAATTGTAGGCCAATAGAATCCAGCTTCATAAACTTTTCTTGCTGTTAGTTGAGGCCCATAATGCCCTCCTGTTGGTCCTGTGTGACAATGGTTTAATATTTTACTAGCTTCATCTCCAAATACACATCGGCGTATTATTCCATCGGGACAACTTTTAAACAAATGTGGATCTTCCCAGAAATAGTGTTTTATATCACTGAAGAATTTCTTTTGTCTTTGGTACGATAATCCTTTTTCAAGGAATCCACAAACTAAGTAGTTTGCATAGTCTGCAAACCATGGGATTTCTTTATAATCTATCTTCAATAGATATTCATCAGGAAAGTTGTCTTGTATGGCTGATTCATTTAGAACTTCTAATTCGGGATTTTCAAGACGAGAAAGATGATCAGCGGCGAGATTTTCTGCTCCTCTTTTATCTTGGATTTCAATATCAAACTCTTGTAAGAGTAAGATCCAACGGATTAATCTTGGTTTAGCATCTTGTTTTGAAAATAGGTATCTAAGAGCAGAATGGTCGGTATAGACCACCGTTTTTGCTAGAACGAGATATGATCGGAATTTGTCAAAAGCAAAGACAATAGCAAGGAGTTCTTTTTCAGTAGTTGTATAGTTCATTTGTGCTCCTTGTAATGTCTTACTAGCATAATATATAGGTTGAAATCGTTTTTCAATCCTTTGTCCTAAAACGGCTCCCATTGCAAAATCACTTGCATCGCACATTAGTTCAAATGGTAGATTCCAATTTGGTGTTATCATGATCGGTGCATTAGTGAGTTTCTCTTTAAGAATATTAAAAGATTTGATACATTCATCTGAAAAGATGAATGGAGCATCTTTTTCTAGGAGTTTATTCATAGGAGTGGCAATTTTAGAAAAATCTTTTATGAAACGTCGGTAAAAACCGGCATGCCCTAGAAAACTCCTAACTCCTCTAACATTGGTGGGATGTGGAAGTTTAGCAATTACATCTACTTTAGCTCTATCCACTTCAATTCCTTCTTTTAAAATTTTATGTCCAAGAACGATGCCTTCTTTAACCATGAAATGGCATTTCTCCCAATTAAGTACTAGATTTGATTGTTCGCATCTAATTAGCATTCGTTCCAGATTAACTAGACATGATTTAAATGTATCACCGAAGACTGAAAAGTCATCCATGAAAACTTCCATGCATTCTTCTATCATGTCGTGAAAAATCGCCATCATACACCTTTGAAAGGTTGCAGGGGCGTTGCAAAGTCCAAATGGCATGCGTTTGTAAGCAAAAGTACCATAAGGGCACGTGAATGTGGTTTTCTCTTGGTCCTCGGGTGCTATTGGAATTTGAAAATATCCGGAAAATCCATCTAGAAAACAATAGTAACTATTTCCGGCTAATCTTTCCAACATTTGATCTATGAAAGGTAAGGGAAAGTGATCTTTTCTGGTGGCGTCATTTAATTTTCTATAATCAATACATACACGCCATCCTGTTACAGTCCTAGTAGGAATAAGCTCATTTTTCTCATTTGTAATGACAGTCATGCCACCCTTCTTAGGTACGCATTGAACTGGGCTTACCCATGGACTATCAGAAATTGGATATATCAAACCTGCATCTAGCAGTTTAATAATCTCTTTCTTAACTACATCTTGCATATTAGGATTTAGTCTTCGTTGGCGTTGCACATACGTTTTATGACCTTCTTCCATAAGGATTTTATGTGTGCAATACGAAGGACTTATTCCTTTAATATCATGAATCTTCCATGCAATGGCTGGTTTATGAGCTTTCAACACAGAAATGAGTTGTGATTTCTCATTTTCAGTAAGAGAAGACGATATTATTACAGGTAATTCAGATTCACCATGTAAATAAGCGTATTCCAAATGGTTTGGAAGTGGCTTTAACTCTAATTTCAGAGGTTCTTCTATCGATGATTTATATCGATATTTGTCTTCTTCTTTTAGCGTTTGAATTTCTTCTGTTGTTGGTTCATATCCATTAGCTATAAGTGTAGCTAACATTTCAGCTTCATCAATTGGTTCATTACCTTCTCCTAAAGAACATTCTCCTGTTCCTTGTAATTCTGGAAATTCTTCTAATAATTCTGCATGTGCATCTATAGTTTGAATATAATAACATGTATCATCTGCAGATTGTGGTTGTTGCATTGCTCTATCAACTGAAAAGGTAATACTCTCATCCTCTATACTTAGGGTCAGTTTCTTACCGAACACGTCTATCATTGCTTTAGCCGTGTTTAAGAATGGTCTTCCTAATATGAGAGGAACTTGAGAATCTTCTTCCATGTCCAAAACAACAAAATCTACTGGAAATACTAAATTACCAACTTTAACTAGCATGTTCTCCATTATCCCTCTAGGATATTTTATTGATCTATCGGCTAGTTGTATGCTTATTCTGGTTGGTTTTAATTCTCCAAGGTTTAGTTTAGCGTATAGTGAATACGGCATTAGATTTATACTAGCACCTAAATCTGCTAATGCTTCTATTGAACTAAGACTACCCAGAAAACATGGAATTGTGAAACTTCCTGGATCAGATAATTTTTCTGGTATCTTATTCAACAGCACTGCTGAACAATTAGCATTCATAGTAACAGCCGAGAGTTCTTCCATTTTCTTTCTATTTGAGATTAGATCTTTCAAGAATTTAGCATATCTTGGCATTCCTGAAATCACATCAATGAAAGGAAGATTTACATTTATCTGTTTAAACATATCCAAGAATTTGGATTGCTCGGCTTCAAGTTTCTCTTTCTTCATTTTACTCGGGTAAGGAAGTGGTGGTTGGTATGGTTTAACATAAGGTTTAGCCATAACTGTGTTATCTTCATTAACCTTTTCAACTACCGGTTCTTTTTCCTTTTCTTGTTCAGGTTGTGGTTCTTGTGGAGTAGGAATGGTTTCATCAGAAGTTACAGGTATTTTCGGTGGTTTAAGTGTTGTACCACTTCTTGTGGTAATAGCTTTAGCTGTTTCATTCCGGGGGTTAGCATTTGTATCACTAGGTAGACTTCCCGGTTTTCTTTCACCTATTAACCTTGCTAGGTTACTTACTTCTTGTTCCAGATTTTGAATAGAAGCTTGTTGATTTCTAAATGCTTGAGCATTTTGTTCATTAGTTTGTTTCTGAGACGTGAAAACTGCGTTTGAGTTTCAACTAGCTTCGTCATCATATCTTCTAAATTCGGCTTTTTATCATCGGTTTGTTGTGGTGGTTTGTTTTGAAAATTAGGTCTTTGCTGATTGTAAGTATTATTGGATACTTGTTGATTGTTAGGACCTTGTTGGTTGTTGTATGGAATATTTCTGTTATAATTCTGGTTTTGATTGTAAATCGGTCTTGGCGGTTGATAATTATTCTGATAATTATTTCCAGGCCTTTGGTTTATGTATGAAATATTCTCTCTTTGTTCCATTGTTAATTCAATACTGAGACAATCTTTTGTCAAATGTGGTCCTCCACACTGATCACAACTAATTCGTATTGAGTGAATATCCTTAGTCATCTTTTCCATTCGTCTCTCCACAGCATCTATCTTTGCGGAAATGGAATCTAAGTCATGGCTAGAATCGGCTCTAACTGCTTTAGATGATCTAATGATGTCTTTTTCTTGGTGCCACTCATGTGAGTGGGAAGCAGTGTTATCAATAATTTTGTAAGCATCAGTTTCGGTTTTCTTCATAATAGAACCACCAGCTGCTATATCTATGTCTTTCCTTGTAGTGATGTCGCATCCTTGGTAGAATATTTGTACTATTTGACAGGTGTCTAAACCATGTTGCGGACATCCTCTTAATAACTTTCCATATCTAGTCCACGCCTCATATAGAGTTTCATTTGGCTTCTGTGTGAACGTAACAATTTCTGCTTGAAGTCTTACGGCTTTAGATGCAGGAAAGAATTGTTTAAGAAATTTGTCAACTAAAACATCCCATGTATCGATCGCCCCTTCAGGTAACGATTCCAACCAATCTTTGGCTTCTCCCTTTAAAGTCCAGGGAAATAACATGAGATATATCTGTTCATCCTCCACTTCTCGGATTTTAAATAGTGTGCAGATCCTATTAAAGGTACGTAGATGTTCATTTGGATCTTCCTTCGGCGCACCACTAAATTGGCATTGATTAGTCACCATGTGTAGAATTTGTCCTTTGATTTCATAATCTGGCGCATTAATGTCTGGATGAGTAATTGCGTGACCTTGGCCAGTGCGTTTAGCTCTCATTCGGTCTTCCATACTTAAAGGTTCCAGATTCTCCATAATTGAATTTGTTGAATCGGTATCACTAGATGATTCTGATTTAATGGTTCGTTCCTCAACAATCTCTGTTTGAATGATTGGTGGCTCCAGAGGAAAGTTTAATGGTTCAGGATCTACGAACCGTTCCTGAATATTCTCTGGATTCTCAATTGTGAGGTTGGGTTCAAAAAATGAATTATCGGAGATTTGAACTGAAGTTCTTGGTCGACTGGATGACGATTCTAAAGAAAAATCAACGGCGGTTATATTTGCTAAATGTCTTGATCTAGTTACAGGTGGTGAACGTACAAAAGGTGATGAACGTCTTGCTCGGTGCATTCACTGAATATCCTATTAGTTTTAAAAATAATAAGAAAAACTTATATAAGCTATCCAATTAATAGACTTTTCTGATTTTTGCCCACGTTTCGAATAGCCAAAAGATGCAGCAGAGGGGCAGGATTCGTTTGGTCTCAATATAATTGAGGACTGTTTGGCTCCAATAACCCGGTCCACGTACAAATCCAACTATTACTACGAACCAGAAAAATGTCAACGTCTATTAATTTAACCACTTAGATAATTTTTCTTTCCGTTTAAGAAATATTAGATAAGAAGTAGATAAAATACTATGTCCTATAACTAGAGTGACGAGAAATAAGGAAGAAATAGATTGCGCCTCGAAAAGTGTCGAAAAATGAAAAAGGCGAAGAGCGGCTTAAGACACACAACTAATCGATCCTTATAATGATTATTATCTTAAAATTAAAATTGCAAATGGAGATCACTACTTGGAATTGTAATTGATACATAAGTAAACGGCGTCGAAAAATAAGAAAATAGCACGAAAAATGGCGTCGCAAAATTCTAAAGCACCTAAAACTTAGTCTAAGGAATAAGCACTTAAGGGATTTTACGGCAATCCTAAAAATTCTAGAAGTAAAAATAAAAACTACGGCAAGAAACTAGACTAAAAACTAAGTACGAACGAAGAAAATACAAAAAAAAAAATTACGCTAAAACAACAAAAAGATACAAAATATAAAAGTAAATAAAAAGTTATAAAAATATTAGATTTTATAAAAATATTATTTTTATATTTTATATATTTTTGTATTAAATATTATATATAATAAAACTAGTTTTTAAGTTAATTAAAATAAACTAAAAACTTAAATATAATAATAATAATAGATAATAGATTAGGGTTAGATAATAATAATAAAATAAAATCCGTAATTAATGCGTGATTAGGGTTTGGATGTGGCCTGGTCAAACCTCACCATGCGACTCGCATGGTTCAAAGGTACGGGTCATGCGACTCGCATGACCTGCCTTGCAGGTTCAAACCAGGGGGTTCAAAGACAGGTTCAAACGTAATATTTATTATTTATTTATATTTTTCTATTTTATATTTAAAAGATAAATATATATATAATTAAAATAAAACTTAATTTTAAAAACTAAAAATAAACTTAAAATACTTTATAATTTTGTAAAAATAAAAGAAAAACTTAAAAATATATTTAAAATACTTTTTTTTTTTCGGTTTTAAAAGATTTTTTAATTTTTATATCTTTTTAAATTTTTATAATTTTTAAACAAAAATATATATATAACAAAAACTAATTAAAACTTAAAAATATTTTTTTTTATATTGACGTTTCGCTTCGGTGATCCCCGGCAGCTGCGCCAAAAATACTTGATGTCAAAGCAGAGGGGTATAAAATACTATTAATTTTTACAAGGAAACACTATTAAATACGATACAATTTTACACAAGATATTTATTTATTTATAGAATGGATATACTTAAACCTTGCTACAACACTTATAGGCAGTGTACCTAATCGTATAGTAGTGTAGTTTTTAGTAAGTCCGGTTCGTTCCACAGGGAAATCTTTAAACAAAGCTCAACGCTATATTAGTTTACTTTTATAAAAATACAAATATATATATAAGTAATATTATTATTATAAAGGGGGGTTTTACCGTTTAATGACCGGTTTGTCGATTTTAAGACTTTAGTCGCAGTTAAAAGCTAATGTAAAATATAAAATAAATACAAGACTTAAATTAAAGCGTAAAGTAAATAACGATAATGAAATTGCGAATAATAAAAGTACGATAATTAAAAGTGCGATTAAATAACAATAAATAAAAGTGCGATAATTAGAAGTGCAATTAAATATAAAATAAAGGAAATTAAATATGAAATAAAAGAATTATGCTTATTTAAACTTCCGTAATCATGATGTTTGACGTGTTGATTTTAGTTTTATGCCCATGGGTTAATTGTCCTTTGTCCTGGATTATTTAATATGTCCGTCTGGTTTTTGTCCATAACAGTCCATCAGTCATAAATATAAAGTGCGAGTGTCCTCGTCAAATTATTATTATACCCGAAGTTAAATATTCCAACTAATTGGGGATTCGAATTGTAACAAGGTTTTAATTCTTTGTTTAATGAATACACCAGGTTATCGACTGCGTGTAAACCAAGGTTTTACTACTTTATTAACAATTACACCAATTACCCTTGAATGTAATTTCACCCCTGTTTTAATTATTCTAGTGGCTATTAATCCATTCCCGTGTCCGGTTAAATGAACGATTATGCGTACATATAAATACCCCGCCCATCGTGTCCGATCGAGTGTATATGGTAATTTATAGGGACGCCCAATTGTAAATCTTTATATTAACATTAACAAACTTTCATTTAGTTAAACAAATATAAAGCCCATTAATAGCCCATAGTCTAATTTCCACAAGTGTCGTTCTTTTGTCCAAACCCCAATTATGGTACAAAACCCAATTACCCAATTTTAGTAATTAGCCCAACATCATGATTACTTCGTTTTAAATAAGCATAATAATAACTTAGCTACGAGACATTAATGTAAAAAGGTTGAACATAACTTACAATGATTAAAAATAGCGTAGCGTTACACGGACAAAATTTCGACTTACACCCTTACAACATTCGCTAACATACCCTTATTATTAGAATTATAATTAAAATTAAAATTAAAATATAAATTATATATATATCGTATATATGAGAGAAGAGAGGAAATAGATTTTTATGGTGTCAGTAAAAACGGATCACGAAGTCGCTTTAAATAGAAGGTGGCCTGGAAAAGGTACTCATGCGAGTCGCATGAGTTTGGACATTAGGCCATGCGACTCGCATGGCCGTGATTTCCAGCTCAGGATCATTTGTTTTCTAGCTTGCCGACATAATAAATAAATAATATAAATATATAAATAATTTTAATAATTATTTATATATTATATTATATTTATATGCATAGTTGAGTAGATATTTTTGGTCCGTTACGTCGGGCGTTTCTTCTAGGCTCAGGTCCCGGTTCCGGATTTTCGGACGTCTTCGCGTATTATTTTAAATCGCGTACTTTGCGTCTTGTAACTTGTACTCTTGTCATTTTGAGACGTTCCTCATCAATATTTTGAACCTTTTTAGTTGTATCTTGTACTTTTTAGCTCTTTAGACCTTTTTGTCTTCAATTTGTCGAATCTGCCTTTTGTCTTCACTTTTTAATATTTAAACGAATATTGCTTGTAAATCGAACAATACCAACTAAAATCTTGTCTTTCTTGGGGAATAATGCTATAAAATATGTGTTCATTTTTGGCATTATCAAAAACACTCGGAACCTGAGTAAACGTTTAACACATAGCCGTGCTAATTCCTTTAGTGTTATTATTACCGAAAATAACTTTGCAACTCCTGATCGAGATAGCCAGTTTTGTCACAGCTCCAGCAAGTCAACTTCGTCTTTTCAACCGTACTAGTCTTATTATAACCTTGATTTATATGCATGCTCTTTATTGTTACCAGAGAACCTTTTATATTCCACCATATTACCAGCAGATGTACCAGCAACCTCGTCGCTTCTTGGTTTAAATCTCTCCGATAAATCATTATATTTAATCATTGAAACCCTATCATATACTCATCCACATCTTGTAATGAGAACTGCCATACCAATTACCGGGATCAGCAATCAGTACTTTGAAAACTCACAGCATATCTACATCAACATTTATATGTATAACATTTATCTCTTAGAATTATGATCTTTCATTCTGAAATTCTGAAAAAAAACACAGAGTCTGCGAATTAATGCTCTGAATTTTGAAAAGTTGAATAAAGCAACAAAAACTGTAAACGAACTCAACAACCAAAAGTTGATGATAAAGAATTGTATGTTGGCAAAGCTCAGAAAAAGTTTGAAACTGAAAAAAAAACTGATTGAGCAAACTACGAAGGAGTCTCTGAACAAATCACAAGGACTAAACTTGTACATTAAGAATCCTGATGATTCTGTTTCTGGTGAAATCTTTAACGAATACCTTACTTCTGACTCCAAACTCTTGCGGACAAATTTTCTTCACCATCCTTCAATATTAGAAATTCCAAGATATCATGGTATCTTTCATTATAAATATCCTCCATATTTCTGAAAATAATTTTCATAACTATTCTTATCTAAAATTATTAATCTCTTCGTGCTATCAGTGTTACATTATATAGAAACTGTTAGTTTCTATATTCAGTAAACTTTCGAATTTAAAATATGAATGCTTTTGAAGTAGTGTTGGAAATTGATGCATGAGTTAGTATAATATAATGACACTTGATCAACGTGATTATATTACAGTAAGTCATGCTGAGTTTCTAAATGGAACATGATGATTCACAGATTATAACGTCATCATGTGCCATGTTACATAACTCTTTCATTCTGCTTAAATTCTAAACATATCAAGAAAGTATATTTTTGATAGTTCTATTCTAAGTGATTCTTGTAATTTGACAAATCAAGATCGTGTCATTACGATTTCCTTCTTAGAACATTATATGTGTTCATTCCGAAATTCATATCTATAAATTCTGGATCATTACTCGCTTGACTTGAAGTCGGGAAGAGGAGACAAAAGTATGAAACTCTTGAATATAAAAGAAAATATAAAGCTCGACAACGACGGCACAAATTACAAACCGTGTATATCGATAAGTATTGCAACGTAAAGACATGGGAGCACTAAAAACACTATAAAACCAAGAGTATAATAGAAGTGAATAGATTCCTGCGGTGGTAGATGAAAAAGAAGAACGATAGATATGAAAGTTAGGAGGATATCAAGGATCAGAACGGAATGGAGCATATTGACGAATGTTTTAAAAGAATAGAAGATGTGAGAATAAGGAAACGAAGGGGGGTAGATTTATAGTGAAATATCCGACAGAGCAATCAAAATAGATGATCGCATTTAAAGCGGATCTTAATTCCATTGATTACCGAAGAATCAAATCTTATTACGAAGATTTTCTCCAAATCTCTTGAATTTGAAAATCAATCCTATCTACGTCAAAAGATATGACAAATCTATACCTACTCATTTCACTCTTTGGTGATAGCTTCACTCGTACTCTTCACAAAATCAAATGGTTTTATCCATATTACTCAATGATGATAAAACTCTATTTATCAACTCATATTTGTCATGAAAACATTCTTATTGTTATCCATGGTGATCTCTATCAAATTTCGAGGACGAAATTTCTTTAACGGGTAGGTACTGTGATGACCCGGAAATTTCCGATCAAATTTAAACTTTAATCTTTATATGTTTCCGACACGATAAGCAAAATCTATAATGTTAAGTCTCAAAAACTTTGAACTGTTTCATATATTCATTGACTTCGACCATATCCGACGATTCACGAACAACTATTTGTAAATAGATACATATATATTTATATATAATAATAATTTGAAATATTATTTGATATAATATATGATTTAATTTTAGGAAATAAATATGTAAAATAATATGCGATGTAATGAAAACTACTATTATAAATATATAGATATGTGTATATATATATATATGTATATCTAAATGTTTCTTGTAAATATATCAAATTATATTAAATCTAATTGTTTAAAAATATATAATATATTTATTTTAGTAGTTGAAACTTGCTAGTTAAAACTGTTTGCATATAGAAAGAGAATATATTAAAAGTAATTGATCTCGAGCCTAATTAGTAATCGTCAGTGACACTCGGTTGATATTTTGTTAGTTTTAATATAAATATAATACATGTTTATGAATGATTAAAATAAAAATTGGAGTGTAAATTGATTGCGAAGATTTTAGATTTGTTAAAAGTATTTTTACCTTTTTAAGTTTAAATATTCGTACTCCGTACATATAAATCGGAACATAAAATAAATAATTTTTGAAACTTTTTGATCAGATTTCAAACAGGTAATGAGTGAAATAATTAATTATATTTAATCTAAAAGTTTGGGATTTTTAGGAATACTTTTGTACGTTAACTGTTTAGCAATGGACACGATATGATGGGATGTCGACCGAAGAAAGGACAAGAGTCCGATGGCTGTGCTATTTGAATTCTAAAATATCTGCAAACTTTTAATTATACATTTTCTTATTTGATTATTATTATTATTATATTATTATGATTGATAATTAATCATTTATATATTTATATGGTACGTAGATGATAATCACACACACCTACAATCACTTTTTCTATTCTTGTTTCTTTTGAGTACTAACACCATAAAACCAATATCCCTGTACACCTTCACTACCAACTTGATCCTATGAACCACAATTCGATCACCGTGAATCACCATCGACCTCCGACACTATCACTCACTTGATTTGTTGTTACTCAACGAAAACCCGAAACTCTTTTCTTGATCTTCCTATTTGAACATCAATCACCACCATGGACAAATCACCTCAAACATCCTTGCTCATTCATTTTATGTTTCTATTTAAACCACTAAACACCATGAACACTCTTGTTGTCCATTATTCAAAAGTCACCCTTCACCACCACCACCACGAGAATCACTACCACCGAAGACCACCACCTTGCACGTTATCTCTCTTTCTTCCTCTCCTACATATGATAACCATCACCCAACAACCCTCAAGCTAATGTTATATGCTTGTTTTCTATCTGTCTCTACTTGTTTTTGTTTCAGTCAGTCGCCACAAACCACAACCACGACTACCATGTACAACAACAATTCTCATATAATCACGACTATTGTACTACTGCATATATAACTATGTTTAATCGATCACCTTCACTCAAAACCACCTCTTGAACCATCATTGTTAACCACCCCAAACAAGCCGTTACATTTTGTTTCCTTTTTACTTTATTTTTCTCGAACCAGGTTGCTACTCGACTCGCTGATATGTACGTGTTTCTGCAGCCTAAATAGCTGCAAATACAGCAGCTACTGCTGTTACTCTTTTTCTGTTTCTGAATTTGAGCCAAACAAAAACCCATCGCTTTATTTTTTTTTTTTTTTTCAAACAGCAACCACCATTAAATCTGCAACTATACCTTCTTACTGCTACAACTTTGCTTCTACATGAAACAATAGAGAATGATGAAATATTTACTGCTTTTGCGTGTTCTTTTATTTTGGTCGACAACCTCTTCATATAAAACCCCACTTGATATATAATTGTGAGTTGTCTCAATAATTATTGGGATGCCTTTTGAATAGTGTAAACAAAACCGAAAGTGATCCAACAAATTGTTAAAGGCAAGAAGCTAGTGGATGGTAGGGTTATGATATTTAATTTACTTAAAAGAAATCGAAATTTTGGGTTATAGAGATTAAGATAGGAGTTATTTCAAAAATAACAAAACAGATTGATGGTTTGGAGTGTTT
The DNA here is from genome assembly GCF_046630445.1 of Rutidosis leptorrhynchoides. NCBI lineage: Eukaryota > Viridiplantae > Streptophyta > Magnoliopsida > Asterales > Asteraceae > Rutidosis > Rutidosis leptorrhynchoides. The sequence continues at coordinate 503,640,757 of NC_092333.1, read as the reverse complement.
GGGTTCAACAGTAGGTCGTGGGTTCGAAACCAGCAGAGTGCAAATATTTTTTTACAATAAAAGCCGTGCAGTTGTGATTACTTGAGCCTGTTGGGCCGTGTTTCTATTGGGCTTCGAATTATCAGTTGGGCCGAGATCCAACATAGACTTTCTGGTGTAGGCCAAACTAGTATTGGGCTGAGTAGTTGGGCTTAGAACCTGTTAAAATGACGAGGGTGTTGATTGATGATGATGTTGCTGCTAGAAATATTAGAAAACATAAGACAGCGGATTTACATGGGTTAAATGTATTTAAGGAGCTCATTAAAACATAAAATAATAAACAGAGCAATGGTTGAGTATGTTTGTTAGTGGAATGAGAGGTCACGGGTTCGAGCCCGGGCGACAACAGTTTATTTATTTATTTTATTTTTTTGCTTGTTTCCTTTAAAGGTAGTTTCATTACTATTTTAATTATTATTATATTTATTATTATTAGTATTATTATTATTATTATTATTATTATTATTATTATTATTATTATTATTATTTAACTAACACAAAATATTAAAATTTTGATTATTATTATTATTATCATTAGTATTAATAGGATTATTAAGATTATAAATTTTATTATTATTTTCATTATTATTATTATTATTATCATAAGTATGAGTATTATTATTAGTAGTATTATTATCATTTTAGTTATTAATATAAATATTAGTATCATTATTATTATTATTAGTAAAACCATTATATTTAGAATTATTATTATTAGTATACATTATTATTAAAATTATCATTTTTATTAAAAGTATTTTTTTTATTAAAGTTATCATTTTATCATTAATATTAAAAGTATCATTTTTAACTCTATTATCATTATTATTATTTTATCATTTCTAATATTATTTTAGTATTAATTGAATTTTAACAAACAAAAAATATATATATACATATATATACAAAAGTGTATTAAATACATATAACATAACAAAATTAATATTTTATCTATTTTGAATATATAAAATAAATATATAAAACGTATAGATTACTAATATAAAAAATGATATAACTAATAAATTATTATATATGTAAATTTGTTCGATTACAATTACGTGTGTTAATATATATAAATAATATAGGTTCGTGAATCCGAGGCCAACCCTATACTTGTTCAATGCCGTCATATGTATTTTTACTACAAAATACATTAGGTGAGTTCATTTGCTCCCTTTTACTCTTTATATTTTTGGGACTGAGAATACATGCGCTGTTTTTACAACTGCTTTATTAAATGCTTTTGAAATATATTTTGAACTGCGAATACATGAAATGCTTTTATAAATGTTGACGAGATAGACACAAGCAAAACATTCCTCGAATGAATTATTATGCAGATGGAAGTTCTGCGGATTATTGTTGAATTATGTGGACATGATAATTGCCACCGTTGAATTATGCGGACATGATAATTGCCACCATTGAATTATGTGGACAGGATAATTGCCACCATTGAATTATGTGGACATGATAATTGACACCAATTGATGTGAATGTTATGTATCGAGAGAATGATTTATACACAGGTTATGTGTATGTTATTTTTGTGCACGAGATATGTGTACGGTTACTAAGATTTATGAAAGATGATTTCGTACACGAGAAAGGTGTACTGTATTTAAAAGATATCACATGTACATTACATGTGGGTATAGGATTCGGGCCCATTTATACCATGCAGCATTTAAATCTTGTGGTCTATCAAAATGATGAATTTTATTGTTTTATGATAAACTTATGAACTCACCAACCTTTTGGTTGACACTTTAAAGCATGTTTATTCTCAGGTATGAAAAAAATCTTCCGCTGTGCATTTGCTCATATCACATGGAGTCGTTTATGGCATATAGAGTTCAGAACCTCGCAATGGGACCAACTGTTGAAGACTTCGTCCAGATGGATTAGGACGGGGCACTACAACGGACTAGGTAAAAGTACCGAAACTACCTCAACCTAAAGTAAAAGGAAACAAAATTTTAAAAATTATTCATTTAAATTGTTTTAATAAATAAAGGTTTTATAAAAAAAAATATTATGTATATATTTGTTTGTGTTTTATATTATGTACAAAACAGGGTAAAATAGCACACTTTCAAAAACTGGCATTATGTTCAGTAAAAGCTACTAATTTTAACGACAAGACGTAAAATATCAAATGTGATATAAAACAATAGGTTTGCAAAATCGGTATTTTTAATCATTTTTCTACACTAATCACCCTCATGAATTTAAATTTTTACTGATTTCTTGCAAATGAGGCCATTGCAAGATCTCAAGTGTGGGGAAGGGTTATAAATTCTCTCGGGTTTACACTTGGTTCAATTGCCAAATTTTGTGAAAATTTGAAAAAATTTCAACTAAATGAATTCAAAATCATGTTTATACATATTTATGAACGATGAAAACTAGGTGTTAATACCGAAATTATCGTTACCTCGGAAAGGACATAAATTGAGAAACACCCTAAAACGCTTGAATTCATTTAAAATGGAATAAAGGAGAATAAAAAGGCAAAGAAAAAAACTAAGTGTGGGGAGAATGTACCAAGTTATTCAATAAAACTATCTATCACATGTTTCCTGTAAAGTTTATTGCAGGTGCTTTTGTTTTGGACTAAATTAATTGTTTCACCCGTAATATTATAATAAAGAAAAAAGAAAAGATGGATCTACACGATGAATCAATTCCATCATTAAAAGGAAGTAAAGTCTTCCGAAAAAGAAATGCGCTTCTTGATTTAGGTCAGGAAGTTGTCATCCAGACCAGTTGTAGAGTCTACGAAAAACCTTGAAAAGTCTTCTCAAAAATCAGCTGGAAATCCACGGACCTCAGCATCAAACAGGGTCACCAAGTGGTCAGACTTATCCTAACCATGAGAGGATTTGTCTCGTAAAATGGGGAGGGCGCCGTGCAAATTAGCTTGATAAGACTAATGAATCAGATCTCCAGAAAGGATAATCTCCTTAAAGATCAAAAATCAGCTTTTAAGCCTGATATTACTCAATCCTTGAGATTGACTTTTAAAGAATGAGAATTACAAACTCATGGAATTCGATGATATCTAAACTCGAGCTTGAACAAGAAAATATTTTGATCAAAATTACAAACTGGTTTGTTTTCTGAAAACCCATTTTCAATGCGTTCATTACCATTGAACGTAAAATCCTAGGAATTCACCTGGAATTCATTAGGTCACCCGAACCAAATCGGGTGTCAATCGTAAGAACGGTGGTTGTATAGCATGGTCAAAGACAGGACCTTGTGCCAGACCGAAAAACTATAGGGTGATCTTTACTATTGCTCCTACAAAGGATAGTAATTGCATCCGACACGTTATAGACCATAATTAAAAGCATGTCATGGGACAATGCCTTAACAGTTGCTTGTTCAACGCTTTCCTTTACAACCGGACGGTCGTTTACCAAAAGGTAATATACGGAGCAAGTATACTGGACGTGTTGCTTTCCTAATACAAGGTTTGCAAGTGGGTGACACAAAACCGCAAGTTTTGAGCTAAAATTTTCAAATCTGAAACCCACACAACCCACAAAAATATTTTGCAAACACCGGTGAAGGGTTATTCCGGAAAACTTGTCTATGGTAAAATCTAGCTTGAATTTTCAAAAGATCAAATGTTTTCATAAAGATCCAATTTCCTTAAAGGATCTAAATTTTCATAGTCATGTGGGACTGTAAACCATATCGTTACTATCATTGTTTATACCGATGTATCAAAATCACTGATGTAAAAAGTGTGAGAATAAAAAAGTGATTCGAGTGAAGTGTGATTTAATTTCAAGATCTGTATTGCTTGAGGACAAACAACGTTCAAGTGTGGGGATATTTGATATTGCCTAAAATGATCATATATTTAGACGCAATATCATTCCAAAATGTAATATTTTTAATTGTAATTTCCTTATTTTTAGTTGTAATAGTTTAAATAAATAAGTGCGAAGACGAAAGACGAAAATCGCTCAAAAATGAAGATTTAAAGACGAAAGCGAAAATTTGAAAGACGAGAACGTCCAAAATGCTCAAACGTACAAGTTACACTCCAAGTGGTTCAATTTATTGATAAATAACGTCTAAAAATGACAAGAGTACAAGCCGCGAAACGTAAAGTACAAGATATCTAAGCATACGAAAAGGCGTTCGAAAATTCGAAACCGAGACATGAACCAACTTTCAACGCTCGACGCAACGGAGCTGAAAGTACAAGTCAACTATGCACAAGAATATAATATAATATTTAAATAATTCATATTCATAATAATAATAATAATATAATAATAATAATAATATATAATAATATCTCAATTTGCAAATTGAGATAGCCATCGGAACGTGCAGAAATGAACAAGTTGATTTATTCAACTTCACCAAATTTCAACTTCAACACAGTACTTTCATTTGCCTATAAAAGCAAGCATCGACTGCAATACCTCTTACACCTTTTTCTATTTCTTACTCTATATACATAATATATGTATCAATTATCAATCCAAGTCGTAATCTCAATTTGTAATTTTAATTTTAAGTTAGTGATAATAATAAGGTTGGGTTAATCGAATGTTTTAAGGTTTTGTAAGTCGAAACTTTGTCCGTGTACCACTACGCTATTAATACCCACTGTAAGTTATGTTTATATTATTTTCATGAATGTCTTGTAGCTAAGTTAATATTATGCTTATTTAAATCGAAGTAATCGTGATGTTGGGCTAAATATTAAGATTGGGTAATTGGGCTTTGTACCATAATTGGGGTTTGGACAAAAGACCGACACTTGTGGAAATTAGACTATGGGCTATTAATGGGCTTTATATTTGTTTAACTGAATGATAATTCATTAATTTAATATAAAGATTTACAATTGAACTTACCTATAAATAACCAACATACACTCGATCGGACACGATGGGCGGGATATTTATAAGTACTAATAATCGTTCATTTAACCGGACACGGGAATGGATTAATAGTCAATGGACTTATTAAAATAGGGGTGAATTATATACAAGGAAAATTGGTGTAATTATATTTTAAGTTCCCAATTAGTTGGAATATTTGACTTTGGATATAAGGATAATTTGACGAGGACACTCGCACTTTATATTTATGACTGATGGACTGTTATGGACAAAAACCAGACTGACATATTGAATAATCCAGGACAAAGGACAATTAACCCATGGTAATAAACTAAAATCAACACGTCAAACATCATGATTACGGAAGTTTAAATAAGCATAATTCCTTTATTTTCATATTTAATTGCACTTTTAATTATTGCAATTTTATTTATCGCATTTTTATTTATCGCAATTTAATTATCGTCATTTACTTTACGCTTTAAATTAAGTCTTTTATTTATTTAATATTTTACATTAGGTTTTAACTGCGACTAAAGTTTTAAAATCGACAAACCGGTCATTAAACGGTAAAAACCCCCTTTTATAATAATAATACTACTTATATATATATATATATATATATATATATATATATATATATATATATATATATATATATATATATATATAAAATATAGTTTTAAAAATATAGCGTTAAACTTGACTAGCTCCCTGTGGAACGAACCGGACTTACTAAAAACTACACTACTATACGATTAGGTACACTGCCTATAAGTGTTGTAGCAAGGTTTAGGTATATCCACTCGATAAGTAAATAAATAACTTGTGTAAAATTGTATCATATTTAATAGTATTTCATTGTAAAAATATAACTATTTTATATACACCTCGCAAAACATCAAGTATTTCTTCCTTCGTTGGTTGCAACTATATCACATTCGTCCTAGTTTGTCCCCTTGGGAAGCTCCTATTTTTTTGGTTAAGAAGAAAGATGGTTCGTTCCGATTGTGTATTGATTATCGCGAGTTGAACAAGCTTACTGTTAAGAATCGTTATCCTCTTCCGAGAATTGATGATCTGTTCGATCAGCTCCAAGGTTCATCCGTTTATTCTAAGATTGATCTCCGTTCTGGCTATCACCAATTGCGCGTTAAAGAAACTGATATTACGAAAACTGCTTTCCGAACCTGTTATGGTCACTAAGAATTTCTGGTTATGCCTTTCGGATTGACTGACACACCTGCAGTGTTCATGGACCTCATGAACCGTGTGTGTAGTCCTTTTCTGGACAAGTTCGTTTTCGTTTTCATCGATGATATTCTTATCTATTCCAAGAGTGATGAAGAGCACGAAGAGCATTTGTGATTAGTGCTTGATTTGTTAAGAAAAGAAGAGTTGTATGCTAAGTTTTCAAAGTGTGCGTTCTGGTTGAAAGAAGTTCAATTCCTTGGGCACGTTGTTAGTAAACAGGAAATTCAAGTTGATCCTTCAAAGATTGAGGCAATTGAGAGTGGGAAACTCCGAAGACTCCTACTCATGTTCGTCAGTTCCTAGGCTTGGTAGACTATTATAGAAGGTTCATCCAAGATTTTTCACGAGTAGTGAAACCTCTAACTGCTTTAATGCATAAGGGGAAGAAGTACGAGTGGAAAAGTGAACAAGAGTCTGCTTTCCAAACTCTGAAAGAGAAGTTAACTTCTACGCCAATATTATCACTACCTGAGGGTAATGATGATTTTGTTATCTATTGTGACATTTCGTGTCAGGGCTTTGGTTGTGTTTTGATGCAACAAAAGAAAGTCATTGCTTACGCCTCACGCCAGTTAAAAATTCATGAACAGAATTATACGACACACTATTTAGAATTGGGAGATGTTGTGTTCGCACTCAAGATTTAGAGACATTACTTATATGGGGTCAAATGTACAGTGTACACCGATCACAAAAGTCTTCAACATATCTTTGATAAAAAACAGTTGAATATGAGACAGCGAAGATGGGTTGAATTGTTGAACGATTATGATTGTGAACTCTTGTATCATCTTGGAAAAGCCAATGTTGTGGCTGATGCTTTGAGTCAAAAAGAGAGAGTTGAAGCTCGTAGGTTTCGAGCCTTGAATATGACTATTCGAACAAACCTCGCAAGGCAGATTCTTGCGGCACAACAAGAAGCCTTGAAGGAGGAGAATGTTGTGAACGGAAAAAATATGAAAGGCTTGAGTAAACAATTGGAGGTACAAGGCAGATGGTACTCGGTATTTTGCGGGACGCCTTTGGGTTCCGAGATTTGGTGAATTGCTAAAACTTGTTTTAGATGAAGCTCATAAGTCTAGATACTCTATTCACCCTGGTTCAGGGAAGATGTATCATGATCTTAAGGAGTTATATTGGTGGCCTAACTTGAAAGCTGATGTGGCTACTTATGTGGCTAAGTGTTTGACTTGTGCTAAAGTTAAAGAAGAACATCAGCAACCGTCCGGACTTTTAGTACAACCTGAGATTCCCGAGTGGAAGTGGGAAGGTATTGCCATGGATTTTATTACGAAGTTACCGAGAGTTGTGGGTGGTTATGATACCATTTGGGTTATTGTTGATCGACTCACAAAGTCAGCTCATTTCTTGCCGATTAAGGAAACAGATTCGATGGAGAAACTTACTCATTTGTATTCGAAGAAATTGTTTCCAGACATGGTGTTCCTGTATCTATTATTTCAGACCGAGACAGTCGATTCACATCGAGGTTTTGGAAATCTCTACAGGAAGCTTTGGGAACAAATTTGGATATGAGCACTGCTTATCATCCACAGACGGATGGTCAGGGTGAAAGGACCATTCAAACGTTGGAGGACATGTTGCGAGCGTGTGTTATTGATTTTGGTAATGGTTGGGATAGATATTTGCCACTGGCTGAATTTTCTTATAATAACAGCTATCATGCAAGTATTAAAGCCGCACCGTTTGAGGCACTGTAAGGTAGAAAGTGTAGGTCTCCTATCAGTTGGAATGAGGTTGGGAATGCTCAACTCACAGGCCCAGAGATTATTCATGAGACTACTGAGAAGATCGTACAGATTAAAGAAAGGTTGAGAACCGCCAGGAGTCCGAAAAAGAGTTATGCCGACGTTAGAAGGAAATCGTTAGAATTTCAAGTTGGTGATCGTGTCATGTTGAAGGTATCACCTTGGAAAGGTGTGGTACATTTTGGTAAGAAGGGAAAGTTGAGTCCTTGATTTGTTGGACCATTTGAGATTACTGAGAGAATTGGACCCGCGGCTTATCGTTTGAAATTGCCACAAGAGCTTAGCGTTGTTCATGACGTTTTTCATGTATCTAATTTGAAGAAGTGTTTGGTTGAGGCCGATGAAACCATTCCTCTTGATGAACTTCATGTTGATAACCAACTCCATATTGTTGAGGAACCTGTCGAGATTATGGATCGAGAGGTTAAGAAACTCAAGCAAAGTAAGATTCCTATTGTCCGAGTTAGATGGAATGCTAGACGCGGGCCTGAGTTCACTTGGGAACGTGAAGATCAGATGAGGTAGAAGTGAAATGACCCGTCCTAATCCATCTGGACGAAGTCCATATTGATTACAAACGATTCACAATAGTTGGTTACATCGCGAGGTATTTGACCTCTATATGATACATTTCACAAACATTGCATTCGTTTTTAAAAGACAAACTTTCTTTTCATCGAAAATTGATAGGCATGCATACCATTTCATAATATCCACTATCTAACTATAATTGACTAAATAAGAATATTGATGAACTCGACGACTCAAATGCAACGTCTTTTGAAATATGCCATGAATGACTCCAAGTAATATCTCTAATATGAGCAAATGCACAGCGGAAGATTTCTTTAACACCTGAGAATACACATGCTTTAAAGTGTCAACCAAAAGGTTAGTGAGTTCATTAGTTTATCGTAATCAATCATTTCCATAATTTTAATAGACCACAAGATTTTAATTCCATAAATACACATCTCGTATCAGGCATTTCGCAAACTTCATAGAGATAAAAATCATTCATATGGTGAACACCTGGTAACCGACCTTAACAAGATGCATATAGAATATTCCCATCATTCCGGGACACCCAACGGACATGATAAACTCGAAGTACTAAAGCATTCCAAATTCAAGAATGGGGGTTGTTAGTTCCCGTAGATCTACCTTTAGGATTCGCGTTAATTAGGGGCCAGTTCCCTAATTCTTAGGCTACCAAGCTAAAAAGAGGCATATTCGATTTAATAATTCAACCATAAAATGTAGTTTTGATTACTTGTGTCTATTTCGTAAAACAGTTATAAAAGCAGCGCATGTATTCTCAGTCCCAAAAATTTATATTGCAAAAGCATTTAAAAGGGGAGCAAATGAAACTCACCTAATGTATAATGTAGTAAAAATACATATGACTATATTGAACAATGCAGGGTTGGCCTTGGATTCACGAACCTATATTATTCATATATATGTTAACGCATACAATTGTAATTGAACCAACTTATATATTTTTATTAATTGTTATTTTGGTAACTTATGTGTTTCATTAATAACTTAATTAACTATATTTATTTTATATATACTAGATATCTAATTTACTATTTTAATATAAAAAAGCATATATAGATATATATAACATTTGAAATAACAAATACATTATAATAAGTAATATATTAAATATTAATATATATAAACTGGTTTGATTATTATTACATGATAATTATACGTTTTAATATATATAACTGATATAGGTTCATGAATCTGAGGCCAACTTTGCATTGTTCAGTATCGTCGTATGCATATTTTTAGTACAAAATATAGTATTGTGAGTTTCATTTGCTCCCTTTTACTCTTTACATTTTTGGGACTGAGAATACATACGCTGTTTTTACAACTGTTTTATTAAATGCTTTTGAAATGTATTTTGAACTGCGAATACATGAAATGCTTTTATAAATATTTGACGAGATAGACACAAGCAAAACATTCCTCGAATGAATTATTATGCAGACAGAAGTTCTGTGGATTATTATTGAATTAGTTTGGACGTGATAATTGCCACTAATTATTGTGAATATTTTGCCCCTGATTATTATTGTTTGGTAACCTAAGAATTAGAATCGGGTATGGCCCTAATTCACGCGAATCCTAAAGGTAGCTACCGAGTTTAACACCCCCACCCAGAATGTTCACTAGACGGAAGGGCTAGTGGGCCCTGGTGTTTAGTACTTCGAAGTTTATATATTATACAGACGAGATGTTCTATTTTGGGGATTTATTGATGCGCATTATATGTAAAGGTCGGTTACCAAGCCAAGCAATGAAAGTAAAGTGAATGTTATGTATCGAGAGAATGATTTTATACACAGGTTATTGTATGTTATTTTTGTACACGAAATATGTGTACGGTTATTAAAAATCGCGAGGCAACCTACGGGGGAGAAAAGGATACGAACTTACTCTGCTAAGCATTATGAAAAATGGTTTCGTACACGAGATAGGTGTACTGTATTTAAAATCTTGTGGTCTATCAAAATGATGAATTTTATTGTTTTATGATAAACCTATGAACTCACCAACCTTTTGGTTGACACTTGAAAGCATGTTTATTCTCAGGTATGAAAGAAATCTTCCGCTGTGCATTTGCTCATTTTAATGATATTTCATGGAGTCGTTCATGGCATACTTAGGACAGTAACTCGCAATGGGGTCAAATGTTGATGACTTCGTCCAGATGGATTGGGACGGGGTATGACAAGAAGTACCCGCATTTTTTCTCAAATGTCGAGTCAACCCTTGCACCTGCTTAAATTTCAGGACGAAATTTCCGTAACGGGAAGGTACTGTCACGACCCTACTTTTTCCGTTATTTTTTCCCGTTAGTATTTAACGTCTGTTAATTGATATTCGTGTCACGTCATTTCTATGACTTATATTATTATTTTAGTAATAATATATTCCTTAATATGTGTTATATGAATATATGTATTCGTATTTAAAATTGTATGTTTCTACGTGTCGTGGATTTCTATCCGGCGAATCATTTCGGTTTTCAAACCAATGATTAGACTTTTGAGATTTTTGAATCAAATTATTTTAATTATGATATTTTTATAACATATGAGTATATAAAGTATTTTTATATTTTATTTTTCGGTGTGCGTGTTTCTTTTCGAAATTTTAATCGCGTAACAGTGGTTTCGCGAATAGGGCTTCGTTCGGACTTTCGGGCCAAAAGCAATTTATCCATATAATATTTTGAGTTTTATGGGCCACCCTAATGGCCAAAATCGGCTGACCTAATCCCATAGCCCATCCATTTTCTCAAAATTTCACTTACACTTGATTTTACACCTCATTTTGACGACATTCTATTTTCTAACCCTAGCAACTCCCCTCACTTCCCTCTCCTCTCACCTTACACGACTTCTATAGACCCATCATCATCATTTTCGATTTTATTCATCAACATATCAATTATTCATCATCTCTAAAGATCAATTGCATATACGGGTTCTCCATCTTCTTGATTTTTGTTTTAGATATGAAACCTAACCCTAGTTTTTTAATTTCTCTTTATTTTACTAATTTTCTTATGTATGTTGATGTATTAGTACTTGTATGTTATTGTATGGTTGTGATTATGCGTAGAAATGTTCGATTGTGCATGTTTTTGATTGATCAAACTTTGGACAAAATATTATTGGCTATAATCAATAACTTTGGCTCATGTTTTTGGTTAAATTGAGTGTCTCAATGTGTTTCTCAGATTGAGTACATAATTTTAGGCTTTGGATTCGTCTCGTTTCGAGTTACGGATCAAAATCTATGCTAGAATCATTGTTTTGTGAAATTGAAATGGTTAATCATTTGAAACCAGGTTTGGTCCGATTTTGTGGCCATAATCTGAGATTTTACGGTGTACTAATGTGTTAGGATTGATGATTGGATGAACATTCATGTTCGGGTCATCAAAATCCGAGCCACGGATCACCCGGAATGACTAAAACAAGAATTGAAACGAATTAACGAATGGTTTGGTCCATGGCTGATCATCACGACCCCATGAACTGATTTTTGGGTGTTCTTGAGTGTTCTAAGGTGTTGGGATGGTTTGTTGGACGAAGATATATATAAGACTCGTCAAAAACCGACACCCGAGGCTCAAGTTATGACTAGGGATGGCAATGGATCGGATATGGATCGGGTGAGGCCGTATCCATATCCATTTATTTTTTTTACTTTTCATCCATCCATATCCATATCCGTCGGGTGAAGCGGGTTAATGGATAATTATCCATATCCGTTTAAATTTATTTTATTTTTAACAATTATAAGTGGCGGTTCACTATATACGATCAAAAGTAATATTTTTAATAGTTTATGCGACCGAAAGTCACATTTTACTAATCTATATAACAAATATTCAATAGATAACCCATTAAACGTGTAAAGATATCGACATGTAAGTTGCTTACTTTTAGTTACATGGAATCACATTTGAAAGATGAATATGAATATAATTTAAACAAAACAAAATATAAGAAGACAGTTATATTTTTAGAGAAAATATAAAGAAAGATGAATATGAATATAATTAATGAAATATCACTACATAAATGATACTAATTTGAGTGATAAATTTATATATTTAGTTATTTCGGGTGAAAGCGGGTTCATCCATGGATGAAATTTTTTCATCCACATCCATATCCATATCCATTTAGATCGTCCATATCCACGAATAATCGAGTGGATCGGATGTATATCCGCTGGATCGGGTATCCATTGTCATCCCTAGTTATGACCCGACGAACTTTTAATTAAATTTATGGTTATGAAATTGAAACTTAGGGTATAGATAATGATTTTCATTATAATTAGATTACTTATGTTATAAAAGTAATTATTTTTAATTAATACTTATGATATATATTTATTATATCATTTAATAATTACATTATTATTTAATTATTCTTATAATTAAACTTATGATTAATAATACATTTATTATTAATGAAAATACTTATGATAAGTATAAGGCTTATGTTATGAGATTATTATATCAGGACTAATAATAAAGATTAATTAATTATTTATTTATTATAAGACTTAGTTATTATTTAATTATAATACAATTTAATTATTAAATATTTATGGTTTAATAATTATATTAGAATACTTATGATATGTGTAACATTTCATAATTAATTCAAGATACTTTTGATATGATTAATAATTCATTATTAATTAATAATACTTATGATATGATTAATATTTAATTAATTAATTAAATACTTATGTTACATCAATTATATCATTTAAACTTATGTTAACTTTATAATTCGATTTAATTCAATTAAACTTATGATATGACATGTTTATACAAATATTACTTTAAATAATATTATAACTTATATTATTAATATTATTTACACTTTAAATTTCAATGTTGACTAGGTTTGAGCAAGGTTGACTTTTGAGTTGACTTTCAGTTGACTTTGACCTTCCGTTGACTTTTGTTGACTTTTCTAATTAAGGAAATTTTCCAAAAATAGAACCTTCCTAAAACAGAAAGTTTCCTAAAATAGAAACTTTCCAAAAATGGAAACTTGCTAAAAATAGAAAGTACGTGTTATACGCTGTCCTGATCATACCGAATCATACCGAGTGATGTTCTATGCTTTACTACAACAAGTACTATGGTTATCATACTAAGACTTGACCTAAGTTAGTTATTTATATCTACCTGCTTTATCTTTAGGTCGGAGTTGTGGTCATTCTTGATCACCTTACTTTTGCTGTTCGCATTTTTGTTTCATTGCTTCATTTGCTTTAAGGTGAGTTATAGTCCCGTTTTTCATACTATTTAAAGTATTTTTGGGATGAGATTACATGCAAATTTTTGTTTTACATTTAGACACAAGTGAAAATTAATTTAAATTATTCATTATGAGTTGAACGAAAATATTCCCTAGTCTGGTAACTGTAATGTAACAGACTGAAACCCAGGCTAGTTGTAAGTTGCCTATTTTGCCCTTAGGGTTTGTGCTTAGTCTTAAGTGCTTTTATTTTAATTATTTTATTAGTGTTTTATTATAATTGTGTTGTGACCAGTTTGTGACAAGGGTCCTAGAACAGGTTGGTTTATTTAATTTGGACTCCGTTAGGACCGCCTAAGGAGATACGAAAGGTTATCAGATAAGATAACTAGTAAATACCTGTGTGATATGGGGTATGAGTTTATAACTCATTTAAGTGTATGTATCTGGATAGTTCTATCCATTTCTCATTTCATCAAACACATACACAAACACATACACAAACACACACATAAACCCTAATTTGATTTTGTGAGCCTTTGGATTAATTGAAGCTAGAGATATATTCCTTGTGATTTCGTGATCAATATAAGGTATGCATATCATAGATTCATGTATTAATTCTTGCTCAAAATGGGTTTTGTGTTCTTGAATAAAAAGTGTGATTTTCAGCTTGAATCTTCATATTTGGTGTTTGTTATGCTTAATTGATGTTAGAAATAGGTTGTATATATGTTCAGTAGCTTCCATGTGCTTAAAAACGGATCAAAAACACTCAAAAATCGAGTTTTGGGCGAAAAAATCGCAAAAACAGCGAACTGCTTCGAAACCCAGTTGCTACAGTACCCGAGTTGCTACAGTGTCACTATTTACTACAGTACCGAGTTGCTACAGTGTCACTATTTGCTACATTATTTTTATGAAATTGAAACGGGCGTAACTTTCAAAATGTAACTCCGTTTTTGATGAATAAACTATCATTAGAATCGTAATAAAGAATACTTTTCAATGGTGAACTTTTAAGAAACTAGATCAAACTGTTTTTGGGCCGGAAAAGGAGTTTTAGTGTGTATGTCATGTTTTGCACGCACCTGTATGCCATTATTGAGTGGAGTCATGATGTAGACTCATAAAATTATGAATATATGGTGTTATGACCTACTTAATCATATGAAATGATTATATTATTTATTGGATATGTATATTAACTTTGTTTGTGTTGTTCTCAGGTTATAAGGACAAGGAGGAAGCTCAGAAATAATAACTGAGCAGTTGCTGGTAATTGGTGAGTGGGTCTATCTCCGGATAGAGTTTAAGTAGCATATCATGCTACTGTGGTTGACTCTTTTACCATGTATAGTGTAGAAATTACCATGTTAGAATAATATAGTATGCCTGATGTTGTATGTGAATTATGTGTACACTGTGTGAATGGCACCAGTCGGGCCTAGGGAGACTGTGTGACGACCCGGAAATTTTCGACCAAATTTAAACTTAATCCTTATTGATTTCGACACGATAATCAAGTCTGGAATGTTGAGCCTTAAAATCTTTTAACTGTTTACATAGATGTATTAAACCTTTGACTATACCCGACGATTCACGAACAACTAATTGTAAATAGTTATATATATATATATATATATATATATATATATATATATATATATATATATATATATATATATATATATATATATATATATATATATATATATATATATATATATATATATATATATATATATATATGTACATAAATATTAATTGTAAAATATAAGAATAAACATTAAATTTATTTATTGAAAATATATATACTTAATATATTTAGTTATATAATAAAAACTGATATTAAAATGTATTTATAATCTGCACCAATGTGTATACACATGTGTTAACACTAAACCAACAACCCATCGCCTCTATCAATTATCGTCTTTCTTTCCTGTTGCTAAACGGTTACTTTCACATTCCACCATTTCACAGATTACATGTTTTTGTTTCTCAATGGATATTATTATTATTATTATATTTACGATTGTTTGATTGTTTTCCACTAAATTCATATTAGTTATACATGTCAATGAAGTACGGACTATTATGATGGCTCACTATTACAATTGAAAATTACATATAACTGATTTTTTTTTGCTATCGAATAATTTCCATCATCTACCTATCTAATCTCTCTATCTCCCACATCCACTTTTTATTTTCTGTTACTTTTGAAATAACCAAAATAGGATCACGGGTTCACAGACGAGTATATGTTTGCTTTTACGATTCACACGGGAGGAATTCTTTTATTAACAACTTACAAGATTTTTTTATCTATTTATATTTTCTATTCTATTAATGTATTATTATTGTTATTATGTTTTCTATTCTATTAATGTATTATTATTGTTATTTTTTTAGTAAAAATTATTATTATCTTTATTATTAATTATTATTATTAACAGAATTATTATTATTAATATAAATTATTATTAATATTAAATATAATATATAAATTCAGATATATAGGATTCTGCGTACAAGTAGTTAGTAGGAAATCAACATCAGTTTTAATTCTTTATTTCTTTTTTTGTTTTTTTTCTCCCTGTTCTGCTCGTGATGAACCAGTCGACAACCTCCAACCATATAAATCGATCGACTCATAATTTGGCTAAAACGTCCTTCATCATTATCACTAAATCATATAACAGCTGCTAAATTCAGATTTAATCAGATATATTTTTTTTATTTCTTATTCTGCTCGCTTACATCTGTTCCTTCATCTTTTTACTACAAGCTTGATTCTGCAAATATTATCAAATTGTAAAAATAGGGTTTTGTTAGGAATCTTATAAGAAATCTTTCTGCAAAATATTAAGATCCAATTCACCATATTGATCGAGAATTTTAAAAGTCAAAGTTTTAAACTTAAAAAGTCAAACAAATGTTCTTGAACGAATTTGAAATTTCTGTTATGATTTCTGTTAAATTGATAGTTCCTAGAGTTTATAGGATGGATTTGGAACGTAATCCTTTCAGGTGTCATGGCTTAAAACGTATTAAAAAGGTGAGTTTGATTTAATGTTCTTCATATGTTATCGAACAGCAATAGGAGCACTCTACAACATTTTTTTTTATTTTATTTCTGTTGAATTGATTTTTCCAAAACCAATTCGTTTTAATTAAATTCCAAATCTTGAATCTTTATTTGGAAATTTGTTTTATGAAGATAGTATTATGATCGACTAGTTACCAGATGAGGAAGAAAGGAATTAATACGGGAAACTGGTTAAATAAATTGGAAGTTTGTATAAAATCAGAAAAGACACAGCAGCGTAATGGTTTGAGGCGTTGTCGAGTTATCGAGAGGTCTGAGGTTCGAGACCCATCATGGTCGTTTATTTTTTGAGGCTCAATTCATTTAGGTAGTCTTTCAAATACTTTATTATTATGTTATTATTATTATTTTTATTATTATTATTATTAATATTATTATTATTATTCTGATTATTACTGTTGTATTTAGTATTAGAAGTATTATTATTATGAGTAATGTTAATAATATGGTTAATATGAGTATTAGTAGTATTATTAAGTAATAATATTATTATTATTAGTATTATTATTATTATTAAGTAGTATGAAGATCAATTATTATTATTACTATCAATATTATTATTCTTATTATTATTAGTATTGTAAAACTTATTATCATCACTATCAATTTTATAAAGGTTATCATTAAAATTATCAGTAATATCCATATTAGTGTTATTAAAAGTATCATAACTATGATAATAAAAGTTTTAAAGATAATATTATTAAGATCATAAATATATATACAAATATATAGATTTAAAAACTATGAATAAAATTATGATCTAAGTGAATTACTAATTATTGATATCATTATCATCAATATTATTACAAAACTATTCGTATTATTAAAAACTGCTAACATTATCATTATGAAATTTATAATTAAAAACTATCGTCAATAGTATTATTAACAAAATTATTAACTTTAATATTTTTATTAGTATCATTAAGTATTATCATTATTATCATTTTTTTCCATTACAAGTAATATTATGGTATTATTATAATTACTATATTTTAACAAACAAACGATATATATATATATATATATATATATATATATATATATATATATATATATATATATATATATATATATATATATATATATATACTTAATACATATAACATAATAAAAATTAATATTTTTATATAACAAAAGGAATATAAGAAACATACACATAATATTAATATAAAAAGGACATAATTAATAAATTTATATATATATATTTGTTCGATTACAATAATGTATCTTAATAAATATACAAATGATATAGGTTCGTGAATCCAAGGCCAATTCTGCATTGTTCAATATCGTTATATGTATTTTTACTACAAAATACATTAGGTGAGTTTTATTTGCCTTTTTACCCTTTATATTTTTGGGCTGAGAATACATGCGCAATTTTTATAAATGCTTTACGAAATAGACACAAGTGATCGAAACTACATTCTATGGTTGAATTATTAAACCGAATATGCCCTATATAGTCTGGTAATCTAAGAATTAGGGAACAGAAACCCTAATTGACGTGAACTCTAAAGATAGATCTATCGGGCCCAACAAGCCCCATCCAAAGTACCGGATGCTTTAGTACTTCGAAATTTATACCATGTCCGAAGGAGGATCCCGGAATGATGGGGATATTCTTATATGCATATTGTGAATGTCGGTTACCAGGTGTTCAATCCATATGAATGATATTTTTATCTCTATGCATGGGATGTATGTTTATGAGAAATGGAAATATGAAATCTTGTGGTCTATTAAACTTATGAAATGATTATTTATGTTAAACTAATGAACTCACCAACCTTTTGGTTGACACTTTAAAGCATGTTTATTCTCAGGTACGAAAGAAATCTTCCGCTGTGCAATTACTCATTTTAAAGATATTATTTGGAGTCATTCATGACGTATTTCAAAAGATGTTGCATTCGAGTCGTTGAGTTCATCAAGATTATTATTAAGTCAATTATAGTTAGATATATTATAAAATGGTATGCATACAGTCAACTTTCAATGTAATGAAAGATTGTCTTTTCAAAAACAAATGCAATGTTTGTAAAATGTATCATATAGAGGTCAAGTACCTCGCGATGTAATCAACAATTGTGAATCGTTTGTAATCAATATGGACTTCGTCCAGATGGATTAGGACGGGTCCTTTCAGTTGGTATCAGAGCGGTGGTCTTAGCGAACCATGTCTGCATTAGTGTGTCTAACTGATAATTCGTTAGGATGCATTAGTGAGTCTGGACTTCGACCGTGTCTACATGTCAAAAGTTTTGCTTATCATTTTGTGTCAAAAATTACCTGATTATCATTCTTAGAAAATCACTTGATTATCATTCCTAGTCTAGACACGTTTTACTGCATTGACTGCATGAATAGTGTATAGACAAAATTCATATCTTAGCGTATCTGCTACTTCATATCTTAGCATATCTGTTACTGTAACTTTGCCTGACAACTTCAGTAGATTCCTCCGTAATTTATGGGATTTTAGTATTATATATGCATATGTAAATTATGTATTGCAGGATACTAATCTACATCCTATAATCTATTTCTTATCGAAAATCCTTCATATGATCATACGAGATGAATCCTTCAACTAGTTCGAGTCCCTCAGATTCCGATAGCTATTCCGATAGTTATTCCGACAGCTATTCCGACATAGATGTTCATCTAAGCTCCGAAAATAGCGTCATCGGCATGAATCAACCAATCAGCCATTATCAATTCATCTGATGGGTTCGTAGTCGACTTAATTAATGGAAACGCGCAGAAGGCAATCCCTTCCACCAACCGAATTCACCTCTTGACAATGAACCTAAAGCGTTTACCGGCGAACCTGTTCGAGACACCATTTTCAGTCTCATTTCTGGGGTAACTTGACAAGATTATATTCTATCCACAATTCTGAACCTTATTCATCCGCTCGTTCCGACCAACAATCATCCTGGAGTAATAAGTCAACAAACTTCACGCTCGAATAATCAATTCGGAGAATATGGTGCAAAATGTACCAGCTTCAGCAACATCACCGGCACCAACAGTACAATCAATAACAGCACCAGTACCATCAACAATCCATGCTTCAATATCATCATCTGTACTTTGAGTATGATCTTCGTTCGACATGTCGAATATGTAATCTCTAAAGTTTTAAAGATTATTTATTCTAGTTCCAACCGAAAAGCAAATGAGTTTAATATTATATTAACTCATTAAATCCATGAATACATCTGAAGAAAATATATATGTATATATGTTTTCATAAAGATTGTAATTAAAAATTCTTTTGTACAAACTGTTAATGGTGAAAATATTTTAACGGGTAGGTAATACCCGAGGACTATTTAAATTTCACATTAATAAGTTACCTTGTACGTTCTTCGAATCTGTTTCAACAGTCATATACCATCCTACTTACATCCACCGATATACAAATCCGTTCACCACAGAATAACCATATTCATCCAATTACATATTTGGATTTTGACCTATCAGAATCCAACAAGTGGCATAATGAATAAATAATGGACACAATAAAAATTGATTAGAAACAGATTAATTAACAATATGAAATTCTATTAAGAATCCACGCTAACAAAATCCTAGCTAACTGTTCCTAGCTAACTGTTAATTCCGTATTACCATTTAATTATCGCAATTTATTTATCGCAGTTTATTTATCGCAATTTACATTCTCGCAATTTTATTTATCGTCATTTAATTTCTGTTATTTACATTACGCACTTTAAATATCGGGACACGTATACAAGGTTTTGACATATCATATCGACGCATCTATATGTATTATTTGGAATCACCATAGACACTCTATATGCAGTAATGATCGAGTTCTCTATACAGGGTTGAGGTTGATTCTCAAATAATATATATACTTTGAGTTGTGATCGAGTCTGAGACATGTACACGGGTCACGATATTTATTAATTAATTCAAATATTATATATTAAACTATATATGAATTACTGGACTGTTACTGTGGACTATCAACTGTGGACTACCAACACTGGACAATTAAAATGAATTAAAATATTGATTATAACCTATGAAACTAAACAATTCTTCAAGTTTGCCACTTGATTTCATTTTAAACCCCATTCGTATCATCATAATTACAATCTGCTTTCAAACCTTTCATGATTCTTGAAAACACCTCAATCGATAGGATGAATCAACCGCACTTCATCTACGGGAGAAAAGATTGATGCATATAGTGATGCATCTGAAAAATTCTCGGAAACTGAGTAAACGTTTAACACATAGTTGTGCTAATTCCTTTAGTGTTATTATTACCTAAAACAACTTGGTAATTCCTTTCAAATTAGTTAATTTTGTCACGGCTCCAACAAGTCAACTTCGACTTTTCGTTCGAAACAACCTTATTATAACTTTGATATATATGCATGCTCTTTTATTGTTACCGGAAAACCTTTTATATTCCACCATATTACCATCAGCGTTTAATCATCTAAAAACACAATTCTCTTTAAACCACCTTGGATTGATAACCGATGATCCAGATATCGTAGCATTAAATGCTGAGGAAACAGAAAAATTGTAGATGGTCTAAACGGCCAAAAGTTTGATGATAAAGAAGAGAGTGTTGGGAACGCTCGATAGAAAATTTAGTACTGAAAAACAGATTGAGCTAACCATGAAGGAGACCAAGGACAAATACAAGAACCAAACCCTATATTCAAAGAATCCAGGTAATTCTGGGTCTGATGAAATCTTTAGAGAATATCTTGCTCCGAAGTCATGTTAAAATCTTGCGGAAAATTTTTCGTCATCAACCTTCGAACTTAGAAATTCCAAAATATCATCATAAATATCTTCGATATTTCTGAGGATATTTTCATAAATATTCTCATCCGAAATTATATACCTCTTCGTGCTTCCTGTGTTTCATTATATTGGAAACTTCTGTAAAATTTAAGTTTAATTTATGAATGAACTCTGGAGAAATGTAAAGAAATTGATGCATGAATTAGTATAATATAATGACACTTGATCAACGTGATTATATTACAGTAAGTCATGCTGAGTTTCTAATGGGACAAGATGATTCACAGATCATAACGTCATCATGTGCCATGTTACATAACTATTTCATTCTACTTAACTTCTGAACATATCAAGAAAGTATATTCTTGATAGTTCTATCCTTAGTGATGTTGATAAATTTGAAAATCAAAACGTGCTATCACGTTCCTTCCTGCTTAGAACATTATAACCATTCGAAACTCTATATCTACGAATTCTGGACCATTTTTCGCTTGACTTAAAGTTGGGAAGAGAAAACAAAAGTATGAAGCTCCAATACATAGGGGAAAATATAAAGCCCAACAACAACACCGAAATTACAAACCGTGTATGTCAATGTTTATCGCAACATAAAGACACGGGAGAATTAAAAACATTATAACCCCAAGGGAAAAGTAGAAGTAAGCAGATTCCTCTGGTGGAAGTTGGAAAAGGAGAATGATGGTTGTGATAGTAAGGATAAGGACAAGGATCAGAACTGGATTTAGCATTTTCATAAACTTTTGAATTTGGGAATTGGGTATAGGAATGGTAAAAGTAACAGAATGGAAGAAGTTAATTTATAGTGAAATACTTGATAGAAAAATCAAGGCAGATCTCCGCATTTAATTAAAGAGATCCTAATTTCCTTATTCACCAAAGAATCAAATCTTTTAGATTTCGAAGATTTTGTTTAAATCCCTTGAATTCCGGAATTCAACCCTCTACGTCAAAAGTTAAGACGCACCTTATTTTCTAAATTCCACCGTGACTACGTCAAAAGTTAAATCTCTATCTCAATCTGTTGTGACAGCTTCATTAGTACGCTTCACTAATCGAATCGTTTTATCTATATTAGTCAATAATGATAAAACCTCATTTATCAACTCATATTTGTCATGAAAACATTTTTATTGTTAGCCATGACCACCTCACTCAAATTTCGGGACGAAATTTCTTTAACGGGTAGGTACTGTGACGACCCGAAAATTTTCGACCAAATTTAAACTTAATCCTTATTGATTTCGACACGATAATCAAGTCTGGAATGTTGAGCCTTAAAATCTTTTAACTGTTTACATAGATGTATTAAACCTTTGACTATACCCGACGATTCACGAACAACTAATTGTAAATAGTTATATATATATATATATATATATATATATATATGTACATAAATATTAATTGTAAAATATAAGAATAAACATTAAATTTATTTATTGAAAATATATATACTTAATATATTTAGTTATATAATAAAAACTGATATTAAAATGTATTTATAATCTGCACCAATGTGTATACACATGTGTTAACACTAAACCAATAACCCATCACCTCTATCAATTATCGTCTTTCTTTTCTGTTGCTAAACGGTTACTTTCACATTCCACCATTTCACAGATTACATGTTTTTGTTTCTCAATGGATATTATTATTATTATTATATTTACGATTGTTTGATTGTTTTCCACTAAATTCATATTAGTTATACATGTCAATGAAGTACGGACTATTATGATGGCTCACTATTACAATTGAAAATTACATATAACTGATTTTGTTTTTGCTATCGAATAATTTCCATCATCTACCTATCTAATCTCTCTATCTCCCACATCCACTTTTTATTTTCTGTTACTTTTGAAATAACCAAAATAGGATCACGGGTTCACAGACGAGTATATGTTTGCTTTTACGATTCACACGGGAGGAATTCTTTTATTAACAACTTACAAGATTTTTTTATCTATTTATATTTTCTATTCTATTAGTGTATTATTATTGTTATTATGTTTTCTATTCTATTAATGTATTATTTTTTTTTATTATTGTTATTTTTTTAGTAAAAATTATTATTATCTTTATTATTAATTATTATTATTAACAGAATTATTATTATTAATATAAATTATTATTAATATTAAATATAATATATAAATTCAGATATATAGGATTCTGCGTACAAGTAGTTAGTAGGAAATCAACATCAGTTTTAATTCTTTATTTCTTTTTCTGTTTTTTTTTTCTCCCTGTTCTGCTCGTGATGAACCAGTCGACAACCTCCAACCATATAAATCGATCGACTCGTAATTTGGCTAAAACGTCCTTCATCATTATCACTAAATCATATAACAGCTGCTAAATTCAGATTTAATCAGATATATTTTTTTTATTTCTTATTCTGCTCGCTTACATCTGTTCCTTCATCTTTTTACTACAAGCTTGATTCTGCAAATATTATCAAATTGTAAAAATAGGGTTTTGTTAGGAATCTTATAAGAAATCTTTCTGCAAAATATTAAGATCCAATTCACCATATTGATCGAGAATTTTAAAAGTTAAAGTTTTAAACTTAAAAAGTCAAACAAATGTTCTTGAACGAATTTGAAATTTCTGTTATGATTTCTGTTAAATTGATAGTTCCTAGAGTTTATAGGATGGATTTGGAACGTAATCCTTTCAGGTGTCATGGCTTAAAACGTATTAAAAAGGTGAGTTTGATTTAATGTTCTTCATATGTTATCGAACAGCAATAGGAGCACTCTACAACATTTTTTTTTATTTTATTTCTGTTGAATTGATTTTTCCAAAACCAATTCTCATAAATATATATACAAATATATAGATTTAAAAACTATGAATAAAATTATGATCTAAGTGAATTACTAATTATTGATATCATTATCATCAATATTATTACAAAACTATTCATATTATTAAAAACTGCTAACATTATCATTATGAAATTTATAATTAAAAACTATCGTCAATAGTATTATTAACAAAATTATTAACTTTAATATTTTTATTAGTATCATTAAGTATTATCATTATTATCATTTTTTTCCATTACAAGTAATATTATGGTATTATTATAATTACTATATTTTAACAAACAAACGATATATATATATATATACTTAATACATATAACATAATAAAAATTAATATTTTTATATAACAAAAGGAATATAAGAAACATACACATAATATTAATATAAAAAGGACATAATTAATAAATTTATATATATATATTTGTTCGATTACAATAATGTATCTTAATAAATATACAAATGATATAGGTTCGTGAATCCAAGGCCAATTCTGCATTGTTCAATATCGTTATATGTATTTTTACTACAAAATACATTAGGTGAGTTTTATTTGCCTTTTTACCCTTTATATTTTTGGGCTGAGAATACATGCGCAATTTTTATAAATGCTTTACGAAATAGACACAAGTGATCGAAACAACATTCTATGGTTGAATTATTAAACCGAATATGCCCTATATAGTCTGGTAATCTAAGAATTAGGGAACAGAAACCCTAATTGACGCGAACTCTAAAGATAGATCTATCGGGCCCAACAAGCCCCATCCAAAGTACCGGATGCTTTAGTACTTCGAAATTTATATCATGTCCGAAGGAGGATCCCAGAATGATGGGGATATTCTTATATGCATATTGTGAATGTCGGTTACCAGGTGTTCAATCCATATGAATGATATTTTTGTCTCTATGCATGGGACGTATGTTTATGAGAAATGGAAATATGAAATCTTGTGGTCTATTAAACTTATGAAATGATTATTTATGTTAAACTAATGAACTCACCAACCTTTTGGTTGACACTTTAAAGCATGTTTATTCTCAGGTACGAAAGAAATCTTCCGCTGTGCAATTACACATTTTAAAGATATTATTTGGAGTCATTCATGATGTATTTCAAAAGATGTTGCATTCGAGTCGTTGAGTTCATCAAGATTATTATTAAGTCAATTATAGTTAGATATATTATAAAATGGTATGCATACAGTCAACTTTCAATGTAATGAAAGATTGTCTTTTCAAAAACGAATGCAATGTTTGTAAAATGTATCATATAGAGGTCAAGTACCTCGCGATGTAATCAACTATTGTGAATCATTTGTAATCGATATGGACTTCGTACAGATGGATTAGGACGGGTCCTTTCAGACTGGGGACTCAAGACCGTGCCTAGGAGAGGTTAGAGTCCGTATGAGGTCAACCGTGCCTAGGGGAGGTTGGGTCCATAGGCTACTGATTGTAGAGTATAGTGTGAATGATGCATCCACTGCATCTGGATAACTATACTGTGAATTGAGTAGCAGGGACTATCGGTAGACTCAAGTCCGATCAGCTAGGAGTCGTGTGCTCGTACAAGCCACCGATCCTCGTATTGTCTTATTGTATGCTAGTTGATAGTTAGCATGTGTTGTTGTTAGTATATAGCTTGTGTGTGACTTAAGCTATATCTGTTAGATAGATTCCATTCACTTAGCGGTGCGCTAATCCCCCACATATTCTCCCCTTGCAGGTTTAGGTACTGCTAGTCGGGAAGGGTGCTATTGCAGAAGACATGTTTGACAACCCAACTCTGATGTGGACTTTTGTATAAATAATGTTTTGTGATAACGTAACACCGTTGTGTAAACTTAAACGTAATGACGTGACTTATATTGTGTTTGTTAATAAAGTCTTCCGCTGTGTATTTTAAAAAAAAAATGGTCGGTGTTACAAGTTGGTATCAGAGCATGGTTTGGCAGCAAATACGTGCTCGTATTTTGTTCCCAAACCCTGAGGCAAGTCAAACATGTCTGTGGGAGTGGGGGCTAAGTGAAAATAGGATATACGTGTGTTAGTTGTGATTGAACTAACTGTTATCCACTAAGCTTTTGTGTGAGCTGTTTTGTAGCACAGGTATGGCTGATAGAAACGCAACTGGCCCATCTAACCCCGGAACATTCAGAGCACCAGAAGAAGGTGTTGAGTCAGATGATAATCAGAGTAGTTACATCCTTCAGTTAGAAAGCAAGCTAAAAGAGGCCGAGGACAAAATTAATGAGCTTGAATTGGAGAGGCATTCTGGAAATGATGATACACCACCTGGATTCCCAACCGCGCAATCCCAAACGATACCTAATGTGCCCCAGAACCAGTTTCAGAATCAAATACCTAACCAATATTATATGCCACCACAAAACACCTTTACTTACCAAAATCCCATGATGATGAATCCATACCAAATGCAAATGTCCATCAACCTTACATGCAACCACCCAAAAGATGTACGTATAAGAACTTCCGTGATTGCAAACCCTCCGAGTTCTCTGGAAGTACTGATCTGACTGTAACTCTCAATTGGTTGCGAGAAGTTGAAAGGGTATTTGAAGCGTGTCAGTGTGAACCCGAGCTGAAGATAACATATGCTATGATTTGGTGGGATTCTTTGATTTCTAGTATACCAAAAGAGCAAGTGAGTATGATCACATGGGAGCAGTTTCATGGGAAGGTGTGTGAACAATATTGTAATCCATTTGATATGAACCGAATCAAGACTGAGTTTCTTGAAATGAAGATGACACCTC
The DNA here is from genome assembly GCF_046630445.1 of Rutidosis leptorrhynchoides. Taxonomy (NCBI): domain Eukaryota; kingdom Viridiplantae; phylum Streptophyta; class Magnoliopsida; order Asterales; family Asteraceae; genus Rutidosis; species Rutidosis leptorrhynchoides. Next base: position 503,613,446 of record NC_092333.1, on the reverse strand, counting down.
AAATGACGATCGATGAGGTAGTAGAGAAGTTTATGGATAAACTGAGGTTTGTACAACAATGGGTGCCAGACGAAGCGTCTCGTATCCAGCATTTTGTTAATATCATTCTGCCTGAGTACAGAACTTTTGTTAGAACAGCAACATCATTGTCTCAAGCTGTTGTGATGGCTAAGATGGTAGAAAGTGATTTTCAGGCTGCTAGAAACAGAATGTTTGGTAATGTGCTACAACAAGGTGGGCAAGTATCTGGTCAATCAGGATCTAAATTCAAGAAGTCTAGTGGGTTTAAATCGAAGGGTAAAAGTGGTCAGAGTAGTACTGGATCTGGATCAGGTAAAGGGAATTGGTGTCACACGTGTCAATTTTCTCACAGTGGTCAGTGTTCTGAGGCTACAAGAAGATGCTTAAAGTGTGGTGTTGTTGGGCATGAGTCTTCAGCATGCCCGTATCCGAATAGTGTGTGTTGGAGTTGTCACAAACCAGGGCATCGTGCAATTAGTTGTCCGTCGAAGAGTGGTAGTTCCGGGGCAGGGTCAGGGGCGCGTTCAGCATTAGCTGGAGGGTCAACTGCCTCGAGTGGGCAGAAGAGGAAGAACCCTCCAACAGCAGAGGCTAGAGCTTTTCAGATGTCGGTGGAAAATGTTGTGGCAACCGACGAAGTAATCACCGGTATGTTTCTAATCAACTCAATACCTGCTCGCGTATTGTTTGATTGTGGTGCCAATAGGTGTTTTATGTCCCTAGATTTCTGTGCTAAGTTGAATTTACCAGCTACTGTGTTACCCAAGCCGGTTAGTGTAGAAGTAGCTGATGGTAAGACCACACCCGTCACAACCTATGTGACTGGGGTTTGTATAGAGATCGAAGGCAAGTCTTTCCCTGTGACTTGTTTAGTGTTACATATTCCTAGCTTTGATGTAGTTCTAGGAATGGATTGGTTGAGCTCGCTTAGGGCAAATATTAAGTGTGATAGGAAAATAATTACCTTTCGTTTGACCGATGGAACCTGTGTTGTGGCCCGAGGGGAGCGGGGAGGGTATAATTTTCTGTTGATAACCATGATGAAAGCGAAAAAGTCGATGGCAAAGGGTTGTGAATCATTTCTTGCATATGTGATTGATGCGAAGAAAGAAAAGAAAACAGTGGCCGATATTCTGATAGTATCAGAATTTCCTGAAGTGTTCCCAGATGAGCTACCAGGTCTGCCGCCGGTAAGGGAAGTTGAATATAAGATTGAATTGGTTCCTGGAACAACTCCAGTTGCAAAAGCTCCATACCGATTAGCGCCGTCTGAAATCCGTGAAATGATGTCACAGATTCAAGAACTATTAGATTGTGGGTTTATCCGACCGAGTTCTTCACCGTGGGGTGCTCCGGTATTGTTTGTTAAAAAGAAAGATGGGTCAATGCGTATGTGTATTGATTATCGTGAATTGAACAAAAGAACAGTGAAGAATAAGTATCCGTTACCTCAAATAGACGATTTGTTCGATCAGTTACAGGGTGCTTCATTCTTTTCTAAGATAGACTTACGATCCGGATATCATCAGGTTCGTGTTGCTGAATCAGATATACCGAAAACAGCGTTCAGAACAAGGTATGGTCATTATGAATTTCTTGTCATGCCGTTTGGGTTGACGAATGCGCCAGCAATCTTCATGGATCTAATGAATAGAGTGTGTCACCCGTTCTTAGATAAGTTTGTGATTGTGTTTATAGATGATATACTAGTGTATTCAAAGACCGAAAGTGAACATGCTGAACATCTGAGACAGGTTTTGAACATGTTGAAATGTGAACAACTATTTGCAAAATTTTCAAAGTGTGAATTTTGGTTACGTGAAGTGCAGTTTTTAGGTCATGTGATTTGTGCCGAAGGTATAAAAGTTGATCCGACAAAGATAGAAGCGGTAATGAATTGGAATTCTCCGAAGACTCCGACTGAGATTAAGAGTTTTCTGGGATTAGCCGGTTATTATCGCAGATTTATCAAGGATTTCTCAAAAATAGCGGGTCCGTTGACTAAGTTGACTCGTAAAGATGTAGCCTTTCGATGGACTGATGAACAGGAAAAGGCTTTTCAGATTTTGAAACAGCTACTGTGTCAGGCACCAGTGTTAGCTTTACCAGAAGGTTCAGACAACTTCGTGGTATACTGTGATGCATCATATGCTGGGTTGGGTTGTGTATTAATGCAAAGAGATAAAGTAATCGCCTACGCCTCGCGACAGTTGAAAGTTCATGAGAAGAATTATCCAGTGCATGATCTTGAAATGGCTGCAGTAGTGTTTGCTTTGAAACTGTAGAGACACTATTTGTATGGAACCCATTGTGTTATATGTACAGATCACAAGAGTTAGCAGTATATCTTCTAACAGAAAGAATTGAATATGCGTCAGAGACGATGGCAAGAGTTGATCAAAGATTACGATTGTGAAATTAAATACCATCCGGGTAAGGCAAATGTGGTTGTAGATGCGCTAAGTCGTAAAAAGTCAAGTGAAAATGTGAAATTTCTTCGTTTGAATATAACTTCAGATTTGATTAACAGCTTAAAAACCATTCAGGCATGTGCTTTAGAGGACGAATATATTAAATCTGAACAAATGACCAAACGAAAAGTGGACTTAATTGATGACTCACGTGGACTAAAGACCTTAAACAATCGTGTTTGGGTGCCTAAGCTTGGAGATTTGAGGGATTTAATCATGACGGAAGCTCACAAATCCAGATTGACAGTACATCCGGGTAGTAATAAGATGTATCATGATTTGAAAATAGTGTATTGGTGGCCAACAATGAAATCAGATATCGCCCGTTATGTCAAAAAGTGTCATATATGTGCTCAAGTGAAGGTCGAACATCAGAAACCTTATGGTTCGTTACGTCAGTTACAGATTCCAGAGTGGAAATGGGAACATATAACGATGGATTTTGTGACCAAATTACCTCGAACTCAGAAAAGACATGATATGATTTGGGTAATAGTGGATCGCCTAACTAAAAGTGCACATTTTCTTGCTACTCGTGAAACAGCTTCGTTAAGTGAGTTAGCCGAATTGTATATAAACGAGATAGTTAGTCGACATGGTGTGCCATTATCGATCGTTTCAGACAGAGATTCCAGATTTGTGTCGAATTTTTGGAATAGACTTCAACAAAATTTGGGTACACGTGTGAATTTAAGTACAGCTTATCATCCTCAGACAGACGGTCAGAGTGAAAGAACGATACAGACTTTGGAGGATATGTTAAGGGCTTGTGTGTTAGAATACGGTGGTTCGTGGGATACACATTTGCCGTTGGTCGAATTTGCGTATAATAATTTATATCATTCGAGTATAGGGATGCCGCCCTATGAAATGTTATACGGTCGTCGTTGCAGAACTCCGACTTGTTGGTTAGAAGCCGGGGAGAAACAGTTTGCAGGTCCCGAAATTGTTCAAATGACAGCCGAAAAAGTTGCAATTGCGAGAGAAAAGTTGAAAGCCGCTGGAGATAGGCAGAAAATGTATGCTGATCCGCGTAGACGTCCGGTAACCTTTAATATGGGTGAACGAGTGTATCTGAAAGTTTCGCCGTGGAAAGGGGTTATCAGATTCGGTAAACATGGTAAGTTAGCACCGAGATTTATTGGTCCGTTTCTGATCAGTGAAGTGTTGAATGATCAGACTGTGGTGTTAGATCTTCCGCCAGAGTTAGCTGGTATTCATAATACATTCAACGTATGTTATATTCGTAAGTGTAAAGTTGACGATGAAACACAACTTCTTCCTTTAGAAGATTTAAGGGTCGATTTGAATAAGAAATTGGTGGAAGAGCCGGTCCGTTTGGTTGACCAAAAGGTGACTAAGCTGAGAAAGAAAGAGATTCTGATGGTGTTGATTGAGTGGAAACACAGTTTGGGTTCTAATCTTACGTGGGAAACGGAAGAGTTGATGAGAAAACGTTACCCTCATTTGTTTGACCAAGACCAGATTCCGAGGACGGAATCTTCTTAAGGGGGGTGGATTTGTAACAGACTGAAACCCGGGCTAGTTGTAAGTTGCCTATTTTGCCCTTAGGGTTTGTGCTTAGTCTTAAGTGCTTTTATTTTAATTATTTTATTAGTGTTTTATTATAATTGTGTTGTGACCAGTTTGTGACAAGGGTCCCAGAACAGGTTGGTTTATTTAATTTGGACTCCGTTAGGACCGCCTAAGGAGATACGAAAGGTTATCAGATAAGATAACTAGTAAATACCTGTGTGATATGGGGTATGAGTTTATAACTCATTTAAGTGTATGTATCTGGATAGTTCTATCCATTTCTCATTTCATCAAACACATACACGAACACATACACAAACACACACATAAACCCTAATTTGATTTTGTGAGCCTTTGGATTAATTGAAGCTAGAGATATATTCCGTGTGATTTCGTGATCAATATAAGGTATGCGTATCATAGATTCATGTATTAATTCTTGCTCAAAATGGGTTTTGTGTTCTTGAATAAAAAGTGTGATTTTAAGCTTGAATCTTCATTTTTGGTGTTTGTTATGCTTAATTGATGTTAGAAATAGGTTGTATATATGTTTAGTAGCTTCCATGTGCTTAAAAACGGATCAAAAACACTCAAAAATCGAGTTTTGGGCAAAAAAATCGCAAAAACAGCGAACTGCTTTGAAACCCAGTTGCTACAGTACCCGAGTTGCTACAGTGTCACTATTTGCTACAGTACCGAGTTGCTACAGTGTCACTATTGCTACAGTATTTTTATGAAATTGAAACGGGCGTAACTTTCAAAACGTAACTCCGTTTTTGATGAATAAACTATTGTTAGAATCGTAATAAAGAATACTTTTCAATGGTGAACTTTTAAGAAACTAGATCAAACTGTTTTTGGGCCGGAAAAGGAGTTTTAGTGTGTATGTCGTGTTTTGCACGCACCTGTATGCCATTATTGAGTGGAGTCATGATGTAGACTCATAAAATTATGAATATATGGTGTTATGACCTAGTTAATCGTATGAAATGATTATATTATTTATTGGATATGTATATTAACTTTGTTTGTGTTGTTCTCAGGTTATAAGGACAAGGAGGAAGCTCAGAAATAATAACTGAGCAGTTGCTGGTAATTGGTGAGTGGGTCTATCTCCGAATAGAGTTTAAGTAGCATATCATGCTACTGTGGTTGACTCTTTTACCATGCATAGTGTAGAAATTGCCATGTTAGAATAATATAGTATGCCTGATGTTGTATGTGAATTATGTGTACACTGTGTGAATGGCACCAGTCGGGCCTAGGGAGACTGGGGACTCAAGACCGTGCCTAGGAGAGGTTAGAGTCCGTATGAGGTCAACCGTGCCTAGGGGAGGTTGGGTCCATAGGCTACTGATTGTAGAGTATAGTGTGAATGATGCATCCCCTGCATCTGGATAACTATACTGTGAATTGAGTAGCAGGGACTATCGGTAGACTCAAGTCCGATCAGCTAGGAGTCGTGTGCTCGTACAAGCCGCCGATCCTCGTATTGTCTTATTGTATGCTAGTTGATAGTTAGCATGTGTTGTTGTTAGTATATAGCTTGTGTGTGACTTAAGCTATATCTGTTAGATAGATTCCATTCACTTAGCGGTGCGCTAATCCCCCACATATTCTCCCCTTGCAGGTTTAGGTACTTCTAGTCGGGAAGGGTGCTATTGCAGAAGACATGTTTGACAACCCAACTCTGATGTGGACTTTTGTATAAATAATGTTTTGTGATAACGTAACACCGTTGTGTAAACTTAAACGTAATGACGTGACTTATATTGTGTTTGTTAATAAAGTCTTCCGCTGTGTATTTAAAAAAAAAAAAATGGCCGGTGTTACATGTAATCACTGGTTTCTACTGGTGAACGCGATTACTATGGATAGATCTATCGGGCTTGACAGCCCCATTTCGAGCTAGTCGCGCTGGCAATTTATAATCGGAATGTATTAATACTTCGTTATTTTTGAAGATACACATGTTCAGTGTATATTGTTGTTTGGTAAGGGTATGGAGATGGTTAAGTGGTTACCAGGTGACTCATGGATTAATGGAATAATGTTTTTATGTTTCCTAACATTTGAAATCTTGTGGTCTAAAGTTTATACGGTATTTAAACATATAATTCACTCAACATTTTTGTTGACAGTTTACTCGCATGTTTTCTCATGTACTTGATTATTTGGCTTCCGCTGTGCTTAGAGAGTCTGCATGCATGTTGGCAGCTTTTGATAAAAATTAACTTGCATTCTGTTTTGATACATTAAATTATGGGTGTTTGTTGGCTTTGTTTTGGTCAACTTTTGGTTAAGTACTTATGTTGATTTTTCTAAACTTACATATTTTGGTAGGTTTCCTTTATAGGAAATCATTTTTAAATAAAGAATGCAACGTTATTTATTAAATTCAATTAGAGTTATGATCAAGTTGTGGGACCAAGTGACGGAGCCGTTAAGGGTACTTGACGGGTCGTCTCACTTCCCTTGACCATGCTCGACCTGTTACAACTACAGACTCAACGATCTCTGATTCTACAACTGTATATCCTATCTCTCACTTTATCTCATACAATAAATTTTCTAAAAATCATTGTGCCTTCTTAGCTGCTATCTCTTCGCAAGAAGAGCCTAAAACGTATAACCAGGCTGTTGAACATGAAGGATGGCGGGAAGCCATGAAGAAAGAGATAAAAGCATTAGAAGACAACCAAACATGGATCATAACGGAACTGCCTCAAGGAAAGAAAGCAATTGAATCAAAGTGGGTGTATAAAGTGAAATATAAACCAAATGGAGATATCGAACGATACAAAGCACGCCTTGTTGCGAAAGGGTATACACAAATTGAAGGCATTGATTTTCACGAAACATTCGCCCCAGTCGCAAAGTTGGTCATGGTACGTTGTGCGTTGGTCGTGGCTGCCAAAAGACAATAGATTGTCCATCAAATGGACGTAAATAATGCTTTTCTGCAAGGTGACCTCAAAGAAGAGGTTTACATGAGAATTCTTCAAGGGTTCACCAGGAACAATGGTAACAAGGTTTGCAAGTTACAAAAATCTATTTACGGGTAAAAACAAGCGTCAAGAAATTGGTACCAAAAATTCACGAAATCTCTACTTGTTATTGGATTCCAACAATCTAAGGCAGATCACTCGATGTTTGTCTTTAGACATGGAAAGATTCATGTGATCGCATTAATCCATGTGGATGACATTTTGATTATGGGGAATGACGAAAAAACCATAAAAGAAGTTAAAATACATCTACATAAAAACTTTAGCATTAAGGATTTAAGGCCTTTGAAATACCTCATAGGTATTGAGGTTGCACGTTCTCCTGGAGGATTTGTGATTAGCCAAAGGAAGTACACACTTGACATATTGGAAGATTGCGGGATGCAAAGATGTCGCCCGAGTAAATTCCCAATGGAACAAAACCTGTGTTTAACCAAGGATGATGATAGCAAAGAAGTTGATGCAGCAAAATACAGGCGGCTTGTTGGACGACTTCTTTATCTTACTGTCCCTCGGCCAGATATAGCCTACTCGGTTAATCAATTAAGTCAGTTCCTTAATTGCCCTCGACAAGTTCACATGGATGTTGTTCACCGTGTGATTCGTTATTTGAAAACTACACCAGGGCGAGGATTATTTTTTCCGTCCTCGGGAAACTTAAATCTTATAGCATATTGTGATGCAAGTTGGTTCAGTTTCCCTACAACAAAGAGGTCGAACATTGGGTATTATATAAGTCTTGGAGGAGCACCTGTATCATGGAGAACCAAGAAACAAAGCATTGTATCCCGTTCATCCGCAGAAGCTGAATATCGTGCCATGGCTACTACGGTTTGTGAGGTATTGTGGATTAGATGGCTTCTTGAAGACTTCGACTATAAGAAAGATTATGCAACTCCATTGATGTGTGACAATGAAGCCGCTAAACATATAGCTGAAAATTCTGTTTACCATGAACGAACAAAACATGTAGAGATGGACTGCTATTTTGTTCGAGAACGTGTTACAAGTGGCGAAATTAAACCCTGCAAAATCAAGTCAAAACTGCAACCAGCTGACATATTCACAAAAGCTCTCGGGACATATCAGTTTCGTTTTTTGCGTGACAAGTTGGGTGTTCGAAATCTTCACAGTCCAACTTGAAGGGGAGGGTTGAAGTCCATATCAAATGTGGGCATAATTATATGACTCATATCCACTTAAAAGAGTTTCGTTCTACAATTAGTATTAGATAAGAATTCTATTACGATTAGCTATTGTTATTAGAATAGAATTGATATTTGTATTAGTATAAATAGCTCCCTTGTAATCTCACTTAACCTGATATAAAAAAATTAAAAGGAGAAAATAAATTCCTATTGAATTCTTTACGTCAGGGTGCCGTTATGCTCCTATGCCAGCTCCTTTAGCTGTGTTAAATAATGTCTTACCAAAACATTTTCCAGTACCATCCTATGCTTTTGCAAGCAATCACAAAACAATCCACGTCTGTTGACACGTGTTACTCAATCATCCAACTTCAAGTGCAGACACCACACAATCTCCACGTGTCAACGTCTCTCTATGCCGCACAATTTCCAAAAACAAAACCCCTTCTCATATACGAGCAACACAAAATCTAGTCCCACTTCATACACATCCTTAAACCTTCATTATATTTTGATCGATCCAACAAAAATGAGTCAAGAACAACCACAAAAACCTAAAGATCAAGAACCCTCCATCAAATACGGCGACGTTTTTCAAGTCTCCGGGGATTTAGGTAAAAAACCCATCACCCCACAAGATGCGGCAACCATGCAAGCAGCTGAAAACTTGCTTCTCGGTAAAACGCAAAAAGGTGGACCGGCGGCTGTCATGCAGTCTGCGGCTTCCGTCAACGAAAACCGTGGAGTTGTGGGCCACCATGACGTCACTAGTGACACTGGAGATCAAGGAGTCACCGTCTCTGAAGCTGAAGTTGCCGGTCATCATATCGTAACTGAATCAATTGGCGGTCAGGTAATAATATGTTAAGGGCAGTTTAAGTAACTGAATAACCTGTTCATGTGTTGCAAAAATAACTTGTACCTCTTCATATTTTGACAGGTGGTGGGACAGTACATTCGCGCCGATCCGCTATCCACTGCAGCACCGGAGGGAAGTATGGGTGACGATCAGGTTACAATTGGGGAAGCATTGGAGGCTGCCGCTATATCTGCCGGTGAAAAACCGATCGAACAAAGTGACGTGGCAGCAATACAAGCTGCAGAGGTCCGTGCAACAGGTCGTATGCAAGTGATGCCGAGTGGGGTTGCAGCAAAAGCTCAGGCAGCAGCGGCGCAAAATGCACGAACTCTGCGTGATGAGGACAAAACAAAACTTGGAGACGTGTTAGTGGATGCGAGTACAATGTTGCCGAGTGATAAGGTGGTGACGAGGGAAGATGCAGAAGGTGTGATTGGAGCGGAGATCAGGAACCAACCGGAGCTGTGTACGTACCCGGGTGGGGTCGCTGCGTCGATGGCTGCAGCGGCCAGGCTCAATGAGAGCAACTGAACTGTACCAAACCAATCATGTACATATCAGCTGTAACACTAATCAGATGTTTGTTTAGTTATAGTGTATTATCATATATGTTGTCTTTTTGTTGATCTTAATGGTAGATGACAATGTATGCATGTAAGGATTATGTATGAAGTTAATATGTTTGTTTATTGGTGTGTGTAGCTAGTTGTTAAGCTCGCATAAATGAGAGCATCTATTTACTTATCTTTTATTTTATTTTTTTAAGTTGGGGCCATCATCTAAAAAACAACTCGAAGTCTCGAACATACTTCCAAAATCTCTTATACTGAGTATGTATCTTGTGTGAAGCAACCCAAAAGTTTAAGACACTGACCTATGTGATTGGTTGAAACTCCAGGCCTTAGGCCGTTGAGTGAAGCTGATTGAGTGTAAAGTTACCACAGTGTAATGTAAAGAAATGTTTAAGTGGATATGTCATTAACTCTCCGGATGTTGTGAGTAATGCTAATCGATGTAATGTCAATCGAATCGAGGGAGATTAATCAGCGATTGACGATGAGCTAATGATTAAGTTCGATAGCTTGGAATGAGTTATGAGATCAATAACGTAAAGATTGTATGAGAGAATGTCGATCGTATGAATGAAGCCAAAAAGTTTGTAACGGAGGGAGCTTCTAGAAGGTTAGTAATTGTAACAACTTCCAAAACTACCGAGCGTGATCTCCACTTGTAAACAAGGAAAGAATCTCGGGTATTCATACACTTGGCCAATTAGTGATTGAAATGAATTAGGAAACGATATGGTCACTAAATGTCTACACCACTAAGCAATGTGCTTACGATGTAAAGGAACAACGTGTAATAATGACGTATTTTACCAGATATATGTGGAAATGAGATGGCATTGAGGTATGTTTGCACGTTATGGTGCGAAGCCATGCGCATGATTAAATTACCAAGTTTGATATTACGCGCTTCAAAGAGTGCGATGTCAGTCAAACTAGAGTTTAAATCTCATAAATGCTGAAATAGCGGCTTCATTCAATGGTCGTGGTGTGAACGATAAACGCATAACACGCCTAGACACTAGGTTTGCCGAGTGATTCGACATCCAAACACCAGCAATACATGCACCACGTGGGACATAGTATCATTCGAACGGCGTGGTACACAAAACATGCACCACGTGTCGTTTTAAACGGACATACTAAGATTCAGACAATCACCGGCAATACATGCACGCCCAACATAAAGGCATCAGTCATATTATAGCCTAGATCCAAACAAGGACACAAGTCTAGCTGTGAAGTAGTAAAATTAACGATATCACAAACACGGCTCCTGTATACGGGGCTTAACCAACAAAAAACATAAATTAAACGAGACAGAAAAAAAAAAGATCATCCCAATTTGCAGACCAAAAAGATTCTGTGGCACAGTAACATAAAGGCAAAACTCTAGATTCTGTTTCTCAAAATTACATTTTCAACAACATAAAACAGACTGTCTCAAAAGAGGCAAATGCGTGAAACAAACGTTTAAAACTAACGATCAAAAGACAGCACCAAGACAACATAACAACTGACATAAGAAAATAAGCACCTTCGCTTCCACTGCTCACTTCTTCTTCTTGGCTGCATCCCCAGCCTTGGTCTGGAAAATCATTGATCATCTTTTATAAGATACATTCACTCATAATAATAAAACAATCTTTATAGAAGATAATGTCTTCAATAAAACATATATAATGTTAAGAACTGACCTTTTTTACACCCCGAATCTTCTTTGCTCTGTTCTTCCTTTCCTTCAATTGTTTCCTTGACTTCTCAACCTTAGTATCAAGTCCATTCTGCAAAATGTCATACGAATATTAGGAAAATTATCACCATAAGCATATGCCATCAAAATTAACCGCATAATAATAGAATTATATTCCTCATTTAATGAACACATATTTGAATACAGGAAACCTTTTAGTAAAAACATAAACACAAATACTAATACGAAATGGAGGGCAGAGAGTTACCCTGACAAGTCTATATTTTGGCTCAAACTTTTTTGCATTCTCAACAGAATCATATATCAAACCAAAACCAGTTGATTTGCCACCACCAAAATGAGTCCTGAATTTGAACACAAATATGGCATTTGGATCTTTCACCTCGTACATCCTTGCCAACTTTTCCTTCAATTCAGCCTTTAACAAAAAATAAAAACTCAAATCAGCCTTTAACTTGCAATGCACATACAAAAAATATACGTACATAGATAGCTTGGGAGATAACAAAAATGTATGCACCTTGGACACATTTGCCCTACCTGGATGAAGCACGTCAATAACCTAAATCAACAAAACCGTAAGCACGAGAAAACCACAACATAATTGGAAATAAAAGCAGTTGCATTTATACAAAACTCACAAATTGTTTCCTGGATAGAAGCCTGTTAGTCATAAACTTCCTAGTACGAATCGTCACTGCCTTGGTGTCCGCCATGTTTTCTACAAAAAGACAAAACAAAGCATGATAAAATCACAGTCGTTCACATACATTGCTCTATTGACTTCTTGATATGCATATGAAAATAAATAGTTTAACAGTTATATTGTTAGAAACACATAACTTCTACAGGATATAATTTAAATTAATAAATTACTGTATCAACCTTTAAGAATAAATTTCACAACATCAACTATAAAGCTACAAAAAAATGTGCAGAAAACAACAGTGACTATAAATAAATCAACTATAAAGCTAATACAACTAACAGCGTATGATATGATAGACACAAAAGTAATAAACTATACAAATGATAACATTCAAACAACAAACACATACTTAAGATAACTCTCAAATTTATATTTTTATAAGTTAACAACTTGATTAGATTGAATACCGTCGCAGTTTAATTTCCAGGTGTTTTGGGCGAAAACGAATGATAATTCAACAGAAAATGAGTCAATAGACGCGGAATTAAGAACAGAATTATGAAATTAGAATCGAAATAACATGGAGTTCACGCATACCTGAGATCAATTACACCAAATGAATACGGCTATTGCTGCTTTCGTAGTCGGCACTCGTCAGCTAGAAACCCTAGAATCAAATTTGCGAAATGTCTTGAAACATATCAATACGTCTTTTAGTGGGTTGGGCCAATAGTTAAGTTACGAAATTTAGTAGGCTGGCCCATTTGTACTAATAAAAAAAAAAAAAAAAAAACATAAAACACAAATATTATGTAATTAGAGTTTAATTTTTTTTTTTTTTAAGGCAAACTCAGTGATTACAGTTACAGTTGAGTTATAAAATATACTTCAGAAAGTTCCTATTTTCTTAAGATTGTTTACATGACCTTTAAATATAAGAGATCAATGTCTAAATAGTTATTCGATAATTAGGTTGTACTAAAAGAATATTTAGATATGTTTAATGTGACAAAACAGTTTTCTTTATATGTGAGTGAGTGAAAGAATGACTTCCCTTTTACTTTAGGGTAGATAGATGATTGTTTATATCTCACATCCTAATACTGAGGATCTGTTGGAATTGGATATTGTTGTGTTTGCAATGTGACAATTTAAATGATCCAGCAAATCATAACATCTTATATAAGCTTGTATCAATACCCAATAATTATACAAGAAATATTCATATCGTTATCATTTTAATTACATATAATTCCACTCTCTTCTTAGACATATAAAATTACAAATTAAATACTGAGTATATTACAAGTAATGTTAAGAGTTTCTATTGTGCGAGCACGGACACAAAAGATCAACACAAATGCACCTACCATTTCAAAGTTGATTTGTTCACCATCATACTCTATCCAGCTTATCGTTTTTTTTTTGGACAGCTGTTAGAAACACCCCTGAACACCCAGTGGGAATTTAACCACCCACACATTCATCTCCAACACAGTTATACCCGCCCCCAACTGCGTGCCCAGGAGGAAACCCGTACCAATCTCATACGAGGCATGGACGGTAAAACCCCTCATCCCTTTTACCCCCAACGTGATGTGCGAAATGTGCCATGGCTCATGGGTGGAACTTCATGGCATGGATAAAATTGTGGGTTAATATGTAGCCAAAAAAACAAAAACGAAAACTAATCCAAATATCAATCAAGAAATTTAACATCATACGTCGTGTAGATTAATTTGGACCTTCAAGAAATGATCATATACGTACATTTGCTATATCGAGTACGAGTTAACTGAATTTGATTCCATAGGGTCTAGGAGTACATGCCTACATGAGTGACTGAAGCCACCCCCATTAAAAGTTTCAACTCGGTTTTTTGATTATTTATTATCATGATTATTTAATGTGAAAGTAATAAGGCTTCTTTTTGGCACGAAGTCTTTGTCAAAATGCAAACAATAACACCTTTAATACACTTTCTGTCAATTGAGCAAATAATATTAGTTGGTATCACAGTAAGTGATGTTACAAGAAACAATATAGGTTTCTTCATCAACACAATTTGAGACCAATCTAAAAAAGAAATATTGGTCTTAATCTTGTGATGTATATATGTGACAGTATTAATGAATCAAAAAACACACCCAACACAAAAGCAACGGTCTTATTATAGGCTAATTCCAGACAAAGCAGGTAGTGAATTACCAAAATTATGGGTACCCGAAAACAAGACTCTCGGGTCCATGGTGAAACCCAAACAAACATAAAAGAACTTTCAGCAATAAGAAATTATCCAAATTTGCATATCAAGACGCCAATAAACATCAACCACACAGCAACATAAAGGTCAAACTCTCATTTATCTAAATTACCATTTCTAAAAAGGGCAGATTTGTCTCAAAAGAGACAACTGCCCGAATGTCCGAAACAAAAGTTTATAATTAATAATCGAACATACATTGCACCAAGACAACAAAATAGTCGACCTAAGAAAATAAGCACATTCAGTTTCACGGATCACTTCTTCTTCTTGGCAGCATCCCCAGCCTTGGTCTGCAAAATCAATCATTATCTCTTATAAGATCCATTCACTCATAAAGCAATCTTTCAATAAGATAATGCCTTCAATTTAACATATAATGTTTAAGTACTGACCTTTTTTACACCTCGAATCTTCTTTGCTCTGTTCTTTCTTTCCTTCAATTGCTTCCTTGACTTCTCAACCTTGGTATCAAGTCCATTCTGCAAAATGTAATAAAAATGTTAGATATATAAACACAAGTATATGCCATAGATGATTAACCAAATAGGAAAATTATATTCCTCAAATCGTTTATCTCAAAATTCACATATAAAATAGAATGAATATGTATTCGAAAACAGTAAGCATTTTAGTAAAAAAAAAAAAAAAAAAAAAAAAATAATACTAATACGAGAAGAAGTGTAGAGAGTTACCCTGACAAGTCTATATTTTGGCTCAAACTTTTTCGCATTCTCAACAGAATCATATATCAAACCAAAACCAGTTGATTTGCCACCACCAAAATGAGTCCTGAATTTGAATACAAATATGGCATTTGGATCTTTCACCTCATACATCCTGGCCAATTTTTCTTTCAATTCGGCCTTTAACAAGATAAAAAAAACTCTGATCAGCCTTTAACTTGCAATACACACACAAATACAAAAGGACACATACATAGATATAGCTTAGGAAATATAACTAGAAGGTCTGTACCTTAGAGACATTTGCCCTGCCTGGGTGAAGCACATCAATAACCTACATCAATAAAACTGTAAGCACGAGATAGCGTCTCACAAAATTAGAGATAAATGCAACAGCATTTACACAAAACTCACAAATTGTTTCCTGGATAGAAGCCTGTTTGTCATAAACTTCCTGGTACGAATTGTTACTGCCTTAGTGTCCGCCATGTTTTCTACAAATGAAAAAAAAAAAAAAAAAATACATGATAAATCCACAATCGCTCATTGCAAATCATGTTGAAAATACATATACATTGCTATTTTGACTTTTTGATAGGCATACGAAAATAAAAACTTTAAAAGTTACATTTTTAGGAACAACAAAACTTTATCAAGATATAATCTAAAATAAAAATAATGATAGCAGCCTACAAGGGCGAAAATATGTAGGGGCACCTGGCCCTAGTAGATTTATAAATTTTAGTGAAAAAATTTTGGATTTTCGATTTTGCTCCCAATGAAAATTTTTTTTCCTAAAAGTCTCTATCTTTTGCCCCAAACACTTTCATATTTTGGCCAAAAACCTCCAGCCCAAAAAAAGTTACTACGTTCTTTAAAAAATCTGGCCCCGGTAAAAAAAAAAAAAAATCCTATTCTGCCACTGGCAGCCTACAAGGATAAGTATCACAATATCTACTATGTAGCTACAAATCAAGGTGCAGAAAACAACAATAGATACATGCAGTTAAATATAAGATCTACATGTTTCAAGTTAATAGCTACTGAAACTAAAACTAAACTCAATGACTGATATAAGATCTACATATTTCAACAATAGACGCCGAATTACGAACGGATTTATGCAATTAGAATCGAAATGACATGGTGTTCATGCGCACCTGAGATCAGTTACTTCAATTGACGACGGCTATTGCTGCTTTCCGAGTCGGCAGTTAGTTAGAAACCCTAAAATCAAATTTGCAGATTCTCTCGAACGACATATCAATACGCCTTTCAGCTCTTTTATTAGTGGGTTGGGCTATTAGTTTCGTTACGGAAGTTAGTGGGTTGGGCTATTAGTGGGCTGGCTTATTTGTAGTCAGAAAAAAAAAAAAAAAACAAAAAAAAAGCACCAAATATATTTGGGATTATCACCAAAATGCCCTTTTTTTAAGCATGTTGACTGACAGCCCTTAAAAAAAAGTTGACAATTTGCCCTCGCAAGGCGCAAGACTCCTTGCGTCCTTGCGACCTTGTGTCTTTGCGACCTTGCGACCTTGCGTGTTTCCTTAAAAGAACTAGTTAAATGAAACTTTTGCGTTCACTGTTCCCTTACAACCACAATCATACGCAAACTGCTCTCTGGCGCCCTTTCGCTCGTCACTCGCAAGATCGTCATCAAGCTTGCTTACGTTCTCCCAAACACTCGCAAATCACTCGCAAAATCATCATCATCATCCTCACGTCATCCTCCTCACATCTTCATCCTTACTAGGTCATCTTCATCCTTCCATCTTCGATCTTTCCGAGTACAAGCGAGCTTCTACGCCACCAACATCATCGAATCACCACCATCGCTCACTATGTCTCAAGAACAGTTTAGATTTCTTAGATCTATGTTATATTATTCATCGATCTACTTTCGAGTTCTTATATTTATGTGCTAAAACAGTTTTAGCACGCCAACTGTTCGATAAAATGTGTCAACGAAATGTGTTTGTATTTTGTGTTTTTGTTTGTATATTATTGATATTGCTTACGATACCCAGGTATTTTTGCTAGATTTAAGTTGTGTAACTCTGTTGATATATAGACGCAAGACAATCCTTGCGTCTTTGCGTATGCCTCACATTGTACGCAAGGTGATATTTGCGTCTTTGCGTATGGTATAAGTTTAACTTTGCATATGCACGCAAGGTAGACCTTGCGTCCTTGCGGCTCGTGTATAGGTTACGCAAGGTACACCTTGCGTCCTTGCGTCTCAAAAACCCATACGCAAGTTATTTCTTGTGTCCTTGCGTCTGTGTGATTTTCTTCTGATGTTCTTCTGACTTTTATAGGGCTATGTGGAAGGTAAATTGACCATGAAGAATATGTTGACCGTGATTCCTCGGGTCAAGAAAATGTTGACTGTACAACAAGAAAAACTATTTAGAAGTACATGCTTTGGTCCCTGGTTAGATCTTTCATACACGGGTAATGATCCTGGACTAGTACATGCCATGCTCCAACAGAAATGTGAGCGTTCATCAAAATTGGATGCTAGTAAGTACCCGAAAGAGCAACAAGATACATGGTTTCATTTTTCTCCTAATTTTATGATTAGATTTGGTCGGCGTGAATTTTGTTTAGTCACCGGATTTTTGTTTGGTAGCCGGACGGACATGGCACATTACATCCCTCGAAATTATGAATCTAAGACCGCACCCATTAGACGGCGTTGTTTTCCAGAGCGTGCCGATGCCAGCAACATTTTGGTTAGTGATATACAAAACATCCTTATCAAAAAACAAGGTGATGTAAAGGTTCCCAAGGTTAGTGACGATGATATCGTTCGACTAGCTATAATTTTGATCGTAGAGAGAGCGTTTATGGGGAAGCAGGGGCAACATGTTGTTAGTAAACAGTTTCTATGGTTGGTTGAAGATTTCAATAAGGTGAACGCGTACCCATGGGGGTCTCGTATTTGGGATGCTACTTACTCAGCGGTTAGCGAAGGTTTTGAGGTTCGAGAAAGCCAATTAGAGAGTGGGGGTGGAAAGGCGTACACTTTGGCTGGTTTTATGTGGGCATTTAAGATTTGGATCCTCGAGGCATACCATCGTACCATTAAGAGTTTTGCAACCAAAACTGACAAGGATGGAGTACCAAGAGCATTATTTTGGAAGCGTTCATCTGCTGAAACCTTTACAGTGTCTGACTACCTAAAGCTTTTACATATAATGGTTAGTTAATGAATGCAATTGCTTTTTATATAGTGTATATAGAGCAGTTTATGTTTGATCTGATCAGTTTTGTGTATCGCAAGAGGACGCAAGATATACCTTGCGTCCTTGCGTCGGACGCAAGAATGTGCTTGCGTCCTTGCGTGTGGTCCATAGGTTTAACTTGTTTCAGGCACAAGAATCATTCTTGCGTCCTTGCGTGTGTCGTAAGTTTACACTTGCGTTCTTGCGTCCGGAAGCAAAATAAACTTTGCGTGCTTGCATTCATTTCAGGATGATTGTCCGAAGAAAAAAAGACCTTTTCGTTCTCTGCAGCCATCTGAGATAGAGAGAGCTTGTCAATGGTGGATCCAGAGTTCCTCTTACTTTCAAGGAGAGGTTGTTGAAGATGAGGAAAATACGCAAGATGATAATCTAGTTGATGAGGAGTTGGGTGGAAGTTTGAAGGAATTATTGCAGGAGGATTCAGAGCAGACCTCGGACCCTCATCCAACACAAAAAGCCAACAATTTGCAGGAATTATTGCGTATGGTTAATGTGTTGACTAAGCGGGTGGATGATCAAGAAAAGGAGTTGGCTAATTGTAAAAAGAAGCTTGATGATCATGAAAAACGTTTAATGGAACAGGAACACCAGGAACACCATCAGGTAAATAGGTGCAAGGTTGTTTGCGTCCTTGTGTCTTGCTTGTAATATAGGCGCAAGGTTTTCCTTGCGTCCTTGCGCCTAACGCTATCGCAGACGCAAGGATCTGTTTGCGACCTTGCGTCTTGCGTTTTGTTAATTATCTCTACTTATTTTTTGCGTTTTGTTAATTATAGTATGTTGATAACGAGGATGCATGTGTGGATCCTCGATCTTTCTCTGTCAATGATACATCTCCGAGGGTTGTTAGACGTGGGAAAAGAGAAAGAAGACCCACTCATGTTTAAACTCCCCTTTCACAACACCGGGCTACAGAAAACCATTGGAGAAGGTATGTCTTTAACATTCACCAGGCGCAAGGTTTTATTTGCATCCTTGCGTATCATGTTTAAATGACCTTGCGTTTTGCGTTTTGTGTTACGCAAGATATATCTTGCGTGTTTGCGTCTGCATTACACAGACGCAAGACTATTCTTGCGTCCTTGCGTATGTTTACTGACTTATAGATATTATACAGTTGTCTGACGAAGTAGCATCGAGAGTAAAAACGCTGAAAGTTTCTCATCAAGTGACTAAAGAAGCTGAGAATGCGTTGCCAATGGATACCGAAAAGCCTACAGAAAAAGCTGTTGATAAACAAGATGAGAATGTGGCTCTGGTGTCACAAGATGGTGATTTGTCACTTGATAAACAAGCTGTTGATACTGAAAAGCCTAAAGAAACTGGTGATTTGCCATTGGTTAGTGAAGCAGAAAAATAACCAGACCATAATGAGGTGAGTGTATGACGCAAGGATCTCCTTGCGTCTTTGCGTATACTTCAATGTTGGATGCAAGACCTACCTTGCGTATTTGCGTCTGCATTACACAGTTTCCTTGCGTGGTTGCGTATACTTCACTGATGGACGCAAGACCTACCTTGCGTACTTGCGTCTGCATTACACATTTTCCTTGCGTGGTTGCGTATACTTCACTGATGGACGCATGACCTACCTTGCGTATTTGCGTCTGCATTACACGGACGCAAGATAATTCTTTCGTCTTTGCGTCTTTATTACTAATTTTTTTTACTTACACAGAAAAAGGAAAGGAAGAGAAAAATGAAGGAAAAGGATTGGGTTGGTGAGGAGGAAATTTGGTCCATGGTTGATAAATTTATAAACGATCAAGGAACTTTGCGACCACCACCACCAAATGCATGGAGAGATCAAAGGAAGCACGTGGGGCCAGCAAAAGATTTGAAATCACTGATCCTCAATAAGCAAGATACGTGTTGCATGTTCATTTTCCAAAATAAAACTTTCCTCTTCCTTGATGCTGAGTTTTGGAAACGTTTACTGGGAATTGCATTTTCTGGTTATTTGGAAAACATAGTAAGTTTGTTAATAATTATAAACTTATGGCATGTTTTGTTTTTGCTTTATAACATTCATAATCAACTTGATCTGATTATAGCATATTGATGGAGACCCTAAAAAGGCTGTAAAGGACTATAGAATTCGAATGGCAGGAACATTCTTCCGTGCACGCTTTGATACACAGGAACCACCACCACCAGAGGACCCAAAGGACCCAAAGGTTGTTAAGTAGTTAACTGGTAGATGTAATTATTATACAGTTTTTAGTTAAAACATGTAATTTTTGAATGTAAATAATCTGGGACAGACGCAAGGCTTTTTTTGCGTCCTTGCTTTTGGTTATTTGTCAGACGCAAGGTTTTGTTTGCGTGCTTGCGTATGTTTGATGGGACAGACGCAAGGTCTTGTTTGCGTCCTTGCGTCTCCTTAAATGACATACGCAAGATATTGTTTGCGTGCTTGCGTATGTTTGATGACATACGCAAGGTTTTTCTTGCGTCCTTGCGTCTGTATATAGGTCTACCTTTGCGTCTTGCGTTTGGTTAAGTTGTCCGACGCAAGTGGTGGATTTGCGTCCTTGCGCCTTATGTTGAACAAAAACCATCCATAACACAAATTTAAACAACAAACTGAGACTGATAAATATAAACAACAAACTGAGACTGATAAACAACAAACTGAGACTGATAAACAACAAACTAAAACATGAACTAACTAATTCTGGTCCCCTAATTCTGGTCTAAATTGTACGTTTGAAAAAATTGAGACTGATAAGCTTGCGAAGGTTCGACTTTCTCTTTCGACTTTGACTTTGATTTTGAGGATGTTTTTTTAACCCTCTGAGAAGTAGATTTACCGGTTAGGTCATAAGAAGCGCTACATGTTGTTCGGTTATGACCTGCTTGCTTGCAACGAGTACATGTTCTTACTCTCTTTTCAGTTTCTTCACCTTGAGATGGAATCCGATCGGTACTTTTTGGGCGTCCAGGTGCTCTTTTCTTTTGAATTCGGGGGTTTACGATTTTCAAGGTCTTGGGCCCTGGATCGGACCATTCGGATCGATGGGGCAAAGGAAGGATGTTTTCGGAATATGTATTTATATAAGTTTGAGACAAGAACCAATGTGATACATAACATGTAACATCTTCCACTCCGAAGAGTCGTGCTTCTGCCAATACATGTCCGCAAGGTATGCCTGATAATTGCCATTGCCCACATGTACATGTTCTATCTTCTAGATTAACGAGGCCGTTTTTCCTTCCATCACGCACCTCTATTAGATTATTTATCGGTGGAAATGCTTGCCATCTTCTTGATTTGTTCGTCCTCTTACCTAATTTACGTTCAACATATGGAGTAACCGTTGAAGTAAGACTAACTGCTTTGTTGTGATGTTTGTAAAACCAATCCTGTATAGAAGCGCGAAAAAATTCCAATAACATGCAAACTGGTAGTTTGCAAGCATGTTTGGATAGAGCGTTAATAGACTCTACACTGTTGCTAGTAAGGTATGCATACCTAACATGATCAACATGACTTCTGGACCATTTGTTTAAACCAACGTCATTTAGATACTTGTGAGACGCTTTTAATCTTCGTTTGAAATACACTAACATGATCTTGAAAATCTGA
This sequence comes from Rutidosis leptorrhynchoides, assembly GCF_046630445.1. NCBI lineage: Eukaryota > Viridiplantae > Streptophyta > Magnoliopsida > Asterales > Asteraceae > Rutidosis > Rutidosis leptorrhynchoides. Next base: position 503,591,685 of record NC_092333.1, on the reverse strand, counting down.
CAAACGATAAGCCTTAACCATTTTCCAATAGTGCCATTCAAAATATTTGAATTTGTTGGACATCGTTTTTATGTTCATGAATAGATGACGTGCGCAAAAAGAGTGAAAGGCTTCAGGAAACACATTTGAAATACCATGTGCTATTGAAGGAGCACGATCAGAAATAAAGGTAATCTCTGACACACGATTACTCATACCACAACTTTCTAAATGATCTCTTAGATTGCCAAAAAACCATGACCAAACCTCGTTTGTCTCGCCTTCACCAATTCCATAAGCCAATGGCAAAATTCCGTTATTGGCATCCATTGCAACAGCGACTAAATTTGTACCCAAGTATCCAGCTTTCAAATGTGCACCATCAACGATGATAATAGGGCGAACATTTTGGACAAATGATCGAATCTACATGCAAACAAATCAAATGAGATTGCTATTAGTTTAAGATAAAACAATTTTAGGATGAGTGATACTTACAACTGCGCCAAAAGACATGTAACACATCACGAATCTATTTTCATTGTCAGTCACCACATTTGTCATGCTTCCTGGGTTATGAATCTTAATGTTATAAAGATAAATGAGAAGCATTCTGAACGAGTCATTCATACTGCCACGGAGCATCTCTATTGCATGACACTTGGATCTCCATGCTTGATTGTAAGAAATGCTCACCCGAAAACGGTTGCCAACATCATCACGTATATCTTTTGGGTTATAGTCTCGATTTGCGGCTTTGAACGATTCCATCAGAATACTTCCTAGCACCTTTTTGGTTGCATGTTTATTATTTCTCATAATTTGGGTACATGAGCATGTGTGTACGTCATGCAATTTCTTTATGATGAAGTTGTCAGTGTGGTGTATTTTGTATGCACTACATTTCCACTCACAATTTGGCAACATGCATTTAGCGGTGAATCGAGATTTGTCCGACTTTACAGGCTTAATTTGGAAGTTTTCTTCAAGACATTTTGTGTATAGATGGTTTACAAAATCATCCTTGTTTAAAAAAGTTTGTCGAACTTTAATCAAATCGGATACTCTATAACTGGTTGTTATTTGGCTCGTAGATTAGTCTCTTGGTCATGCTCACTCAATAAAAGTGGCATATTCCAGAATACATCCTTTTTTCTTCCTCTTCTTCATCTTCATCTTGATCTTCTCTGTCATTTTCTTCCTCCGAAGCACTAGACGCGACAACTGATTCAAAAGGGTGATCTATTTTTTTAATTTTACATACGTTCTCAACTCCATAGTTGAAGAAATCAAACTCTTATGTGTTTAGAGGTGGTACTTCAGGTCGTGTTTCTTCCAAATTGGATGTCTGAAGGTTTGTACTCTCCTCGTTTGTTGGTAGGTTTTGTTGGACATCGTGTGTTGGTAGGTTTTGATGGACATTGTGTATTGGTAGGATTTGCACTGACTGTAAGTTTTCTGGGAGTTGATGCATTGTAACTTTGTCGACAATGTAAATATTAATAGGAGCATTTGATATTGCATGTTGTAGAAAATCACGAAAGTCTTCATAATCATCAGTAATATCAAAAACAAGATTATCGACAACACATCTCATTGAAATAGGAGCATTAGGTGGCAAATTAATTTTTCTAAGAACATTTTTTAACAATATTTTTCGAGTAATTGGTTTTTGGGGAGCAACTGGGAGTTTTAATCGTGTTCTAAAACAATCTAGAGGCAAATACATAGGTAAGTTATTAATAAATTGAAAAGAACCACCACAACATATATGAATAACAAAGGTTTCATTATCACTAAAACTCATTATTTAAAACAAAGAAAGTTACCTTAATGACGCTTGAAATTATATGATTTATGTGGAAATGAAGGAAATGAAGTGAAAATGGAGCTCGTAATATGTAGTTCTAGGTATAATAACAAAGAAAGAAATAAAAAGTTATCCGTAATAGTACAAAAATCGTACAAAATCTTATCCACGAAATCATGGAAATCTTATCGGGATAAGACGCAAGACGCAAAGGCGCAAGTCGCAAGACGCAATACGCAAGGACGCAAGGCTGTTTGTTGCGTTTGGAAGTGACGCAAGGTCGCAATGTCGCAAGGTCGCAAAGACGCAAGGTCGCAAGGACGCAAGGAGTCTTGCGCCTTGCGAGGACAAATTGTCAACTTTTTTTTTAAGGGCTGTCAGTCAACATGCTTCAAAAAAGGGCATTTTGGTGATAATCCCAATATATTTGTTATTTTCTTCCCAAAAAAAAATCAACAATTTTATAACAATAAAAAAACTTAATCAAAAGAATAAAGCTCCGTATTACGACCGGGCAAAAAAGAAAACATCTGAGTTTGAACTAATAAAACAACTACGCAAGTTTATTACACAAAACAATAAGAGTATGAAAGCAACACCAAAATAAACAACAAAGGTAAAGAACACAAGAAATAGTTCGCTAAAACAAGAAAGAAACACCACCGCAACATCAAACCCGCTCAAATGTCCTTCATGAACTCGCTGAACCGTTCCTTTTCGGCCCCTTCAATCACCCTTTTCTTTCAAATATTCTTCAATTTTGGCACAGGCTTGCGGTGATTAGAAGAGTTGATAAGGATAACCTTTACTTTATCGCCCTCGTGTCCTTTCATAGTCTCGTCAAAGGACTCAATATGACTAACCTCCTCAGAGCCCAAATTTCTATCAATATGTTTCTTTTCATTTTCTATAATCTAAGTTTTTACGAGAGACAAAATCCTGTAGACCCGTATCAACATCATGAGGGACCCCAATGCAATTCACATCCGATTCTAATGACACCGTAAAGGATGTCTTTAACAAAATCGAAAACACATATTTTGTTATGGGTTAAAGGTACTAAATAACTTTATACTTTCATTTTTGTTCCAATGTAGGCTATATAATATTATTGTAGGCTATATACTTTGAAAAATGTTGTTAATGTAAACCAACTTAAGTTGTTAACCTGATAAATAAGGTATTTGTTATACATGCTAACGTTGCTAATATTTTTTGTTAAAACACCTAGGTGCAAAGCATGCGATGATATTTATGTTTCCTTTTTCCTCATCTTCATTTCATTTTCATCTTCCCCTAAACAAAACCCAAATTTTAAAACCCCATTCCACATGAATACTGATCCAAATTAAAACCGAGCTGAAATAATTTTACAAACTTCAATTTCGAATCGACAGGTATGGAAATCCCATTCCACATTTCTGCGAATGAGTTCAAGAACGATTATAATAACGATTTTGTTGATAGATAAACTAACCTGCGAGTTAATATTAATGAAGAAGATGAAGAACGATTCTGAATACTTTTTTGAAAAGACCATATGTGATTATGTGAACAAAAAGCTTGTGGGATGAAGATGAAAAACGATACAAATCCGGATACAAAATCCATTACAATGATGATGATTTCTATTAATATGTTATAGGAATGATGATGATGATGATCTATGAAACTGGTTTTCAAAAATAGATGTGAGAATTACGAATCTACAAATCTGGAAATCGACATGCTGCTATTCATCTTAATCTGATTCAACAAGGTGATTTTTAGGTTAAGTTGTTTTGACTTAACGAACCTTGTTAACGTACGATAGCCTCAGAGACAACACACACAAAATGAGCAAACAGGGACAATTCTTGTAATTATTTTAAAAAAAAATTGTCAAATAATTAGTTTTGCCAGTTCAGCAGGTAACCGGTCACTAATAGCCTACATTAGAACACTTTTTGAAAGTATATAACCTACACTGGTATTTTTCTGAGTATATACATTGGAACAAAAATGAATGTATAAGACTATTTAGTAGCTTTAACCCTTTGTTTAGACAATTCCCAACCATGACATCTTTCCTGCCCAGGACATACTGCCACATCAGAACATCAACTTTCTCTCTCCATGTCCTCCCTACTTCCTTCCATCACATACCCATAACAAAACGCTACCAATCATGACATCCTTCCTTACATTTTATTATTATTATTATTATTATTATTATTATTATTATTATTATTATTATTATTATTATTAACTAACAAATAAATAATAATTATTATACGTGTAATAATTTTTTTAAACAACGGTTTTATTTTACATGTTTCTTTGTATAAAAAATATAGTTAAAAGCTACATAAACTTAAACATAAATTAAAAACTATTAAACTACGCGTCATCTTAGTTGTAACACCGTACTTTTTAAAAAAAAAAACAGAGCAGAAAGCAAACCAACATATTTTATTACAAAATGTATTAATATTATACAACATACGTTTATTCCAGTGTTACTTAAAACATACAACAATATTATTTTTATTACAAAACATCAGAGTGTAAGCGTGTCAAACATCACTAGCCCACAAACGACTTCTCCTGTCCCGAGCATAAAAGCACCAAACCTACAGGGGAGAAAATGTGGGGGATTAGCACGAAGCTAAATGAATGAGATATCCAGACAGATATCACTAAATAGTCTCAAGCCCAGCATCAATCTAAACACATACATCACGTATCTCAAGAGGACCGGCGACCTGTACGGGGTCCTCAACCACTAGCTGATCGGGCTAGGGCTTACCGATAGTCCCTCCTACTGACTCTCTCGCATAGTCCTCTTGACGCAACGAACGCGTCATTTGAACTATACTACATAGATAGTAGCAACCGAACCCAACCTACCCGGTCAAGGTTGACCTCTTCCACCTACCCGGTCGAAGGTGATCACTTGTGCACATATAACCACTTAACCATATTCACAGAGTATATGTCACACCCCCAAAATGGACCAGGGGAAATTGTGACCAATCATATCATAACACAGTTGTATAAACGAGAACGACTCTATATGAGACTTTTTAAATAAAACCTTTGTTAATAAAACAGCGGAAGCAGTAATAAATGTTTACATTATTATTAAAATGTAAAATAAATGTTTATGAACTAAAATATAATATGCGATGTGGACTCCATGCAAGCATCAAATCTATCATCACAAAGTTGCAAATAGCTAGCTCAATCATCACCTGAGACAAAACATGCTTAAAGTGTCAACCAAAAAGGTTGAGTGAAATTCACAGGTTTTTAAATAATATCCAAAGTTTTAGACCACACGATTTAGTTTAAAGTTGATCAATATAGATATATCAATCTAAAAGTGTTCCTGCAGTTTGTAATATCGCTACTAAACAAGTTTACCCTATGACATCTTGTACTGTCAGTGTCGTGGAATCATTATTATGTAACCAAAGACCAACGGTCGAATGGTTAGAGACGTTACTCTCAATAGGCCTACTCACAATAATTAAGTTTGCATTTAAACGTAGCAATTGATGACATTACGGTAGGGATTTATCATGAATCAAAGCATGGCAGCATAGTTAACAATTTAGTACTTGTGTCTAAGCGTAAAATAGTTATAAAGCAAGCATGAGTCTCACTCCAAAAGTTATAAAAACAGTTATGAAACAGTAAAAAGTGGGGCTATGAAGTTCAACTTAGTAGCAAGTAAGTTATTCCACGCAAAGAAGAATGAACGGAGTAAGTGATCGGAGATCTTAACCTAGAGATATAATCTTTGATTAGTTAATGTCTAACAGACATAAAGTTTGTTTATTAATATAGCAACTATATTAACAGTGACGATTTTCGAGAAAAGTTCCTATTTCTCAAAAGTTTCTATTTTTGAAAACCTACTATTTATGGAAAGCTTCCACTTATAGTAAGCTTCTAGTTTAAGAATGTTCGGGTTATAATCCTCAACAAAGACGTTGTACAATCTCGCCCAAACTTCATTGCTAATATGCAAGTCACTCGAATGATCTATTGTTACCGATCGGCCCAAGATCTCTTGACCAGAATCTAAGTCTTGGCATTCGAGATCCACAAGCGTCCCATAATGGTAAATTTTCTACTAAGGACTCCATACTATTTATAGTAAATTTTGTGAGGTGCTTGTCATTAGTCTACATACTAGAATTAATATGTGTCAAGATGACACTAACTCTTAACAAGCAAGTATGACACTTGTCATTTTGGTAGCTTAGTCATGCAATCTAGATGATAGACTTGGCATATGTCAAAATCATATTGAATCTTAGCTAACAAGAAATATGATTCATCAACTTTTGATATATGTACATGTTGATGATACATATACATACTACTCATCTAATTATTTATTAATTTTTTTTAGCAATAATATCATATTCAAGTTATATAATAATAAAATAATTTAGAGATACTAATAAATTCTAGGCCATAAAAGCGGGTGTTATAAATCTACCCACCTTAAGAAGATTCCGTCCTCGGAATCTGGTCATTGTCGAACAAGTGAGGGTATCTAGACTTCATTATATCTACTGTTTCCCAGGTTAAATTCGATCCTAAACTATGTTTCCATTCTACCAACACCATAGGAATCTGTTTCTTTCGAAGCTTGGTGACTTTTTTATCTAATATTTTAACAGGTTCCTCAACTAACTTTTTATTCATATCCACCTTCAGATCTTACAGAGGAAGAATTTGACGTTCGTCGTTTACCTTGCAATTGCGAAGGTAGCAAACGTTGAAGGTATCATGAATACCTGACAATTCTGGTGGGAGGTCTAACACTACAGTTTGATCGTTTACCACTTTCCTGATACGAAAAGGCCCAATATAGCTATAACGACTATCATTTTTCTATTCAATGCTTTTCCTTATTAAATGCCCAATAAAACAATTAAACTTAATAATTAAACTTTAATCGATAAAGGTTAAGCATTAGGAATTATAAAATACGATAATTAACTTTGTACATTAATTGACAAGTTAATAAAAATAATAAGTTAATAAACTTTTGTGAGTAAATAAATAACTAAAAAGACTTGTGTAATTAAAATGAATAAACTTAAATAATTAAGGGTTATTAAGCTAAATTAAAATACAAGGACTTAAGTGAAAATATTAAAACCCTAGTTCATAAAACCCTAGCCAATTTGGAAGGGCAAAATTACCCTTCTACCCCTCCAAATTTTCAGCCCAAATCACCACCATAACCCCTTCTCCAAGCCTACTTGTTCCCTAAGTAATTCCTTATTAAAACCTAATTCTAGAATGCTCCATTCCTCCCTATAAATAGACTCCTAAGTTAAACCATTCCATGTACTAAATCATAAACAAATCCCTCACTCAAATCTCTCTCTCTCTCCCTCTCCAATTTTCGGCCAAAACTGAAAATTCACCACCACCACCATCGAAATCCTTGATGGTTTCCAAGAAATCTTCAAGTGTTCTTCGCGTTCTTCGTGTTCTTCAAGAATCTTCAAGGTGTTCTTTAAGATATTCAAGGCTTTGATCTTCTATCTTCATCAAGTTCTTCTTTTCTTTGTTAATCTTCTTGGATCTTCAAAGGTATAACATAAAACCTTAATTTATTTTCTTAATTCTTTGATCTTTGTTTTAATCTATATTCACATAAAATCATAAACACATAAACATAAGAACAAACCTAGATCTATACATGTAAAAAAAATATAGATATATACATATGTATGTATAATGTCGACTAGAAAAAAAAAAGAAACTTTGATCTTTAAAAACTCTAGATACAATTAGAAGATTTGTTTGTAGTTAATTAAGGAAACAAAATAACTATATATACATATACATATATATCGACACATATACATATATACTTGTAAAAAATAAATTTTTATATACATATATACATATACACGACATTATATACATATATATACTAAAACCCTAAATTCTAATTTAAATTATACTACTTTAATTAAAACCCTAGTTTTATTAAAAACCTAATTAATTATTAAACCCTAATTCATTAAACCTAACCCTAATTATTTAATACCACTTTAATTATTAAACCCTAATCATTACCTAATCATTATTACATTAAATAAAACCCTAATTTACTAAACCCTAATTTATGAAACCCTAGGACATTAATTACTAAACCCTAGTTAATTAATTACTACTTTAAATAACTAACTCTAATTAATGAAACCCTAATACTACTTACACTATCAATTAACATGTATACACTATTACTATTACTAGCACCTATAACCTACTACTTATATTATAACACTTAAGAATGTTTTGGGATATGTATTAGAGATCTATAGATCTTCGAACTTTCTTGACGAATGGTTCTACGAGACTCTAGGCAGAGGGTTTGGACTTCCGATTTAAAGGGTCCTATGGTTCAAGCCCCTAGATCTCAAATGGCCATTCGAAGGGAAAGGGGTGATTGGAAGCTGAACTAATACGACAAGTATCCTAAAATGGAAAACACTCTTTAGGTAGAAACTTTCTAAGTATAGAAACTTACTAGGAATAGGAACTTAGTGAAACAAACTATACATAAACACGTACTTAAACTCAAACATGGGCAAAACACTTAACTACTCTTAAATGTCATAGGTTGACTTTCCTGCTCACTCGTTCAACTCTATATTCCGAGGAATAACTCTCTCTATACTTACTAAGGTGAATTCATAGCCCCTCTTTACTGCTAGCAAACTTACTTACTTTACTTGGGGTGAGACACATGATGTTTTTTTACTTTTTACACTTTAGACACAAGTACCAAACTGTTAAACTTTGCTATACCCGGCTATGTCCGACTAAGTCCCTACAGTGATATTTTTAATTGCTGTTGCATGCTTAATTATTGGGTGTAGGCCTATCGGGAGTAACGTCCCCGATACATTTGACTCAGTCTTTGTATTACTTGATAATGAAATTAAAACCGACAAGGACAGACACAACTTATCATGGGGCAAACTTGAACATTTAGTCTAAATATCACGCTTTGGCATAACTTTAGATCCTGCGGGTGATCAACTTTACAAACTAAATCTTGTGGTCTAAAACAACGGTCAAACTTTTGTTAAACCTATGAACTTCACTCAACCTTTTTGGTTGACACTTTAGCATGTTTTGTCTCAGGTGCTGTTTGATTCAAGCTTACTTATCTACTGCTTATGTGATGCTACTTGGACATAGGATCAATAGATTATCGCATATTTTACTATTGCATTTAAACATTTACTTTATTCCATTGTAACGACATTTCATTTTCCGATGCGTACTCATTAAAGTTAATTTTCTCATTTAGTATTGTTCTCGTTATTATAATATGTTGGTATATTTTGATATTAAGTCACATTTCGCCCAGGCCCTTACTGGGGGTGTGATAGATTGATATCAGAGCAAAACAGGCTGTTATAGAGAACTAGGATTGCATTTTTGTGTGTGTCTTATTTGCTAGCTAGGGTGCCATAGCAATCTAGGAAACTGTAACCTTTCCTGCCATAGACTTTAAAGCACTTAGGATTACCCTATAATCTTAACATTTATGCTTTTCAAAACTTGACTAAAATATTCTAATCAAAGTCTCTTTCCTAATGATAAGATGTCAAGCTCAAGCGTTAACAAGCCCAACAAGGCAAATCACAACCCTACTACCGAAGTAGGTGTTGGACACTCTGAAACATCAAGACCTGTTCGAAGTCCTTCTTACAGTCCTGCTTCACCAAACTATAGTCCAGATACACTACCTGCTCATCCTGAATTTCACCCAACCCGAGGATCTGAAAGCGAAGGAGAAAGCCCTGCTGATTCTGCTGACTCTGGCTCTTTTCACTCATTGGTGCATAAACCGATGAGTACTCCCGAATGGAATGCTCTTCAAGCTCTCCCTAACTACAACATCGACTTCTCAAAATAAGAACCTAAAGAAGAACTAATTGAAGAATCATCTGAAAACTCAATTCTAAAGAGAAAGCAACCCGAACCCGCTACCAGTCCATTATTCTGTAATAACGAGAAGCATGTAAGGGTGAAGACTGATATCATCAACCTTCAGAGTAGCTGTGAGAAGAATAGGGAGTTTAGTAGACGTCATGTTGCTCGAGTAGAAGTGCGTCTAAACAACCTAGAAAAAGAAAACAAAATCTTGAAGGAAATTATCAAAGAGTCTCTCGACTCTCAAACCGAAAGGCTAGAGAAACTTGTGAAGGATAACATGGAAAAAATGTTGAAGCAGTTCGAGGACGAGAAGAAGAGATATGAAGATTATTTCAATCTTAATATTCTTTAGTTATCTTTCCTATTTTTCCATCTATGTAAAGGGTATGCCTTAAAACTATTTCTAATTCCGAATCGTGTAATAAGGCTTATTTAATGCCTCGTTCCTTAATAAAATAAAGTGTTTTATTTATATCATGTGATATTAATACTTTATCTTATTCCTACTTGTAATTGCTCAACCCTATAATTTGTTAACTTATCCGACTTATGTTCACTTATGTTGCGACATCATGGTTCGTCCAGCTGCACCTACTGTTAACAATATCGTCTTGATTACTGAGCAATTCCAATAACTACTCACTGCCGCACAAGGCAACAACCAAGCTAACAATGTTAATCCTCAACCGAAACCTTGTTTCTACAAGGATTTTTCAAACTATCATCCTCCTGCATTTAAGGGAACTGAGGAAGCTGTCGAACTAGTCCATTGGTTCAAGAAAATGGAATCTATTTTCCGTATTTGCAATTGTGGTGATGACGATCGAGTAAAGTATGCCACTAGCTCATTGGGTGGTAATGCTTTGACTTGGTGGACTGCGCATGCCAAGTCCGTAGGAATTGATAATGCTAATGCAATTCCATGGGACGAAATCAAAAGTATGATGGTCAACAAATTTTGCCCGAGGAGTCAAGTTCAGAAACTTGAAGCTGAGTTGTGGGAACTCAAGGTCAAGGGTACTGATATTGAGAACTACATCAATTGTTATTTGGAACTTTCTACTCTATGTCCTGAGATGTTTCCTACCGAAGCTAGAAGAATTGAGCGGTATATAGAAGGTCTTCCCGAGGATGTTCAAGGGAATGTTATAGCTGCCGAGAAGGTTACTCTGGATACTGTGATTCTTATGGCACAAAATCTGATGTTGGCCAAGAGAAGAAGAGCCTCGGCCAATAAGCAGGTTGAAACCAAGGGTAATGATGGTAAGAAAAAGTTTGAGCCATCTCAAGGTTCGGCTCAGAATGATAATAAGAAGCCTGCGGATAACACAAGGTCGAATTATAAGGGTACTTATCCCTTTTGTATTCGTTGTGAGAGGCGTCACCCTGGGAAGTGTACTGCGATTTGTGCGTTGTGTAAGAAAGTGGGATGTGACGACCCAAAAATTTCCGATCAAAATTAAACTTAATATTTATATGATTTCGACATGATAAGCAAAGTCTGTTAGGTTGAGTCTCAAAATTTTGAATTGTTCAGTCTCAAAATTTTGAATTGTTCAATTGACCATCGACCGTTCTCGACAATTCACGAACAACTATTTGTAAATAGATATGTGTGTATGTATATATAAATAATAATTCGAAATATAATTTGAAGTATTATATGTTGTTATTATTAAAAATTAATAAAATAAAAATAGGATATTATAATAATTATTATTTAAAATATGGCTTTATATATAAATAAAGTATATTAAAAATAAATATTAAATGATTGTAATACTCGTTTGATGTTTTGATTGATATTAAGCAAGTTAAATTCAAACTTATGTAACTTTAAAATAAACGGTGATACGAAGATGAGTTCTATAAATTTTAGGGTTATTAAAAAGGTATTTAGGAATTATTTGTTAAGTTTTAACACTTTTTATATTTCACTCATAAATGAGAGGGACAGTTGATGTAATTTTTATTTAATAATTTATGATCGAATTTTATACCATAATGACTAAAATAAATAAATAAAATTATTGTAAAACTTTAAGAATTTTTCGAAGACTTTTAATCATCACTAATTTATCAACGGAGTACGAAATAATATCCTAATAAAACTGTCGGTAGATTAAAAACAAAACTTTGAATTTAACTGTTCGTAGTGCACGTTTATGAATCATATATTATTTATATTTATTATTATATTATTAATATTACTATATATTACTATTCTAAATTGCCGTGATTGAATTGTGTTCATTGGCTTATTACTAAACCTCATACACACACCACATATTCTATATTAATTCACTATAGATGATTGATGATTGGAGAACAAACACAGTTACATGAAAGTTATATCTTCTTTCTTCAAAATATATATCACTCTATCTTCATACTCTTACATCAAAAATCACATATATAAAAACCCAGAACCATTCTCTCCTCCATTGATAACCCACAATCGGCCATACACATCAAGAACAACTAGCCACCACTCTCACAACTACAACCACCTATGGCTTTTATCTACTATAGTCGAAACCCATAAACCTCCTACATATTGGTTACTACTCAAAATCAACCATCAACTACTGGTCAATATACATACACGCCCGAATAATTTCATCATCAAGCACCCTTTAAACTACTTGTGTTTCATTATATCTACCCGAAAACAAAACCATGAACACCCCATTGAAACGTGCAACAAATCTGGTCCAGTTCATATTAAACCTAAAAACCGAATTATTCGACCCATATGTAACTACTGCATACTTTTTGTTTTGAACAGAGACACCATCTCATTCTTTATATGTATATACATATACAAGGTATGCATTCCATGATCACCACCTAAGCCACCCGTTTGATTTTTTTTTCTTCTTTCGTTTGCTACAAACAACCAAACCACCAACACCACAACTGCTACTGTTTTGTTGCTGTTTGAAAGCCACTCAAACACCACCTTTTCCATTCGAGCAAACCTATAACCATCACCCATTTTGCTACAATCATTTATTTCTTTTTCTGTTACAATCGAGTCCTTATTACAGCCTATTTTTTGTGCCTTTTTCGAGTTCATTCACAGCTATTGCAGCTGCAATACAGCCTGTTCACTGTCTTGGCCGTAAAAACCAAAACCACCACTGTCACACGTTTATTTTTTTATCACAGAATTGAGGAGGCATGATATATTAAATAATTATGATAAAGTTTGATTTGCGTGTTACTTTTTTTTTCTTTTTATTTCTGGCCGACTATAACAATGTAAGATAACCCCACTTGATATAAAGAGTCCACTAGTTTATGTTGCAAAGTTGAAAATATAATAAAGAAATGGAAATCGGGTTTTGTTACAGCATTCTGATTGGGCCACAAGTTTTATTTTTGGGCCGAAAGCTTTGTCTTGATGGTTGGGCCGTGAGGGAGATAAAACCACAAAGGGGGTCGAGCTAGTGAGGTGTGGAACAAATATGAATATATGATAGATAAATATAATATTACGCTTATAATAATGATGGGTAAGGTTTAGTAATTGATGATGATGGTTACGGGATAGTATTGATTTGAATAAGGATGATCCGAGAATTTCGTTGAATCATTTATATACATAAAGTGATAAAGGGGATGTTAAGATGATGAAGTTGATACATGATTATGTAAGGATGATGAGTGAGATTATGATTATGAGATGATCATGATTATGATAAGATTAGGATGTTGATTAGGGTTACGAGTTGGTAATGATACTTTAACCATGATAATATTAGTGAAGATCATGATATCATGTTGATTGGTAATAACAAGTTAATAATGATGATCATGATTATGATCATAGTTATGAAAGAATGATGATGATGTTCGTTTATGATAACCATGATAGATATTAGGATGATTTGAATATGATGATGATGATGATAGATAAGTTAATGATGATGATGGTGACAAAAGTGGAAAACGAACGATATTGATGAGTATATGTATAAGATATCGATTCAAGATGATGAAGATGGTAGATGACGAATGATGTTAAATGGGTTTTTATTAAAAAGACTGTTAGACGGGTTAAATATATTAAGGTAATAATAATAGCAGCAAAACAATAAGCTGATCGATGGTTAAGGATATTATTGGGTTAACGGGACGTCGCGGGTTCAAACCCGGACTTGGGCATTTTTTTAAGGGCTACTTCTTCTTTGAGGTAGAACTTTTATTATTATTATTACTATTATTATTATGAACATAAGAATTATTATTATTAAAAATTATTATCATTATTATTATTTTTTTACAACAAATAAATATTATGCATATAAAATTATACTTATAATAAACATATTTTTTTATATATAAACATTTATATATAACAAATGATGTATTTTTAATATAATATTAATCATATATAAATATTAATATAACTATATAAATATTAGTCATTTTTTTAAAGATACATATAAAATTAAATATATATAATATATAATTTAAGATATAATAAATTTGTTCGATTACAAATATATGTGTTAATATATATAAATGATATAGGTTCGTGAATCTGAGATCAACCCTACACTTGTTAAATGACGTCATATGTATTTTTACTACAAAATACAGTATGGTGAGTTTCATTTGCCCTTTTTACTCTTTACGTTTTTGGGCTGAGAATACATGCAAATGCTTTATTAACTGTTTTACAATATTTATATGCGTGAGTTTCATTTGATCCCTTTTACTCTTTACATTTTTAGGCTGAGAATACATGCAAATGCTTTATTAACTGTTTTACAATATTTATATGCGTGAGTTTCATTTGCTCCCTTTTTAAATGCTTTTGCAAAATATATTTTTGGGACTGAGAATACATGCGCTGCTTTTATAACTGTTTTACGAAATAGACACGAGTAAATGAAACTACATTCTATGGTTGAATTATCGAAATCGAATATGCCCCTTTTTATTAAGTCTGGTAATCTAAGAATTAGGGAACAGACACCCTAATTGACGCGAACTCTAAAGATAGATCTATCGGGCCCAACAAGCCCCATCCAAAGTACCGGATGCTTTAGTACTTCGAAATTTATATCATGTCCGAAGGAGGATCCCGGAATGATGGGAATATTCTTATATGCATATTGTGAATGTCGGTTACTAGGTGTTCAATCTATATGAATGATTATTTTGTCTCTATGCATGGGACGTATATATTATGAGAATTGGAAATGAAATCTTGTGGTCTATCAAAATGATGAATTTTTTTGTTTATGATAAACCTATGAACTCACCAACCTTTTAGTTGACACTTTAAAGCATGTTTATTCTCAGGTATGAAAGAAACCTTCCGCTGTGCATTTGCTCACTTACATGGAGTCGTTTATGGCATATAGAAGTCAGTTCATCGCGATGGTACCAGATGTTATTGTATTTGTTCAGGAAGATTTTGGACGGGGTATGACATGTGGTATCAGAGCGGTGGTCTTAGCGAACCAGGACTTGCATTAGTGTGTCTAACTAGTAGTTGTTAGGATGCATTAATGAGTCTGGACTTCGACCTAGTAGTTGTTAGGATATATTACTAAGTCTGGATTTGAACCTGGTCTGCATGTCAAAAGTTTTACTTACCATTCCTTGTCAAAAAATTCTACCTATCATTTTTAGTCTCGACACGTCTTATTGCAATTATTGCATAGATGGTGTACAGACAAATTCATATCCCATCACATTAGACCTTGTCTGACATGTTTCCTTAATTCTCTCCGTAATCTACGGGATACTCTGTACCATATATAGGTATTAAGTATTCTATGTAATTAGAATATCATCCGATATCCGAAAATCATTTCATATCGAAAATCCTTTATCTAACCGTGCAAGATGAATTCTGCAACCAGTTCAAGTTCCTCGGATTTCGACAGCTATTCCGATATGGATTTTCACTCGAGCTCCGAAAGCAGTGTAACCGGAATGGATCAACCAATCAGTCATCACCAATTCTGGATGAATTAGAGATGGGTTCGTAGTCTATTCAATCATTGGAGACAAGAAGAAGGCGATCCTTCCACCAACCAAATTCACCTTTTGGCGAAGAACCTGAAACACTTACCGGTGAACCTATTAGAAACACCATTTTCACCCTCATTTTCCGAATATCTCGCTATGATTATATTCTATCTAAAATTTTAAACCTTATTCATCCGCTCATTTCGACCGATAATCATCCCGGAATAATAAAAGAAGTCAACGAACTTTGCGCTCGAGTTGTAGCCTGGGAAATTATGGTGCAAAATGTACCAGCTTCAGCAACATTACCGGCATCAACAGTACCACCAACAACAACATTCGCATCCCAAGCCTCAATTTCACAATCTGTCCCACGAACATCAACATCATACGCACCATAGATACCAAGGAGTACCAACAGTAATTAACGATGAAGTATTGATCCATAACTTCATTAATATTCTGCGAAGAATATGTGGTTCCTAATAGTTTTAGAGATTACTTATTCTAGCTCAAATCGAAAATCAAATGAGTCTAATATTATATTGACTCATTAAATGCATAACTACATCTGGAGAAAATATATATGTATATATATTGTCATCAAGATTGTGATTAAAAATTCTTTCGTACAAACTGTTAATGATAAAAATATTTTAACGGGTAGGTAATACCCGAGGAATATTTAGATTTCACATTAATATGTTACACTGTACACTCTTCAAATCTTATTCAACAGTCATTTATTATCCTACTTACACCCACAGATATACGAATCCGTTCACCACATAATAACCATTTTTATTCGATTTCATATTTGGCTTTTGACTTATCAGAATCCAACAAGTGGCATAATGAAGAAAACATTGGACAATTAAAATAAATTAAAATATTGATTATAACATATGAAACTAAACATTTCTTCAAGTTTGCCACTTGATTTCATCTTAAACCTCGTTTGTATCTTGACAATTCCAATCTGAGTTCAAACTTTTCCTGATTCTTGAAAACACCTCAATCGAGAGGATGAACCAACTGCACTTCGTCTACGGAAGAAAAGATTTATGCATATAGTTATGCACCTGAAAAACTCTTGGAACCTGAGTAAAGGTTTAACACGTATCAGTGCTAGCTCCTCTGGCGTTGTTATTACCGAAAAATCACTTTACAATCCCTCTCCAAATTAACCAATTTTGTCACAGCTCCAGCAAATCAACTTCGACTTTTCGTCCGAAACAACCTTATTATAACCTTGATATATATGCGTGCTCATTTATTGTTACCAGAGAACCTTTTATATTCCACCATATTACCATTAGCGTTTAATCATCTAAAAACACAATTCTCTTGAAACCACCTCGGATTGATAACCGACGATTCAGATATAGTAGCATTAAATGCAGAGGAAACAACAAAATTGTAGATGGTCTAAATGGCCAAAAGTTTGATGATAAAGAATGGAGTGTTAGGAACGCTCGATGGAAAATTTGGTACTGAAAAATGAATTGAGCTAACCATGAAGGAGACCAAGGACAAATACAAGGACCAAACCCTATATTCAAAGAATCCAGGTAATTCTGGATCCAATGAAATCTTTAGAGAATATCTTGCTCCGAAGTCATGTTAAAATCTTGCGAAAAAATTTTTCTTCATCAACCTTCGAACTTAGAAATTCCAAAATATCATCATAAATATCTTCGATATTTCTGATGATATTTTCATAAATATTCTTGTTCGAAATTATCTACCTCTTCGTGTTTTCTGTATTCCATTATATTGGAAACTTCTGAAAAATCTAAGTATAAATTATGAATGAATTGTGGAGAAGTGTTGGGAATTGAAGCATGTGTTAGTATAATATAATGACGCCCGGCCAACATGATTATATTACAGTAAGTCATGCTGAGTTTCTAATGAAACGTGATGATGGTTCACAGTAGATCATACCATTATCATGTGCCATGTTACATAACTCTTTCATTCTACTTAACTTCTGTACATATCAAGAAAATATATTCTTGATGGTTCTATCTTCCGTGATGTTGATAAATTTGAAAATCAAATCGTGCTATCACGTTCTTTCCTGCTTAGAACATTATAATCATTCGAAACTCCATACTTACGAACTCTGGACCATTACTTGCTTTACCTGAAGTCGGGAAGAGAAAAACAAAAGCATGGAACTTCTAAATATAAGAGAAAATATAAAGCCCAACAACAACACCGAAATTACAAACTGTGTATATCAATGCGTATAGCGATATAAAGACACGGGAGAATGAAAAACATTATAACCCCAAGGTAATAGTAGAAGTAAATAGATTTTTCTGGTGGAAGATTGAAAAGAAGAATGACAGAAGTGATAATTAGAAAAATATCAAGGATTAGAACAGAATTAAGCATTTTCACAATCTTTTGGATATACGAACTAAGAAAGAAAGTATAGGAATGGCGAGAATAATGGAACAGAAGAGTTTAATTTATAATGGAAATATCAGACAGGGTAATTGAGGCAGATTACCGCATTTAATTATAGAGATCCTAATTTCTTTAAATCCCTAAGAATTTGATTTTATTCAGATTTCAAAGATTTCTTTAAATCCCTTGAATTTCGGAAATCCACCGTGACTACGTCAAAAGTTAAATCTCTATCTCAATCTGTTCTGACAGCTTCAATCGTACGCTCCACATAATCGAATCGTTTTATCTATATTAGTTAATAATGATAAAACTTTATTTATCAACTCACATTCATCATGAAAACATTTTTATTGTTAGCCATGACCCCCTCAACCAAATTTCGGGACGAAATTTCTTTAACGGGTAGGTACTGTGATGATCCAAAAATTTCCGATCAAAATTAAACTTAATATTTATATGATTTCGACATGATAAGCAAAGTCTGTTAGGTTGAGTCTCAAAATTTTGAATTGTTCAGTCTCAAAATTTTGAATTGTTCAATTGACCATCGACCGTTCTCGACAATTCACGAACAACTATTTGTAAATAGATATGTGTGTATGTATATATAAATAATAATTCGAAATATAATTTGAAGTATTATATGTTGTTATTATTAAAAATTAATAAAATAAAAATAGGATATTATAATAATTATTATTTAAAATATGGCTTTATATATAAATAAAGTATATTAAAAATAAATATTAAATAATTGTAATACTCATTTGATGTTTCGATTGATATTAAGCAAGTTAAATTCAAACTTATGTAACTTTAAAATAAACGGTGATACGAAGATGAGTTCTATAAATTTTAGGGTTATTAAAAAGGTATTTAGGAATTATTTGTTAAGTTTTAACACTTTTTATATTTCACTCATAAATGAGAGGGACAGTTGATGTAATTTTTATTTAATAATTTATGATCGAATTTTATACCATAATGACTAAAATAAATAAATAAAATTATTGTAAAACTTTAAGAATTTTTTGAAGACTTTTAATCATCACTAATTTATCAACGGAGTACGAAATAATATCCTAATAAAACTGTCGGTAGATTAAAAACAAAACTTTGAATTTAACTGTTCGTAGTGCACGTTTATGAATCATATATTATTTATATTTATTATTATATTATTAATATTACTATATATTACTATTCTAAATTGCCGTGATTGAATTGTGTTCATTGGCTTATTACCAAACCTCATACACACACCACATATTCTATATTAATTTACTATAGATGATTGATGATTGGAGAACAAACACAGTTACATGAAAGTTATATCTTCTTTCTTCAAAACATATATCACTCTATCTTCATACTCTTACATCAAAAATCACATATACAAAAACCCAGAACCATTCTCTCCTCCATTGATAACCCACAATCGGCCATACTCATCAAGAACAACTAGCCACCACTCTCACAACTACAACCACCTATGGCTTTTATCTACTATAGTCGAAACCCATAAACCTCCTACATGTTGGTTACTACTCAAAATCAACCATCAACTACTGATCAATATACATACACGCCCGAATAATTTCATCATCAAGCACCCTTTAAACTACTTGTGTTTCATTATATCTACCCGAAAACAAAACCATGAACACCCCATTGAAACGTGCAACAAATCTGGTCCAGTTCATATTAAACCCAAAAACTGAATTATTCGACCTATATGTAACTACTGCATACTTTCTGTTTTGAACCGAGACACCATCTCATTCTTTATATGTATATACATATACAAGGTATGCATTCCATGATCACCACCTAAGCCACCCGTTTGATTTTTTTTTCTTTCGTTTGCTACAAACAACCAAACCACCAACACCACAACTGCTACTGTTTTGTTGCTGTTTGAAAGCCACTCAAACACCACCTTTTCCATTCGAGCAAACCCATAACCATCACCCATTTTGCTACAATCATTTATTTCTTTTTCTGTTACAATCGAGTCCTCATTACAGCCTATTTTTTTGTGCCTTTTTCGAGTTCATTCACAGTTATTGCAGCTGCAATACAGCCTGTTCACTGTCTTGGCCGTAAAAACCAAAACCACCACTGTCACACGTTTGTTTTTTTATCACAGAATTGAGGAGGCATGATATATTAAATAATTATGATAAAGTTTGATTTGCGTGTTACTTTTTTTTTTCTTTTTATTTCTGGCCGACTATAACAATGTAAGATAACCCCACTTGATATAAAGAGTCCACTAGTTTATGTTGCAAAGTTGAAAATATAATAAAGAAATGGAAATCGGGTTTTGTTACAGCATTCTGATTGGGCCACAAGTATTATTTTTGGGCCGAAAGCTTTGTCTTGATGGTTGGGCCGTGAGGGAGATAAAACCACAAAGGGGGTCGAGCTAGTGAGGTGTGGAACAAATATGAATATATGATAGATAAATATAATATTACGCTTATAATAATGATGGGTAACGTTTAGTAATTGATGATGATGGTTACGGGATAGTATTGATTCGAATAAGGATGATCCGAGAATTTGGTTGAATCATTTATATACATAAAGTGATAAAGGGGATGTTAAGATGATGAAGTTGATACATGATTATGTAAGGATGATGAGTGAGATTATGATTATGAGATGATCATGATTATGATAAGATTAGGATGTTGATTAGGGTTACGAGTTGGTAATGATACTTTAACCATGATAATATTAGTGAAGATCATGATATCATGTTGATTGGTAATAACAAGTTAATAATGATGATCATGATTATGATCATAGTTATGAAAGAATGATGATGATGTTCGTTTATGATAACCATGATAGATATTAGGATGATTTGAATATGATGATGATGATGATAGATAAGTTAATGATGATGATGGTGACAAAAGTGGAAAACGAACGATATTGATGAGTATATGTATAAGATATCGATTCAAGATGATGAAGATGGTAGATGACGGATGATGTTAAATGGGTTTTTATTAAAAAGACTGTTAGACGGGTTAAATATATTAAGGTAATAATAATAGCAGCAAAACAATAAGCTGATCGATGGTTAAGGATATTATTGGGTTAACGGGACGTCGCGGGTTCAAACCCGGACTTGGGCATTTTTTTAAGGGCTACTTCTTCTTTGAGGTAGAACTTTTATTATTATTATTATTACTATTATTATTATGAACATAAGAATTATTATTATTAAAAATTATTATCATTATTATTATTTTTTTACAACAAATAAATATTATGCATATAAAATTATACTTATAATAAACATATTTTTTTATATATAAACATTTATATATAACAAATGATGTATTTTTAATATAATATTAATCATATATAAATATTAATATAACTATATAAATATTAGTCATTTTTTTAAAGATACATATAAAATTAAATATATATAATATATAATTTAAGATATAATAAATTTGTTCGATTACAAATATATGTGTTAATATATATAAATGATATAGGTTCGTGAATCCGAGATCAACCCTACACTTGTTAAATGACGTCATATGTATTTTTACTACAAAATACAGTATGGTGAGTTTCATTTGCCCTTTTTACTCTTTACGTTTTTGGGCTGAGAATACATGCAAATGCTTTATTAACTGTTTTACAATATTTATATGCGTGAGTTTCATTTGATCCCTTTTACTCTTTACATTTTTGGGCTGAGAATACATGTAAATGCTTTATTAACTGTTTTACAATATTTATATGCGTGAGTTTCATTTGCTCCCTTTTTAAATGCTTTTACAATATATATTTTTGGGACTGAGAATACATGCGCTGCTTTTATAACTGTTTTACAAAATAGACACGAGTAAATGAAACTACATTCTATGGTTGAATTATCGAAATCGAATATGCCCCTTTTTATTAAGTCTGGTAATCTAAGAATTAGGGAACAGACACCCTAATTGACGCGAACTCTAAAGATAGATCTATCAGGCCCAACAAGCCCCATCCAAAGTACCGGATGCTTTAGTACTTCGAAATTTATATCATGTCCGAAGGAGGATCCCGGAATGATGGGGATATTCTTATATGCATATTGTGAATGTCGGTTACCAGGTGTTCAATCTATATGAATGATTATTTTGTCTCTATGCATGGGACGTATATATTATGAGAATTGGAAATGAAATCTTGTGGTCTATCAAAATGATGAATTTTTTTTGTTTATGATAAACCTATGAACTCACCAACCTTTTGGTTGACACTTTAAAGCATGTTTATTCTCAGGTATGAAAGAAACCTTCCGCTGTGCATTTGCTCACTTACATGGAGTCATTTATGGCATATAGAAGTCAGTTCATCGTGATGGTACCAGATGTTATTGTATTCGTTCAGGAAGATTTTGGACGGGGTATGACATGGGACACGTTGCTAAGACGTGTAAGACTCCTCCAAAGGATAAGGCTATTGTTCCAGCCAAAGCTCCTCCAACATGCTATACATGTGGAGAAAAGGGACACATTAGTCCTAATTGTCCTAAGAAGAAGGATAATCCCACTACTGGAGCTAATGCTACTGCTGCAAAGGGTCGTGCGTTTGCTATCACTGCTGCTGAAGCCCGAGATGAGGATGAGGTCATCACGGGTACGTATCTTGTCAATAATTGTTATGCAACTATTTTATTCGATACTGGTGCCGACCGAAGTTACGTGTCTAGTGATTTTTGTACCCTATTTACTGAAAAGCCTCAACCCTTAGAAACTAAACGATTAGTAGAAGTAGCCAACCGAAAGATCATGCAAGTCAATAAAATCTATAAAAACTGCAACTTAGTCTTAGTCGATAAGGAATTTAAGATAGGCCTTTTGCCGGTCGAACTCGGGAGTTTTGACGTTGTATTCAGAATGGATTGGTTACGTCCATTACATGCTGCCATCATGTGTTACGATAAAACTGTTCATGTTCCATTGGGAAATGGAGAGACTCTCATCATCCAAGGTGAAAAGAGTGGTTCCAATCTCAACATTATCTTCTGTATTAAAACTCGCAAATACCTTATGAAAGGTTATCCAGCAATTCTAGCTCACATTAAGATGATTGAATCGAAAGAGAAGCGTATTGAAGATGTACCAGTGGTTAAAGACTTTCCCGATGTGTTTCCCGAAGATCTTCCTGGTCTTCCACCTCCTCGACAAGTGGAATTTCAAATTGATTTAACTCCTGGTGCTGCTCCTATTGCTAAAGCGCCGTATCGTTTAGCACCCTCCGAGATGAAGGAATTATCCAACCAGCTCCAAGAACTATTGGATAAAGGTTTCATTCATCATAGCTCGTCCCCATGGGGAGCTCCTATTCTGTTTGTTAAGAAGAAAGATGGTACGTTAAGGATGTGTATAGATTATCGTGAACTTAACAAGTTTACTATCAAGAACCGTTATCCGTTTCCGCGTATTGATGATCTATTCAACCAACCTCAAGGGTCAAGCGTCTATTCAAATATTGATTTGAGATCTGGTTATCACCAACTCCAAGTCAAGGAATCCGATATTCCTAAGACTGCTTTTCGTACTCGATATTGTAACGACCCTACATTTTTCGTTATCTTTTACCATTAATTATTTAACGACCGTTAACTGTTATTCATGCCATGTCATTTCTATGACCTATATTATTATTTTTGTAATAATATATTAATTATTATGTGTTATATGAATATTTGTATTCATATCTTAAATTGTACGTTTCTACGTGTCGCGGATTTCTATCCGGCGAATCTTTTCGGTTTTCAAACCAACGGTCGAGCTTTTGGGATTTTTAAGTCCTAATTATTTTAAATATGATATTTTAATGTCATGTGTTCATATTTAGTGTTTATATATTTTATTCGTCGCGTATTTGTTATCTCCCCGAAAAATCAATCGCGTAGTAGCATTTTCGCGTTTCGGGTTTCGTTCGGGCGTTCGGGCTAAAATCTTTTAGTCCATACTTCAATATGGCCCACAAGTTGGGCCCACCCTTCTGTTTTTGGCCGAAAATATCAAGGGGAGGGGGTGGTTTTGCCAAATTTTGAAACTAGTGATGCATTTGTTCAAAACACCACTTTTACTTCTCATTTTCAACCAAAACCTTAATTTGTGAAATCCTCTCTTCCTCCTCCCTTTTCTTGGCCATCACCTGCATCCTCAACATCACCATCATTCACCAAAAATTCAAGCTTGATTCATGGGGCTTTTAGTATAATCGGATTCATCTCTCGTTCTCTACGCGACTACATCATTTGATTCTTGATTAGGGTATAAACCCTAACCCTAAATTTTTAATTTTTATTTATTTTTCTGTATTTTATGTTTATATTATTAGTATGATGATTATTAGTTGTTGTAATGTTGATTGTATGCGTAGAATTACTCGTAAACATATGTTTTCGGTTTGATATTTTTGGGACAGCAGATTTTTCGTGTGTTTCTGATATTGTAACTGATGTTGATCATAAAATAAAGTATATAAATGAGTTCCTCTCATCAAGACATTAATTTTAGGCTCCGGATTCATGTCGTTTCGATTCCCGGAACCCTAATTATGATCAAAATGGTATTTTGTTAAGATTGAAATGTGATCTTGGTATGAACCAGGTTTGGTCCGACTTTGTGACCATATTTGGTGACTTTAGCTTGTGTTAGTGTGTTAGTACTGATGGTGGGGCGAACTTTCATGTTCGGGTCATCTCAATCCGAGCCACGAATCACCCGTTACGTCTAAAACACGTTTTTGATTGAATTGAAGTTCCAAGTAGTGTATTGGATGTATATCACGACTTGTGGGCTGTTCATGGTGTGTTATTGAGTGTACCAAAGTGTCGGGTGGTTTTCTTAGGCGGAGATATATGTAAGGCTTGCCGAAAACCGACACCCGGGGCTCAGGATACGACCCGATGAACTTTTGATTTAAAACTTTGACTAATTATTAAACTTATGATATAAATAATGAATTTCATTATCATTTAATTACTTATGATATAAAAAGTAATTATTATAATTTAAGACTTATGATATATATTTATTATATCATTTAATTATTACTTATGATTTAATTAACATTTTAATTAAACTTATGATTAATAACACTTTTATTATTAATGGAAAATACTTATGATAAGTATTAAACTTATATTATAAGATTATTATTATAAGACTTATAATAAAGATTAATTAATTATTTAATTATTATAAGGCTTAGTTATTATTTAATTATAATTTAATTATTAAATACTTATGATTTAATAATTATAATTAGAAACTTATGATATGATTAATAATTCATTATTAATTAATAATACTTATGACATCATTTAAAATTTATTATTAATTAATAATACTTATATTATGACTAATATTTAATTAATTAATTAAATACTTATGTTATATTAATTATATCATTTAAACTTATATTAACTTTAATAATTCATTTTAATTTAATTAAACTTATGTTATGACATAATTAGACATATTTAACTTTAATAAACATTATAACTTACATTATTATTATAACTTACACTTTTAAAATTAACGTTGACTATGTTTGAC
The DNA here is from genome assembly GCF_046630445.1 of Rutidosis leptorrhynchoides. Taxonomy (NCBI): domain Eukaryota; kingdom Viridiplantae; phylum Streptophyta; class Magnoliopsida; order Asterales; family Asteraceae; genus Rutidosis; species Rutidosis leptorrhynchoides. Next base: position 503,565,921 of record NC_092333.1, on the reverse strand, counting down.
CAAGGTTGACTTTTGAGTTGACTTCCGGTTGACTTTGACTTTCAGTTGACTTTTGTTGACTTTCTAAATAAGGAAACTTTCCTAACTTAAAACTTTCCTAAAATAGAAAATTTCCAAAAATAGAAACTTTCCTAAAATAGAAACTTTCCAAAAATAGAAACTTTCCAAAAATGGAAACTTTCCAAAAATGGAAACCTGCTAAAAATAGAAACTTTCTAAAAATAGAAAGTGTGTGTCCGTACGCTGTTCCGATCAAACCGATGCATGTTGAGTATTGTTCTATGACTACTTGCAACATGTACAATAGCTATCATACTAAGACTTGACCTAAGTTAGTTATTTATATCGACCTGCTTTATTTATAGGTCGGCGTTGTGATCATTCCTGATCACTTTACTTTGTTGCTGTTCGCATTTTTGTGTGGTTTCTTCATTTGCTATTAAGGTGAGTTATAGTCCCATTTTTCTACTTTAACTCTTTTGGGATGAGAATACATGCAATTTATTTTATATTTTAGACACAAGTGGAAGTTGATTTAAATTATTCATTGTGAGTCGAACAAAAATATTCCCTAATCTGGTAATTGTAATCACCGGTTTCTACTGGTGAACACGAATCTTATGGATAGATCTATCGGGTTTGACAACCCCATTTCGAGCTAGTCGCGCTAGCAATTTATAATCAGAATGTTTAGTACTTCGTAATTTGTTGTAGATACACTTGTTCGGTGTATATTATTTATTGTGTTTGGCAAGGGTAAATAAATGGTTAAGTGGTTACCAGGTGGCTCACGGAAAATGGAATAATGTTTTTATATGTTTTCTAGCATATAATTTTGTGGTCCAAAAGGGAGTTTTTATGTTTTCAAACATAAATTTTTATGGTTTAAATTAAATATTGTTTGCAATATTAAACCTATAATTCACTCAACATTTTTGTTGACAGTTACTCGCATGTTTTATTCTCAGGTTCATGATAGATTGCTTCCGCTGTGCTTAGAGAGTCTGCATATTTATGATGGCAGCTTTTGTTAAACATTAACTTGCATTCTATTTTGATACATTTAATAGTGGATGCTGTTGACTTTGTTTTGGTCAACTTTTGGTTAAGTAATAATGTACGGTTTCTCTAAACTTACATATTTTGGTAGGTTTCCTTTATAGGAAATCATTTTTAAATAAAGAATGCAAGATTATTTATTAAATTCATATAGAGTTGTGATCAAGCTGTGGGACCAAGATAACGATGGTCGTCAAGTGTACTTTGACGGGTCGTTAAAGTTGGTATCAGAGCCTTGGTTGTAGGGAATTAGGCTGCATTGATGTCGTTACCTGAGTCAATAGGGTGCATTAGTGAGTCTAGTCTACAGCCCGGCCTATAAAATATTATTATATGTGACTATTTGTATCGTATTGGTATGTATATTGTTATCATACATACATCTCTATTATGTTCTGAATCCGGGAGGAACTCCCATTCCGATTTAAACGTATTCTCTGACTCATGCGAACTTATCCTTATAAGAACACCTCGGGTAGTGAAATCGAGGAATGTCATTCTTAACTTCTGAAATTCTCGACATTTCTATGTCATCTATTATGGTTATGTATATAACGTTTGAGTTATATTACGCGAGATGTCATTCTTGACTTCTAAATGCTCGGCATTTCAATGTCAGCTATTATGTTTAGGTATATAACATTCTTGGGATTAAACTTACCATTAAGTTCGTTGATAGAAACTCTTACACCACTTTGGATTCCGGTTTTATAAAATTTGTTGGGAAGTCTTTGCGCTCATAAAAATTTTCCCTCTTATGTTTGGACATGGCCGAAACGCGGACCGATAAATCAATTTTCTGGGGTACACTCGGTGGTCACCCTATTGTAGAAAAGGCGCTATGTGGGTTTCTACCCCAACTGTTGTTTTAGGAGTATCATGGATATATTTTACACTAGACCGTTTGAGGAGTTTCTACTCTCAATATTCGCTGTCAACCGCAACACCCTCGAAAACATCAATCCTATGATCCAATACTTTGAGGTGCATGAAATTATTTTTGGAGATTCATCTCACCTGAAGTCGGCCATTCTTTATAACCCATGATTCACGTTCTTTTCATCTGCACATAAATTTAAGAATATGGATGAATCCAAGATTTCCTCGCTCATTATACAAGGAAGTTCACTCTCGTTGAAATATCACACCTTTCGTACGTCTTCCTTTCGGAAATGTAATGAAAATTCACTTTGAAGTCCATGATCCTCGTTATCTCCCTTGAAAGAATTTCCTTATATATCTATGCCACCGATGTAACTACTCTATATATTTCTTCCTTCGTTGTTGCAACTATATTTCATTCGTCCCAGTTCGTCCCCTTGGGGAGCTCCTATTTTGTTTGTTAAGAAGAAAGATGGTTCGTTTCGTTTGTGCATTGATTATCGTGAAGTGAACAAGCTTATGGTTAAGAATCGTTACCCTTTTTCGAGAATTGATGATCTGTTCGATCAGCTTCAAGGTTGCTAATATTTTTTGTTAAAACACCTAGGTGCAAAGCATGCGATGATATTTATGTTTCCTTTTTCCTCATCTTCATTTCATTTTCATCTTCCCTTAAACAAAACCCAAATTTTAAAACCCCATTCCACATGAATACTAATCCAAATTAGTGTTTATATATTTTATTCGTCGCGTATTTGTTATCTCCCCGAAAAATCAATCGCGTAGTAGCGTTTTCGCGTTTCGGGTTTCGTTCGGGGGTTCGGGCTAAAAGCTTTTAGTCCATACTTCAATATGGCCCACAAGTTGGGCCCACCCTTCTGTTTTTGGCCAAAAATATCAAGGGAGGGGGTGGTTTTGCCAAATTTTGTAACTAGTGATGCATTTGTTCAAAACACCACTTTTACTTCTCATTTTCATCCTAAACCTTAATTTGTGAAATCCTCTCTTCCTCCTCCCTTTTCTTGGCCGTCACCTGCATCCTCAACATCACCATCATTCACCAAAAATTCAAGCTTGATTCATGGGGCTTTTAGTATAATCGAATTCATCTCTTCGTTCTCTACGCGACTACAATCATTTGATTCTTGATAAGGGTATAAACCATAACCCTAGATTTTTAATTTTTATTTATTTTTCTGTATTTTTTGTTTATATTATTAGTATGATGATTATTAGTTATTGTAATGTTGATTGTATGCGTAGAATTACTCGTAAACATATGTTTTCGGTTTGATATTTTTGGGACAGCAGATTTTTCATGTGTTTCTGATATTATAACTGATGTTGATCATAAAATAAAGTATATAAATGAGTTCCTCTCATCAAGACATTAATTTTAGGCTCCGGATTCATGTCATTTCGATTCCCGGAACCCTAATTATGATCAAAATGGTATTTTGTTAAGATTGAAATGTGATCTTGGTATGAACCAGGTTTGGTCCGACTTTGTGACCATATTTGGTGACTTTAGGGTGTGTTAGTGTGTTAGTACTGATGGTGGGGCGAACTTTCAGGTTCGGGTCATCTCAATCCGAGCCACGAATCACCCGTTACGTCTAAAACACGTTTTTGATTGAATTGAAGTTCCAAGTAGTGTATTGGATGTATATCACGACCTGTGGGCTGTTCATGGTGTGTTCTTGAGTGTACCAAAGTGTCGGGTGGTTTTCTTAGGCGGAGATATATGTAAGGCTCGCCGAAAACCGACACCCGGGGCTCAGGATACGACCCGATGAACTTTTGATTTAAAACTTTGACTAATTATTAAACTTATGATATAAATAATGAATTTCATTATCATTTAATTACTTATGATATAAAAAGTAATTATTATAATTTAAGACTTATGATATATATTTATTATATCATTTAATTATTACTTATGATTTAATTAACATTTTAATTAAACTTATGATTAATAATACTTTTATTATTAATGGAAAATACTTATGATAAGTATTAAACTTATATTATAAGATTATTATTATAAGACTTATAATAAAGATTAATTAATTATTTAATTATTATAAGGCTTAGTTATTATTTAATTATAATTTAATTATTAAATACTTATGATTTAATAATTATAATTAGAAACTTATGATATGATTAATAATTCATTATTAATTAATAATACTTATGACATCATTTAAAATTTATTATTAATTAATAATACTTATATTATGACTAATATTTAATTAATTAATTAAATACTTATGTTATATTAATTATATCATTTAAACTTATATTAACTTTAATAATTCATTTTAATTTAATTAAACTTATGTTATGACATAATTAGACATATTTAACTTTAATAAACATTATAACTTACATTATTATTATAACTTACACTTTTAAAATTAACGTTGACTATGTTTGACCAAGGTTGACTTTTGAGTTGACTTCCGGTTGACTTTGACTTTCAGTTGACTTTTGTTGACTTTCTAAATAAGGAAACTTTCCTAACTTAAAACTTTCCTAAAATAGAAAATTTCCAAAAATAGAAACTTTCCTAAAATAGAAACTTTCCAAAAATAGAAACTTTCCAAAAATGGAAACTTTCCAAAAATGGAAACCTGCTAAAAATAGAAACTTTCTAAAAATAGAAAGTGTGTGTCCGTACGCTGTTCCGATCAAACCGATGCATGTTGAGTATTGTTCTATGACTACTTGCAACATGTACAATAGCTATCATACTAAGACTTGACCTAAGTTAGTTATTTATATCGACCTGCTTTATTTATAGGTCGGCGTTGTGATCATTCCTGATCACTTTACTTTGTTGCTGTTCGCATTTTTGTGTGGTTTCTTCATTTGCTATTAAGGTGAGTTATAGTCCCATTTTTCTACTTTAACTCTTTTGGGATGAGAATACATGCAATTTATTTTATATTTTAGACACAAGTGGAAGTTGATTTAAATTATTCATTGTGAGTCGAACAAAAATATTCCCTAATCTGGTAATTGTAATCACCGGTTTCTACTGGTGAACACGAATCTTATGGATAGATCTATCGGGTTTGACAACCCCATTTCGAGCTAGTCGCGCTAGCAATTTATAATCAGAATGTTTAGTACTTCGTAATTTGTTGTAGATACACTTGTTCGGTGTATATTATTTATTGTGTTTGGCAAGGGTAAATAAATGGTTAAGTGGTTACCAGGTGGCTCACGGAAAATGGAATAATGTTTTTATATGTTTTCTAGCATATAATTTTGTGGTCCAAAAGGGAGTTTTTATGTTTTCAAACATAAATTTTTATGGTTTAAATTAAATATTGTTTGCAATATTAAACCTATAATTCACTCAACATTTTTGTTGACAGTTACTCGCATGTTTTATTCTCAGGTTCATGATAGATTGCTTCCGCTGTGCTTAGAGAGTCTGCATATTTATGATGGCAGCTTTTGTTAAACATTAACTTGCATTCTATTTTGATACATTTAATAGTGGATGCTGTTGACTTTGTTTTGGTCAACTTTTGGTTAAGTAATAATGTACGGTTTCTCTAAACTTACATATTTTGGTAGGTTTCCTTTATAGGAAATCATTTTTAAATAAAGAATGCAAGATTATTTATTAAATTCATATAGAGTTGTGATCAAGCTGCGGGACCAAGATAACGATGGTCGTCAAGTGTACTTTGACGGGTCGTTAAAGTTGGTATCAGAGCCTTGGTTGTAGGGAATTAGGCTGCATTGATGTCGTTACCCGAGTCAATAGGGTGCATTAGTGAGTCTAGTCTACAGCCCGGCCTATAAAATATTATTATATGTGACTATTTGTATCGTATTGGTATGTATATTGTTATCATACATACATCTCTATTATGTTCTGAATCCGGGAGGAACTCCCATTCCGATTTAAACGTATTCTCTGACTCATGCGAACTTATCCTTATAAGAACACCTCGGGTAGTGAAATCGAGGAATGTCATTCTTAACTTCTGAAATTCTCGACATTTCTATGTCATCTATTATGGTTATGTATATAACGTTTGAGTTATATTACGCGAGATGTCATTCTTGACTTCTAAATGCTCGGCATTTCAATGTTAGCTATTATGTTTAGGTATATAACATTCTTGTTATATTACGTGCCTATGTGCTTTAGTTTTTGAACCGGAAAACGTCATTCTTGACTTTTAGAGATTCTTGGTACTTCGGAGACATTTTTATGTCATCGTTACTCCTATTCATTACTTTCGATGTTTTTGTCTCTTGTGCTATCCTTAGCACATTGTTTAAGAAATTGTTTTAGAGAAATTGTGTGGAAATTCGAGGTTGATCGCGTGTCCTGACCTCATGTAGTGCTATTGGAATGGAACTATGAATTAGTGAAATATAATGGCGTCAGGCCAACGTGATTATATTACGTTAATTCATAAAGAAGTCCCAATATTGTGACATGAGGAATAGAAAGCGAGTCAAAGAAAATTTTTACACTACTCATTTAGAAATTTCGATGTATTACATGGGTAGGGAAAATATTCATTATCTTATTTGTTGATATACGAGGAGCTCGTCTTAACTAGATTATCTATCTCATGCTCCACCCTTTCATAACTCGCTTGTTAGCAACAGCTTCGCTCGGGAACAGTTTTGGCCCAAGGACTTATGTCCTGATATTAGTCAAAACAACATTTAACTCATTGGTTTTCATGACCCCGTAACATTTGTTGGTCAAATGTCGCACGGCGATTCAAGTCCTTTACTCGATCTTCCACGATCTTACTTCAACTTGTAACCTCTGAAATACAGATACTCTGTTATCATCGGGAGTTTTACATATTTGTTTAACTGGGCGGTTCTCACGAGATTTATGGGTGAATAGAAGTAATGAAATATTTTGTCATGTATACAATTTATAAAATCATATATATACGTATGGATTCAAATGAATAAATTACCCTTACCTATTTCGGCTAGTACGTAGTATATACTAAATCATACCTTCAAAATTATATTAAAAACCACTCAATTATTAAGCTGGTTGACTAAGTCAATTTGTTTTATATAAAATGGTACACGTTGTACATACTTCTAAATTTACTAAGAACTTCGTTTCGTTTATGTTGTCACATCAAACATATAAAGCTTTTCAAAACCCCTTTTGATTGATAATATCAAATTTTCGCATTACTCTATAGAGTGTTTGGATCACGGTTCTTCTTGTTCTCCGTTTAAGGATGAAACTTACCATTAAGTTCGTTGATAGAAACTCTTACACCACTTTGGATTCCGGTTTTATAAAATTTGTTGGGAAGTCTTTGCGCTCATAAAAATTTTCCCTCTTATGTTTGGACATGGCCGAAACGCGGACCGATAAATCAATTTTCTGGGGTACACTCGGTGGTCACCCTATTGTAGAAAAGGCGCTATGTGGGTTTCTACCCCAACTGTTGTTTTAGTGAGTATCATGGATATATTTTACACTAGACCGTTTGAGGAGTTTCTACTCTCAATATTCGCTGTCAACCGCAACACCCTCGAAAACATCAATCCTATGATCCAATACTTTGAGGTGCATGAAATTATTTTTGGAGATTCATCTCACCTGAAGTCGGCCATTCTTTAAAACCCATGATTCACGTTCTTTTCATCTGCACATAAATTTAAGAATATGGATGAATCCGAGATTTCCTCGCTCATTATACAAGGAAGTTCACTCTCGTTGAAATATCACACCTTTCGTACGTCTTCCTTTCGGAAATGTAATGAAAATTCACTTTGAAGTCCATGATCCTCGTTATCTCCCTTGAGAGAATTTCCTTATATATCTATGCCACCGATGTAACTACTCTATATATTTCTTCCTTCGTTGTTGCAACTATATTTCATTCGTCCCAGTTCGTCCCCTTGGGGAGCTCCTATTTTGTTTGTTAAGAAGAAAGATGGTTCGTTTCGTTTGTACATTGATTATCGTGAAGTGAACAAGCTTATGGTTAAGAATCGTTACCCTTTTCCGAGAATTGATGATCTGTTCGATCAGCTTCAAGGTTGCTAATATTTTTTGTTAAAACACCTAGGTGAAAAGCATGCGATGATATTTATGTTTCCTTTTTCCTCATCTTCATTTCATTTTCATCTTCCCTTAAACAAAACCCAAATTTTAAAACCCCATTCCACATGAATACTAATCCAAATTAAAACCGAGCTGAAATAATTTTACAAACTTCAATTTCGAATCGACAGGTATGGAAATCCCATTCCACATTTCTGCGAATGAGTTAAAGAACGATTATAATAACGATTTTGTTGATAGATAAACTAACCTATGAGTTAATATTAATGAAGAAGATGAAGAACGATTCTGAATACTTTTTTGAAAAGACCATATGTGATTATGTGAACAAAAAGCTTGTGGGATGAAGATGAAAAATGATACAAATTCGGATACAAAATCCATTACAATGATGATGATTTCTATTAATATGTTATAGGAATGATGATGATGATGATCTATGAAACTGGTTTTCAAAAATAGATGTGAGAATTACGAATCTACAAATCTGGAAATCGACATGCTGCTATTCATCTTAATCTGATTCAACAAGGTGATTTTTAGGTTAAGTTGTTTTGACTTAACGAACCTTGTTAACGTACGATAGCCTCAGAGACAACACACACAAAATGAGCAAACAGGGACAATTCTTGTAATTATTTTAAAAAAAAATTGTCAAATAATTAGTTTTGCCAGTTCAGCAGGTAACCGGTCACTAATAGCCTACATTAGAATACTTTTTGAAAGTATATAACCTACACTGGTATTTTTCTGAGTATATACATTGGAACAAAAATGAATGTATAAGACTATTTAGTAGCTTTAACCCTTTGTTTAGACAATTTCCAACCATGACATCTTTCCTGCCCAGGACATACTGCCACATCAGAACATCAACTTTCTCCCTCCATGTCCTCCCCACTTCCTTCCATCACATACCCATAACAAAACGCTACCAATGATGACATCCTTCCTTACATTTTATTATTATTATTATTATTATTATTATTATTATTATTATTATTATTATTATTATTATTATTATTATTATTAACTAACAAATAAATAATAATTATTATACGTGTAATAATTTTTTTAAACAACGGTTTTATTTTACATGTTTCTTTGTATAAAAAATATAGTTAAAAACTACATAAACTTAAACATAAATTAAAAACTATTAAACTACGCGTCATCTTAGTTGTAACACCGTACTTTTTTTTTAAAACAGAGCAGAAAGCAAACCAACATATTTTATTACAAAATGTATTAATATTATACAACATACGTTTATTCCAGTGTTACTTAAAACATACAACAATATTATTTTTATTACAAAACATCAGAGTGTAAGCGTGTCAAACATCACTAGCCCACAAACGACTTCTCCTGTCCCGAGCATAAAAGCACCAAACCTACAGGGGAGAAGATGTGGGGGATTAGCACGAAGCTAAATGAATGATATATCCAGACAGATATCACTAAATAGTCTCAAGCCCAGCATCAATCTAAACACATACATCACGTATCTCAAGAGGACCGGCGACCTGTACGGGGTCTGAAATGTCCCATTCTTATTGATTAAAAACGTTCCATATTAATTGATTTCGTTGCGAGGTTTTGACCTCTATATGAGACGTTTTTCAAAGACTGCATTCATTTTTAAAACAAACCATAACCTTTATTTCATAAATAAAGGTTCAAAAAGCTTTACGTAGATTATCAAATAATGATAATCTAAAATATCCTGTTTACACACGACCATTACATAATGGTTTACAATACAAATATGTTACATCGAAATCAGTTTCTTGAATGCAGTTTTTACACAATATCATACAAACATGGACTCCAAATCTTGTCCTTATTTTAGTATGCAACAGCGGAAGCTCTTAGTATTCACCTGAAAATAAACATGCTTTAAACGTCAACAAAAATGTTGGTGAGTTATAGGTTTAACCTATATATATCAAATCGTAACAATAGACCACAAGATTTCACATTTCAATACACATCCCATACATAGATATAAAAATCATTCATATGGTGAACACCTGGTAACCGACATTAACAAGATGCATATATAAGAATATCTCCATCATTCCGGGACACCCTTCGGATATGATATAAATTTCGAAGTACTAAAGCATCCGGTACTTTGGATGGGGTTTGTTAGGCCCAATAGATCTATCTTTAGGATTCGCGTCAATTAGGGTGTCTGTTCCCTAATTCTTAGATTACCAGACTTAATAAAAAGGGGCATATTCGATTTCGATAATTCAACCATAGAATGTAGTTTCACGTACTTGTGTCTATTTTTTAAATCATTTATAAAATCTGCATGTATTCTCATCTCAAAAATATTAGATTTTAAAAGTGGGACTATAACTCACTTTCACAGATTTTTACTTCGCCGGGAAGTAAGACTTGCCCACTGGTTGATTCACGAACCTATAACAATATATACATATATATCAAAGTATGTTCAAAATATATTTACAACACTTTTAATATATTTTAATGTTTTAAGTTTATTAAGTCAGCTGTCCTCGTTAGTAACCTACAACTAGTTGTCCACAGTTAGATGTACAGAAATAAATCGATAAATATTATCTTGAATCAATCCACGATCCAGTGTATACGTATCTCAGTATTGATCACAACTCAAACTATATATATTTTGGAATCAACCTCAACCCTGTATAGCTAACTCCAACATTCACATATAGAGTGTCTATGGTTGTTACGAAATATATATAGATGTGTCGACATGATAGGTCGAAACATTGTATACGTGTCTATGGTATCTCAAGATTACATAATATACAATACAAGTTGATTAAGTTATGGTTGGAATAGATTTGTTACCAATTTTCACGTAGCTAAAATGAGAAAAATTATCCAATCTTGTTTTACCCATAACTTCTTCATTTTAAATCCGTTTTGAGTGAATCAAATTGCTATGGTTTCATATTGAACTATATTTTATGAAGCTAAACAGAATAAGTATAGGTTTATAGTCGGAAAAATAAGTTACAAGTCGTTTTTGTAAAGGTAGTCATTTCAGTCGAAAGAACGACGTCTAGATGACCATTTTAGAAAACATACTTCCACTTTGAGTTTAACCATAATTTTTGGATATAGTTTCATGTTCATAATAAAAATCATTTTCCCAGAATAATAACTTTTAAATCAAAGTTTATCATAGTTTTTAATTAACTAACCCAAAACAGCCCGCGGTGTTACTACGACGGCGTAAATCCGGTTTTACGGTGTTTTTCGTGTTTCCATGTTTTAAATCATTAAGTTAGCATATCATATAGATATAGAACATGTGTTTAGTTGATTTTAAAAGTCAAGTTAGAAGGATTAACTTTTATTTGCGAACAAGTTTAGAATTAACTAAACTATGTTCTAGTGATTACAAGTTTAAATCTTCGAATAAGATAGCTTTATATGTATGAATCGAATGATGTTATGAACATCATTACTAACTCAAGTTCCTTGGATAAACCTACTGGAAATGAGAAAAATAGATCTAGCTTCAAAGGATCCTTGGATGGCTTGAAAGTTCTTGAAGCAGAATCATGACACGAAAACAATTTCAAGTAAGATTTCCACTCGAAATAAGATTGTTATAGTTATAGAAATTGAATTAAAGTTTGAATATGATTATTACCTTGTATTAGAAAGATAACCTACTGTAAGTAACAAAGGTTTCTTGATCTTGGATGATTATTTGGAATGGATTTAGAAAACTTGGAAGTAAACTTGCAATCTTGGAAGTATTCTTGATTTTATGAAACTAGAACTTTTGGAATTTATGAAGAACACTTGGAACTTGAAGATAGAACTTGAGAGAGATCAATTAGATGAATAAAATTGAAGAATGAAAGTGTTTGTAGATGTTTTTGGTCGTTGGTGTATGGATTAGATATAAAGGATATGTAATTTTGTTTTCATGTAAATAAGTCATGAATGATTACTCATATTTTTGTAATTTTATGAGATATTTCATGCTAGTTGCCAAATGATGGCTCCCAAATGTGTTAGGTGACTCACATGGGCTGCTAAGATCTGATCATTGGAGTGTATATACCAATAGTACATACATCTAAAAGCTGTGTATTGTACGAGTACGAATACGGGTGCATACGAGTAGAATTGTTGATGAAACTGAACGAGGATGTAATTGTAAGCATTTTTGTTAAGTAGTAGTATTTTGATAAGTGTCTTGAAGTCTTTCAAAAGTGTATGAATACATATTAAAACACTACATGTATATACATTTTAACTGAGTCGTTAAGTCATCGTTAGTCGTTACATGTAAACGTTGTTTTGAAACCTTTAGGTTAACGATCTTGTTGAATGTTGTTAACCCATTGTTTATTATAACACATGAGATGTTAAATTGTTATACTATCATGATATTATGATATATAATATATCTTAGTATGATATATATACAGTTAAATGTCGTTACAACGATAATCGTTACATATATGTCTCGTTTCGAAATCATTAAGTTAGTAGTCTTATTTTTACATATGTATTTCATTGTTAATACACTTAATAATATATTTACTTATCATTTAACATAATTAACCAAGTGTATCAATATCTTAATATGATTCATATGTACCTAGTAAGACGTTGTTATAACGATAATCGTTATATATATCGTTTTCGAGTTTCTTAAATTAATAGCCTCATTTTTATGTATATAACTCATTGTTAAAATACCTAATGAGATACATACTTATAATAAAGTCATGTTAACTATATATATAACCATATACATTTCATCGTATAGTTTTTACAAGTTTTAACGTTCGTGAATCACCGATCAACTTGGGTGGTCAATTGTCTATATGAAACCTATTTCAATTAATCAAGTCTTAATAAGTTTGATTGCTTAACATGTTGGAAACACTTAATCATGTAAATAACAATTTCATTTAATATATATATAAACATGGAAAAGTTCGGGTCACTACAGTACCTAGCCATTAAATAAATTTCGTCCCGAAATTTTAAGCAGTTGGAGGTGTTGACGTATCTTCTGGAAATAAATGCGGGTATTTCTTCTTCATCTGATCTTCATGCTCCCAGGTGAACTCGGGTCCTCTACGAGCATTCCATCGAACCTTAACAATCGGTATCTTGTTTTGTTTAAGTCTCTTAACCTCACGATCCATTATTTCGACGGGTTCTTCAATGAATTGAAGTTTTTCATTGATTTGGATTTTGTCAAACGGAATAGTGAGATCTTCTTTAGCAAAACATTTCTTCAAATTTGAGACGTGGAAAGTGTAATGTACAGCCGCGAGTTGTTGAGGTAGCTCCAGTTGGTAAGCTACTGGTCCGACACGATCTATAATCTTGAATGGTCCAATGTACCTTGGATTTAGTTTCCCCCGTTTACCAAATCGAACAACGCCTTTCCAAGGTGAAACCTTAAGCATGACCATTTCTCCAATTTCAAACTCTATATCTTTTCTTTTACTGTCCGCGTAGCTCTTTTGTCGACTCTGGGCGGTTTTCAATCTTTGTTGAATTTGGATGATTTTCTCGGTAGTTTCTTGTATTATCTCCGGACCCGTAATCTGTCTATCCCCCACTTCACTCCAACAAATCGGAGACCTGCACTTTCTACCATAAAGTGCTTCAAACGGCGCCATCTCAATGCTTGAATGGTAGCAGTTGTTGTAGGAAAATTCTGCTAACGGTAGATGTCGATCCCAACTGTTTCCAAAATCAATAACACAAGCTTGTATCATGTCTTCAAGCGTTTGTATTGTCCTTTCGCTCTGCCCATCAGTTTGTGGATGATAGGCAGTACTCATGTCTAGACGAGTTCCCAATGCTTGCTGTAATGTCTGCCAGAATCTTGAAATAAATCTGCCATCCCTATCAGAGATAATAGAGATTGGTATTCCATGTCTGGAGACGACTTCCTTCAAATACAGTCGTGCTAACTTCTCCATCTTGTCATCTTCTCTTATTGGCAAGAAGTGTGCTGACTTGGTGAGACGATCAACTATTACCCAAATAGTATCATAACCACTTGTAGTCCTTGGCAATTTAGTAATGAAATCCATGGTAATGTTTTCCCATTTCTATTTTGGGATTTCAGGTTGTTGTAGTAGACCTGATGGTTTCTGATGTTCAGCTTTGACCTTAGAACACGTCAAACATTCTCCTACATATTTAGCAATATCGGCTTTCATACCTGGCCACCAAAAATGTTTGTTAAGATCCTTGTACATCTTCCCCATTCCAGGATGTATTGAGTATCTGGTTTTATGAGCTTCTCTAAGTACCATTTCTCTCATATCTCCAAATTTTGGTACCCAAATTCTTTCAGCCCTATACCGGGTTCCGTCTTCCCGAATATTAAGATGCTTCTCTGATCCTTTGGGTATTTCATCCTTTAAATTTCCCTCTTTTAAAACTCCTTGTTGCGCCTCCTTTATTTGAGTAGTAAGGTTAGTGTGAATCATTATATTCATAGATTTTACTCGAATAGGTTCTCTGTCCTTTCTGCTCAAGGCGTCGGCTACCACATTTGCCTTCCCCGGGTGGTAACGAATCTCAAAGTCGTAATCATTCAACAATTCAATCCACCTACGCTGCCTCATATTCAGTTGTTTCTGATTAAATATGTGTTGAAGACTTTTGTGGTCGGTATATATAATACTTTTGACCCCATATAAGTAGTGCCTCCAAGTCTTTAATGCAAAAACAACCGCGCCTAATTCCAAATCATGCGTCGTATAATTTTGCTCGTGAATCTTCAATTGTCTAGACGCATAAGCAATCACCTTTGTCCGTTGCATTAAAACACAAACGAGACCTTGCTTTGATGCGTCACAATAAATCACAAAATCATCATTCCCTTCAGGCAATGACAATATAGGTGCCGTAGTTAGATTTTTCTTCAATAATTGAAACGCCTTCTCTTGTTCATCCTTCCATTCAAATTTCTTCCCTTTATGCGTTAATGCAGTCAAGGGTTTTGCTATTTTGGAGAAATCTTGGATGAATCTTCTGTAGTAACCAGCCAATCCTAAAAATTGACGTATATGCTGCGGAGTTTTTGGGGTTTCCCACTTTTCAACGGTTTCGATCTTTGCTGGGTCCACCTGGATACCTTCTTTGTTCACTATGTGACCGAGGAATTGAACTTCTTCTAACCAAAATGCACACTTTGAAAACTTAGCATACAGTTTTTCTTTCCTCAATACTTCTAGCACTTTTCTCAAATGTTCTTCGTGCTCTTGATCATTCTTTGAGTAAATAAGTATGTCATCTATGAAAACAATGACAAACTTGTCAAGATAGGGCCCACACACTCGGTTCATAAGGTCCATGAACACAGCTGGTGCGTTAGTCAATCCAAAAGGCATAACCATAAACTCGTAATGACCATAACGCGTCCTAAAAGCAGTTTTTGGAATATCATCCTCCTTTACTCGCATTTGATGATATCCAGAACGTAAATCGATCTTTGAATAAACCGACGAGCCTTGTAGTTGATCAAATAAGTCGTCAATTCTCGGCAGTGGATAACGGTTTTTGATGGTAAGTTTGTTCAACTCTCTGTAGTCAATACACAACCTAAATGTACCATCCTTCTTCTTGACAAACAAAACAGGAGCTCCCCATGGTGAAGTGCTTGGTCGAATGAAACCACGTTCTAATAGTTCTTGCAGTTGGCTTTGTAGTTCTTTCATCTCGCTGGGTGCGAGTCTATAAGGAGCACGAGCTATTGGTGCAGCTCCTGGTACAAGATCTATTTGAAATTCAACAGATAGATGTGGAGGTAGTCCCGGTAATTCTTTTGGAAATACATCGGGAAATTCTTTTGCGACGGGAACATCATTGACGCTCTTTTCTTCAGTTTGTACTTTCTCGACGTGTGCTAGAACAGCATAGCAACCTTTTCTTATTAGTTTTTGTGCCTTCAAATTACTAATAAGATGTAGCTTCATGTTGCCCTTTTCTCCGTACACCATTAAGGGTTCTCCTTCTTCTTGTACAATGCGAATTGCATTTTTATAACATACGATCTCTGCTTTCACCTTCTTCAGCCAGTCCATGCCAACTATTACATCAAAACTCCCTAACTCTACTGGTATCAAATCAATCTTAAATATTTCGCTACCCAGTTTAATTTCTCGATTCTGGCATATATTATCTGCTGAAATTAATTTACCGTTTGCTAATTCGAGTAAAAATTTACTATCCAACGGCGTCAATGGACAACTTAATTTAGCACAAAAATCTCTACTCATATAGCTTCTATCCACACCCGAATCAAATAAAACGTAAGCAGATTTATTGTCAATAAGAAACGTACCCGTAACAAGCTCCGGGTCTTCCTGTGCCTCTGCGACATTAATATTGAAAACTCTTCCGCGGCCTTGTCCATTCGTGTTCTCCTAGTTCGGGCAATTTCTAATAATGTGGCCCGGTTTTTCACATTTATAACAAACTACATTGTCATAACTTGCTCCGACACTACTTGCTCCGCCATTACTCGTTCCGACACCATTTGTTCCTTTCGTTCTGTTAACCCCTGGTCCGTAGACCTCACACTTCGCCGCGCTATGACCATTTCTTTTACACTTGTTGCAAAATTTGGTGCAGAACCCCAAGTGATACTTTTCACACCTTTGGCATAGCTGCTTCTGATTGTTGTTGTTGTTGCGGTTGTTATTGTTGTTGGGATGATTGTTGTAGTTGCTGTTGTTGTTGTTGTTGTTGTTGTTGTTGTTGTTGGGCCATTTGTTGTAGTTGCGATTGTTGGGATAATTGTTGCGATTATTATTGTAATTGCTGTTGTTGTTGTATTGGTGATTCATATCACCGTTTTCCTCCCACTTTCTTTTGACTTGCTTCACATTAGTCTCTTCAGCCGTCTGTTCTTTAATTCTTTCCTCAATCTGGTTCACTAGTTTGTGAGCCATTCTACATGCCTGTTGTATGGAGGCAGGCTCGTGTGAACTTATATCTTCTTGGATTCTTTCCGGTAATCCTTTCACAAACACGTCGATCTTCTCTTCCTCATCTTCGAACGCTCTCGGACACAATAGGCACAATTCTGTGAATCGTCTCTCGTACGTGGTAATATCAAATCCTTGGGTTCGTAACCCTCTAAGTTCTGTATTGAGCTTATTAACCTCGGTTCTGGGACGGTACTTCTCATTCATTAAGTGCTTGAATGCTGACCACGGTAGTGCGTACGCATCATCTTGTCCCACTTGCTCTAGATAGGTATTCCACCATGTTAACACAGAACCTGTGAAGGTATGCGTAGCGTACTTCACTTTGTCCTCTTCAGTACACTTACTTATGGCAAACACCGATTCGACCTTCTCGGTCCACCGTTTCAATCCGATCGGCCCTTCGGTTCCATCAAATTCCAAAGGTTTGCAGGCAGTGAATTCTTTGTAGGTGCATCCTACACGATTTCCTGTACTGCTAGATCTACGGTTATTGTTGGTATGTTGCGCAGCCTGTACTGCGGCTATGTTTGAAGCTAGAAAAGTACGGAATTCCTCTTCATTCATATTCACGGTGTGTCGAGTAGTTGGTGCCATTTCTTTCAAAATAGTCAAATGGAACAAGTTAATCATACAGAATATTAAGAGTAGTTAATAGTATTTCGTAGCATAATATGAACTCATTTATAAAAGCTTTTTCTTCATATTAGCGTTTTATAAGTTTAAATTCGGGTAGTACCTACCCGTTAAGTTCATACTTAGTAGCTAATATACAATTCAACTACTACAATTCTATATGAAAAAATGATTATAATAATATTTCGCGTTCAAACTTTTATACAATATTTTACAAACTTACAATACCGCTTATTTTACATAAAGCATGAAATATAGCACACAATAACTTTGTTACAAGATAGTTGTGAAGATAATTCTAGCTAGTACACAAGTCGTTCAGCAAAGGCAATAAAGACAAGTAATTCATACGTCCAGAAATAAGTCATGCATTCTGGTTTTACTAGGACTACTTCCCATCCTTGGTCTTGTGGAACATAACCATTATGGCCGTTGATAAGACAGCGTGTTGTAACATCGTCAAAGGGACGAGGGTTATGTAATGACCAACAGTCTCGTAATAACCTAAAAACCTCATTTCTTACCCTAATTACCGACTCCGTCACTTGTGGGAACATTTTGTTTAATAGTTGTAGCCCGATGTTCTTTTTATCACTTTGGTGAGAAGCGAACATTACTAACCTGTAAGCATAGCATGCTTCTTTATGTTACATGTTAGCCGCTTTTTCTAAATCATGAAATCCTATATTCGGATACATTGAGTCAAAATAATTTCTTAACCCGTTGCGTAAAATAGCATTTGGGTTCTCCGCAATATATGCGTCAAAGTAAACACATCGTAACTTATGGGTTTCCCAATGTGATATCCCCCATCTTTCAAACGAAAGTCTCTTATAAACCAAGACATTCTTGGAACGTTCTTCGAATGTCTTACAAACTGATTTCGCCGTAAATAGTTGTGCCGAAGAATTCTGACCGACTCTAGACAAGATTTCATCAATCATGTCTCCGGGTAGGTCTCTTAAAATATTGGGTTGTCTATCCATTTTGTGTTTTTATACAGTAAAATAGACAAGAGTTAGATTCATAAAAAAAAATACTTATTAATACTAGCAATTTTTACATATATCATAAAGCATAAGCACACTATATTACATATATTACACCACACGAATACAACTATCTTATTCCGACTCGCTCGTTTCTTCTTCTTCAGTTTTGGCTCATTTTGCCAAGTTTCTAGGGATATATGATGTTCCCCTAATACGAGCTGTCGTTTTCCACAACGGTTTAGAAAAACCTGGTGGTTTAGAGGTTCCCGGGTCATTGTTACAACTTAAGGGCTTCGGGGGTTGACGATACATATAAAGTTCATCGGGGTTGGAATTAGATTTCTCTATTTTTATGCCCTTTCCCGTATTATTTTCTTTTGCCTTTTTAAATTCAGTTGGGGTAATTTCTATAACATCATCGAAATTCTCGTCGGAATCCGATTCATCGGAGAATTGGTAATCCTCCCAATATTTTGCTTCCTTGGCGGAAACACCATTGACCATAATTAACCTTGGTCGGTTGGTTGAGGATTTTCTTTTACTTAACCGTTTTATTATTTCCCCCACCGGTTCTATTTCCTCCTCCGGTTCCTCCTCTTCCGGTTCTGATTCTTCTTCCAGTTCTGATTCTTCTTCCGGTTCTTCTTCGGGAACTTGTGAATCAGTCCAATATATATTCGACTCTTCGTTATTATTAGGTGAGTCAATGGGATTTGTGCTAGAGGTAGACATCTATCACACAATATCAAACATGTTAAGAGATTAATATATCACATAATATATACATGTTAATAATATATAGTTTCCAACAAAAATGTTAAGCAATCATTTTTAAAGAAAACACGGTCGAAGTCCAGACTCACTAATGCATCCTAACAAACTCGATAATACACACTAATGCAAATTTTCTGGTTCTCTAAGACCAACGCTCGGATACCAACTGAAATGTCCCGTTCTTATTGATTAAAAACGTTCCATATTAATTGATTTCGTTGCGAGGTTTTGACCTCTATATGAGACGTTTTTCAAAGACTGCATTCATTTTTAAAACAAACCATAACCTTTATTTCATAAATAAAGGTTCAAAAAGCTTTACGTAGATTATCAAATAATGATAATCTAAAATATACTGTTTACACACGACCATTATATAATGGTTTACAATACAAATATGTTACATCGAAATCAGTTTCTTGAATGCAGTTTTTACACAATATCATACAAACATGGACTCCAAATCTTGTCCTTATTTTAGTATGCAATAGCGGAAGCTCTTAGTATTCACTTGAGAATAAACATGCTTTAAACGTCAACAAAAATGTTGGTGAGTTATAGGTTTAACCTATATATATCAAATCGTAACAATAGACCACAAGATTTCATATTTCAATACACATCCCATACATAGAGATAAAAATCATTCATATGGTGAACACCTGGTAACCGACATTAACAAGATGCATATATAAGAATATCCCCATCATTCCGGGACACCCTTCGGATATGATATAAATTTCGAAGTACTAAAGCATCCGGTACTTTGGATGGGGTTTGTTAGGGCCAATAGATCTATCTTTAGGATTCGCGTCAATTAGGGTGTCTGTTCCCTAATTCTTAGATTACCAGACTTAATAAAAAGGGGCATATTCGATTTCGATAATTCAACCATAGAATGTAGTTTCACGTACTTGTGTCTATTTTGTAAATCATTTATAAAACCTGCATGTATTCTCATCCCAAAAATATTAGATTTTAAAAGTGAGACTATAACTCACTTTCACATATTTTTACTTCATCGGGAAGTAAGACTTGGCCACTGGTTGATTCACGAACCTATAACAATATATACATATATATCAAAGTATGTTCAAAATATATTTACAACACTTTTAATATATTTTGATGTTTTAAGTTTATTAAGTCAGCTGTCCTCGTTAGTAACCTACAACTAGTTGTCCACAGTTAGATGTACAGAAATAAATCGATAAATATTATCTTGAATTAATCCACGACCCAGTGTATACGTATCTCAGTATTGATCACAACTCAAACTATATATATTTTGGAATCAATCTCAACCCTGTATAGCTAACTCCAACATTCACATATAGAATGTCTATGGTTGTTCCGAAATATATATAGATGTGTCGACATGATAGGTCAAAACATTGTATACGTGTCTATGGTATCTCAAGATTACATAATATACAATACAAGTTGATTAAGTTATGGTTGGAATAGATTTGTTACCAATTTTCACGTAGCTAAAATGAGAAAAATTATCCAATCTTGTTTTACCCATAACTTCTTCATTTTAAATCCGTTTTGAGTGAATCAAATTGCTATAGTTTCATATTGAACTCTATTTTATGAATCTAAACAGAATAAGTATAGGTTTATAGTCAGAAAAATAAGTTACAAGTCGTTTTTGTAAAGGTAGTCATTTCAGTCGAAAGAACGACGTCTAGATGACCATTTTAGAAAACATACTTCCACTTTGAGTTTAACCATAATTTTTGGATATAGTTTCATGTGCATAATAAAAATCATTTTCCCAGAATAACAAATTTTAAATCAAAGTTTATCATAGTGTTTAATTAACTAACCCAAAACAGCCCGCGGTGTTACTACGACGGCGTAAATCCGGTTTTACGGTGTTTTTCGTGTTTCCATGTTTTAAATCATTAAGTTAGCATATCATATAGATATAGAACATGTGTTTAGTTGATTTTAAAAGTCAAGTTAGAAGGATTAACTTTTATTTGCGAACAAGTTTAGAATTAACTAAACTATGTTCTAGTGATTACAAGTTTAAACCTTCAAATAAGATAGCTTTATATGTATGAATTGAATGATGTTATGAACATCATTACTACCTCAAGTTCCTTGGATAAACCTACTGGAAATGAGAAAAATAGATCTAGCTTCAAAGGATCCTTGGATGGCTTGAAAGTTCTTGAAGCAGAATCATGACACGAAAACAATTTCAAGTAAGATTTCCACTCGAAATAAGATTGTTATAGTTATAGAAATTGAATTAAAGTTTGAATATGATTATTACCTTGTATTAGAAAGATAACCTACTATAAGTAACAAAGGTTTCTTGATCTTGGATGATTATTTGGAATGGATTTAGAAAACGTGGAAGTAAACTTGCAATCTTGGAAGTATTCTTGATTTTATGAAACTAGAACTTTTGGAATTTATGAAGAACACTTGGAACTTGAAGATAGAACTTGAGAGAGATCAATTAGATGAATAAAATTGAAGAATGAAAGTGTTTTTAGGTGTTTTTGGTCGTTGGTGTATGGATTAGATATAAAGGATATGTAATTTTGTTTTCATGTAAATAAGTCATGAATGATTACTCATATTTTTGTAATTTTATGAGATATTTCATGCTAGTTTCCAAATGATGGCTCCCACATGTGTTAGGTGACTCACATGGGCTGCTAAGAGCTGATCATTGGAGTGTATATACCAATAGTACATACATCTAAAAGCTGTGTATTGTACGAGTACGAATACGGGTGCATACGAGTAGAATTGTTGATGAAACTGAACGAGGATGTAATTGTAAGAATTTTTGTTAAGTAGAAGTATTTTGATAAGTGTCTTGAAGTCTTTCAAAAGTGTATGAATACATATTAAAACACTACATGTATATACATTTTAACTGAGTTGTTAAGTCATCGTTAGTCGTTACACGTAAACGTTGTTTTGAAACCTTTAGGTTAACGATCTTGTTGAATGTTGTTAACCCATTGTTTATTATAACAAATGAGATGTTAAATTGTTATATTATCATGATATTATGATATATAATATATCTTAGTATGATATATATACAGTTAAATGTCGTTACAACGATAATCGTTACATATATGTCTCGTTTCGAAATCATTAAGTTAGTAGTCTTATTTTTACATATGTATTTCATTGTTAATACACTTAATAATATATTTACTTATCATTTAACATAATTAACCAAGTGTATCAATATCTTAATATGATTCATATGTACCTAGTAAGACGTTGTTATAACGATAATCGTTATATATATCGTTTTCTAGTTTCTTAAATTAATAGTCTCATTTTTATGTATATAACTCATTGTTAAAATACCTAATGAGATACATACTTATAATAAAATAATGTTAACTACATATATAACCATATATATGTCATCGTATAGTTTTTACAAGTTTTAATGTTCGTGAATCACCGATCAACTTGGGTGGTCAATTGTCTATATGAAACCTATTTCAATTAATCAATTCTTAACAAGTTTGATTGCTTAACATGTTGGAAACACTTAATCATGCAAATAACAATTTCATTTAATATATATATAAACATGGAAAAGTTCGGGTCATTACAGGGTCCTCAACCACTAGCTGATCGGGCTAGGGCTTACCGATAGTCCCTGCTACTGACTCTCTCGCATAGTCCTCTTGACGCAACGAACGCGTCATTTGAACTATACTACATAGATAGTAGCAACCGAACCCAACCTACCCGGTCAAGGTTGACCTCTTCCACCTACCCGGTCGAAGGTGATCACTTGTGCACATATAACCACTTAACCATATTCACAGAGTATATGTTACACCCCCAAAATGGACCAGGGGAAATTGTGACCAATCATATTGTGACGATCGCTCCAAATCCATATGGACGAACACGTCATTCATTGATTTCATTGCGAGGTATTTGACCTCTATGTGATACGTTTTGTAACATTGCATTCGTTTGAAAAGGTATTTCATAAATGAATATATAAATTCCAGGTTTTTTTACATCTGATGATTCCTACGTATAGACAATCACCATTTAAATGGTTTACAATAATACATCTGTTGACAATACAGTCAAAATAAGATACATGGTAATGGTTTGGTGAATGCAAGTTTCTTGTATATAGCATGTATGACTCTAAGCACATATCTTGTATCACGTATAAGCAAACAGCGGAAGACTTCTAGAATCCTGAGAATAAACATGCTTCAAGTGTCAACACAAAGGTTGGTGAGTTCATAGTTTTAATATTACACATAATCCGTATATCAATGTGGATTACAAAAGTTCAGTTGTTTTATTCAAAATGTTTATCAATAGGTTTTACATAAAAGGTGGATCACAAGATTTCAGTTGTTTCATCCGAAACGTTTATCAATCGGTTCTACAAAATTGAGCACCCTGGTAACTAAACTTTAATGCTTATATTATTTGTACCCTTTGTATAATCATCTTAATAATACACGCAAACCAACGTGTACGCTTCTCAAATAGCATACGTCCGTTAAAAGGCTAGCGCTCTAGCTCGGACGGAAACTCGTTTTGAAAATTACTTGGACAGCACTCCGTCGTAATATTTTTTTTGTACATTATTATTTTTGTATCGCAAAAATAATAACACTAATAATAATAAAAAAATAATAAGATTAATAATAATCTTAATAATAATAATAATAATAATAATAATAATAATAATAATAATAATAATAATAATAATAATAAATAATAAATAATATTACGGAGTATATATATATTTGTGTATGTGTGTGATTTAAATCGAGCGAAAACACTGAAATTTATAGATGTGGCCTGAAATCTGGAGTCATGCGACTCGCATGGAAATGGCCTTCTGGCCATGCGACTCGCATGAGGACCAGGGATAGCTCACATTGTTTTGGCTCCTAGCTTGTCGACATAATATAAAATAAATATAAATATATAAATAATTAATATAATTATTTATATATTATATTTTATTCTTGTGCATAGTAGACTAGATATTTTTGGTCCGTTGCGTCGGGCGTTTCTTCTTGACTCGGGTCCCGGTTCCGGATTTTCAGACGTCCTTGCGTACTATTTTATATCGTGTACTTTGCGTTCCGCAACTTGTACTCTTGTCATTTTTAGACGTTCTTCATCAATAATTTGAACCTTTTTAATTGTATCTTGTACATTTGAGCATTTTGGACCTTTCCGTCTTCAATTCTTCGTTTTCGCCTTTTGTCTTCGCACTTATTAAATATAAACGAATATTACTTGAATATGGAACAATTACAACTAAAATCCTGTCTTTCTTGGGGGATAATGCTATGAAATATATGTTCCTTTTTAGCCTTATCAATTGCCTTAAATTATCCCTTAATTATATCACTCAAAGTGTATCTTAAACTTTCGAGTGTTTTGGTCATTTACTTCTATAAATCATCGTCTCGCTATTTGTTAAAATACATTTTTATAATAGCGTTTTACTGTAGCAAAGTCAAATTTTACTGTAGCAATTCACTGTAGCAAAGTCAATTTCACTGTAGCAAATAGTGATTTTCGAAAACACTGTAGCATTTTGAGTAATGTGGCAATTTGAAAACACTGTAACAAATTAGTGTTTAACTGGTTCATCTTAAATGCTTTAGTTAACTTATCTAAATATCAATTGAATCAATAAACGAATGTTACTATCGTTTACTAAATAACTTGAAATCATATATATTCAAATAGATATATAAACCAATAAGTTTAATGTACGGTATCATGCAATTAAAACTTTGTTACGTTTTCAAGTTATAGTATATATATGTATCTATTTACATATAATGGTTTGCGAATCGTTGAGAACAACCGAAGGGTAATTGAATAGTTCAAAATTTTGAGATTCAACTTCATAGGCTTTGCTTATCGTGTCGGAAACGTTAAAGATTAATTTTAAATTTAGTCAAAATTTTTGGGTCATCACAGTACCTACCCGTTAAAGAAATTTCGTCTCGAAATTTGAGTGAGGTCGTCATGGCTAACAATAAAAATATTTTCATGACGAATATGAGTCGATAACTAGAGTTTTATCACGGTTGAATAATATAGATACAACAATCCAATTACTCGAAGCGTATGAGAGAAGTTATCGTAATCAAGTGAAATGGAGAATAGAGATGCGTCTTATCTCTTGATCTAGTAACGATTGATTTCCGGATTTTAAGGAATAGAAAATCTTCATAATTTAAATAAGATTTGATTTTTCGGAATTTGCGGAAATTAAGATTTTCTTTGATTAAATGCGTAATCTGCCTCTATTGCTGCGTCCGATATTTTGCTATAAATTGACCTCTTCCATTTCATTTATTTTCAACACTCCTATAATCTTCTTTATTATTTCATACATCCCAATAGATTGTGAAAATGCTTAATCCAGTTCTGATTCTTGATATTTTCCTGGCTATCGTATCCTTCATTCTTCCTTTTCATCTGCCACCAGAGGAAGTTATTTTCTTCTACTATTACCTTGGGGTTATAGTGTTTTTCATTCTCCCGTGTCTTTATATTGCTATACGCATTGATATACACGATTTGTAATTTCGGGGTTGTTATCGGGCTTTATATTCTCCATTATATTTCGGAGCTTCATGCTTTCGTTTTCTCTTTCTGACCTTAAGTCAAGCGGATAATGGTCCATAATTCGTAGGTATGAAGTTTCAGATGAACATAACTAATGTTCTAAGAAAGAAATGGTAATAGCACAATCTGACTTGTCAAATTACCAGAATACCTCGAAAAAGACCGAATCATTAAGAAAATATTTTCTTGATATTTTTAAAGATTATATAGAATGAAAGAGTTATGTAACATGGTTCATGATGAGGGTATGATATGTGAACCTTTATCACGTTCCATTAGAAACTCAGCATGACTTACTGTAATATAATCACGTTGATCAAGTGTCATTATATTATATTAACTCATGCTTCAATTCCCAACATTACTTCAAAATATTTATATTTTAAACTTGAAAGTTTCAGAATTTAGAAACTAAAATAGTTTCTTTTATGGTGTAACACAGATATCGTAAAGAGAAAATTGATTTTCGATAAGAATGATTATGAAATTATCTCCAGAAATTTGGAGGATATTTATAATGGGAGATACGATGATATCTTAGAATATTTAAGATAAGATGATGATGAAGAATATTGTCCGCAAAGGTTTTAGAGTAAGGAGCAAGGTATTCGCTAATGATTTCAGCAGACTCTGAATCATTTGGATTCTTTGAAGGCAGGTTTAGTCTTTGTGATTTATCCACAACCCTCCTTCATACTTTGCTCAATCCGTTTTCCAGTTTCAAACCTTCTCTTTTTCTCAGCTTTACCACCATATTATTCTTTATCATCAAACTTTTGACTGTTAAGGTCGTTTACAGTTTTTGCTGCTTCATCAACATTTTTCCAAAATTCGGAGAACTAGTTTAGTAGTTTGGGGTGTTTTTCGGAAACTTCACATTCGAAGTATGTAATTCGAGGAGGTAGACGTTATATGTACACATATAACTGTTGGCGTAGACGTGCTGCAAGATTTCAAAATACTGATTGCAAATTCCTGATAGTTGGAATGGCAACTATTGTTACAAGATGTGGATGAGTACATGATAGGGTTTCAATGTATATATAGTGATTTCCGGAGAGTTTCAAATAGCAGAGTGACGGAGTCGCTGGTACATTTACTGCTAATATGGTGGAACATAAAAGGTTCCCCAGTAACAAAAACGTATATGCCAAAGTTATAAGTCTGAAAGGTCGTCGTTGACTAGTTGAATGGGTGATAATACTGGATACTTTTAAAAAGGAATTGCAAGGTTACTTTCAGTAATAATAATGCCGAAGGATTTATCACAGATACGTGTTAAAGTTTTACTTAGGTTTCGAGAGCTTTCCAGATATATGATTATAAGTACAAATCTTTCTTCTCGTAGATATCATGTAGTTGGTTTGTCTTCTCGTTTGTTCATTAGTTGAAGTGTTTCCAAGAATTTCGATGGGTTTGAACGCAAAATATAATCATATGATGTTCTAGTACTGTTCTGAATTCAAAGCATGGGTTTCGAAGCATGGTTTTGAAAGATGTAGGAATCTAAGAGTGATGTTTTTCGTTTAATCTTGACTTGGATTCTGATCTATCGAAATTAGAATATGAAATTGAATGAAAATGGTTATTCTGCGATGAACAGATACGTATATCTATAGGTTTGAGCAGTATAGTTAATGATTGCTGAATCAGAATTGAAGAATGTATAGTGTAACATATTAATGTGGAATTTATATATTTCTAGGGTATTACCTACCCATTAAAATATTCTCATCATTAACAGTTTGTACAAAAGGATTTTCAATTACAATCTTTATGAAAATATATGTATGTATATTTCCTTCAGATGTAATATAGATTTAATGAGTTATTAAACTCATTTGATTTTCGGTTGGAACTAGAAACGAATAATCTCTTCTATATTAAAGATTACATAATCGTCGCAGGATATTTCTCCAATGAAGTTATGAATTAATACTTCATCGTTTATGGTTATTAGTATTCTTCGGTGCCTACGGTGCGTATGAGGTTGATACTTGTGGCAATTTTACTGTAGCAATTTTACTTCATCGTTTATGGTTATTATATTAAATTTTACTGTAGCAATTCACTGTAGCAAAGTCAATTTCACTGTAGCAAATAGTGATTTTCGAAAACACTGTAGCATTTTGAGTAATGTGGCAATTTGAAAACACTGTAACAAATTAGTGTTTAACTGGTTCATCTTAAATGCTTTAGTTAACTTATCTAAATATCAATTGAATCAATAAACGAATGTTACTATCGTTTACTAAATAACTTGAAATCATATATATTCAAATAGATATATAAACCAATAAGTTTAATGTACGGTATCATGCAATTAAAACTTTGTTACGTTTTCAAGTTATAGTATATATATGTATCTATTTACATATAATGGTTTGCGAATCGTTGAGAACAACCGAAGGGTAATTGAATAGTTCAAAATTTTGAGATTCAACTTCATAGGCTTTGCTTATCGTGTCGGAAACGTTAAAGATTAATTTTAAATTTAGTCAAAATTTTTGGGTCATCACAGTACCTACCCGTTAAAGAAATTTCGTCTCGAAATTTGAGTGAGGTCGTCATGGCTAACAATAAAAATATTTTCATGACGAATATGAGTCGATAACTAGAGTTTTATCACGGTTGAATAATATAGATACAACAATCCAATTACTCGAAGCGTATGAGAGAAGTTATCGTAATCAAGTGAAATGGAGAATAGAGATGCGTCTTATCTCTTGATCTAGTAACGATTGATTTCCGGATTTTAAGGAATAGAAAATCTTCATAATTTAAATAAGATTTGATTTTTCGGAATTTGCGGAAATTAAGATTTTCTTTGATTAAATGCGTAATCTGCCTCTATTGCTGCGTCCGATATTTTGCTATAAATTGACCTCTTCCATTTCATTTATTTTCAACACTCCTATAATCTTCTTTATTATTTCATACATCCCAATAGATTGTGAAAATGCTTAATCCAGTTCTGATTCTTGATATTTTCCTGGCTATCGTATCCTTCATTCTTCCTTTTCATCTGCCACCAGAGGAAGTTATTTTCTTCTACTATTACCTTGGGGTTATAGTGTTTTTCATTCTCCCGTGTCTTTATATTGCTATACGCATTGATATACACGATTTGTAATTTCGGGGTTGTTATCGGGCTTTATATTCTCCATTATATTTCGGAGCTTCATGCTTTCGTTTTCTCTTTCTGACCTTAAGTCAAGCGGATAATGGTCCATAATTCGTAGGTATGAAGTTTCAGATGAACATAACTAATGTTCTAAGAAAGAAATGGTAATAGCACAATCTGACTTGTCAAATTACCAGAATACCTCGAAAAAGACCGAATCATTAAGAAAATATTTTCTTGATATTTTTAAAGATTATATAGAATGAAAGAGTTATGTAACATGGTTCATGATGAGGGTATGATATGTGAACCTTTATCACGTTCCATTAGAAACTCAGCATGACTTACTGTAATATAATCACGTTGATCAAGTGTCATTATATTATATTAACTCATGCTTCAATTCCCAACATTACTTCAAAATATTTATATTTTAAACTTGAAAGTTTCAGAATTTAGAAACTAAAATAGTTTCTTTTATGGTGTAACACAGATATCGTAAAGAGAAAATTGATTTTCGATAAGAATGATTATGAAATTATCTCCAGAAATTTGGAGGATATTTATAATGGGAGATACGATGATATCTTAGAATATTTAAGATAAGATGATGATGAAGAATATTGTCCGCAAAGGTTTTAGAGTAAGGAGCAAGGTATTCGCTAATGATTTCAGCAGACTCTGAATCATTTGGATTCTTTGAAGGCAGGTTTAGTCTTTGTGATTTATCCACAACCCTCCTTCATACTTTGCTCAATCCGTTTTCCAGTTTCAAACCTTCTCTTTTTCTCAGCTTTACCACCATATTATTCTTTATCATCAAACTTTTGACTGTTAAGGTCGTTTACAGTTTTTGCTGCTTCATCAACATTTTTCCAAAATTCGGAGAACTAGTTTAGTAGTTTGGGGTGTTTTTCGGAAACTTCACATTCGAAGTATGTAATTCGAGGAGGTAGACGTTATATGTACACATATAACTGTTGGCGTAGACGTGCTGCAAGATTTCAAAATACTGATTGCAAATTCCTGATAGTTGGAATGGCAACTATTGTTACAAGATGTGGATGAGTACATGATAGGGTTTCAATGTATATATAGTGATTTCCGGAGAGTTTCAAATAGCAGAGTGACGGAGTCGCTGGTACATTTACTGCTAATATGGTGGAACATAAAAGGTTCCCCAGTAACAAAAACGTATATGCCAAAGTTATAAGTCTGAAAGGTCGTCGTTGACTAGTTGAATGGGTGATAATACTGGATACTTTTAAAAAGGAATTGCAAGGTTACTTTCAGTAATAATAATGCCGAAGGATTTATCACAGATACGTGTTAAAGTTTTACTTAGGTTTCGAGAGCTTTCCAGATATATGATTATAAGTACAAATCTTTCTTCTCGTAGATATCATGTAGTTGGTTTGTCTTCTCGTTTGTTCATTAGTTGAAGTGTTTCCAAGAATTTCGATGGGTTTGAACGCAAAATATAATCATATGATGTTCTAGTACTGTTCTGAATTCAAAGCATGGGTTTCGAAGCATGGTTTTGAAAGATGTAGGAATCTAAGAGTGATGTTTTTCGTTTAATCTTGACTTGGATTCTGATCTATCGAAATTAGAATATGAAATTGAATGAAAATGGTTATTCTGCGATGAACAGATACGTATATCTATAGGTTTGAGCAGTATAGTTAATGATTGCTGAATCAGAATTGAAGAATGTATAGTGTAACATATTAATGTGGAATTTATATATTTCTAGGGTATTACCTACCCATTAAAATATTCTCATCATTAACAGTTTGTACAAAAGGATTTTCAATTACAATCTTTATGAAAATATATGTATGTATATTTCCTTCAGATGTAATATAGATTTAATGAGTTATTAAACTCATTTGATTTTCGGTTGGAACTAGAAACGAATAATCTCTTCTATATTAAAGATTACATAATCGTCGCAGGATATTTCTCCAATGAAGTTATGAATTAATACTTCATCGTTTATGGTTATTAGTATTCTTCGGTGCCTACGGTGCGTATGAGGTTGATACTTGTGGCAATTTTACTGTAGCAATTTTACTTCATCGTTTATGGTTATTATATTAAATTTTACTGTAGCAATTCACTGTAGCAAAGTCAATTTCACTGTAGCAAATAGTGATTTTCGAAAACACTGTAGCATTTTGAGTAATGTGGCAATTTGAAAACACTGTAACAAATTAGTGTTTAACTGGTTCATCTTAAATGCTTTAGTTAACTTATCTAAATATCAATTGAATCAATAAACGAATGTTACTATCGTTTACTAAATAACTTGAAATCATATATATTCAAATAGATATATAAACCAATAAGTTTAATGTACGGTATCATGCAATTAAAACTTTGTTACGTTTTCAAGTTATAGTATATATATGTATCTATTTACATATAATGGTTTGCGAATCGTTGAGAACAACCGAAGGGTAATTGAATAGTTCAAAATTTTGAGATTCAACTTCATAGGCTTTGCTTATCGTGTCGGAAACGTTAAAGATTAATTTTAAATTTAGTCAAAATTTTTGGGTCATCACAGTACCTACCCGTTAAAGAAATTTCGTCTCGAAATTTGAGTGAGGTCGTCATGGCTAACAATAAAAATATTTTCATGACGAATATGAGTCGATAACTAGAGTTTTATCACGGTTGAATAATATAGATACAACAATCCAATTACTCGAAGCGTATGAGAGAAGTTATCGTAATCAAGTGAAATGGAGAATAGAGATGCGTCTTATCTCTTGATCTAGTAACGATTGATTTCCGGATTTTAAGGAATAGAAAATCTTCATAATTTAAATAAGATTTGATTTTTCGGAATTTGCGGAAATTAAGATTTTCTTTGATTAAATGCGTAATCTGCCTCTATTGCTGCGTCCGATATTTTGCTATAAATTGACCTCTTCCATTTCATTTATTTTCAACACTCCTATAATCTTCTTTATTATTTCATACATCCCAATAGATTGTGAAAATGCTTAATCCAGTTCTGATTCTTGATATTTTCCTGGCTATCGTATCCTTCATTCTTCCTTTTCATCTGCCACCAGAGGAAGTTATTTTCTTCTACTATTACCTTGGGGTTATAGTGTTTTTCATTCTCCCGTGTCTTTATATTGCTATACGCATTGATATACACGATTTGTAATTTCGGGGTTGTTATCGGGCTTTATATTCTCCATTATATTTCGGAGCTTCATGCTTTCGTTTTCTCTTTCTGACCTTAAGTCAAGCGGATAATGGTCCATAATTCGTAGGTATGAAGTTTCAGATGAACATAACTAATGTTCTAAGAAAGAAATGGTAATAGCACAATCTGACTTGTCAAATTACCAGAATACCTCGAAAAAGACCGAATCATTAAGAAAATATTTTCTTGATATTTTTAAAGATTATATAGAATGAAAGAGTTATGTAACATGGTTCATGATGAGGGTATGATATGTGAACCTTTATCACGTTCCATTAGAAACTCAGCATGACTTACTGTAATATAATCACGTTGATCAAGTGTCATTATATTATATTAACTCATGCTTCAATTCCCAACATTACTTCAAAATATTTATATTTTAAACTTGAAAGTTTCAGAATTTAGAAACTAAAATAGTTTCTTTTATGGTGTAACACAGATATCGTAAAGAGAAAATTGATTTTCGATAAGAATGATTATGAAATTATCTCCAGAAATTTGGAGGATATTTATAATGGGAGATACGATGATATCTTAGAATATTTAAGATAAGATGATGATGAAGAATATTGTCCGCAAAGGTTTTAGAGTAAGGAGCAAGGTATTCGCTAATGATTTCAGCAGACTCTGAATCATTTGGATTCTTTGAAGGCAGGTTTAGTCTTTGTGATTTATCCACAACCCTCCTTCATACTTTGCTCAATCCGTTTTCCAGTTTCAAACCTTCTCTTTTTCTCAGCTTTACCACCATATTATTCTTTATCATCAAACTTTTGACTGTTAAGGTCGTTTACAGTTTTTGCTGCTTCATCAACATTTTTCCAAAATTCGGAGAACTAGTTTAGTAGTTTGGGGTGTTTTTCGGAAACTTCACATTCGAAGTATGTAATTCGAGGAGGTAGACGTTATATGTACACATATAACTGTTGGCGTAGACGTGCTGCAAGATTTCAAAATACTGATTGCAAATTCCTGATAGTTGGAATGGCAACTATTGTTACAAGATGTGGATGAGTACATGATAGGGTTTCAATGTATATATAGTGATTTCCGGAGAGTTTCAAATAGCAGAGTGACGGAGTCGCTGGTACATTTACTGCTAATATGGTGGAACATAAAAGGTTCCCCAGTAACAAAAACGTATATGCCAAAGTTATAAGTCTGAAAGGTCGTCGTTGACTAGTTGAATGGGTGATAATACTGGATACTTTTAAAAAGGAATTGCAAGGTTACTTTCAGTAATAATAATGCCGAAGGATTTATCACAGATACGTGTTAAAGTTTTACTTAGGTTTCGAGAGCTTTCCAGATATATGATTATAAGTACAAATCTTTCTTCTCGTAGATATCATGTAGTTGGTTTGTCTTCTCGTTTGTTCATTAGTTGAAGTGTTTCCAAGAATTTCGATGGGTTTGAACGCAAAATATAATCATATGATGTTCTAGTACTGTTCTGAATTCAAAGCATGGGTTTCGAAGCATGGTTTTGAAAGATGTAGGAATCTAAGAGTGATGTTTTTCGTTTAATCTTGACTTGGATTCTGATCTATCGAAATTAGAATATGAAATTGAATGAAAATGGTTATTCTGCGATGAACAGATACGTATATCTATAGGTTTGAGCAGTATAGTTAATGATTGCTGAATCAGAATTGAAGAATGTATAGTGTAACATATTAATGTGGAATTTATATATTTCTAGGGTATTACCTACCCATTAAAATATTCTCATCATTAACAGTTTGTACAAAAGGATTTTCAATTACAATCTTTATGAAAATATATGTATGTATATTTCCTTCAGATGTAATATAGATTTAATGAGTTATTAAACTCATTTGATTTTCGGTTGGAACTAGAAACGAATAATCTCTTCTATATTAAAGATTACATAATCGTCGCAGGATATTTCTCCAATGAAGTTATGAATTAATACTTCATCGTTTATGGTTATTAGTATTCTTCGGTGCCTACGGTGCGTATGAGGTTGATACTTGTGGCAATTTTACTGTAGCAATTTTACTTCATCGTTTATGGTTATTATATTAAATTTTACTGTAGCAATTCACTGTAGCAAAGTCAATTTCACTGTAGCAAATAGTGATTTTCGAAAACACTGTAGCATTTTGAGTAATGTGGCAATTTGAAAACACTGTAACAAATTAGTGTTTAACTGGTTCATCTTAAATGCTTTAGTTAACTTATCTAAATATCAATTGAATCAATAAACGAATGTTACTATCGTTTACTAAATAACTTGAAATCATATATATTCAAATAGATATATAAACCAATAAGTTTAATGTACGGTATCATGCAATTAAAACTTTGTTACGTTTTCAAGTTATAGTATATATATGTATCTATTTACATATAATGGTTTGCGAATCGTTGAGAACAACCGAAGGGTAATTGAATAGTTCAAAATTTTGAGATTCAACTTCATAGGCTTTGCTTATCGTGTCGGAAACGTTAAAGATTAATTTTAAATTTAGTCAAAATTTTTGGGTCATCACACATATCATAACACAGTTGTATAAACGAGAATGACTCTATATGAGACTTTTTAAATAAAACCTTTGTTAATAAAACAGCGGAAGCAGTAATAAATGTTTACATTATTATTAAAATGTAAAATAAATGTTTATGAACTAAAATATAATATGCGATGTGGACTCCATGCAAGCATCAAATCTATTATCACAAAGTTGCAAACAGCTAGCTCAATCATCACCTGAGACAAAACATGCTTAAAGTGTCAACCAAAAAGGTTGAGTGAAATTCACAGGTTTATAAATAATATCCAAAGTTTTAGACCACAAGATTTAGTTTAAAGTTGATCAATATAGATATATCAATCTAAAAGTGTTCCTGCAGTTTGTAATATAGCTACTAAACAAGTTTACCCTATGACATCTTGTACTGTCAGTGTCGTGGAATCATTATTATGTAACCAAAGACCAACGGTCGAATGGTTAGAGACGTTACTCTCAATAGGCCTACTCACAATAATTAAGTTTGCATTTAAACGTAGCAATTGATGACATTACGGTAGGGATTTATCATGAATCAAAGCATGGCATCAGAGTTAACAATTTAGTACTTGTGTCTAAGCGTAAAACATTTATAAAGCAAGCATGAGTCTCACTCCAAAAGTTATAAAAACAGTTATGAAACAGTAAAAAGTGGGGCTATGAAGTTCAACTTAGTAGAAAGTAAGTTATTCCACGCAAAGAAGAATGAACGGAGTAAGTGATCGGAGATCTTAACCTAGAGATATAATCTTTGATTAGTTAATGTCTAACAGACATAAAGTTTGTTTATTAATATAGCAACTATATTAATAGTGACGGTTTTCGAGAAAAGTTCCTATTTCTCAAAAGTTTCTATTTTTGAAAACCTACTATTTATGGAAAGTTTCCACTTATAGTAAGCTTCTAGTTTAAGAATGTTCGGGTTATAATCCTCAACAAAGACGTTGTACAATCTCGCCCAAACTTCATTGCTAATATGCAAGTCACTCGAATGATCTATTGTTACCGATCGGCCCAGGATCTCTTGACCAGAATCTAAGTCTTGGCATTCGAGATCCACAAGCGTCCCATAATGGTAAATTTTTTACTAAGGACTCCATACTATTTATAGTAAATTTTGTGAGGTGCTTGTCATTAGTCTACATACTAGAATTAATATGTGTCAAGATTACACTAACTCTTAACAAGCAAGAATGACACTTGTCATTTTGGTAGCTTAGTCATGCAATCTAGATGATAGACTTGGCATATGTCAAAATCATATTGAATCTTAGCTAACAAGAAATATGATTCATCAACTTTTGATATATGTACATGTTGATGATACATATACATACTACTCATCTAATTATTTATTAATTTTTTTTAGCAATAATATCATATTCAAATTATATAATAATAAAATAATTTAGAGATACTAATAAATTCTAGGCCATAAAAGCGGGTGTTATAAATCTACCCACCTTAAGAAGATTCCGTCCTCGGAATCTGGTCATTGTCGAACAAGTGAGGGTATCTAGACTTCATTATATCTACTGTTTTCCAGGTTAAATTCGATCCTAAACTATGTTTCCATTCTACCAACACCATAGGAATCTGTTTCTTTCGAAGCTTGGTGACTTTTTTATCTAATATTTTAACAGGTTCCTCAACTAACTTTTTATTCATATCCACCTTCAGATCTTACAGAGGAAGAATTTGACGTTCGTCGTTTACCTTGCAATTGCGAAGGTAGCAAACGTTGAAGGTATCATGAATACCTGACAATTCTGGTGGGAGGTCTAACACTACAGTTTGATCGTTTACCACTTTCCTGATACGAAAAGGCCCAATATAGCTATAACGACTCTCATTTTTCTATTCTATATTTCTCATTTTTCTATTCAATGCTTTTCCTTATTAAATGCCCAATAAAACAATTAAACTTAATAATTAAACTTTAATCGATAAAGGTTAAGCATTAGGAATTATAAAATACGATAATTAACTTTGTACATTAATTGAGAAGTTAATAAAAATAATAAGTTAATAAACTTTTGTGAGTAAATAAATAACTAAAAAGACTTGTGTAATTAAAATGAATAAACTTAAATTATTAAGGGTTATTAAGCTAAATTAAAATACAAGGACATAAGTGAAAATATTAAAACCCTAGTTCATAAAACCCTAGCCAATTTGGAAGGGCAAAATTACCCTTCTACCCCTCCAAATTTTCGGCCCAAATCACCACCATAACCCCTTCTCCAAGCCTACTTGTTCCCTAAGTAATTCCTTATTAAAACCTAATTCTAGAATGCTCCATTCCTCCCTATAAATAGACCCCTAAGTTAAACCATTCCATGTACCAAATCATAAACAAATCCCTCACTCAAATCTCTCTCTCTCCCTCTCCAATTTTAGGCCAAAACTGAAAATTCACCACCACCACCATCGAAATCCTTGATGGTTTCCAAGAAATCTTCAAGTGTTCTTCGCGTTCTTCGTGTTCTTCAAGAATCTTCAAGGTGTTCTTTAAGATATTCAAGGCTTTGATCTTCTATCTTCATCAAGTTCTTCTTTTCTTTGTTAATCTTCTTGGATCTTCAAAGGTATAACATAAAACCCTAATTTATTTTCTTAATTCTTTGATCTTTGTTTTAATCTATATTCACATAAAATCATAAACACATAAACATAAGAACAAACCTAGATCTATACATGTAAAAAAAAATATAGATATATACATATGTATGTATAATGTCGACTAGAAAAAAAAAGAAACTTTGATCTTTAAAAACCCTAGATACAATTAGAAGATTTGTTTGTGGTTAATTAAGGAAACAAAATAACTATATATACATATACATATATATCGACACATATACATATATACTTGTAAAAAATAAATTTTTATATACATATATACATATACACGACATTATATACATATATATACTAAAACCCTAAATCCTAATTTAAATTATACTACTTTAATTAAAACCCTAGTTTTATTAAAAACCTAATTAATTATTAAACCCTAATTCATTAAACCTAACCCTAATTATTTAATACCACTTTAATTATTAAACCCTAATCATTACCTAATCATTATTACATTAAATAAAACCCTAATTTACTAAACCCTAATTTATGAAACCCTAGGACATTAATTACTAAACCCTAGTTAATTAATTACTACTTTAAATAACTAACTCTAATTAATGAAACCCTAATACTACTTACACTATCAATTAACATGTATACACTATTACTATTACTAGCACCTATAACCTACTACTTATATTATAACACTTAAGAATGTTTTGGGATATGTATTAGAGATGTATAGATCTTCGAACTTTCTTGACGAATGGTTCTACGAGACTCTAGGCAGAGGGTTTGGACTTCCGATTTAAAGGGTCCTATGGTTCAAGCCCCTAGATCTCAAATGGCCATTCGAAGGGAAAGGGGTGATTGGAAGCTGAACTAATACGACAAGTATCCTAAAATGGAAAACACTCTTTAGGTAGAAACTTTCTAAGTATAAAAACTTACTAGGAATAGGAACTTAGTGAAACAAACTGTACATAAACACGTACTTAAACTCAAACATGGGCAAAACACTTAACTACTCTTAAATGTCATAGGTTGACTTTCCTGCTCACTCGTTCAACTCTATATTCTGAGGAATAACTCTCTCTATACTTACTAAGGTGAATTCATAGCCCCTCTTTACTGCTAGCAAACTTACTTACTTTACTTGGGGTGAGACACATGATGTTTTTTACTTTTTACACTTTAGACACAAGTACCAAACTGTTAAACTATGCTATACCCGGCTATGTCCGACTAAGTCCCTACAGTGATATTTTTAATTGCTGTTGCATGCTTAATTATTGGAGGTAGGCCTATCGGGAGTAACGTCCCCGATACATTTGACTCAGTCTTTGTATTACTTGATAATGAAATTAAAACCGACAAGGACAGACACAACTTGTCATGGGGCAAACTTGAACGTTTAGTCTAAATATCATGCTTTGGCATAACTTTAGATCCTGCGGGAGATCAACTTTACAAACTAAATCTTGTGGTCTAAAACAACGGTCAAACTTTTGTTAAACATATGAACTTCACTCAACCTTTTTGGTTGACACTGTAGTGACCCGAACTTTTCCGAACCTTTCTATGATTATATGTTTAATGAAAACTATATTTACATGATTAAATGTTTCCAACATGTTAAGCAATCAAACTTGTTAAGACTTGGTTAATTGAAACAGAAATTTTGTAAACGTCTGATTACCCAGTTTGACCAATGATTCACGAACGCTATAAGTTGTATATGACATGATGATACATAAATGAATAAATATATATGTTCAACATGATATAATGATCATCAAGTATCTCATTAAAAATAGTAACAATAAGTTATATACTTAAAAAGGAGAATATTGACTTATGAAACTTGAAACGATACATATAACGATTATCGTTATAACCACGTCTTACTAAATATATATGAAGCATATTAATACATTGTTATATTATATATATAACATGATAATATGATAATTAAATATATCATTAAGTGTATTAACAATGAACTACATAAGTAAAAACAAGACTACTAACTTAAGGATTTCGAAACGAGACATATATGTAACGATTATCGTTGTAACGACATTTAAATGTATATATCATATTAAGATATATTAATATATCATAATATTATGATAATATAATAATTTAAAATCTCATTTGATATTATAAACTTTGGGTTAACAACATTTAACAAGATCGTTAACCTAGAGGTCTCAAAACAACACTTACATGTAACGACTAACGATGACTTAACGATTCAGTTAAAATGTATATACATGTAGTGTTTTAATATATATTCATACACTTTTTAAAGACTTCAAGACACTTATCAAAATACTTCTACTTAACAAAAATGCTTACAATTACATCCTAGTTCAGTTTCATCAACAATTCTACTTGTATGCACCCGTATTCGTACTCGTACAATACACATCTTTTAGATGTATGTACTATTGGTATATACACTCCAATGATCAGCTCTTAGCAGCTCATGTGAGTCACCTAACATATGTGGGAACCATCATTTGGCAACTAGCATGAAATATCTCATAAAATTACAAAAATATGAGTAATCATTCATGACTTATTTACATGAAAACAAAATTACATATCCTTTATATCTAATCCATACACCAACGACCAAAAATACCTACAAACACTTTAATTCTTCAATTTTATTCATTTAATTGATCTCTCTCAAGTTCTATCTTCAAGTTCTAAGTATTCTTCATAAATTCCAAAAGTTCTAGTTTCATAAAATCAAGAATACTTCCAAGATTGCAAGTTTACTTCCAAGTTTTCTAAATCCATTCCAAGTAATCATCCAAGATCAAGAAACCTTTGTTACTTACAGTAGGTTATCTTTCTAATACAAGGTAATAATCATATTCAAACTTTAATTCAATTTCTATAACTATAACAATCTTATTTCGAGTGGAAATCTTACTTGAAATTGTTTTCGTGTCATGATTCTGCTTCAAGAACTTTCAAGCCATCCAAGGATCCTTTGAAGCTAGATCTATTTTTCTCATTTCCAGTAGGTTTATCCAAGGAACTTGAGGTAGTAATGATGTTCATAACATCATTCGATTCATACATATAAAGCTATCTTATTCGAAGGTTTAAACTTGTAATTACTAGAACATAGTTTAGTTAATTCTAAACTTGTTCGCAAATAAAAGTTAATCCTTATAACTTGACTTTTAAAATCAACTAAACACATGTTATATATCTATATGATATGCTAACTTAATGATTTAAAACCTGGAAACACGAAAAACACCGTAAAACCGGAATTACGCCGTCGTAGTAACACCGCGGGCTGTTTTGGGTTAGTTAATTAAAAACTATGATAAACTTTGATTTAAAAGTTTTTATTCTGTGAAAATGATTTTTATTATGAACATGAAACTATATCCAAAAATTATGGTTAAACTCAAAGTGGAAGTATGTTTTCTAAAATGGTCATCTAGACGTCGTTCTTTCGACTGAAATGACTACCTTTACAAAAATGACTTGTAACTTATTTTTCCGACTATAAACCTATAATTTTTCTGTTTAGATTCATAAAATAGAGTTCAATATGAAACCATAGCAATTTGATTCACTCAAAACGGATTTAAAATGAAGAAGTTATGGGTAAAACAAGATTGGATAATTTTTCTCATTTTAGCTACGTGAAAATTGGTAACAAATCTATTCCAACCATAACTTAATCAACTTGTATTGTATATTATGTAATCTTGAGATACCATAGACACGTATACAATGTTTTGACCTATCATGTCGACACATCTATATTTATTTCGGAACAACCATAGACACTCTATATGTGAATGTTGGAGTTAGCTATACAGGGTTGAGGTTGATTCCAAAATATATATAGTTTGAGTTGTGATCAATACTGAGATACGTATACACTGGGTCGTGGATTGATTCAAGATAATATTTATCGATTTATTTCTGTACATCTAACTGTGGACAACTAGTTGTAGGTTACTAACGAGGACAGCTGACTTAATAAACTTAAAACATCAAAATATATTAAAAGTGTTGTAAATATATTTTGAACATACTTTGATATATATGTATATATTGTTATAGGTTCGTGAATCAACCAGTGGCCAAGTCTTACTTCCCGACGAAGAAAAAAAATCTGTGAAAGTGAGTTATAGTCCCACTTTTAAAATCTAATATTTTTGGGATGAGAATACATGCAGGTTTTATAAATGATTTACAAAATAGACACAAGTACGTGAAACTACATTCTATGGTTGAATTATCAAAATTGAATATACCCCTTTTTATTAAGTCTGGTAATCTAAGAATCAGGGAACAGACACCCTAATTGACGCGAATCCTAAAGATAGATCTATCGGGCCCAACAAGCCCCATCCAAAGTACCGGATGCTTTGGTACTTCGAAATTTATATCATGTCCGAAGGAGGATCCCGGAATGATGGGGATATTCTTAAATATGCATCTTGTTAATGTCGGTTACCAGGTGTTCACCATATGAATGATTTTTATCTCTATGTATGGGATGTGTATTGAAATATGAAATCTCGTGGTCTATTATTATGATTTGATAATATATAGGTTAAACCTATAACTCACCAACATTTTTGTTGACGTTTTAAGCATGTTTATTCTCAGGTGATTATTAAGAGCTTCTGCTGTCGCATACTTAAATAAGGACGAGATTTGGAGTCCATGCTTGTATGATATTGTGTAAAAACTGCATTCAAGAAACTTATTTCGTTGTAACATATTTGTATTGTAAACCATTATGTAATGGTCGCGTGTAAACAGGATATTTTAGATTATCATTATTTGATAATCTACGTAAAGTTTTTTAAACCTTTATTGATGAAATAAAGGTTATGGTTTGTTTTAAAATGAATGCAGTCTTTGAAAAACGTCTCATATAGAGGTCAAAACCTCGCAACGAAATCAATTAATATGGAACGTTTTTAATCAATAAGAACGGGACATTTCAGTTGGTATCTGAGCGTTGGTCTTAGAGAACCAGAATTTTGCATTAGTGTGTCTTATCGAGTTTGTTAGGATGCATTAGTGAGTCTGGACTTCGACCGTGTTTACTTGAAAAATGATTGCTTAACAAATTTTGTTGGAAACTATATATTTTTAACATGTGAATATTATGTGATATATTAATCTCTTAACGTGTTTGATATTATGTGATAGATGTCTACCTCTAGAACAAGTTCCATTGACTCACCTAATAATAATGAAGAGTCAAATGTAAATTGGAATGATTCGTGGACTGATTCACAAGTTCCCGAAGAGGAACCGGAAGAAGAGTCGGAACCGGAAGAAGAATCGGAACCGGAAGAAGAATCGGAACCGAAATAAGAAATAGAACCAGTGGGGGAAATAATAAAATGGTTAAGTAGAAGAAAATCCTTAACCAACTGACCAAAGTTAATTATGGTCAATGGTGTTTCCGCCAAGGAAGCAAAGTATTGGGAGGATTACCAATTCTCCGATGAATCGGATCCCGACATGGATTCTGATGATGTTATAGAAATTACCCCAACACAATTTAATAAGGCAAAAGAGAACAATAAGAGAAAGGGCATAAAAATAGAGAAATTTGATTCCAAACCCGATGAACTTTATATGTATCGTCAACACCCGTATTTCTTAAGTTGTAACAATGACCCGGGAACCTCTAAACCACCAGATTTTTCTAAACCAATGTGAAAAACGACGGCTCGTATTAGGGGAACATCATATATCCCTAGAAATTTGGCAAAACGAACCAAAACCGAAGAAGAAGAAACGAGCGAGTTGGAATAAGATAGTTGTATTCGTGTGGTGTAATATATGTAATATAGTGTGCTTATGCTTTATGATATATGTAAAAATTGCTTGTATTAATAAGTAATTTTTTTTATGAATCTAACTCTTGTCTATTTTACAGTTTAAAAACACAAAATGGATAGACAACCCAATATTTTAAGAGACCTACCCGGAGACATGATTGATGAAATCTTGTCTAGAGTCAGTCAGAATTCCTCGGCACAACTATTTAAGGCGAAATCAGTTTGTAAGACATTTGAAGAACGTTCCAAGAATGTCTTGGTTTATAAGAGACTCTCGTTTGAAAGATGGGGGATATCACATTGGGAAACCCATAAGTTACGATGTGTTTACTTTGACGCATATATTGCGGGGAACCCAAATGCTATTTTACGCAACGGCTTAAGAAATTATTTTGACGCAATGTATCCGAATATAGGACTTCATGATTTAGAAAAAGCGGCTAACATGCAACATAAAGAAGCATGCTATGATTACGGTTTAGTAATGTTCGCTTCTCACTAAAGTGAGAACAAGAACATCGGGCTACAACTATTAAACAAAACGTTCCTACAAGTAACGGAGTCGGTAATTGGGGTAAGAAATGAGGTTTTTAGATTGTTACGGGACTGTTGGACATTACGTAACCCTCGTCCCTTTGACGAAGTTACAACACGCTGTCTTATCAATGGCCATAACGGTTATGTTCCACAAGACCAAGGATGGGAAGTAGTCCTAGTAAAACCAGAATGCATGACTTGTTTCTGGACGTATGAATTACGTGTCTTTATCGCCTTTGCTGAACGACTTGTGTACTAGCTAGAATTATCTTCACAACTATCTTGTATCAAAGTTATTGTGTGCTATATTTCATGCTTTATGTAAAATAAGCGGCATTGTAAGTTTGTAAAATATTGTATAAAAGTTTGAACGCGAAATATTATTATAATCAGTTTTTCATATAGAATTGTAGTAGTTGAATTGTATATTAGCTACTAAGTATGAACTTAACGGGTAGGTACTACCCGAATTTAAACTTAT
Source organism: Rutidosis leptorrhynchoides (assembly GCF_046630445.1). NCBI lineage: Eukaryota > Viridiplantae > Streptophyta > Magnoliopsida > Asterales > Asteraceae > Rutidosis > Rutidosis leptorrhynchoides. The sequence continues at coordinate 503,521,536 of NC_092333.1, read as the reverse complement.
AAAATGCTAATATGAAGAAAAAGCTATTATAAATGAGTTCATATTATGCTACGAAATACTATTAACTACTCTTAATATTCTGTATGATTAACTTGTTCCATTTGACTATTTTGAAGGAAATGGCACCGACTACTCGACACACCGTGAATATGAATGAAGAGGAATTCCGTACTTTTCTAGCTTCAAACATAGCCGCAGTACAGGCTGCGCTACATACCAACAATAACCTTGGATCTAGCAGTACAGGAAATCGTGTAGGATGCACCTACAAAGAATTCACTGCCTGCAAACCTTTGGAATTTGATGGAACCGAAGGACCGATCGGATTGAAATGGTGGACCGAGAAGGTCGAATCGGTGTTTGCCATAAGTAAGTGTACTGAAGAGGACAAAGTGAAGTACGCTACGCATACCTTCACAGGTTCTGCGTTAACATGGTGGAATACCTATCTAGAGCAAGTGGGACAAGATGATGTGTATGCACTACCGTGGTCAGCATTCAAGCACTTGATGAATGAGAAGTACCGTCCCAGAACCGAGGTCAATACGCTCAAGACAGAACTTAGAGGGTTACGAACCCAAGGATTTGATATTACCACGTACGAAAGATGATTCACAGAATTGTGCCTATTGTGTCCAGGAGCGTTCGAAGATGAGGAAGAGAAGATCGACGCGTTTGTGAAAGGATTACCGGAAAGAATCCAAGAAGATATAAGTTCACACGAGCCCACCTCCATACAACAGGCATGTAGAATGGCTCACAAACTAGTGAACCAGATTGAGGAAAGAATTAAAGAACAAACGGCTGAAGAGGCCAATGTGAAACAAGTCAAAAGAAAGTGGGAGGAAAACGGTGATAAGAATCACCAATACAACAACAACAGCAATTACAATAATAATCGCAACAATTATCCCAACAATCGCAACATCAATCGCAACTACAACAAATGGCCCAACAACAACAACAATAACAACAACAACAACAACAACAACAACAGCAACTACAATAATCATCCCAACAACAATAACAACCGCAACAACAACAATAATCAGAAGCAGCTATGCCAAAGGTGTGAAAAGTATCACTCGGGGTTTTGCACCAAATTTTGCAACAAGTGTAAAAGAAATGGTCATAGCGCGGCCAAGTGTGAGGTCTACGGACCAGGGGTTAACAGAACGAAAGGAACAAATGGTGTCAGAACGAGTAATGGTGGAGCAAGTAGTGTCGGAGCAAGTTATGCCAATGTAGTTTGTTATAAATGTGGAAAACCGGGCCACATTATTAGAAATTGCCCGAACCAGGAGAACACGAATGGACAAGGCCGCGGAAGAGTTTTCAATATTAATGCGGCATAGGCACAGGAAGACCCAGAGCTTGTTACGGGTACGTTTCTTATTGACAATAAATCTGCTTACGTTTTATTTGATTCGGGTGCGGATAGAAGCTATATGAGTAGAGATTTTTGTGCTAAATTAAGTTGTCCATTGACGCCATTGGATAGTAAATTTTTACTCAAATTAGCAAATGGTAAATTAATTTCAGCAGATTATATATGCCGGAATCGAGAAATCAAACTGGGTAGCGAAATATTTAAGATTGATTTGATACCAGTAGAGTTAGGGAGTTTTGATGTAATAGTTGGCATGGACTGGCTGAAGAAGGTGAAAGCAGAGATCGTATGTTATAAAAATGCAATTCGCATTGTATGAGAAGAAGGAGAACCCTTAATGGTGTACGGAGAAAAGGGCAACACGAAGCTACATCTTATTAGTAATTTGAAGGCACAAAAACTAATAAGAAAAGGTTGCTATGCTGTTCTAGCACATGTCAAGAAAGTACAAACTGAAGAAAAGAGCATCAATGATGTTTTTATCGCAAAAGAATTTCCCGATGTATTTCCGAAAGAATTACCGGGACTACCTCCACATCGATCTGTTGAATTTCAAATAGATCTTGTACCAGGAGCTGCACCAATAGCTCGTGCTCCTTACAGACTCGCACCCAGCGAGATGAAAGAATTGCAAAGCCAACTGCAAGAAGTATTAGAACATGGTTTCATTCGACCAATCACATCACCATGGGGAGCTCCTGTTTTGTTTGTTAAGAAGGAAGATGTTACATTTAGGTTGTGTATTGACTATAGAGAGTTGAACAAACTTAGCATCAAAAACCGTTATCCACTGCTGAGAATTGACGACTTATTTGATCAACTACAAGGCTCGTCGGTTTATTCGAAGATCGATTTACGTTCTGGATATCATCAAATGCGAGTAAAGGAGGATGATATTCCAAAAACTGCTTTTAGGACGCGTTATGGTCATTACGAGTTTATGGTTATGCCGTTTGGATTGACTAACGTACCAGCTGTGTTCATGGACCTTATGAACTGAGTGTGTGGGCCATTTCTTGACATGTTTGTCATTGTTTTCATCGATGACATACTTATTTACTCAAAGAATGATCAAGAGCACGAAGAACATTTGAGAAAAGTGCTAGAAGTATTGAGGAAAGAAAAACTGTACGCTAAGTTTTCAAAGTGTGCATTTTGGTTGGAAGAAGTTCAATTCCTCGGTCACATAGTGAACAAAGAAGGTATCTGAAATGTCCCGTTCTTATTGATTAAAAACGTTCCATATTAATTGATTTCGTTGCGAGGTTTTGACCTCTATATGAGATGTTTTTCAAAGACTGCATTCATTTTAAAACAAACCATAACCTTTATTTCATAAATAAAGGTTTAAAAAGCTTTACGTAGATTATCAAATAATGATAATCTAAAATATCCTGTTTACACACGACCATTACATAATGGTTTACAATACAAATATGTTACATCGAAATCAGTTTCTTGAATGCAGTTTTTACACAATATCATACAAACATGGACTCCAAATCTTGTCCTTATTTTAGTATGCAACAACGGAAGCTCTTAGTATTCACCTGAGAATAAACATGCTTTAAACGTCCACAAAAATGTTGGTGAGTTATAGGTTTAACCTATATATATATCAAATCGTAACAATAGACCACAAGATTTCATATTTCAATATACATCCCATACATAGAGATAAAAATCATTCATATGGTGAACACCTGGTAACCGACATTAACAAGATGCATTTATAAGAATATCCCCATCATTCCGGGACACCCTTCGGATATGATATAAATTTCGAAGTACTAAAGCATCCGGTACTTTGGATGGGGTTTGTTAGGCCCAATAGATCTATTATTAGGATTCACGTCAATTAGTGTGTCTGTTCCCTAATTCTTAGATTACCAGACTTAATAAAAAGGGGCATATTCAATTTCGATAATTCAACCATAGAATGTAGTTTCACGTACTTGTGTCTATTTTGTAAATCATTTATAAAACCTGCATGTATTCTCATCCCAAAAATATTAGATTTTAAAAGTGGGACTATAACTCACTTTCACAGATTTCTACTTCGTCGGGAAGTAAGACTTGGCCACTGGTCGATTCACGAACCTATAACAAATATGTACATATATATCAAAGTATGTTCAAAATATATTTACAACACTTTTAATACATTTTGATGTTTTAAGTTTATTAAGTCAGCTGTCCTCGTTAGTAACCTACAACTAGTTGTCTACAGTTAGATGTACAGAAATAAATCGATATATATTATCTTGAATCAATCCACGACCCAGTGTATACGTATCTCAGTATTGATCACAACTCAAACTATATATATTTTGGAATCAACCTCAACCCTGTATAGCTAACTCCAACATTCACATATATAGTGTCTATGGTTGTTCCGAAATATATATAGATGTGTCGACATGATAGGTCGAAACATTGTATACGTGTCTATAGTATCTCAAGATTACATAATATACAATACAAGTTGATTAAGTTATGGTTGGAATAGATTTGTTACCAATTTTCACGTAGCTAAAATGAGAAAAATTATCCAATCTTGTTTTACCCATAACTTCTTCATTTTAAATCCGTTTTGAGTGAATCAAATTGCTATGGTTTTATATTGAACTATATTTTATGAATCTAAACAGAAAAAGTATAGGTTTATAGTCAGAAAAATAAGTTACAAGTCGTTTTTGTAAAGGTAGTCATTTCAGTCGAAAGAACGACGTCTAGATGACCATTTTAGAAAACATACTTCCACTTTGAGTTTAACCATAATTTTTGGATATAGTTTCATGTTCATAATAAAAATCATTTTCCCAGAATAACAAATTTTAAATCAAAGTTTATCATAGTTTTTAATTAACTAACCCAAAACAGCCCGCGGTGTTACTACGACAGCGTAAATCCGATTTTACGGTGTTTTTCGTGTTTCCAGGTTTTAAATCATTAAGTTAGCATATCATATAGATATAGAAAATGTGTTTAGTTGATTTTAAAAGTCAAGTTAGAAGGATTAACTTTTATTTGCGAACAAGTTTAGAATTAACTAAACTATGTTCTAGTGATTACAAGTTTAAACCTTCGAATAAGATAGCTTTATATGTATGAATCGAATGATGTTATGAACATCATTACTACCTCAAGTTCCTTGGATAAACCTACTGGAAATGAGAAAAATAGATCTAGCTTCAAAGGATCCTTGGATGGGTTGAAAGTTCTTGAAGCAGAATCATGACACGAAAACAATTTCAAGTAAGATTTCCACTCGAAATAAGATTGTTATAGTTATAAAAATTGAATTAAAGTTTGAATATGATTATTACCTTGTATTAGAAAGATAACCTACTATAAGTAACAAAGGTTTCTTGATCTTGGATGATTACTTGGAATGGATTTAGAAAACTTGGAAGTAAACTTGCAATCTTGGAAGTATTCTTGATTTTATGAAACTAGAACTTTTGGAATTTATGAAGAACACTTAGAACATGAAGATAGAACTTGAGAGAGATCAATTAGATGAAGAAAATTTAAGAATGAAAGTGTTTGTAGGTGTTTTTGGTCGTTGGTGTATGGATTAGATATAAAGGATATGTAATTTTGTTTTCATGTAAATAAGTCATGAATGATTACTCATATTTTTGTAATTTTATGAGATATTTCATGCTAGTTGCCAAATGATGGTTCCCACATGTGTTAGGTGACTCACATGGGCTGCTAAGAGCTGATCATTGGAGTGTATATACCAATAGCACATACATCTAAAAGCTGTGTATTGTACGAGTACGAATACGGGTGCATACGAGTAGAATTGTTGAAGAAACTGAACGAGGATGTAATTGTAAGCATTTTTGTTAAGTAGAAGTATTTTGATAAGTGCCTTGAAGTCTTTCAAAAGTGTGAATACATATTAAAACACTACATGTATATACATTTTAACTGAGTCGTTAAGTCATCGTTAGTCATTACATGTAAGTGTTGTTTTGAAACCTTTAGGTTAACGATCTTGTTAAATGTTGTTAACCCATTGTTTATTAAATTAAATGAGATGTTAAATTATTAAATTATCATGATATCATGATGTATTAATATATCTTGATATGATATATATACATTAAATGTCGTTACAACGATAATTGTTACATATATGTCTCGTTTCAAAATCATTAAGTTAGTAGTCTTGTTTTTACATATGTAGTTCATTGTTAATATACTTAATGATATGTTTACTTATCATAATATCATGTTAACTATATATATATATCCATATATATGTCATCATATAGTTTTTACAAGTTTTAACGTTCGTGAATCGCCGGTCAACTTGGGTGGTCAATTGTCTATATGAAACCTATTTCAATTAATCAAGTCTTAACAAATTTGATTGCTTAACATGTTGGAAACACTTAATCATGTAAATAACAATTTCATTTAATATATATATAAACATGGAAAAGTTCGGGTCACTACAGTAACTACCCGTTAAATAAATTTTGTCCTGAAATTTTAAGCAGTTGGAGGTGTTAACGTATCTTCTGGAAATAAATGCGGGTATTTCTTCTTCATCTGATCTTCTCATTCCCAGGTGAACTCGGGTCCTCTACGAGCATTCCATCGAACCTTAACAATTGGTATCTTGTTTTGCTTAAGTCTTTTAACCTCACGATCCATTATTTCGACGGGTTCTTCGATGAATTGAAGTTTTTCGTTGATTTGGATTTCATCTAATGGAATAGTGAGATCTTCTTTAGCAAAACATTTCTTCAAATTCGAGACGTGGAAAGTGTTATGTACAGCCACGAGTTGGTGAGGTAATTCAAGTCGGTAAGCTACTGGTCCGACACGATCAATAATCTTGAATGGTCCAATATACCTTGGATTTAATTTCCCTAGTTTACTAAATCGAACAACGCCTTTCCAAGGTGCAACTTTAAGCATGACCATCTCTCCAATTTCAAATTCTATATCTTTTCTTTTAATGTTAGCGTAGCTGTTTTGTCGACTTTGGGCGGTTTTCAACCGTTGTTAAATTTGGATGATCTTCTCGGTAGTTTCTTGTATTATCTCCAGACCCGTAATCTGTCTATCCCCCACTTCACTCCAACAAATCGGAGACCTGCACTTTCTACCATAAAGTGCTTCAAACGGAGCCATCTCAATGCTTGAATGGTAGCTATTGTTGTAGGAAAATTCTGCTAACGATAGATGTCGATCCCAACTGTTTTCGAAATCAATAACACATGCTCGTAGCATGTCTTCAAGCGTTTGTATCGTCCTTGCACTCTGCCCATCAGTTTGTAGATGATAGGCAGTACTCATGTCTAGACGAGTTCCTAATGCTTGCTGTAATGTCTGCCAGAATCTTTAAATAAATCTGCCATCCCTATCAGAGATAATAGAGATTGGTATTCCATGTCTGGAGACGACTTCCTTCAAATACAGCCATGCTAACTTCTCCATCTTGTCATCTTCTCTTATTGGTAGGAAGTGTGCTGATTTGGTGAGACGATCAACTATTACCCAAATAGTATCAAAACCACTTGCAGTCCTTGGCAATTTAGTGATGAAATCCATGGTAATGTTTTCCCATTTCCATTCCGGGATTTCGGGTTGTTGAAGTAGACCTGATGGTTTCAGATGCTCAGCCTTGACCTTAGAACACGTCAAACATTCTCCTACGTATTTAGCAACATCGGCTTTCATATCTGGCCACCAAAAATGTTTCTTGAGATCCTTGTACATCTTTCCCGTTCCAGGATGTATTGAGTATCTGGTTTTATGAGCTTCTCTAAGTACCATTTCTCTCATATCTCCAAATTTTGGTACCCAAATCCTTTCAGCCCTATACCGGGTTCCGTCTTCCCGAATATTAAGATGCTTCTCCGATCCTTTGGGTATTTCATCCTTTAAATTTCCCTCTTTTAAAACTCCTTGTTGCGCCTCCTTTATTTGAGTAGTAAGGTTATTGTGAATCATTATATTCATAGATTTTACTCGAATGGGTTCTCTGTCCTTCCTGCTCAAGGCGTCGGCTACCACATTTGCCTTCCCCGGGTGGTAACGAATCTCAAAGTCGTAATCATTCAACAGTTCAATCCACCTACGCTGCCTCATATTCAGTTGTTTCTGATTAAATATGTGCTGAAGACTTTTGTGGTCGGTATATATAATACTTTTGACCCCATATAAGTAGTGCCTCCAATTCTTTAATGCAAAAACAATCGCGCCTAATTCCAAATCATGCGTCCTATAATTTTGTTCGTGAATCTTCAATTGTCTAGACGCATAAGCAATCACCTTCGTTCGTTGCATTAATACACAATCGAGACCTTGCTTTGATGCGTCACAATAAATCACAAAATCATCATTCCCTTCAGGCAATGACAATATAGGAGCCGTAGTTAGCCTTTTCTTCAATAACTGAAACGCTTTCTCTTGTTCATCCTTCCATTCAAATTTCTTCCCTTTATGCGTTAATGCAGTCAAGGGTTTTGCTATTCTGGAAAAGTCTTGGATGAACCTTCTATAGTAACCAGCTAGTCCTAAAAACTGGCGTATGTGTTTCGGAGTTTTCGGGGTTTCCCACTTTTCAACAGTTTCTATCTTTGCTGGATCCACATTAATACCTTCTTTGTTCACTATGTGACCGAGGAATTGAACTTCTTCCAAACAAAATGCACACTTTGAAAACTTAGCGTACAATTCTTCCTTCCTCAATACTTCTAACACCTTTCTCAAATGTTCACCGTGTTCTTGGTCATTCTTTGAGTAAATAAGTACGTCATCAATGAAAACAATGACAAACTTGTCAAGGTATGGTCCACACACTCGGTTCATAAGGTCCATGAACACAGCTGGTGCATTAGTTAAACCAAACGGCATGACCATAAACTCGTAATGATCGTAACGTGTTCTGAAAGCACTCTTTGGAATATCATCTTCTTTCACCCGCATTTGATGATACCCGGAACGTAAGTCAATCTTTGAATAAACAGACGAGCCTTGTAGTTGATCAAATAAGTCATCGATTCTCGGTAGTGGGTAGCGGTTCTTGATGGTAAGTTTGTTCAACTCTCGTAGTCGATACACAACCTGAATGTACCATCTTTCTTCTTGACAAACAAAACAGGAGCTCCCCACGGTGATGTGCTTGGTCGAATGAAACCACGCTCTAAAAGTTCTTGTAATTGGCTTTGCAGTTCTTTCATCTCGCTGGGTGCGAGTATGTAAGGAGCACGAGCTATTGGTGCAGCTCCTGGTACAAGATCTATTTGAAATTTAACGGATCGATGTGGGGGTAATCCCGGTAATTTTTTCGAAAATACATCGGGAAATTCTTTTGCGACGGGAACATCATTGATGCTCTTTTCTTCAATTTGTACTTTCTCGACGTGTGCTAGAATAGCATAGCAACCTTTTCTTATTAGTTTTTGTGCCTTTAAATTACTAATAAGATGTAGCTTCGTGTTGCCCTTTTCTCCGTACACCATTAAGGGTCTTCCTTTTTCTCGTATAATGCGAATTGCATTTTTGTAACAAACAATCTCTGCTTTCACTTCTTTCAACCAGTCCATACCGATTATCACATCAAAACTCCCTAACTCTACTGGTATCAAGTCAATCTTAAATGTTTCGCTAACCAGTTTAATTTCTCGATTCCGACATATATTATCTGCTGAAATTAATTTACCATTTGCTAATTCGAGTAAAAATTTACTATCCAAAGGCGTGAATGGACAACTTAATTTAGCACAAAAATCTCTACTCATATAGCTTCTATCCACACCTGAATCAAATAAAACGTAAGCAGATTTATTGTCAATAAGAAACGTACCCGTAACAAGCTCCGGGTCTTCCTGTGCCTCTGCCGCATTAATATTGAAAACTCTTCCGCGGCCTTGTCCATTCGTGTTCTCCTGGTTCGGGCAATTTCTAATAATGTGGCCCGATTTTCCACATTTATAACAAACTACATTGGCATAACTTGCTCCGACACTACTTGCTCCTCCATTACTCATTCCGACACCATTTGTTCCTTTTGTTCTGTTAACCCCTGGTCCGTAGACCTCACACTTTGCCACGCTATGACCATTTCTTTTACACTTGTTGCAAAATTTGGTGCAGAACGCCGAGTGATACTTTTCACACCTTTAGCATAGCTGCTTCTGATTGTTGTTGTTGTTGCGATTATTATTGTTGTTGGGATGATTGTTGTAGTTGCTGTTGTTGTTGTTGTTGTTGTTGTTGTTGTTGTTGTTGTTGTTGGGCCGTTTATTGTAGTTGCGATTGATGTTGCGATTGTTGGGATAGTTGTTACGATTATTGTTGTAATTGCTGTTGTTGTTGTATTGGTGATTCTTATCACCGTTTTCCTCCCACTTTCTTTTGACTTGCTTCACATTGGCCTCTTCAGCAGTCTGTTCTTTAATTCTTTCTTCAATCTGGTTCACTAGTTTGTGAGCCATTCTACATGCCTGTTGTATGGAGGCGGGCTCGTGTGAGCTTATATCTTCTTGGATTCTTTCCGGTAATCCTTTCACAAACGCGTCGATCTTCTCTTCCTCATCTTCGAACGCACCCGGACACAATAGGCATAATTCTGTGAATCGCCTTTCGTACGTGGTAATATCAAATCCTTGGGTTCGTCACCCTCTAAGCTCTGTCTTGAGCTTATTGACCTCGGTTCTGGGACGGTACTTCTCGTTCATCAAGTGCTTGAATGCTGACCACGGTAGTGCGTAAGCATCATCTTGTCCCACTTGCTCTAGATAGGTATTCCACCATGTTAACGCATAACCTGTGAAGGTATGCGTAGCGTACTTCACTTTGTCCTCTTCAGTACACTTACTTATGGCAAACACCGATTCAACCTTCTCGGTCCACCGTTTCAATCCGATCGGTCCTTCGGTTCCATCAAATTCCAAAGGTTTGCAGGCAGTGAATTCTTTGTAGGTGCATCCTACACGATTTCCTATACTGCTAGATCCAAGGTTATTATTGGTATGTAGCGTAGCCTATACTGCGGCTATGTTTGAAGCTAGAAAAGTACGGAATTCCTCTTCATTCATATTCACGGTGTGTCGAGTAGTCGGTGCCATTTCCTTCAAAATAGTCAAATGGAACAAGTTAATCATACAGAATATTAAGAGTAGTTAATAGTATCTCGTAGCATAATATGAACTCATTTATAAAAGCTTTTTCTTCATATTAGCATTTTATAAGTTTAAATTCGGGTAGTACCTACCCGTTAAGTTCATACTTAGTAGCTAATATACAATTCAACTACTACAATTCTATATGAAAAACTGATTATAATAATATTTCGCGTTCAAACTTTTATACAATATTTTACAAACTTACAATACCGCTTATTTTACATAAAGCATGAAATATAGCACACAATAACTTTGATACAAGATAGTTGTGAAGATAATTCTAGCAAGTACACAAGTCGTTCAGCAAAGGCAATAAAGACACGTAATTCATACGTCCAGAAACAAGTCATGCATTCTGGTTTTACTAGGACTACTTCCCATCCTTGGTCTTGTGGAACATAACCGTTATAGCCGTTGATAAGACAGCGTGTTGTAACGTCGTCAAAGGGACGAAGGTTACGTAATGACCAATAGTCTCGTAACAACCTAAAAACCTTGTTTCTCACCCCAACTACTGAGTCTGTTACTTGTGGAAATGTTTTGTTTAATAGTTGTAGCCCGATGTTCTTGTTCTCACTTTGGTGAGAAGCGAACATTACTAACCCGTAAGCATAACATGCTTCTTTATGTTGCATGTTAGCCGCTTTTTCTAAATCATGAAGTCCTATGTTCGGATACGTTGAGTCAAAATAATTTCTTAACCCGTTGCGTAAAATAGCACTTGGGTTCCCCGCAATATATGCGTCAAAGTAAACACATCGTAACTTATGGGTTTCCCAATGTGATATCCCCCATCTTTCAAACGAAAGTCTCTTATAAACCAAGACATTCTTGGAACGTTCTTCGAATGTCTTACAAACTGATTTCGCCGTAAATAGTTGTGCCGAAGAATTCTGATCGACTCTAGACAAGATTTCATCAATCATGTCTCCGGGTAGGTCTCTTAAAATATTGGGTTGTCTATCCATTTTGTGTTTTTATACTGTAAAATAGACAAGAGTTAGATTCATAAAAAAATACTTATTAATACAAGCAATTTTTACATATATCATAAAGCATAAGCACACTATATTACATATATTACACCACACGAATACAACCATCTTATTCCGACTCGCTCGTTTCTTCTTCTTCTTCGGTTTTGGTTCGATTTGCCAAGTTTTTAAGGATATATGATGTTCCCCTAATACGAGCTGTCATTTTCCACAACAGTTTAGAAAAACCTGGTGGTTTAGAGGTTCCCGGGTCATTGTTACAACTTAAGGGCTTCGGGGGTTGACGATACATATAAAGTTCATCGGGGTTGGAATTAGATTTCTCTATTTTTATGCCCTTTCCCTTATTATTTTCTTTTGCCTTTTTAAATTCAGTTGGGGTAATTTCTATAACATCATCGGAATTCTCATCGGAATCCGATTCATCGGAGAATTGGTAATCCTCCCAATATTTTGCTTCCTTGGCGGAAACACCATTGACCATAATTAACCTTGGTTGGTTGGTTGAGGATTTTCTTTTACTTAACCGTTTTATTATTTCCCCCACCGGTTCTATTTCCTCCTCCGGTTCCTCCTCTTCCGGTTCTGATTCTTCTTCCGGTTCTGATTCTTCTTCCGGTTCTGATTCTTCTTCCGGTTCCTCTTCGGGAACTTGTGAATCAGTCCAATATATATTCGACTCTTCGTTATTATTAGGTGAGTCAATGGGATTTGTGCTAGAGGTACACATCTATCACACAATATCAAATATCTTAAGAGATTAATATATCACATAATATATACATGTTAATAATATATAGTTTCCAACAAAAATGTTAAGCAATCATTTTTAAAGAAAACACGGTCGAAGTCCAGACTCACTAATACATCCTAACAAACTCGATAAGACACACTAATGCAAATTTTCTGGTTCTCTAAGACCAACGCTCGGATACCAACTGAAATGTCCCGTTCTTATTGATTAAAAACGTTCCATATTAATTGATTTCGTTGCGAACCATAACCTTTATTTCATAAATAAAGGTTTAAAAAGCTTTACGTAGATTATCAAATAATGATAATCTAAAATATCCTGTTTACACACGACCATTACATAATGGTTTACAATACAAATATGTTACATCGAAATCAGTTTCTTGAATGCAGTTTTTACACAATATCATACAAACATGGACTCCAAATCTTGTCCTTATTTTAGTATGCAACAGCGGAAGCTCTTAGTATTAACCTGAGAATAAACATGCTTTAAACATCAACAAAAATGTTGGTGAGTTATAGGTTTAACCTATATATATCAAATCGTAACAATAGACCACAAGATTTCATATTTCAATATACATCCCATACATAGAGATAAAAATCATTCATATGGTGAACACCTGGTAACCGACATTAACAAGATGCATATATAAGAATATCCCCATCATTCCGGGACACCCTTCGGATATGATATAAATTTCGAAGTACTAAAGCATCCGGTACTTTGGATGGGGTTTGTTAGGCCCAATAGATCTATCTTTAGGATTCGCGTCAATTAGGGTGTCTGTTCCCTAATTCTTAGATTACCAGACTTAATAAAAAGGGGCATATTCGATTTCGATAATTCAACCATAGAATGTAGTTTCAAGTACTTGTGTCTATTTTGTAAATTATTTATAAAACCTGCATGAATTCTCATCCCAAAAATATTAGATTTTAAAAGTGGGACTATAACTCACTTTCACAGATTTCTACTTCATCGGGAAGTAAAACTTGGCCACTGGTCGATTCACGAACCTATAACAAATATGTACATATATATCAAAGTATGTTCAAAATATATTTACAACACTTTTAATACATTTTGTTGTTTTAAGTTTATTAAGTCAGCTGTCCTCGTTAGTAACCTACAACTAGTTGTCCACAGTTAGATGTACAGAAATAAATCGATATCTATTATTTTGAATCAATCCATGACTCAGTGTATACGTGTAGTGACCCGAACTTTTCCATGTTTATATATATTAATTGAGATTGATATTTACATGATTAAATGTTTCCAGCATGTTAAGCAATCAAACTTGTTAAGACTTGATTAATTGAAATATGTTTCATATAGACAATTGACCACCCAAGTTGACCGGTGATTCACGAACGTTAAAACTTGTAAAAACTATATGATGACATATATATGGATATATATATAGTTAACATGTTACTATGATAAGTAAACATATCATTAAGTATATTAACAATGAACTACATATGTAAAAACAAGACTACTAACTTAATGATTTTTAAACGAGACATATATGTAACGATTATCGTTGTAAAGACTTTTAATGTATATATATCATATTAAGAGATATTCATACATGATAATATCATGATAATATAATAATTTAAAATCTCATTTGATATTATAAACATTGGGTTAACAACATTTAACAAGATCGTTAACCTAAAGGTTTCAAAACAACACTTACATGTAACGACTAACGATGACTTAACGACTCAGTTAAAATGTATATACATGTAGTGTTTTAATATGTATTTATACACTTTTGAAAGACTTCAATACACTTATCAAAATACTTCTACTTAACAAAAATGCTTAAAATTACATCCTCGTTCAGTTTCATCAACAATTCTACTCGTATGCACCCGTATTCGTACTCGTACAATACACAGCTTTTAGATGTATGTACTATTGGTATATACACTCCAATGATCAGCTCTTAGCAGCCCATGTGAGTCACCTAACACATGTGGGAACCATCATTTGGCAACTAGCATGAAATATCTCATAAAATTACAAAAATATGAGTAATCATTCATGACTTATTTACATGAAAACAAAATTACATATCCTTTATATCTAATCCATACACCAACGACCAAAAACACCTACAAACACTTTTATTCTTCAATTTTCTTCATCTAATTTATCTCTCTCAAGTTCTATCTTCAAGTTCTAAGTGTTCTTCATATATTCTACAAGTTCTAGTTACATAAAATCAAGAATACTTTCAAGTTTTCTAGCTCACTTCCAATCTTGTAAGGTGATCATCCAACCTCAAGAAATCTTTGTTTCTTAAAGTAGGTTATCATTCTAATACAAGGTAATAATCATATTCAAACTTTGGTTCAATTTCTATAACTATAACAATCTTATTTCAAGTGATGATCTTACTTGAACTTGTTTTCGTGTCATGATTCTGCTTCAAGAACTTCGAGCCATCCAAGGATCCGTTGAAGCTAGATCCATTTTTCTCTTTTCCAGTAGGTTTATACAAGGAATTAAGGTAGTAATGATGTTCATAACATCATTCGATTCATACATATAAAGCTATCTTATTCGAAGGTTTAAACTTGTAATCACTAGAACATAGTTTAGTTAATTCTAAACTTGTTCGCAAACAAAAGTTAATCCTTCTAACTTGACTTTTAAAATCAACTAAACACATGTTCTATATCTATATGATATGCTAACTTAATGATTTAAAACCTGGAGACACGAAAAACACCGTAAAACCGGATTTACGCCATCGTAGTAACACCGCGGGCTGTTTTGGGTTAGTTAATTAAAAACTATGATAAACTTTAATTTAAAAGTTGTTATTCTGAGAAAATGATTTTTATTATGAACATGAAACTATATCCAAAAATTATGGTTAAACTCAAAGTGGAAGTATGTTTTCTAAAATGGTCATCTAGACGTCGTTCTTTCGACTGAAATGACTACCTTTACAAAAACGACTTGTAACTTATTTTTCCGACTATAAACCTATACTTTTTCTGTTCAGATTCATAAAATAGAGTTCAATATGAAACCATAGCAATTTGATTCACTCAAAACGGATTTAAAATGAAGAAGTTATGGGTAAAACAAGATTGGATAATTTTTCTCATTTTAGCTACGTGAAAATTGGTAACAAATCTATTCCAACCATAACTTAATCAACTTGTATTGTATATTATGTAATCTTGAGATACCATAGACACGTATACAATGTTTCGACCTATCATGTCGACACATCTATATATATTTCGGAACAACCATAGACACTCTATATGTGAATGTTGGAGTTAGCTATACAGGGTTGAGGTTGATTCCGAAGAGGAACCGAAAGAAGAGTCGGAACTGGAAGAAGAATCGGAACCGGAAGAAGAATCGGAACCGGAAGAAGAATCGGAACCGGTGGGGGAAATAATAAAATGGTTAAGTAAAAGAAAATCCTCAACCAACCGACCAAGGTTAATTATGGTCAATGGTGTTTCCGCCAAGGAAGCAAAATATTGGGAGGATTACCAATTCTCCGATGAATCGGATTCCGACGAGAATTCCGATGATGTTATAGAAATTACCCCAACTGAATTTAAAAAGGCAAAAGAAAATAATAAGGGAAAGGGCATAAAAATAGAGAAATCTAATTCCAACCCCGATGAACTTTATATGTATCGTCAACCCCCGAAGTCCTTAAGTTGTAACAATGACCCGTGAACCTCTAAACCACCAGGTTTTTCTAAACCAATGTGGAAAACGATGGCTCGTATTAGGGGAACATCATATATCCCTAGAAACTTGGCAAAACGAACCAAAACCGAAGAAGAAGAAACAAGCGAGTCGGAATAAGATAGTTGTATTCGTGTGGTGTAATATATGTAATATAGTGTGCTTATACTTTATGATATATGTAAAAATTGCTTGTATTAATAAGTATTTTTTTATGAATCTAACTCTTGTCTATTTTACAGTATAAAAACACAAAATGGATAGACAACCCAATATTTTAAGAGACCTACCCGGAGACATGATTGATGAAATCTTGTCTAGAGTCGGTCAGAATTCTTCGGCACAACTATTTAAGGCGAGATTAGTTTGTAAGACATTCGAAGAACGTTCCAAGAATGCCTTGGTTTATAAAAGGCTTTCGTTCGAAAGATGGGGGATATCACATTGGGAAATCCATAAGTTACGATGTGTTTACTTTGACGCATATATTGCGGGGAACCCAAATGCTATTTTACGCAATGGGTTAAGAAATTATTTTGACTCAATATATCCGAATATTGGACTTCGTGATTTAGAAAAAGCGGCTAACATGTAACATAAAGAAGCATGTTATGCTTACGGATTAGTAATGTTCACTTCTCACCAAAGTGAGAACAAGAACATCGGGCTACAACTATTAAACAAAACATTCCCACAAGTGACGGAGTCGGTAATTGGGGTAAGAAATGAGGTTTTTAGATTGTTACGGGACTGTTGGACATTACGTAACCCTCGTCCCTTTGACGACGTTACAACACGCTGTCTTATCAACGGCCATAACGGTTATGTTCCACAAGACCAAGGATGGGAAGTAATCCTAGTAAAACCAGAATGCATGACTTGTTTCTGGACGTATGAATTACGTGTCTTTATTGCCTTTGCTGAACGACTTGTGTACTAGCTAGAATTATCTTCACAACCATCTTGTATCAAATTTATTGTGTGCTATATTTCATGCTATATGTAAAATAAGCGGTATTGTAAGTTTGTAAAATATTGTGTAAAAGTTTGAACGCGAAATATTATTATAATCAGTTTTTCATATAGAATTGTAGTAGTTGAATTGTATATTAGCTACTAAGTATGAACTTAACGGGTAGGTACTACCCGAATTTAAACTTATAAAACGCTAGTATGAAGAAAAAGCTTTTATAAATGAGTTCATATTATGCTACGAAATACTATTAACTACTCTTAATATTCTGTATGATTAACTTGTTCCATTTGACTATTTTGAAGGAAATGGCACCGACTACTCGACACACCGTGAATATGAATGAAGAGGAATTCCGTACTTTTCTAGTTTCAAACATAGCCGCAGTACAGGCTGCGCTACATACCAACAATAACCTTGGATCTAGTAGTACAGGAAATCGTGTAGGATGCACCTACAAAGAATTCACTACCTGCAAACCTTTGGAATTTGATGGAACAGAAGGACCGGTCGGATTGAAACGGTGGACCGAGAAGGTCGAATCGGTGTTTGCCATAAGTAAGTGTACTGAAGAGGACAAAGTGAAGTACACTACGCATACCTTCACAGGTTCTGCGTTAACATGGTGGAATACCTATCTAGAGCAAGTGGGACAAGACGATGCGTACGCACTACCGTGGTCAGCATTCAAGCACTTGATGAACGAGAAATACTCCCAGAACCGAGGTCAATAAGCTCAAGACAGAACTTAGAGGGTTACGAACCCAAGGATTTGATATTACCACGTACGAAAGACGATTCACAGAATTGTGCCTATTGTGTCCGGGAGCATTCGAAGATGTGGAAGAGAAGATCGACGCGTTTGTGAAAGGATTACCGGAAAGAATCCAAGAAGATATAAGTTCACAGGAGCCTGCCTCCATACAACAGGCATGTAGAATGGCTCACAAACTAGTGAACCAGATTGAAGAAAGAATTAAAGAACAGACTGCTGAAGAGGCCAATGTGAAGCAAGTCAAAAGAAAGTGGGAGGAAAACGGTGATAAGAATCACCAATACAACAACAACAGCAATTACAACAATAATCGCAACAATTATCCCAACAATCGCAACATCAATCGCAACTACAACAAACGGCCCAACAACAACAACAACAACAACAACAACAACAACAACAACAACAACAACAACAACAACAGCAACTTCAACAATCATCCCAACAACAATAATAACCGCAACAACAACAACAATCAGAATCAGCTATGCCAAAGGTGTGAAAAGTATCACTCGGGGTTCTGCACCAAATTTTGCAACAAGTGTAAAAGAAATGGTCATAGTGCGGCGAAGTGTGAGGTCTACGGACCAGGGGTTAATAGAACGAAAGGAACAAATGGTGTCGGAACGAGTAATGGCGGAGCAAGTAGTGTCGGAGCAAATTATGTCAATGTAGTTTGTTATAAATGTGGAAAACCGGGCCACATTATTAGAAATTGCTCAAACCAGGAGAACACGAATGGACAAGGCCGCGGAAGAGTTTTCAATATTAATGCGGCAGAGGCACAGGAAGACCCGGAGCTTGTTACGGGTACGTTTCTTATTGACAATAAATCTGCTTACGTTTTATTTGATTCGGGTGCGGATAGAAGCTATATGAGTAGAGATTTTTGTGCTAAATTAAGTTGTCCATTGACACCTTTGGATAGTAAATTTTTACTCGAATTAGCAAATGGTAAATTAATTTCAGCAGATAATATATATCGAAATCGAGAAATTAAACTGGTTAGCGAAACATTTAAGATTGATTTGATACCAGTAGAGTTAGGGAGTTTTGATGTGATAATCAGTATGGACTGGTTGAAAGAAGTGAAAGCAGAGATCGTTTGTTACAAAAATGCAATTCGCATTATACGAGAAAAAGGAAAACCCTTAATGGTGTACGGAGAAAAGGGCAACACGAAGCTACATCTTATTAGTAATTTGAAGGCACAAAAACTAATAAGAAAAGGTTGCTATGCTGTTCTAGCACACGTCGAGAAAGTACAAACTGAAGAAAAGAGCATCAATGATGTTCCCATTGCAAAAGAATTTCCCGATGTATTTCCGAAAGAATTACCGGGATTACCCCCACATCGATCCGTTGAATTTCAAATAGATCTTGTACCAGGAGCTGCACCAATAGCTCGTGCTCCTTACAGACTCGCACCCAGCGAGATGAAAGAACTGCAAAGCCAATTACAAGAACTTTTAGAGCGTGGTTTCATTCAACCAAGCACATCACCGTGGGGAGCTCCTGTTTTGTTTGTCAAGAAGAAAGATGGTACATTCAGGTTGTGTATCGACTACCGAAAGTTGAACAAACTTACCATCAAGAACCGCTACCCACTACCGAGAATCGACGACTTATTTGATCAACTACAAGGCTCGTCTGTTTATTCAAAGATTGACTTACGTTCCGGGTATCATCAAATGCGGGTGAAAGAAGATGATATTCCAAAGACTGCTTTCAGAACACGTTACGGTCATTACGAGTTTATGGTCATGTCGTTTGGTTTAACTAATGCACCAGCTGTATTCATGGACCTTATGAACCGAGTGTGTGGACCATACCTTGACAAGTTTGTCATTGTTTTCATTGATGACATACTTATTTACTCAAAGAATGATCAAGAACACGGTGAACATTTGAGAAAGGTGTTAGAAGTATTGAGGAAGGAAGAATTGTACGCTAAGTTTCCAAAGTGTGCATTTTGGTTGGAAGAAGTTCAATTCCTCGGTCACATAGTGAACAAAGAAGGTATTAAGGTGGATCCGGCAAAGATAGAAACTGCTAAAAAGTGGGAAACCCCGAAAACTCCGAAACACATACGCCAGTTTTTAGGACTAGCTGGTTACTACAGAAGGTTCATCCAAGACTTTTCCAGAATAGCAAAACCCTTGACTGCATTAACGCATAAAGGGAAGAAATTTGAATGGAATGATGAACAAGAGAAAGCGTTTCAGTTATTGAAGAAAAAGCTAACTACGGCACCTATATTGTCATTGCCTGAAGGGAATGATGATTTTGTGATTTATTGTGATGCATCAAAGCAAGGTCTCGGTTGTGTATTAATGCAACGAACGAAGGTGATTGCTTATGCGTCTAGACAATTGAAGATTCACGAACAAAATTATACGACGCATTATTTGGAATTAGGCGCGGTTGTTTTTGCATTAAAGACTTGGAGGCACTACTTATATGGGGTCAAAAGTATTATATATACCGACCACAAAAGTCTTCAACACATATTTAATCAGAAACAACTGAACATGAGGCAGCGTAGGTGGATTGAATTATTGAATGATTACGACTTTGAGATTCGTTACCACCCGGGGAAGGCAAATGTGGTAGCCAATGCCTTGAGCAGGAAGGACAGAGAACCCATTCGAGTAAAATCTATGAATATAATGATTCATAATAACCTTACTACTCAAATAAAGGAGGCACAACAAGGAGTTTTAAAAGAGGGAAATTTAAAGGATGAAATACCCAAAGGATCGGAGAAGCATCTTAATATTCGGGAAGACGGAACTCGGTATAGGGCTGAAAGGATTTGGGTACCAAAATTTGGAGATATGAGAGAAATGGTACTTAGAGAAGCTCATAAAACCAGATACTCAATACATCCTGGAACGGGGAAGATGTACAAGGATCTCAAGAAACATTTTTGGTGGCCGGGTATGAAAGCCGATGTTGATAAATACGTAGGAGAATGTTTGACGTGTTCTAAGGTCAAAGCTGAGCATCAGAAACCATCAGGTCTACTTCAACAACCCGAAATCCCAGAATGGAAATGGGAAAACATTACCATGGATTTCATCACTAAATTGCCAAGGACTGCAAGTGGTTTTGATACTATTTGGGTAATAGTTGATCGTCTCACCAAATCAGCACACTTCCTGCCAATAAGAGAAGATGACAAGATGGAGAAGTTAGCACGACTGTATTTGAAGGAAGTCGTCTTCAGACATGGAATACCAATCTCTATTATCTCTGATAGGGATGGTAGATTTATTTAAAGATTCTGGCAGACATTACAGCAAGCATTAGGAACTCGTCTAGACATGAGTACTGCCTATCATCTACAAACTGATGGGCAGAGCGAAAGGACGATACAAACACTTGAAGACATGCTACGAGCATGTGTTATTGATTTCGGAAACAGTTGGGATCGACATCTACCGTTAGCAGAATTTTCCTACAACAATAGCTACCATTCAAGCATTGAGATGGCTCCGTTTGAAGCACTTTATGGTAGAAAGTGCAGGTCTCCGATTTGTCAGAGTGAAGTGGGGGATAGACAGATTACGGGTCCGAAGATAATACAAGAAACTACTGAGAAGATCATCCAAATTCAACAACGGTTGAAAACCGCCCAAAGTCGACAAAAGAGCTACGCCGACATTAAAAGAAAAGATATAGAATTTGAAATTGGAGAGATGGTCATGCTTAAGGTTGCACCTTGGAAAGGTGTTGTTCGATTTGTTAAACGAGGGAAATTAAATCCAAGGTATATTGGACCATTCAAGATTATTGATCGTGTCAGACCAGTAGCTTACTGACTTGAGTTACCTCAACAACTCGCGGCTGTACATAACACTTTCCACGTCTCAAATTTGAAGAAATGTTTTGCTAAATAAGATCTCACTATTCCGTTGGACGAAATCCAAATCAATGAAAAACTTCAATTCATTGAAGAACCCGTTGAAATAATGGATCGTGAGGTTAAGAGACTTAAACAAAACAAGATGCCGATTGTTAAGGTTCGATGAAATGCTCGTAGAGGACCCGAGTTGAAACGAACCGACCCAATCCATAGGGACGAATACAATAACATATGATTACATCGCGAGGCATTTGACCTCTATATGATACGTTTTATAAACATTGCATTCTTTTGAAAAGATATACCATAAATGAATGTTTAAAATTCAATGTTTTCGACATCTGATGATTTCTACATATAGACAATCACCGTAAATAACAGTTTACAAGAATACTTCCGTTGACAATGCAGTCAAAATAAATACACGGTGATGATTTTGTGAATGCAATGCTTCCTCGAATAAAACATGTATGACTCCATGCACATGGTTTCTCTAACATATATTCAAACAGCGGAAGACTTCTAGGAACCTGAGAATAAACATGCTTTAAACGTCAACATAAAGTTGGTGAGATATAGGTTTAATGCTAGCAGCGTTATAAATATAGACCACAAGATTTCATATAAATAAACGTTTTAATAAAAATATTCTAAGTGGTTGAGCACTTGATAACCATACTTAACATTTAATCAACGTCGCATATTCCCTTTATTATGAAATCTCACTACACTGTACCAAGTGTAGTCACCGAAACGAAGTACTGTGCAACCGTTGAATACTGGTCGTCCAGTCCGGTTGGGGTTGTCAGGCCCGATAGATCTATCAACAGGATTCGCGTTTACAATACCACATGTAAATAGTAGTTACCAAGCTACAGGGAAGTATGCCAGTGGTACAACTCAACGTAGAATATATTTTTTTTATCACTTGTGTCCATAACGTAAATCATAAAATGCATGTATTCTCATCCCGAAATATTTAGAGTTTAAAAGTGGGACTATATACTCACTTTTGGGTTGAAGGTATTTAACTCGACTTGGTCTCTGATAGATATCACGAACCTAACCATATATATATAATATATCAACATATTTTCTTTTCAAGTAATCGTTACATATATATATATATATATATATATATATATATATATATATATATATATATATATATATATATATATATATATATATATATATATATATATATATATATATATATATATATATATATATATATATATATATATATATATATATATATATATATATACTTATAATACTTTTAATATTTTCTTAGTCCGTAGTTAGCAGTCCGATGTTAGTGGTCCACAATTAGTTGCTCAATAAAATAAATAAAGACCCCATCGTATTCGTATTGATCAGAATTAATCTCGACCCATGGTACCATGTTGTCAAATGACGTGTTACGTACATAAAGTACCGTGTTGTCAAATGACGTGTTGCGTACAATCATGAGGTCTTATGATTAATCTTCTCGTATTGTTTACGGGTGATCCTGAAATATATAAAATCAAATCATAAGTAATTATATATAAAATATCATATTAATTAGAAAAGATATGATTAATTTACTTTATCTCCAAATATTTTCGTAGCTAAACTAGCTTCGGATACCCAATCTTGTTTTAGTCGTAGTTTCTTCATTACAACTCCGTTTTTGTTGGTTCAACTTGCCACTTCCTTGGATCGAGTCAAATTTTAAGAATATGAACTGAAAATACCTTAGTTTGTATTCGAAATCACAGGTTATAGGTCAAACTTTGGTAAAACTTATGAAAGTGATCATTTTCCATCATAAAAACAACATTTAATGATCATTTTTCTAAAAATACTTACACTTTGAGTTAAACCATGAAATTTTTATGTGTTAACATATTCATAAGAAATATCATTTTTCCAGAACATGAACTTCCAATTCAAAGTTCAAGATGGTTTTTAATTATCCAACCCAAAACAGCCCCCGGTTGCACTCCGACGACGTAGATTCAGTTTTTAAGGTGTTCTTTGTAAAACCAAGTTATATCTTGTTAAGTTAGAATATCATTATGATATATTACAGGTCTTGAAGTGTTTTAAAAGTTAAGTTAGAAGGATCTATTTAGTTTGCAAACAAGTTTGAAATCATTCAAACTATGTTCTTGTTGTTAAAATTTTACAACATAAAATAAGATAGCTATATAATTATGAATCGAACAAGATTATGAACAAGGTTACTACCTCAAGTTACTTGGACAAAGTTACTGTAAGAGATAAGAAAAATCTTGGAATCAAAGAGTGGTGGAGTTAGATCAAAAGGTTGGAAGTATACTTCTTCAAATGGGTGGTTATTTTGATATGTTCTTGAAAGAGTTTTCTTATGGTGTTTAAGGCTTGTAATTGAAGCTAAATGATGGGGAAAATGCTTGGAGATGATCAAGTATGAAGTTAGGAGTATTTTGAGAGAGAAATGAGGGTGTAGGTATGAGAAAATGGAGTGAAAAAATGGTGTTCATTCATAAAAACGTTTTTAGTTTATAAAGAAAGAAAAGGATTCCTAATTTTGTTTTCTTACTAATAATTCATGCTACTTGACAAATCCTAGTTACCTCATATCTAGGGCAGTAATAATGTTGATTAGGATATTGATTTGATGTGTATATACCAATAGTAAATACATATAGAAGCTGGGTATGATACGGGTACATATACCCTAGATATACGTATAGAAATCTTGAGGAAACGGAATGAGAATTCAAATATAGCTATCTTTTGTGAATATACTTATATTGTTTTATGTATTTAAGTCCTTAAAAAGTGATTAAATACATTATATATACAATACATGTATAAGCATTATAGGTTATAAGTATATATATCAAAGAATGTTACGTATAGTTATCGTTTTGAAAACTTAAGTTAGTAGTTTCAAAATATACTTATAACTCATTGTCATTAGTACACAATGAGATATTAAACCATCCTTAGATCATGTTAAATATATATAAATACATATATATACACAAACGTATAATTATCGTATGTTATATAGTTCGTGATATCATCGGTCAAATTGGACAGTCAAACGTTGTGTAAAACTCTTTTCAAAAACACAAGTCTCAACAATTTGGATTGCTTATCATGTTGGTAAGGTTTAATTTATGTAAATATTAATCTCATAAGTATAAAACGATTGAAAAAATCTGGGTCGTTACAGTACCTACCCGTTAAATAAATTTCGTCCCGAAATTTGAATGGGATGGTCATGGCTGGCAATAAGTATGTTTTCATGACGTATACGATTTGGAAATTAGAGTTTTATTATCATCAAGTAATATTGATAAAGCAATTTGATTTTTGTGAAGAGTACGTGTAACGACCCTGAAATTTCCGACCAAATTTAAACCATAATCTCTATATGTTTCCGACACGATAAGCAAAAACCTTAATGTTAAGTCTAGAAAGTTTGAAATCTATATTCGGATAATCAGTTACCCTTTGACCAAGCCTGACGATTCACGAACAACTATTTCTAAATAGATACATGTATATTTATATATATAATGATTTGAAATATTAATTGAAATAATATATATGTTAATTGTTGGAAATAAATATGTATATAAATACTACTTGTAAATACATAAAATAAATATTTTCTGAACCTTTTTGATCAGGTTTCAAACAGTTAATGGGTGAAATAATTAATTTTAAATTTGGGAGTTTTTTTTAGAACACTTCATGCGTTGGCTGTTTAGCAATGGACACAATATAGCTATTCGGGATAAAGTGTCGGTAGAAGAATTCAATTTACACGGCTGCTCACTGATTTTCTTAAATTGCCATTTGAAAAACTTGCCATTTGAATTGAGATATTTTAATATTATATTATTATAAATTTTATATATATAGATGTAGTACTTGAGCCACACATATTCAATAACACATATATCACTCTTATTTTACTTCTTTGTAATCCACCTAATTCTTTTGATTAGTGAACCACTCGTCAACCACCTTTGGTCACCATGACACAGCACCACCTTACACCACTTATCAATCACCAAAACCCTAAATCATTTACTGTTTATTTCTTCGTGTATGTATATAACCGAGAACCCTCATCTCCAACACCATCGAAAACTACCTTCTACTACTTAATGATTTCTGTTTATTCTTCTCTCTTCTTTGTAAAAACCAAAAACCATCATCACTTAGACTCATCACCCATATTGATCAACCAAACTACTACCTTTCCTGTTTCTTGTTTCGTTTAGTAACCACACAAAAATCCATCAACAAACCACACTAACCACCACCTATTATTTACGAGTACATCTTCCTATTTCTGTTTAAAGCTCAAACCACACCTGTAACACGAATCAACGGTCGCGTTTATATTTTCTTTATACCTTCGTGAGTCATCTAAACCCACTTGCAGTTCTATTCATCTTCTTTTCTATTTTAAATTCAAACCCACAATAACCCATATCATCATCTTAATCTCACACCACCCAAACAACAATATCCATAGATGTTTCTGTTTAAGCTCGAACAAAACTAACCAAACCAAATTCTCGATGATTGCTTCACGCTTCTGTTTTCGTTCTTCTGTTGCACATCTGTCGACCAACCGGCCAAACCACCACCATTCGAACACCAACACCATTCTTTTATTTTTCCGTTTCCACCCATAATCATCAACTCTAATTTTATTTTTCGGTTGCTGTATTACACAAAACCGCCACACGCTACCATCGACAATTATACAATTGAACACCTACAACTACCTTTATGTTTTTCTGGATTTCAAAATCATACCCCACAAAACCCACGAACGGGCTGCAACTCTTGTGCTCCTGCTTCCTGTTAACACACCACGAAACTGATGTTGATTCGAAGATGGTGATGAATTTTGTGACGTGATGATAATAAATAATTGAAGATAATGAACGAGTAATGGGCTGAGATGATTATGACGGTTGGATCATGTTTCAGTGATGATGTTAAACGATGAAGATGACAATAGATGTTGATGATGATGATGCGTTATTGTTGTTGCTGATTCCTTTTTCCCTGCCATCGAACCCAATACAAAAAGAAACAGACAAACAAGTTTGCTTTTAATCCCACTTGTATTTTTTTATTTACCTAATCCCACAAAGGGAAAATCCTCCAGCTAATTTCACGAGACCTTTATTAAAATTGGATTTGGGTTCCTTTTGTATTTGGGCCGAGATTAAGTACCAATTGTTGGGCCGAGATAGCATATAATTTAGTTGGGCCGAATGGTTTTGATTATTGGGCCGTGACCCAATGGTGATAATCAGGAATGATTAATGATTAGATTAAATAGACGATGGAAGGAGATGTTGATATACAGGAGTACGGCTTATAATAATATTTGGGTAGTATAAAAACAGAAAGACCGAATAGCTTGGATGGTTTGTGAGGATGTGAGGGTGACAAGAGGACCCAGGATCGAATCCAGGCTGGGACAATAAATTCTTTTTTTTTAGTTCCTTTTTAAGGTAGTTTTCCATTTTAAAATTTATTATTATTACCATTATTATTATTATTATTATTTTTATTAATTGATAATATTATTTTTGATATTATTGGTATTAAAAATTATCATTTTATCAGTATCATTAAAGATATCATTTTTTTTATTTAAAATTATTAATATCATTTTTACTACTAGTATCATTATTAGAATAAAAGTTAGTTATATAAAAATATACTATAGTAATTATCTATTTAATGAATATAAAAATAAATATAGTTTATTTAGTTATTAATAAAACGTGCAAGTTAATAAAATAACAATTAATAATAATATCTAAATTTGTTCGATTACTACTATATGTGTTAATATACATATAAATGATATAGGTTCGTGAATCCGAGGCCAACCTTATACTTGATCAATGATGTTATATGTATTTTTACTACAAAATACATTAGGTGAGTATATAGTTCCCTTTTAACTCTAAATATTTTGGGCTGAGAATACATGCGCTGTTTTTATAAATGATTTACGTTATGGACGCAAGTGATCAAAAATATAAATTCTACGTTGAGTTGTACCATGGCATATCTCTTTATACTTGGTAGCTAATATTTACGTGAGGAGCGTAAACGCGAATCCTGTTGATAGATCTATCGGGCCTGACAACCCCAACCGGGCTGGACGACCAGTTTTTAACGGTTGCACAGTACTTCGTTTCGTTACTACACTTGGTACGGTGTAGGGATTATTTAAGAATATGCTGCTGTGATTTAAATGTTAAGTATGGTTACCAAGTGCTCAACGACTTTTCCATACACTTGCGAGTGTATTATGTATGTATATGAAATCTTGTGGTCCATAGATATAACGCTGCTAGCATCAAACCTATGAACTCACCAACCTTTTGGTTGACACTTTTAAGCATGTTTATTCTCAGGTACGAATTAAGTCTTCCGCTGTGCATTAGCTCATTTTAAGGACATTACTTGGAGTCGATCATCGCAATGGGACCAAATGTTGATGATTTCGTCCGGATGGATTAGTTCGGGTCACTACAGTACGAGTGAGGCTATCACCAAAGGGTGAAATGAGTAGGTATAGATTCGTCATATCTTTTGACGTAGATAGGATTGATTTCCAAGTTCAAGAGATTTGGAGTAAAATCTTCATAATGAGATTTGATTCTTCGATAATCAAGGAAATTAGAATCCGCTTTAAATGCGATCATCTATTTTGATTGCTCTGTCGGATCTTTTACTATAAATCCACCTCCCTTCATTTCCATACAACTCATACCTTCTATTCTTCCTCCCTCAATTCATACTTTAAAACATTTATCACTATGCTTCATCCAGTACTGATCCTGGATATACTCTTAACTTTCATCTCTGTCATTCTTCTTTTTCATCTACCTCCGGAGGATTTTATTTATTTCTACTATTACCTTGGGGTTATAGTATTGTTAATTCTCCCGTGCCTTTACGTTGCAATACGTATTGATATACACGGTTTGTAATTTATTTGTTGTTGTCGAGCTTTATATTTTCTTTTATATTCAACAGTTCCATACTTTTGTTTCCTCTTGCCGACTTCGAGTCAAGTGAATAATGGTCCGGAATTCGTAGGTATGGATTTTGAAATAAACATAGTTAATGTTCTAAGAAGGAAATAGTAATTGCACGATCTTGATTTGGTAAGTTACCAGAATGTTCGAAAAGATAGAATTATCAAGGAGATATGTTCTTAATATGTTTGGAGATTGGGTAGAATGTAAGAGTTGTGTAACATGGCACATGATGACGTTATGATCTGTGAATCATTATGTTCCATTTAGAAACTCAGCATGAATTATTGTAATATAATCACGTTGATCAAGTGTCATTATATTATACTAATTCATGCTTCAGTTTCCAACACTACTTCAAAACATTCATATTTTAAACTCGAATTTTTCAGAATTTAGAAACTAACACAGTTTCTTTTATGTTGTAACGCAAATATTGTGAAGAGATAAATGATTTTTGATGAGGATAGTTGGGAATATATCTTCAGGAATATCGGAGATATTTATAATGAAAAATACGATGATATCTTATAATATCTAAGATCAGGGAATGACGCGGAAAATCTGTCTGTGAAGGTTTAGAATAAGGAGTAAGGTTCTTACTAACGGTTTCAGCAGACACTGAATCATTTGAATCCTTTGAAGGTAGATTTCGTCATTGTGATTTGTCCACGACCTCCTTTATACTTTGCTCAATCCGTTTTCTAGTACCAAATTTTTCGTTCGAGCTTTTCCAATCTATTATTCTTTATTGTCAAACTTCTGACCGTAATTGTTGTCTACTGTCTGTACCACTTTATCTGTCTTTTCCAAAACTTAATAGCACTAATTCGTAGACTGGAGCATTTTTCAGAAACTTCACATTTGAAATATGTAATTCTTGTGGATAGACGTTGTTGATTCCGCCAAAGGGGTAACGAGTTGCTGGTACATCTGCTGATAATGTCGTGGAATATAAAAGGTTCCCTGGTAACAAAAGGGTAATCGTATGTATTACAGGTTATAATAAGGCTACTTCGAATGGAAAGTCGAGGTTGACTTGCTGAAACTGTGACAAAATTTGCTATTTTGAAAAGGAATCGCAAAGTTATTTTTGCTAATAAATGCTAAAAGATTTAACGCGGATACGTGTTAAATTATTTCCTTGGTTTCGAGAGCTTTTCAGGTGCAAGACTGCGGGTAATGTGTGGTTGGATCATCATCTCGATTGTCCATTATTTGAAGTGTCTTCAGGAATTTCGAAGGGTTTGATCATAGATTGTAATTGTTAATATATATATATGATGTTTTAGGACTTTGAATGATACAAATATTTTTCTGGGTTCCAAGAATCGAATGATGTTCTAGCATAGTTTTGAAGTAAAAGTATAGTTTTGAAAGATGTAAGAGTCCTAAGAGTGATGTCTTCTGTTAAGTCTTGACTTGGATTTCGTTTTGTCGTAATCAAATTTGGATGAGAATGGTTGTTTTGATTTCTATGAAAGAATGTATATTATTGTAAAGGTAGTGAGTATAGTTGATGATTGTTGAATCAGAGTCGAAGAATATAATCATATTAATTGTGAATTTATATATCTCTCGGATATTACCTACCCGTTAAAAAAAATTTTCACAAGTAATGTTTTGTACCAGAGAATTTTATTACAATCTTTATGAAAATATATGTACATATATATCTTCTTTATATGTAATCATGAATTTAATAAGTCAATATAATATTAGACTCATTTGATTTTCGGTTTGAGCTAGAATAAGTAATCTCTAAAACGATTAGGAACCACATATTCTTCACAGAATATTAATGAAGTTATGGATCAATACTTCATTATTTATTCTTATATAT
The DNA here is from genome assembly GCF_046630445.1 of Rutidosis leptorrhynchoides. NCBI lineage: Eukaryota > Viridiplantae > Streptophyta > Magnoliopsida > Asterales > Asteraceae > Rutidosis > Rutidosis leptorrhynchoides. Next base: position 503,490,966 of record NC_092333.1, on the reverse strand, counting down.
ATTTCCTTAGTGAATCGTGCTGATACTCATTGAACTCTTGCTAACTTCGCAAGATATGAATGTTGTTTCCCAGTAAGCTTCGAGTACATTGAAGATGAAAGTGTAAAATCAAACATATTATTGAATAATACACTTGGTTTATTATAAAACGAAATTCATTGAATTGAAATAGGCATTGTAGTTAACGATGATTAAGTTGCTGACGAAGGACGTACATCATTGCATATTTGTAGTATGAATTTAAACGAGTAGTATCTACCCTTTTTCAATTCATACTTAATAGCTTAGTACGAAAAGATTTATTTTGGTTTTCGAATTCATATATATATAAAATATTTATATAAATTCTTCAGAAGAATGAGTTAATACTTCATAACTCGTTGATGCAATATACGCGTTATTGATGATGTCCACGGTGATTCTTGAACTGGTGGAGCTTGTGATGTTAAAGTTGCTGGCGATTCTAATGATGTTGACAGCACTGACTGTGTTGGTGAGGCTAAGGGTACTGCTGATGCTGTTGGTAAAACAAGTCTAGCTTGTACCTTACGCATCATTCTTGTCGGGGTTTCTACTCTTCCTTTTATCATTTCTGTCCACTCATCTGATTTATGGTTAAGGCAAAAATAGGTAATCTCTATGTCTTTAGAGATTACATAATCACCATAGAATGTTTCTCCGATGAAGTTATGAATCAATACTTCATCGTTTGTTGTTGTTGGTACTTCTTGGTATCTATGGTGCGTGTGACGTTGATATCCAAGGTACGGATGGTGATATTGAGGCGGGTGATGCAGATGTGATTGTTGGTGGTGGTAATGATCCTGTTGATGTTGATGATGGTGATAACGTTGATGCTGGTGATGCTGCTGGTGCTTAGGGTATTGAGGCTTGCGATGTTGATGTTATTGACGGTACTGGTTATGCTGCTGATGCTGCTGATGGTGTTTGTAACCTTCGTACCGTATTCTCCAAAGCCACTACCCGAGTGCGAAGCTCGTTGACTTCTTCTATTACACCGGGGTGATTGTCGGTTCGGACGAGCGGATAAATAAAATCTAGAATTTGATGTAGTATATAATCGTGACGAGATACTCTGGAAATGAGAGAGAAAATGGTTTCTCGAACAGGTTCGCCGGTAAGTGCTCCAGGTTCATCGTCAAGAGGGAAATTTGGTGGATGGAAGGGATCACCTTCTTCTTGTCTCCAATGATTGAGGAGGCTACGAACCCATCCCCAATCCATCCAAAATAGATGATGACTGATTGGTTGATCCATTCCGGTCACACTGCTTTCGGAGCTTGAGTGGTATTCCATATCGGAATCCGAGGGACTTCAACTAGTGACGAGTTCCATTTCGTATGATTGAATAAAGGATTTTTCGATATGAAATGATTTTTCGGCTATCGGGTGGTATTCTAATTATATAGAATATCCACATATATAGAACAAAAGATCTCATAGATTACGGAGGAATTTACGGAATATGTCAGACAAAGTTTACAGTAACAGATACGCGTAGATATGAATTAGCAAATACGCTAAGATATGAATTTTGTCTATACACCATTCATGCAATGAATGCAGTAAGACGCGTTTAGACTTAAGATGATAAGCAGGTAATTTCCTACAGATGATAAGTAGATGATTTTCGACACAAAATGATAAGCAAAATTTTGACATGCAGACACGGTCGAAGTCCAGACTCACTAATGCAACCTAACGACTTATCAGTTAGACACACTAATGCAGACCTGGTTCGCTAAGACCACCGCTCTGATACCACATGAAACGAACCGACCCAATCCATAGGGACGAATACAATAACATATGATTACATCGCGAGGCATTTGACCTCTATATGATACGTTTTATAAACATTGCATTCTTTTGAAAAGATATACCATAAATGAATGTTTAAAATTCAATGTTTTCGACATCTAATGATTTCTACATATAGACAATCACCGTAAATAACAGTTTACAAGAATACTTCCGTTGACAATGCAGTCAAAATAAATACACGGTGATGATTTTGAGAATGCAATGCTTCCTCGAATAAAACATGTATGACTCCATGCACATGGTTTCTCTAACATATATTCAAACAGCGGAAGACTTCTAGGAACCTGAGAATAAACATGCTTTAAACGTCAACATAAAGTTGGTGAGATATAGGTTTAATGCTAGCAGCGTTATAAATATAGACCACAAGATTTCATATAAATAAACGTTTTAATAAAAATATTCTAAGTGGTTGAGCACTTGATAACCATACTTAACATTTAATCAACGTCGCATATTCCCTTTATTATGAAATCTCACTACACTGTACCAAGTGTAGTCACCGAAACGAAGTACTGTGCAACCGTTGAATACTGGTCGTCCAGTCCGGTTGGGGTTGTCAGGCCCGATAGATCTATCAACAGGATTCGCGTTTACAATACCACATGTAAATAGTAGTTACCAAGCTACAGGGAAGTATGCCAGTGGTACAACTCAACGTAGAATATATTTTTTTTATCACTTGTGTCCATAACGTAAATCATAAAATGCATGTATTCTCATCCCGAAATATTTAGAGTTTAAAAGTGGGACTATATACTCACTTTTGCCATGAAGGTATTTAACTCGACTTGGTCTCTGATAGATATCACGAACCTAACCATATATATATATATATAATATATCAACATATTTTCTTTTCAAGTAATCGTTACATATATATATATATATATATATATATATATATATATATATATATACTTATAATACTTTTAATATTTTCTTAGTCCGTAGTTAGCAGTCCGATGTTAGTGGTCCACAATTAGTTGCTCAATAAAATAAATAAAGACCCCATCATATTCGTATTGATCAGAATTAATCTCGACCCATGGTACCATGTTGTCAAATGACGTGTTGCGTACATAAAGTACCGTGTTGTCAAATGACGTGTTGCGTACAATCATGGGGTCTTATGATTAATCTTCTCGTGTTGTTTACGGGTGATCCTGAAATATATAAAATCAAATCATAAGTAATTATATATAAAATATCATATTAATTAGAAAAGATATGATTAATTTACTTTATCTCCAAATATTTTCGTAGCTAAACTAGCTTCGGATACCCAATCTTGTTTTAGTCGTAGTTTCTTCATTACAACTCCGTTTTTGTTGGTTCATCTTGCCACTTCCTTGGATCGAGTCAAATTTTAAGAATATGAACTGAAAATACCTTAGTTTGTATTCGAAATCACAGGTTATAGGTCAAACTTTGGTAAAACTTATGAAAGTGATCATTTTCCATCATAAAAACAACATTTAATGATCATTTTTCTAAAAATACTTACACTTTGAGTTAAACCATGAAATTTTTATGTGTTAACATATTCATAAGAAATATCATTTTTCCAGAACATGAACTTCCAATTCAAAGTTCAAGATGGTTTTTAATTATCCAACCCAAAACAGCCCCCGGTTGCACTCCGACGACGTAGATTCAGTTTTTAAGGTGTTCTTTGTAAAACCAAGTTATATCTTGTTAAGTTAGAATATCATTATGATATATTACAGGTCTTGAAGTGTTTTAAAAGTTAAGTTAGAAGGATCTATTTAGTTTGCAAACAAGTTTGAAATCATTCAAACTATGTTCTTGTTGTTAAAATTTTACAACATAAAATAAGATAGCTATATAATTGTGAATCGAACAAGATTATGAACAAGGTTACTACCTCAAGTTACTTGGACAAAGTTACTATAAGAGATAAGAAAAATCTTGGAATCAAAGAGTGGTGGAGTTAGATCAAAAGGTTGGAAGTATACTTCTTCAAATGGGTGGTTATTTTGATATGTTCTTGAAAGAGTTTTCTTATGGTGTTTAAGGCTTGTAATTGAAGCTAAATGATGGGGAAAATGCTTGGAGATGATCAAGTATGAAGTTAGGAGTATTTTGAGAGAGAAATGAGGGTGTAGGTATGAGAAAATGGAGTGAAAAAATGGTGTTCATTCATAAAAACGTTTTTAGTTTATAAAGAAAGAAAAGGATTCCTAATTTTGTTTTCTTACTAATAATTCATGCTACTTGACAAATCCTAGTTACCTCATATCTAGGGCAGTAATAATGTTGATTAGGATATTGATTTGATGTGTATATACCAATAGTAAATACATATAGAAGCTGGGTATGATACGGGTACATATACCCTAGATATACGTATAGAAATCTTGAGGAAACGGAATGAGAATTCAAATATAGCTATCTTTTGTGAATATACTTATATTGTTTTATGTATTTAAGTCCTTAAAAAGTGATTAAATACATTATATATACAATACATGTATAAGCATTATAGGTTATAAGTATATATATCAAAGAATGTTACGTATAGTTATCGTTTTGAAAACTTAAGTTAGTAGTTTCAAAATATACTTATAACTCATTGTCATTAGTACACAATGAGATATTAAACCATCCTTAGATCATGTTAAATATATATAAATACATATATATACACAAACGTATAATTATCGTATGTTATATAGTTCGTGATATCATCGGTCAAATTGGACAGTCAAACGTTGTGTAAAACTCTTTTCAAAAACACAAGTCTCAACAATTTGGATTGCTTATCATGTTGGTAAGGTTTAATTTATGTAAATATTAATCTCATAAGTATAAAACGATTGAAAAAATCCGGGTCGTTACACGAGTTCACCTGGGAATGAGAAGATCAGATGAAGAAGAAGTACCCGCACTTATTTCCAGATGATGAGCCAACACCTCCAATCGCTTAAAATTTCGGGACGAAATTTATTTAACGGGTAGGTACTGTAGTGACCCGAACTTTTCCGAACCTTTCTATGATTATATGTTTAATGAAAACTATATTTACATGATTAAATGTTTCCAACATGTTAAGCAATCAAACTTGTTAAGACTTGGTTAATTGAAACGGAAATTTTGTAAACGTCTGATTACCCAGTTTGACCAATGATTCACGAACGCTATAAGTTGTATATGACATGATGATACATAAATGAATAAATATATATGTTCAACATGATATAATGATCATCAAGTATCTCATTAAAAATAGTAACAATAAGTTATATACTTAAAAAGGAGACTATTGACGTATGAAACTCGAAACGATACATATAACGATTATCGTTATAACCACGTCTTACTAAATATATATGAAGCATATTAATACATTGTTATATTATATATAACATGATAATATGATAATTAAATATATCATTAAGTGTATTAACAATGAACTACATAAGTAAAAACAAGACTACTAACTTAAGGATTTCGAAACGAGACATATATGTAACGATTATCGTTGTAACGACATTTAAATGTATATATATCATATTAAGATATATTAATATATCATAATATCATGATAATATAATAATTTAAAATCTCATTTGATATTATAAACTTTGGGTTAACAACATTTAACAAGATCGTTAACCTAAAGGTCTCAAAACAACACTTACATGTAACGACTAACGATGACTTAACAACTCAGTTAAAATGTATATACATGTAGTGTTTTAATATGTATTCATACACTTTTGAAAGACTTCAAGACACTTATCAAAATACTTCTACTTAACAAAAATGCTTACAATTACATCCTCGTTCAGTTTCATCAACAATTCTACTCGTATGCACCCGTATTCGTACTCGTACAATACACAGCTTTTAGATGTATGTACTATTGGTATATACACTCCAATGATCAGCTCTTAGAAGCCCATGTGAGTCACCTAACACATGTTGGAACCATAATTTGGCAACTAGCATGAAATATCTCATAAAATTACAAAAATATGAGTAATCATTCATGACTTATTTACATGAAAACAAAATTACATATCCTTTATATCTAATCCATACACCAACGACCAAAAACACCTACAAACACTTTCATTCTTCAATTTTCTTCATTTAATTGATCACTCTCAAGTTCTATCTTCAAGTTCTAAGTGTTCTTCATAAATTCCAAAAGTTCTAGTTTCATAAAATCAAGAATATTTCCAAGATTGCAAGTTTACTTCCAAGTTTTCTAAATCCATTCCAAGTAATCATCCAAGATCAAGAAACTTTTGTTACTTACAGTAGGTTATCTTTCTAATACAAGGTAATAATCATATTCAAACTTTAATTCAATTTCTATAACTATAACAATCTTATTTCGAGTGGAAATCTTACTTGAAATTGTTTTCGTGTCATGATTCTGCTTCAAGAACTTTCAAGCCATCCAAGGATCCTTTGAAGCTAGATCTATTTTTCTCATTTCCAGTAGGTTTATCCAAGGAACTTGAGGTAGTAATGATGTTCATAACATCATTCGATTCATACATATAAAGCTATCTTATTCGAAGGTTTAAACTTGTAATCACTAGAACATAGTTTAGTTAATTCTAAACTTGTTCGCAAATAAAAGTTAATCCTTCTAACTTGACTTTTAAAATCAACTAAACACATGTTCTATATCTATATGATATGCTAACTTAATGATTTAAAACCTGGAAACACGAAAAACACCGTAAAACCTGATTTACGCCGTCGTAGTAACACCGCGGGCTATTTTGGGTTAGTTAATTAAAAACTATGATAAACTTTGATTTAAAAGTTGTTATTCTGAGAAAATGATTTTTATTATGAATATGAAACTATATCCAAAAATTATGGTTAAACTCAAAGTAGAAGTATGTTTTCTAAAATGGTCATCTAGACGTCGTTCTTTCGACTGAAATGACTAACTTTAAAAAAATGACTTGTAACTTATTTTTCCAACTATAAACCTATACTTTTTCTATTTAGATTCATAAAATAGAGTTCAATATGAAACCATAGCAATTTGATTCACTCAAAACAGATTTAAAATGAAGAAGTTATGGGTAAAACAAGATTGGATAATTTTTCTCATTTTAGCTACGTGAAAATTGGTAACAAATCTATTCCAACCATAACTTAATCAACTTGTATTGTATATTATGTAATCTTGAGATACCATAGACACGTATACAATATTTCAACCTATCATGTCGACACATCTATATATATTTCGGAACAACCATAGACACTCTATATGTGAATGTTGGAGTTAGCTATACAGGGTTGAGGTTGATTCCAAAATATATATAGTTTGAGTTGTGATCAATACTGAGATACATATACACTGGGTCATGGATTGATTCAAGATAATATTTATCGATTTATTTCTGTACATCTAACTGTGGACAACTAGTTGTAGGTTACTAACGAGGACAGCTGACTTAATAAACTTAAAACATCAAAATATATTAAAAGTGTTGTAAATATATTTTGAACATACTTTGATATATATGTATATATTGTTATAGGTTCGTGAATCAACCAGTGGTCAAGTCTTACTTCCCGACGAAGTAAAAAAATCTGTGAAAGTGAGTTATAGTCCCACTTTTAAAATCTAATATTTTTGGGATGAGAATACATGCAGGTTTTATAAATGATTTACAAAATAGACACAAGTACGTGAAACTACATTCTATGGTTGAATTATCAAAATCGAATATGCCCCTTTTTATTAAGTCTGGTAATCTAAGAATTAGGGAACAGACACCCTAATTGACGCGAATCCTAAAGATAGATCTATCGGGCCCAACAAGCCCCATCCAAAGTACCGGATGCTTTAGTACTTCGAAATTTATATCATGTCCGAAGGAGGATCCCGGAATGATGGGGATATTCTTAAATATGCATCTTGTTAATGTCGGTTACCAGGTGTTCACCATATGAATGATTTTTATCTCTATGTATGGGATGTGTATTGAAATATGAAATTTTGTGGTCTATTATTATGATTTGATAATATATAGGTTAAACCTATAACTCACCAACATTTTTGTTGACGTTTTAAGCATGTTTATTCTCAGGTGATTATTAAGAGCTTCCGCTGTCGCATACTTAAATAAGGACGAGATTTGGAGTCCATGCTTGTATGATATTGTGTAAAAACTGCATTCAAGAAACTTATTTCGTTGTAACATATTTGTATTGTAAACCATTATGTAAAGGTCGCGTGTAAACAGGATATTTTAGATTATCATTATTTGATAATCTACGTAAAGCTTTTTAAACCTTTATTGATGAAATAAAGGTTATGGTTTGTTTTAAAATGAATGCAGTCTTTGAAAAACGTCTCATATAGAGGTCAAAACCTCGCAACGAAATCAATTAATATGGAACATTTTTAATCAATAAGAACGGGACATTTCAGATACTTTAGCATGTTTTGTCTCAGGTGCTGTTTGATTCAAGCTTACTTATCTACTGCTTATGTGATGCTACTTGAACATAGGATCAAGAGATTATCGCATATTTTACTATTGCATTTAAACATTTACTTTATTCCGTTGTAACGACATTTCATTTTCCGCTGCGTACTCATTAAAGTTAATTTTCTCATTTAGTATTGTTCTCGTTATTATAATATGTTGGTATATTTTGATATTAAGTCACATTTCGACCAGGCCCTTACTGGGGTGTGATAGATTGATATCAGAGCAAAACAGGCTGTTATAGAGAACCAGGATTGCATTTTTGTGTGTGCCTTATTTGCTAGCTAGGGTGCCTTAGCAATCTAGGAAACTATAACCTTTCCTGCCATAGACTTTAAAGCACTTAGGATTGCCCTATAATCTTAACATTTATGCTTTCCAAAACTTGACTAAAAGATTCTAATCAAAGTCTCTTTCCTAATGATAAGATGTCAAGCTCAAGCGTTAACAAGCCCAACAAGAAAAACCACAACCCTACTACCGAAGTAGGTGTTGGACACTTTGAAACATCAAGACCTGTTCGAAGTCCTTCTTACAGTCCTGCTTCACCAAACTATAGTCCAGATACACTACCTGCTCATCCTGAATTTCACCCAACCCGAGGATCTGAAAGCGAAGGAGAAAGCCCTACTGATTCTGCTGACTCTGGCTCTTTTCACTCATTAGTGCATAAACCGATGAGTACTCCCGAATGGGATGCTCTTCAAGCTCTCCCTAACTACGATAGCAACTTCTCAAATTACGAACCTGAAGAAGAACCAATTGAAGAATCATCTGAAAACTCAATTCTAAAGAGAAAGCAACCCAAACCCGCTACCAGTCCATTATTCTGTAATAACGAGAAGCATGTAAGGGTGAAGACTGATATCATCAACCTTCAGAGTAGCTGTGAGAAGAATAGGGAGTTTAGTAGACGTCATGTTGCTCGAGTAGAAGTGCGTCTAAACAACCTAGAAAAAGAAAACAAAATCTTGAAGGAAATTATCAAAGAGTCTCTCGACTCTCAACCCGAAAGGCTAGAGAAACTTGCAAAGGATAACATGGAAAAAATGATGAAGCAGTTCGAGTACGAGAAGAAGAGATATGAAGATTATTTCAATCTTAATATTCTTTAGTTATCTTTCCTATTTTTCCATCTATGTAAAGGGTATGCCTTAAAACTATTTCTAATTCCTAATCGTGTAATAAGGCTTATTTAATGCCTCGTTCCTTAATAAAATAAAGTGTTTTATTTATATCATGTGATATTAATACTTTATCTTATTCCTACTTGTAATTGCTCAACCTTATAATTTGTTAACTTATCCGACTTATGTTCACTTATGTAGCGACATCATGGTCCGTCCAGCTGCACCTACTGTTAACAATATCGTCTTGACTACTGAGCAATTCCAATAACTACTCACTGCCGCACAAGGCAACAACCAAGCTAACAATGTTAATCCTCAACCGAAACCTTGTTCCTACAAGGATTTTTCAAACTATCACCCTCCTGCATTTAAGGGAACTGAGGAAGCTGTCGAACTAGTCCATTGGTTCGAGAAAATGGAATCTATTTTCCGTATTTGCAATTGTGGTGATGACGATCGAGTAAAGTATGCCACTAGCTCATTGGGTGGTAATGCTTTGACTTGGTGGACTGCGCATGCCAAGTCGGTAGGAATTGATAATGCTAATGCAATTCCATGGGACGAAATCAAAAGTATGATGGTCAACAAATTTTGCCCGAGGAGTCAAGTTCAGAAACTTGAAGCTGAGTTGTGGGAAATCAAGGTCAAGGGTACTGATATTGAGAACTACATCAATTGTTATTTGGAACTTTCTACTCTATGTCCTGAGATGTTTCCTACCGAAGCTAGAACAATTGAGCGGTATATATAAGGTATTCCCGAGGATGTTCAAGGGAATGTTATAGCTGCCGAGAAGGTTACTCTGGATACTGTGATTCTTATGGCACAAAATCTGATGTTGGCCAAGAGAAGAAGAGCGTCGGCCAATAAGCAGGTTGAAACCAAGGGTAATGATGGTAAGAGGAAGTTTGAGCCATCTCAAGGTTCGGCTCAGAATGATAATAAGAAGCCTGCGGATAACACAAGGTCGAATTATAAGGGTACTTATCCCTTCTGTATTCGTTGTGAGAGGCATCACCTCGGGAAGTGTACTGCGGTTTGTGCATTGTGTAAGAAAGTGGGACACGTTGCTAAGATGTGTAAGACTCCTCCAAAGGATAAGGCTATTGTTCCAGCCAAAGCTCCTCCAACATGCTATACATGTGGAGAAAAGGGACACATTAGTCCTAATTGTCCTAAGAAGAAGGATAATCCCGCTACTGGAGCTAATGCTACTGCTGCAAAGGGTCGTGCATTTGCTATCACTGCTGCTGAAGCCCGAGATGAGGATGAGGTCATCACGGGTACGTATCTTGTCAATAATTGTTATGCAACTATTTTATTCGATACTGGTGCCGACTGAAGTTATGTGTCTAGTGATTTTTGTACCCTATTTACTGAAAAGCCTCAACCCTTAGAAACTAAACGATTAGTAGAAATAGCCAACCGAAAGATCATGCAAGTCAATAAAATATATAAAAACTGCAACTTAATCTTAGCCGATAAGGAATTTAAGATAGACCTTTTGCCGGTCGAACTCGGGAGTTTTGACGTTGTAGTCGGAATGGATTGGTTACGTCCATTACATGCTGCCATCATGTGTTACGATAAAACTGTTCATGTTCCATTGGGAAATGGAGAGACTCTCATCATCCAAGGTGAAAAGAGTGGTTCCAATCTCAACATTATCTTCTGTATTAAAACTCGCAAATACCTTATGAAAGGTTATCCAGCAATTCTAGCTCACGTTAAGATGATTGAATTGAAAGAGAAGCGTATTGAAGATGTACCAGTGGTTAAAGACTTTCCCGATGTGTTTCCCGAAGATCTTCCTGGTCTTCCACCTCCTCAACAAGTGGAATTTCAAATTGATTTAACTCCTGGTGCTGCTCCTATTGCTAAAGCACCGTATTGTTTAGCACCCTCCGAGATGAAGGAATTATCCAACCAGCTCCAAGAACTATTGGATAAAGGTTTCATTCATCATAGCTCGTCCCCATGGGGAGCTCCTATTCTATTTGTTAAGAAGAAAGATGGTACGTTAAGGATGTGTATAGATATCGTGAACTTAACAAGTTTACTATCAAGAACCGTTATCCGTTTCCGCGTATTGATGATCTATTCAACCAACCTCAAGGGTCAAGCGTCTATTCAAAGATTGATTTGAGATCTGGTTATCACCAACTCCAAGTCAAGGAATCCGATATTCCTAAGACTGCTTTTCGTACTCGATATGCACATTATGAATTCTGTGTCATGCCTTTTGGTTTAACCAATTCTCCTGCTGTATTCATGGATCTTATGAATCGTGTCTACAAGCCTTACCTCGATAAATTCGTTATTGTGTTCATTGATGATATCTTGATCTATTCCAAGAGTGAGAAAGAACATGAGCAACATTTGCGTATGATTCTTGAACTCTTAAGAAAGGAACAACTCTATGCTAAATTTTCTAAGTGCTAGTTTTGGCTCAAAACCGTACAATTCCTTGGACATGTTGTTGATAGAGAAGGAATACATGTCGATCCAGCTAAGATTGCTGCTATTCGGAACTGGGAGATACCAAAGACTGCGAAACATATTCGCCAGTTTTTGGGACTTGCCGGTTACTATCGAAGGTTCATAAAAGATTTTTCTCTCATTGCTAAACCTCTTACAAAGCTAACTCAAAAAGGGAAGAAATTTGAGTGGTCCGAAGAACAAGAATCTGCTTTCAAGATTCTGAAGAAGAAATTGACCACAGCCCCGATTCTATCTTTACCTAAAGGTACTGATGATTTTGTTGTTTACTGTGATGCTTTGAAGCCAGGCTTTGGTTGTGTTTTAATGCAATGAGAAAAGGTTATTGCCTACGCATCTAGGTAGTTGAAGAAACATGAAGAAAACTATACCATACATGACCTTGAGTTAGGTGCCGTGGTATTTGCATTAAAGATATGGAGACAATATTTGTATGGTACCCATTTTACGGTGTACACTGATCATAAAAGTCTTCGACACATCTTTGATCAAAAACAGCTGAACATGAGGCAAAGCCGATGGCTCGAGTTATTGAACGATTATCACTGTGAGCTGAAATATCATCCTGGCAAGGCGAATGTAGTTGTCGATGTCCTTAGTCGGAAAGACGATGTTAAACATGTTCGTGCTCTAAACCTGAAAATCAAATCAAATCTTATCTCACGAATCTGTGAAGCTCAATTGGAAGCCATTAAACCGACACTTATCGAAGGTGAAGGACCCATTGGTTTTGAGAACCAACTTCAAGTGAAAGCTAATGGTACACGGTATTTTGGTAACAGAATTTGGGTTCCTCGTTTCGGTAATCTTCGTGAACTAGTCTTGGATGAAGCTCATAAGACTAGATATTATATTCATCCCGGTTCCAGTAAGATATATCACGATGTGAAGCAATTCTACTGGTGGCCTAACATGAAAGCCGACATTGCTACTTATGTTAGTAAGTGTCTTACTTGTTTGAAGGTCAAGGCCGAGCATCAAAAGCCTTCTGGTCTGTTGACACAACCTGATATTCCGCAGTGGAAGTGGGAATGTATCACTATGGACTTTGTTACTAAGTTACCGAAGACTGCGAACGGTAATGATACTATTTGGGTCGTAGTTGATCGTCTTACTAAATCTTCACATTTCATACCAATCAAGGAAACTGACAAGATGGAGAGATTAGCACAGCTTTATATTAAAGATATCGTCTCATGTCATGGTGTTCCTATCTCGATTATTTTTGATCGCGACAGTCGATTTGTTTCTAGATTCTGGAAAACTTTACAATCTGCTCTTGGAACTCAACTCGACATGAGTACAGCCTATCATCCTCAAACTGTTGGTCAAAGTGAACGGACTATTCAAACCATGGAAGATATGCTACGTGATTGTGCAATCGATTTTGGCAAAGGTTGGGATAGACACCTACCTTTGGTTGAATTTTCTTATAATAACAATTATCACTCCAGTATTAAAGCTGCACCTTTTGAAGCTTTATATGGACGGAAGTGTAGATCCTCTCTGTGTTGGGATGAACTTGAGGACAGACATTTAACTGGTCCTGAAATTATCCACGAAATTACCGAAAAGATCGTTCAGATTAAGCAACATTTAGAAACTGCCCGTAGCCGACAGAAGAGCTATGCCGATAAGAAATGAAAAGACATCGAATACCAAGTTGGAGATAAAGTCATGTTGAAAGTATCACCTTAGAAAGGTGTTGTTCACTTCGGTAAGCGAAGTAAACTCAGTCCATGATATGTAGGGCCTTTCACAATCACTGAAAGGGTCGGTCCTGTGGCATATCGATTAGAACTACCAACCGAACTCAGTCAAGTACATGATGTGTTTCATGTCTCAAATCTTAAACGGTGTCTTACTGATGACACACTCGTTATTCCTCTGGATGATGTTCGCATTAATGAGCAAATGCACTTCGTTGAAGAACCTATAGAAATCATGGAAGGAGAAGTCAAACAAACGTGTAAAAGCAACATACCTATTGTTAAAGTCCGGTGGAATTCGCGTAGAGGCCCCGAATATACCTGGGAACGCAAAGACCACATGAAACGGAAATATCCCCATCTCTTCTCAACTGCTGATGCAAATGAGGAAACTACCTAAAAACTTCGGGACGAAGTTTTCAATAACGGGGAGGTACTATAATGACTCTCATTTTTCCATTCTATATTTCTCATTTTTCTATTCAATACTTTTCCTTATTAAATGCCCAATAAAACAATTAAACTTAATAATTAAATTTTAATTGATAAAGGTTAAGCATTAGGAATTATAAAATACGATAATTAACTTTGTACATTAATTGACAAGTTAATAAAAATAATAAGTTAATAAACTTTTGTGAGTAAATAAATAACTAAAAAGACTTGTGTAATTAAAATGAATAAACTTGAATAATTAAGGGTTACTAAGCAAAATTAAAATACAAGGACTTAAGTAAAAATATTAAAACCCTAGCTCATAAAACCCTAGCCGATTTGGAAGGGCAAAATTACCCTTCTACCCCTCCAAATTTTTGGCCCAAATCACCACCATAACCCCTTCTCCAAGCTTACTTGTTCCCTAAGTAATTCCTTATTAATACCTAATTCTAGAATGCTCCATTCCTCCCTATAAATAGACCCCTAAGTTAAACCATTCCATGAACCAAATCATAAACAAATCCCTCACTCAAATCTCTCTCTCTCTCCCTCTCTAATTTTCGGCCAAAACCGAAAATTCACCACCACCATCGAAATCCATGAGGGTTTCCAAGAAATCTTCAAGTGTTCTTCGCGTTCTTCGTGTTCTTCAAGAATCTTCAAGGTGTTCTTCAAGATATTCAAGGCTTTGATCTTCTATCTTCATCAAGTTCTTCTTTTCTTTGTTAATCTTCTTAGATCTTCAAAGGTATAACATAAAACCCTAATTTATTTTCTTAATTCTTTGATCTTTGTTTTAATCTATATTCACATAAAATCATAAACACATAAACATAAGAACAAACCTAGATCTATACATGTAAAAAAAAAATATAGATATATACATATGTATGTATAATGTCGACTAGAAAAAAAAGAGAAGAAACTTTGATCTTTAAAAACCATAGATACACTTAGAAGATTTGTTTGTGGTTAATTAAGGAAACAAAATAACTATATATACATATACATATATATCGACACATATACATATATACTTGTAAAAAATAAATTTTTATATACATATATACATATACACGACATTATATACATATGAAAGGACTCGTTCATATACATTATAAACGATTCACAATAGTTGATTACATCGCGAGGTATTTTGACCTCTATATGATACATTTTACAAACATTGCATTCATTTTTAAAAGACAAACTTTCTTTACAACGAAAGTTGACGGCATGCACACCATTTCATAATACATCCAACTATAATTGACATAATAATAATCTTGATGAACTCAATGACTCGAATGCAACGTCTTTCAAAATACACCATGAATGACTCCAAGTAATATCCTTAAAATGAGCTAATGCACAGCGGAAGATTTCTTTAATACCTGAGAATAAACATGCTTTAAAGTGTCAACCAAAAGGTTGGTGAGTTCATAGGTTTATCATAACAATCATTTCAATATATTAATAGACCACAAGATTTCTGTTTATAAATATATGTACACTCGCAAGTGTATAAGAGTATTCTATAAATTGTAGGCACCCGGTAACAAGCCTTAACGTTCATGTTTTACCCTATGAAGTACACCAGATCAGGTGTGTTTAAAATAACCTCGAAGTACTAAAGCATCCCATAGTCAGGATGGGGTTTGTCAGGCCCAATAGATCTATCTTTAGAATTCGCGCCTACCGTACATAGACAAGTAGTTTAATGTTACCAAGCTAAGGGTATATTTCTGATTTAAACCCACATAGAATTAGTTTTAGTACTTGTGCCTATTTCGTAAAACATTTATAAATCAGCGCATGTATTCTCAGCCCAAAAATATATATAAAAAGGGAGCAAATGAAACTCACCATACTGTATTTCGTAGTAAAAATACATATAACGTCATTTAACAAGTGCAAGGTTGGCCTCGGATTCACGAACCTATATTAATTATATATATTTATATGTTGGTCAATATTTGTCTAACAATTTTT
Source organism: Rutidosis leptorrhynchoides (assembly GCF_046630445.1). Lineage (NCBI taxonomy): Eukaryota > Viridiplantae > Streptophyta > Magnoliopsida > Asterales > Asteraceae > Rutidosis > Rutidosis leptorrhynchoides. Next base: position 503,474,856 of record NC_092333.1, on the reverse strand, counting down.
GGTCAAGTCATAGTGTACCACAATCCTAATGCTCGAGACTAATATGCAAAAGTCAACAAAAGTCAACTTGACCCAAAATGACTTCTAAAATTTATACGTGTTTATTATATAACTTAACTATAGTCGTTTTATATATTTAAATATATTTATTAGATTTTATAATAATAAAAGTCATTTATTAATAAAAATTTATATTAACGTTTATATATGATAAAATATACTTTTATATATCTTAAGTAGTAAAATTTATAAAGTTCACTTAATATCTTAAAACTATAGTGGTAAGTATTATTAATGTAATTATATTACGCATGTTGAAAAATATATTTGTATCCCCTATTTATTTGATAAAATAATATTGATCATAATAATAATAAGTAAAAGTTGTATTATTTTGTAATAATAATAATTATTATTCTATAAAAAAATAACATTATTTATATTTACTAAAAATGTTATTATGATAAAATGATAATACTAACATAATAGTAATAATGATATTTTATAATAACAATGATATTTCTATAATAACGACGATAGTAATAATAATCATTTTAACAATAATACTAAAATTCAGTTGACTATAACTTCAAATCCGTTCATCGAAATCATTCGATATCTAAATGAAAAGTTTTTAATTTTTTGCTAGCTTTCCAATGACATGCATATCATATACCCTATCTCAGTAGCATATGTATCTAATTCAGGATTCAACAAACCTATCTAAGGACAATATCGAATGTACAAGCATGCATAATTCTATATACTCGAGCACTAGTCAGGGATACACTATTGATATATAAAAGTTAAGTTATGAGTGCTCACGTATCAATATTGAGATTCAATATTGCAGGAAAGTACGTAGACGCAACGGAGATGATAAACACTAGATTGACCTCACGAGCATACCCATGAACCATACCCATCACCTCCATAGCTATAACCCATAATTTCCTTAGCTTCGACTCATTCAAAAAACTATTTTGAAATCACTCGGACATCACTCCGTTGTAATATTTTATGTATACTAATAATATCTTGAAATAATACAGAGCAAATATATATATATATATATATATATATATATATATATATATATATATATATATATATATATATATATATATATATATATATATATATATATATGTAAATCGATTGAGAGAGTTTAGAGAAATATATTTTCAAGTTTCTATGAAATAATGAAACCTATTGAATTCTATTTATAATAGATTTTTGAATTATTAAAGTGAATTATTAAAGTATGAATTATTAAAGTGAATTATTAAAGTGAATTATTAAAGTATTAATAATTAAAGTGAATTATTAAAGTATGAATTATTAAAGTGAATTATTAAAGTATGAATTATTAAAGTGAATTATTAAAGTTAAAGTAAAGTAAAAGTAAAGTAAAGGTAAAGTTAAAGTATAGTAAAAGTATAAAAACTATGTATGTATAATACGCGTATAAATATATATAATATTAATTTAAATTGTTATATATATTTAATGAAATAAAATATAAATATCGTTATATTTATTATACTGGTTAAGTAATGAGTTGTCAAAAGTGATTCTAGATATTTATAAAAGTTATATACGTTTTAATAATAAAGTTCTTTTTAAACTGAAAACGTTTTTGTACGTTTGAAAATAGATTATTAGAATATTATGGAAACCAATTCTCCACTAGCTTTTGTCTAACTTTCGTAAATGACACTTTTTATTTTTATTTATAAATAGCTTTACAAATTATTCCGAATATCGTTAAGAGGAATAGATTTCTCAAATCATAGTGGACCTCTCAACAGAGACTTGTAATCATAATTCAATGTTTCTGATAATTCAATCATTTAATATATTTTTTTTAATTTCATCGATAATCATATTGAAACAAATACGTTCATATAAAGCATTATACTTTTAAATACTTTGTTGACATTTTCAATTTATAACATATACACATATACATACATATTCATATATGTTCATTTAATGGTTCGTGAATCATTGGAATTTGGTCGAGGTTTAAATGAATGTATAAACATAGTTTAAAATCCTTGAGATTTAACTTAACAAACATTGTTTATCGTGTCAGAATAATATAAAGATAAAGTTTAAATTTAGTCGGAAATTTCTGGGTCGTCACAGTACCTACCCGTTAAAGAAATTTCGTCCCCGAAATTTGATAGAGGTCGTTATGGCTAACAATGAGAATGTTATTATGACGATTATGAAGTTTTATCATGTCTAAGAAGTATGGATAAAATAATTCGATTACTCAAAGCGTATGATGGAAGTTATCGTAAATGAAGGAAATAAGATTATAGTGATTCGTCATATCTTTTGACGTCATCACAATTGATCTCCGAATTTAAAGAAAATCTTTGTAATCTATGTTGGATTTGATGCTTCGGTGATTAAAGAGATTATGATTCTCTTCGAATTAATATGATAATCCATCTTGATTTCTCTGTCGGGTATTTCACTATAAATCCACCTCCTTCGTTTCCTTACAACTCACACCTTCTATTCTTTCTCCCTCAACTCATATTTTAAAGTATTTGTCAATATGCTTCATCCAGTACTGATTCTCGATATACTCCTCACTTTCATATCTGTCGTTCTTCTTTTTCATCTGCCTCTGGAAGAATCTATTTACTTCTACTATACTCTCAGTTTTATAGTGTTTTTAGTTCTTCCGTGTCTTTATATTGCTATATGCATCGATATATACGGTTTATAATTTTTGGGTGGTTGTTGGGTTTTATATCTTCCCTTATATTTCAAAGCCCCTGATTTTGTCTTCTATAATCATTGACATCCACAGTTAATGCTCCCTTCTATTTGCTGCGATTTATACTCCAATTTCTATTTTGGAGTTTTGTCCTTTCGTTTCTTCTTCTTGCGATTAAGCAACGTTTGTAATGGTCCAGTATTCGCAGATATGAATTTTAGAATGAACATAGTTAATGTTCTAAGAAGGAAATGGTAATGGCACGATCTTGATTTGTTAATTTACCAGAATACCCTGAAAAGACCGAATCATCAAGAAAATATATTCTTGATATTTTTAGAGATTAAATAGAATACAAGAGTCGTGTAACATGGAACATGATGACGGCATGGTCTGTGAATCGTCATGTCCCATTAGAAACTCAGCATGACTTACTGTAATATAATCACGTTGATCAAGTGTCATTATATTATACTAACTCATGCTTCAGTTCCCAACACTACTTCAAAACATTCATAATTTAAACTCGAAAGTTTATAGAATATAGAAACTAATAGTTTCTTATATGATGTAACACTGATAGCGTAAAGAGATAAATGACTTCAGATAAGATTAGTTGTGAAAATATCTTCAGAAATATCGCGGATATTTATAATGAAAGATATGATAATATCTTAGAATTTCTAATATTGATGGATGATGATGAAGAATTGTCTGTAAAGGTTTAGAATAAAGAGTAAGGTATTCGTTAATGACTTTAGCAGGCACTGAATCATTTAGATTCTTTGAAGGAAGATTTAGTCTTTGTGATTTGTCCACAACCTCCTTCATAGTCTGTTCAATCCGTTTTCCAGTTCCAAACCTTCTCTTTTTCTCAGCTTTTCCACCTTACTATTCTTTGTCATCAAACTTTTTACTGTTAAGATCGTTTATAGTTTTTGATGCTTCGTCAGCATTTCAAGAACTAGTTTGCAGTTCAAAATATTTTTCAGAACTTCACATTCAAAGTATGTAAGTCTAGGAGATAGACATTTTACATACACATATAACTGTTGGCGTAGACATGCTGCGAGATTTCAAAATACTGGTTACTGTTTTTCGATGATTCATATGACAATTCTCATTACAAGATACGAATGAGTAAATGATGTGATTTCAATAAATATAATGATTTTTCGAAAAGTCAAAGATAATTGAAGTTGTTGGTAAGTTTATTGCTAAGGTGGCGAGATATGAAAGGTACCCAGTAACGATGACGAAAGGGCAACGTATCTATCGAGGTTATAATAAGACTAGTCCGACTGAAAAGTCGAAGTTGACTTGCTGGAGCTGTGACAAAACTGTCTACTTTGAAAAGGAATTGAAAAGTCATTTTAGCTAATAAATGCCAAAGGGTCTGACACGGATACGCGTCGAACTATGACTTTGGCTTCGAGAGCTTTTTAGGTACATAAATGTGGGTAATATGTGGTTGGATCATCATCTCGATTGTTCATTGTTTGAAGTGTCTTCGAAAACTTCGGAGAGTTTGAACACAGTTTGTAATCATTAATATACATATGATGTTCTAACACGGTTTTGAAGTCAAAGTATAGCTTTGAAAGATGTAGGAATCTAAGAGTGATGATTTCGGTTATATCTTGAATCGAATTCTGAGATTTCAAAATCAGAATATGTAATTAGATTTTGAATGAGTATGGTTGTTTTGATTTCTATAAAAGAATGTATATTGTTGTGAAAGTAGGGAGTATAATGGATGATTTGCTGAATCAGATTCGAAGAATGTAACATATTAATTGTGAATTTATATATCTCTCGGGTATTACCTACCCGTTAAAAAAAATTTCACAATTAATATTTTGTACAAAAGAATTTTATTACAGTCTTTATGAAAATATATATGTGTATATTTCTTCAGATGTAATATTGATTTAATGAGTTAATATTAAATTAAACTCATTTGATTTATGGTTAAGGCTAAGATAGATAATTTCTAAACTTTAGAAATTACATAATCGCCGTAGAATGTTTCCCCAATGAAGTTATGAATCAATACTTCATCGTTGTGGTATTCCTTGGTATCTACATGGCGTATGACGTCGATGCTCGTGGGATAGATTGTGAAGTTGAGGTTTGCGATGCGGTTGTTGTTGGTGGTGGTAATGGTACTGTTGATGTTGTTGATGGTGGTACTGGTTATGCTGCTGGTGCTGCTGCTGGTGTTTGTAACCTTTGCACCATATTCTCCAAAGCCACTACCCGAGCGCGAAGCTCGTTGACTTCTTCTATTACACCGGGGTGATTGTCGATTCGGACGAGCGGATAAATAAGATCTAGAATTTGGTGTAGTATACAATTATGACGAGATACTCTGGAAATGAGAGAGAAAATGGTGTTTCGGACAGGTTCGCCGGTAAGTGCTTCAGGTTCATTGCCAAGAGGGCAATGTGGTGGATGAAAGGGATCGCCTTCTTCTTGTCTCCAATGGTTAAGTAGATTACGAACCCATCCCCAATTCATCCAGAATAGATGATGGCTAATTGGTTGATCTATTCCGGTCACACTGCTTTCGGAGCTCATGTGGAAATCCATATCGGCATAGCTGTTGGAATCCGAGGAACTCGAACTGGTTGAGGGATCCATCTTGTATGATCAGGGAAAGAATTTTTTGGTATGATATAGATTGTAGAATTTAGATTTGGTATTCTTCAATACATAATTTATATATGTATATATAATACCAAAATCCCATAAATTACGGAGGAATCTTTGAAAGATGTCAGTCAAAGTTCACAGTAACAGATATGCTAAGATAAGAATTCGTCTATACACTAGTATGCAATAAATGTAGGAAAACGCGTCTAGACTTAAGAATGATAAGCAGATAATTTCCTAAGGATGGTAAGTAGATGATTTCCGACTAAAAATGATAAGCAAAACTTTTGACATGCAGACACGGTCGAAGTCCAGACTCACTAATGCATCTTAACAACTATCAGTTAGACACACTAATGCAAGACCTGGTTCGCTAAGACCACCGCTCTGATACCAACTGAAAGGACTCGTTCATATACATTATAAACAATTCACAATAGTTGATTACATCGCGAGGTATTTTGACCTCTATATGATACATTTTACAAACATTGCATTCGTTTTTAAAAGACAAACTTTCTTTACAATGAAAGTTGACGGCATGCACACCATTTCATAATACATCCAACTATAATTGACATAATAATAATCTTGATGAACTCAATGACTCGAATGCAACGTCTTTCAAAATACACCATGAATGACTCCAAGTAATATCCTTAAAATGAGCTAATGCACAGCGGAAGATTTCTTTAATACCTGAGAATAAACATGCTTTAAAGTGTCAACCAAAAGGTTGGTGAGTTCATAGGTTTATCATAACAATCATTTCAATATATTAATAGACCACAAGATTTCCGTTTATAAATATATGTACACTCACAAGTGTATAAGAGTATTCTATAAATTGTAGGCACCCGGTAACAAGCCTTAACGTTCATGTTTTACCCTCTGAAGTACACCAGATCAGGTGTGTTTAAAATAACCTCGAAGTACTAAAGCATCCCATAGTCAGGATGGGGTTTGACAGGCCCAATAGATCTATCTTTAGAATTCGCGCCTACCGTACATAGACAAGTAGTTTAATGTTACCAAGCTAAGGGTATATTTCTGATTTAAACCCACATAGAATTAGTTTTAGTACTTGTGCCTATTTCGTAAAACATTTATAAATCAGCGCATGTATTCTCAGCCCAAAAATATATATAAAACGGGAGCAAATGAAACTCACCATACTGTATTTCGTAGTAAAAATACATATAACGTCATTTAACAAGTGCAAGGTTGGCCTCGGATTCACGAACCTATATTAATTATATATATTTATATGTTGGTCAATATTTGTCTAACAATTTTTGGTCAAGTCATAGTGTACCACAATCCTAATGCTCGAGACTAATATGCAAAAGTCAACAAAAGTCAACTTGACCCAAAATGACTTCTAAAATTTATACGTGTTTATTATATAACTTAACTATAGTCGTTTTATATATTTAAATATATTTATTAGATTTTATAATAATAAAAGTCATTTATTAATAAAAATTTATATTAACGTTTATATATGATAAAATATACTTTTATATATCTTAAGTAGTAAAATTTATAAAGTTCACTTAATATCTTAAAACTATAGTGGTAAGTATTATTAATGTAATTATATTAAGCATGGTGAAAAATATATTTGTATCCCCTATTTATTTGATAAAATAATATTGATCATAATAATAATAAGTAAAAGTTGTATTATTTTGTAATAATAATTATTATTATTCTATAAAAAAATAACATTATTTATATTTACTAAAAATGTTATTATGATAAAATGATAATACTAACATAATAGTAATAATGATATTTTATAATAACAATGATATTTCTATAATAACGACGATAGTAATAATAATCATTTTAACAATAATACTAAAATTCAGTTGACTACAACTTCAAATCCGTTCATCGAAACCATTCGATATCTAAATGAAAAGTTTTTAATTTTTTGCTAGCTTTCCAATGACATGCATATCATATACCCTATCTCAGTAGCATATGTATCTAATTCAGGATTCAACAAACCTATCTAAGGACAATATCGAATGTACAAGCATGCATAATTCTATATACTCGAGCACTAGTCAGGGATATACTATTGATATATAAAAGTTAAGTTATGAGTGCTCACGTATCAATATTGAGATTCAATATTGCAGGAAAGTACGTAGACGCAACGGAGATGATAAACACTAGATTGACCTCACGAGCATACCCATGAACCATACCCATCACCTCCATAGCTATAACCCATAATTTCCTTAGCTTCGACTCATTCAAAAAACTATTTTGAAATCACTCGGACATCACTCCGTCGTAATATTTTATGTATACTAATAATATCTTGAAATAATACAGAGCAAATATATATATATATATATATATATATATATATATATATATATATATAAATCGATTGAGAGAGTTTAGAGAAATATATTTTCAAGTTTCTATGAAATAATGAAACCTATTGAATTCTATTTATAATAGATTTTTGAATTATTAAAGTGAATTATTAAAGTATGAATTATTAAAGTGAATTATTAAAGTGAATTATTAAAGTATGAATTATTAAAGTGAATTATTAAAGTATGAATTATTAAAGTGAATTATTAAAGTATGAATTATTAAAGTGAATTATTAAAGTTAAAGTAAAGTAAAAGTAAAGTAAAGTAAAGGTAAAGTTAAAGTATAGTAAAAGTATAAAAACTATGTATGTATAATACGCGTATAAATATATATAATATTAATTTAAATTGTTATATATATTTAATGAAATAAAATATAAATATCGTTATATTTATTATACTGGTTAAGTAATGAGTTGTCAAAAGTGATTCTAGATATTTATAAAAGTTATATACGTTTTAATAATAAAGTTCTTTTTAAACTGAAAACGTTTTTGTACGTTTGAAAATAGATTATTAGAATATTATGGAAACCAATTCTCCACTAGCTTTTGTCTAACTTTCGTAAATGACACTTTTTATTTTTATTTATAAATAGCTTTACAAATTATTCCGAATATCGTTAAGAGGAATAGATTTCTCAAATCATAGTGGACCTCTCAACAGAGACTTGTAATCATAATTCAATGTTTCTGATAATTCAATCATTTAATATATTTTTTTTTAATTTCATCGATAATCATATTGAAACAAATACGTTCATATAAAGCATTATACTTTTAAATACTTTGTTGACATTTTCAATTTATAACATATACACATATACATACATATTCATATATGTTCATTTAATGGTTCGTGAATCATTGGAATTTGGTCGAGGTTTAAATGAATGTATAAACATAGTTTAAAATCCTTGAGATTTAACTTAACAAACATTGTTTATCGTGTCAGAATAATATAAAGATAAAGTTTAAATTTAGTCGGAAATTTCCGGGTCGTCACAACATATATATACTAAAACCCTAAATCCTAATTTAAATTATACTACTTTAATTAAAACCCTAGTTTTATTAAAAACCTAATTAATTATTAAACCATAATTCATTAAACCTAACCCTAATTAATTAATACCACTTTAATTATTAAACCCTAATCATTACCTAATCATTATTACATTAAATAAAACCCTAATTTACTAAACCCTAATTTATGAAACCCTAGGACATTAATTACTAATCCCTAGTTAATTAATTACTACTTTAAATAACTAACTCTAATTAATGAAACCCTAATACTACTTATACTATTAATTAACATGTATACACTATTACTATTACTAGCACCTATAACCTACTACTTATATTATAACACTTAAGAACGTTTTGGGATATGTATTAGAGATGTATAGATCTTCAAACTTTCTTGACGAATGGTTCTACGAGACTCTAGGCAGAGGGTTTGGACTTCCGATTTAAAGGGTCCTATGGTTCAAGCCCCTAGATCTCAAATGGCCATTCGAAGGGAAAGGGGTGATTGGAAGCTGAACTAATACGACAAGTATCCTAAAATGGAAAACACTCTTTAGGTAGAAACTTTCTAAGTATAGAAACTTACTAGGAATAGGAACTTAGTGAAACAAACTATACATAAACACGTACTTAAACTCAAACATGGGCAAAATACTTAACTACTCTTAAATGTCATAGGTTGACTTTCCTGCTCACTCATTCAACTCTATATTCCGAGGAATAACTCTCTCTATACTTACTAAGGTGAATTCATAGCCCCTCTTTACTGCTAGCAAACTTACTTACTTTACTTGGGGTGAGACACATGCTGTTTTTTACTTTTTACACTTTAGACACAAGTACCAAACTGTTAAACTATGCTATACCCGGCTATGTACGACTAAGTCCGACTAAGTCGATACAGTGATATTTTTAATTGCTGCTGCATGCTTAATTATTGGGGGTAAGCCTATCAGGAGTAACGTCCCCGATACATTTGACTCAGTCTTTGTATTACTTGATAATGAAATTAAAACCGACAAGGACAGACACAACTTGTTATGGGGCAAACTTGAACGTTTAGTCTAAATATCACGCTTTGGCATAACTTTAGATCCTGCGGGAGATCAACTTTACAAACTAAATCTTGTGGTCTAAAACAACGGTCAAACTTTTGTTAAACCTATGAACTTCACTCCACCTTTTTGGTTGACACTTTAGCATGTTTTGTCTCAGGTGCTGTTTGATTCAAGCTTACTTATCTACTGCTTATGTGATGCTACTTGGACATAGGATCAAGAGATTATCGCATATTTTACTATTGCATTTAAACATTTACTTTATTCCTTACTGGGGGTGTGATAATAGCGAGGTGCTAACTTTCCACGTTTACCAAAAGGAATTACCCATTTCCATGGTGAAACTTTCAAATACACTAGTTCACTTACAAGAAAAGTTACTGGTCGTCGACGCGGATCAGTGATAGTGCTCCAAATGATCATATATTTAGTCGCAATATCCTTCCAATATGTAAAGTTTTTAGTTGTAATTGTTCTATTTTTATGTTGTAATCGTTTAAATAAATAAGTGTGAAGACAAAAGAAGAAAACAACGATTTGAAGACGCAAATGATTAAAAACCTCAAATGTACAAGACACAATCCAAGTGGTTCCATTTATTGATAAGAAACGTCTAAAAATTACAAGAGTACAAGTCGCGGAACGCAAAGTACAAGATATCTACGCGTACGAAAGGACGTTCGAAAATCTGGAATCGAGACATAAACCGAGTATCAACGTACGAGACAATGGACCTAAAATTACAAGTCAACTATGCACAAGAATATAATATAATATATATATAATTATATAAATTATATATATTATATATATATATTATGTCGGCAAGGCTAGGAAACAAAATTGCATGAGCTGGAAACTTGACCCCTGCGATCGCCGAGATACCAAGGCTAAAATGATCGCGATCGCGGAGCACACCACACTCAAATTTTGCCTATAAAAGCTGAACCATTCTGCTCGACCTCTTGCACCATCCATACTCAATCTATCTCTGTTTAATATATATATATATATATATATATATATATATATATATATATATATATATATATATATATATATATATATAAATATATAAATATATATAAATAATATAGTTTATTTTGGGTAAGGTAACGGTTATTTTACGGGTTTTAAAGTCAAAATTCTGTCCGTGTAAAGCTACGCGATAAATAATCATTGTAAGTTAAACTCCCCCTTTTCAATTATGTATCGTACTTAAGTTATTATTATGCTTATTTGAGCCGAATTAATCGTGATGTTGGACTAAATATTAAGATGGGGTTATTGGGCTTTGGACCATAATTGGGGTTTGGACAAAAGACCGACAGTTGTGGAAATTGGACTATGGGCTATTAATGGGCTTTATATTAACTAAATGATATCTCGTTAATTTTAATATAGAGATTTATAATTTGACGTATTTATATATAACCACATACGCTTGACTGGGTACGGTGAGCGGGATATTTAAAAATACGAATAATTGTTTATTTGACCGGACACGGGGATGGATTAATAGTCAATGGACTCATTAAAACAGGGGTGGATTACATTCAAGGGTAATTGGTGTAATTTTTAACAAAGTATTAAAACCTTGGATTTCACGCAGTCGATAACCTGGCGTAATCATTAACAAAGTATTAAGACCTTGTTACAGTTTCAGTCCCCAATTCGTTGGAATATTTGACTTCGGGTATAAGGTAAATTTGACGAGCATTTTATAATTATGACCGATGAACTATTATGGGCAAAAACCAGATAGGATTCAAATAAATCTAGGGCAAAGGACAATTAACCCAGGGTAATAAATTAAAATCAAAACGTCAAACATCATGATTACGGAAGTTTATATAAGCATAATTATTTTATTTCATTTTTAACGCAATTTTATATATCGTCATTTAAATATCGTTATTTATTTTACGCACTTTAATTTTCATCATTTATATTTACGCTTGACTTAAAATCGACAAATCGGTCATTAAACGGTAAAACCCCCTTTTATAACAATAATAATACTACTTTTATATATATATATATATATATATATATATATATATATATATATATATATATATATATATATATATATATATATATATACAAATATAGTTAATAAAAATATAGCGTTAAACTAAGCTAGATCCCTATGGAACGAACCGGACTTACTAAAAACTACACTACTCTACGATTAGGTACACTGCCTATAAGTGTTGTAGCAAGGTTTAGGTATATCTCATTCTATAAATAAATAAATAAATAACTTGTGTAAAATTTTATCGTATTTAACAGTATTTCATAATAAAAATATAAGTATTTCGTATACACCGCTGCACACATCAAGTATTTTTGGCGCCGCTGCCGGGGAACGCCAAAGCAAAACGCTATATTTTTGTAAACTATATTTTTGTAAAAATATATAATTTCTTATTTTGTAAAAATATATTGTTTTTGTATTAAGTGTTAAAAAAATAAAAATATAAAAAAAATTAAAAAATAATATATATATATATATATATATATATATATATATATATATATATATACACACACATATATATTTAAGAGATTGTCTTTAAAAAAGTATTTTTATTTAGATTTTTTGAATATAAATTTATTTTTATTAAATCATCTATCTTTTATATTGTAAAAAAAAACTAGTTTTGAACCTGCCAAATTTGAGCCTGCATCCAACTGAACCTACATGGCCATGCGACCGCATGACCCCTAAAGACCAGATCCCATACGATCGCATTTTAATACGGAGTAGGTTATAATTATGTTTATTATTATTTAATTTATTTAGGGTTTACTTAATTAATATTAACATATTTATATTTCTAGTTTGAATATACAATTTGTAATCTTAAGTTTTATTATTATTATTAATTATATAGATTAATATTTTTTATATAATAATAATATAAAACTAATATTTTTATATAAAATTTTATTTTTATCATTTTTTTAGAATTTGTATCTTTTTATCGTTTAGTTTGTAATTATAGTTTTAGTTTCATTTTGCCTTAGTTTAAGTTTAGTTTTTAAGTTTTGCCTTAGATTAAGCTTAAATATTTAGTTTGTAATTTTTGCCGTAATTCTCCTTTGAGGTCATTTTCTTAGAATTAGATTTTAAAAGCCTTTAGAATTTTTAGACTTTAGTCGCAACTTTTAGTTTTAAGTTTTTAGACGCTAAGCTTCAAATGTAGAATTTTAGTTTCTAAGTTTTAATTGTTTTTTGACGTTTATTTTTCTTCTTCTTGTTTTTCGACGTGCTTTTTCTTTTTCATTTCTACGCTCTAGTTTTTAGGACATAGATTTTTATTTCAAAATTTCGACGAAAAATTATTGCAAGCGATTGAATTAATAGACACCAATTTTCTGGCTCGTAGTAATAGTTGGATTTGTTAGCGGCGAGTTGTGGACTTCCGATTTAAAGGGTCCTGGCTACCTGCTGCATCTATTGGCTATTCGAAACGTGGGTAAAAGCAGAAAAGTCTATTAATTTGATAACTTATATAATTTTTAGTTTTATAACTAATATGATAACTAGTAAATGCACCACATTGTAGCTAAAATTTAGTAATAAGCGTATTATGGAAAATCTCGAAAATATTTTGGAAACTCTATCTGACATGCAAAATCAAATGAATCATTACTCTCAAACGAGTGTTGATGAAAATTCGTTCGGTCAATCTTGGATCACGAATGATGAAACAATAACTGGTTGTGTAATCTGTGGAGATTATCACTCAACATGGGAATGTTATTATTACGTTCCTATAGAAAATTATGTACCCATGGAACCTGAATGGAACGATTATGAAGATTCAAATTGGGATTATTCCCAAGAATATATTCAAACTCAACAACCAGAGGACGAGGAAAATTATGTGTCTGAAAAGTTATTAGATTATATGAAAATCAAACTTGAAGAATTTGACGCTCAAAATGAACAGATTAGAGAGTTTGCAAATAGGCAAGTTGAAACTCTATCATACTACACACCTGTTGATCTGAGGAGTCGTGTGCAAGAAAATCTCATGTCATCGAATTTTGATGAATTCGAGAGCTCCGAAATCACCAATTATCCTGATGATACTTTTTATTCAGTTTTACCAATTTCACAACATATTGACACATTAACCTCTACCGACAAAATCCTCGATCCATCAATGGATGAAGAAGAAATACATGTGACAAATTGGTACTCTTGGGAAGACGATGACGATGAAAACTTTACCCATGAGACCAAAGTGGTGGGACCGATAAAGACCGCTAATAAAGAAGAATTTGCTTCGATCCCGAAATTCACAATTCCACAACCTTCCAACCCAATAATCTCAATAAACGAGTCATCTACCGAAGATGAACTACGAGCTGTAATAGATAATGACACCTCGGATTTCACCCAATTGGGTAATAGAGGTGAAACCTTTGATCCCAAGAATGAACGGAAGGAAATGTTAGGAATTGTCCACCCTATAGAAGTATGTATGTCGGTGTATAACGATCCATTTGACCAAGAACTAGAAGAGAGACTTATCCATTTGCTAAAAGCTACACTTGAAAAAGAATTAAGTAGTGACGATCGGGTGAGACTAAACTTTAAAATCATTGATATATTATACACCACCCGAGATGTAAATAACTGGCTCACTATTTTAATTCGTGGAACTTATTCTACCGACTTCACATGTCGTCAGCTAAGTGTGGGGAAGTCTAACCCCACTTAACATTAAATTAGGGGTTCGAGTTAGTGCATAACTCGTTAATGAACATGCACAATGAGTAAGGGTAAAAGATGCATTTTCAAAAATTAGCAAACAGTTCAGAAAAGCAACCATTTTTAAAGAAAAACATATGTGATAAAATAACGAAAGTAATGAACGATGAGACGTCATCTATCATTCGACGAGCTTAGCAATTACAAACTAGATATTTTTAATCACTTTTCTACATTAATTACCCTCATGAATTTATAATTATAGTCTGATTTCATGCAAATGAGGGCATTGCATGATCTCAAGTGTGGGGAAGGGTTATAAATTCTCTCGGGTTTGCACTTGGTTTATTTGCCAAATTTTGTGAAAATTTAAAAAATTTTCAACTAAATGAATTCAAAATCATATTTATACATATTTATGAACGATAAAACTAGGTGATAATACCGAAATTATTGTTACCTCGGAAAGGACATAAATTGAGAAACAACCTAAAATGTTTGAATTCATTTAAATGGAAAAGAGGAGAATAAAAATGCAAAGAAAGAAATAAATAAAAGCCAAGTGTGGGGAGAATGTACCAAGTTATTAAATTAAAAACTATCTATCACATGTTTCTATAAAGTTATTGCAGGTGCTTTTGTTTTGGACTAAATTAACTATTTTACCCGATTTACTGTAATATATTTGAAAGAAAGATGGATCTACACGATGAATCAATTCCATCATTAAAAGGAAGTAAAGTCTTCTGAAAAAGACACACACTTCTTGATTTAGGTCAGGTTGTTGTCGTCCAGACCAGCTGTAGGTTGACGAAAAATTTAGAAAAGTCATCTCTAAAATCAGCAGGAAATGCGCGGACATCAGCATCAAACAGGGTCGCCAAGTGGTCAGACTTATCCTAACCATGAGAGGATCTGTCTCGTAAAATGGGGAGGGCGCCATGCAAATTAGCTTGATAAGACTAATGAATCAGACCTCCAGAAAGGATAATCTCCTTAAAGATTGACTTTTAAGCCTGATATTACTCAATCCTTGAGATTGACTTTAAAGATTGAGAATTACAAACTCATGGAATTCGATGATATCTAAACTCGAGCTTGAACGAGAAAATATTTTGATCAAAATTACAAACCGATTTGTTTTCTGAAAACCTATTTTCAATGCGTTCATTACCATTGAACCAAAAATCCTAAGAATTCACCGTAATTCATTAGGTCACCTGAACCAAATCGGGTGTCAACCTTAAAAACAGTGGTTGCATAGCATGGTCAAAGACAGGACCTTGTGCCAGACTGAAAAAAAATTATAGGGTGATCTTTGGTATTGCTCCTACAAAGGATAGTAATTGCATCCGACATGTTGTGGACCATAATCAAAAGCATGTCAGTAGACATTGCCTTAACAGTTGCTTGTTTAACGCTTTCCTTTACAACCGGATGGTAGTTTACCGAAAGGTAATATACGGAGCAAGTATACTGGACGTGTGCTTTCCTAATACAAGGATTAGCAAGTGGGTGACATAAAACCATAAGTTTTGAGCTTTAAAATCTGAAACCCACAAAAACATTTTACAAACACCGGTGAAGGGTTATTCCGGAAAACTTATCTAGGGTAAAAACTAGAATGAATTTTCAAAAGATCAAATGTTTTCATAAAGATCCAATTTCCTAAAGGATCTAAATTTTTATAGTCATGTGAGACTGTAAACCACAATGTTACAAAATCACTGATGTATAAAGTGTGAAGAATAAAGAAGTGATTCTAGTAAAGTTATATTCAAGTTCTATATTGCTTGAGGACAAGCAACGTTCAAGTGTGGGGATATTTTATAGTGCTCCAAATGATCATATATTTAGTCGCAATATCCTTCCAATATGTAAAGTTTTTAGTTGTAATTGTTCTATTTTTATGTTGTAATCGTTTAAATAAATAAGTGCGAAGACAAAAGAAGAAAACAACAATTTGAAGATGCAAATGATCAAAAACCTCAAATGTACAAGATACAATCCAAGTGGTTCCATTTATTGATAAGAAACGTCTAAAAATTACAAGAGTACAAGTCGCGGAACGCAAGCTACAAGATATCTACGCGTACGAAAGGATGTTCGAAAATATGGAACCGAGACATAAACGAGTATCAACGTATGAGACAATGAATCTAAAATTACAAGTCAACTATGCACAAGAATATAATATAATATATATATAATTATATTAATTATATATATATATATATATATATATATATATATATATATATATATATATATTATATATATAAATATTATGTCGGCAAGGCTAGGAAACAAAATTGCATGAGCTGGAAACTTGACCCCCGCGATCGCGGAGATACCAAGGTTAAAATGATCGCGATCGCGGAGCACACCATACTCAAATTTCGCCTATAAAAGCTGAACCATTCTGCTCGACCTCTTGCACCATCCATACTTAATCTCTCTCTGTTTAATATATATATAATAGTTTAGTTTTATATTAGTTAGTTTGGGTAAGGTAACGGTTATTTTACAGGTTTTAAAGTCGAAATTATGTCCGTGTAAAGCTACGCGATAAATAATCATTGTAAGTTAAACTCTCCCTTTTCAATTATGTATCGTACTTAAGTTATTATTATGCTTATTTGAGCCGAAGTAATCGTGATGTTGGACTAAATATTAAGATGGGGTTATTGGGCTTTAGACCATAATTGGGGTTTGGACAAAAGACCGATACTTGTGGAAATTGGACTATGAGCTATTAATGGGCTTTATATTAACTAAATGATATCTCGTTAATTTAATATAGAGATTTATAATTTGACGTATTTATATATAACCACATATGCTTGACTGGGTACGGTGAGCGGGATATTTATAAATAGGAATAATTGTTCATTTGACAGGACACGAGGATGGATTAATAGTCAATGGACTCATTAAAACAGGGGTGGATTACATTCAAGGGTAATTGGTGTAATTATTAACAAAGTATTAAAACCTTGGATTACACGCAGTCGATAACCTGGCATAATCATTAACAAAGTATTAAGACGTTGTTACAGTTTAAGTCCCCAATTAGTTGGAATATTTGACTTTGGGTATAAGGTTAATTTGACGAGCATTTTATAATTATGACCGATGAACTATTATGGGCAAAAACCAGATAGGTTTCAAATAAATCTAGGACAAAGGACAATTAACCCAGGGTAATAAATTAAAATTAAAACGTCAAACATCATGATTACGGAAGTTTATATAAGCATAATTATTTTATTTCATTTCTTAACGCAATTTTATATATCGTCATTTAAATATCGTTATTTATTTTACGCACTTTAATTTTTGTCATTTATATTTACGTTTGACTTAAAATCGACAAACCGATCATTAAACGGTTAAACGGTAAAACCCCCTTTTATAACAATAATAATACTACTTATATATATATATATATATATATATATATATATATATATATATATATATATATATATATATATATATATATATATATATATATATATATATATATATACAAATATAGTTAATAAAAATATAGCGTTAAACTCAGCTAGATCCTTGTGGAACGAACCGGATTTACTAAAAACTACACTACTCTACTATTAGGTAAACTTCCTATAAGTGTTGTAGCAAGGTTTAGGTATATCCCATTCTATAAATAAATAAATAACTTGTGTAAAATTGTATCGTATTTAATAGTATTTTGTAATAAAAATATAAGTATTTCGTATACATCGCTGCACACATCAATCAGCATACATTTTCTTCCTGTCTCTTGCAGCTTTTAGCTTTTCCCGAGCAATTGCTACTTTTTCAGCGGTCTGTTGAACTATTTCCGGTCTAGCAAACTATTTTTCTCCTGCCTCTAACCAACATGTTGGAGTTCGACACCGTCTACCATATAACATTTCATAAGGTGGCATCCCGATACTCGAATGATAAGAGTTGTTATACGCAAATTCAACTAATGGCAGATGAGTATCCCAAGAGCCGCCATATTCCAAAACACAAGCTCGTAACATATCCTCAAGTGTTTGAATGGTTCGTTCACTTTGACCATCAGTCTAAGGATGATATGCCGTACTTAGATTTACACGAGTTCCCAGATTCTGCTGTAAACTCTTCCAAAAGTTGGATATAAATGAAATGTCCCGTTCTTATTGATTAAAAACGTTCCATATTAATTGATTTCGTTGCGAGGTTTTGACCTCTATATGAGACGTTTTTCAAAGACTGCATTCATTTTTAAAACAAACCATAACCTTTATTTCATAAATAAAGGTTTAAAAAGCTTTACGTAGATTATCAAATAATGATAATCTAAAATATCCTGTTTACACACGACCATTACATAATGGTTTACAATACAAATATGTTACATCGAAATCAGTTTCTTGAATGCAGTTTTTACACAATATCATACAAACATGGACTCCAAATCTTGTCCTTATTTTAGTATGCAACAGCGGAAGCTCTTAATATTCACCTGAGAATAAACATGCTTTAAACGTCAACAAAAATGTTGGTGAGTTATAGGTTTAACCTATATATATCAAATCGTAACAATAGACCACAAGATTTCATATTTCAATACACATCCCATACATAGAGATAAAAATCATTCATATGGTGAACACCTGGTAACCGACAATAACAAGATGCATATATAAGAATATCCCCATCATTCCGGGACACCCTTCGGATATGATATAAATTTCGAAGTACTAAAGCATCCGGTACTTTGGATGGGGTTTGTTAGGCCCAATAGATCTATCTTTAGGATTCGCGTCAATTAGGGTGTCTGTTCCCTAATTCTTAGATTACCAGACTTAATAAAAAGGGGCATATTCGATTTCGATAATTCAACCATAGAATGTAGTTTCACGTACTTGTGTCTATTTTGTAAATCATTTATAAAACCTGCATGTATTCTCATCCCAAAAATATTAGATTTTAAAAGTGGGACTATAACTCACCTTCACAGATTTTTACTTCGTCGGGAAGTAAGACTTGGCCACTGGTTGATTCACGAACCTATAACAATATATACATATATATCAAAGTATGTTCAAAATATATTTACAACACTTTTAATATATTTTGATGTTTTAAGTTTATTAAGTCAGCTGTCCTCGTTAGTAACCTACAACTAGTTGTCCACAGTTAGATGTACAGAAATAAATCGATAAATATTATCTTGAATCAATCCACGACCCAGTGTATACGTATCTCAGTATTGATCACAACTCAAACTATATATATTTTGGAATCAACCTCAACCCTGTATAGCTAACTCCAACATTCACATATAGAGTGCCTATGGTTGTTCCGAAATATATATAGATGTGTCGACATGATAGGTCGAAACATTGTATACGTGTCTTTGGTATCTCAAGATTACATAATATATAATACAAGTTGATTAAGTTATGGTTGGAATAGATTTGTTACCAATTTTCACGTAGCTAAAATGAGAAAAATTATCCAATCTTGTTTTACCCATAACTTCTTCATTTTAAATCCGTTTTGAGTGAATCAAATTGCTATGGTTTCATATTGAACTCTATTTTATGAATCTAAACAAAAAAAAGTATAGGTTTCTAGTCGGAAAAATAAGTTACAAGTCGTTTTTGTAAAGGTAGTCATTTCAGTCGAAAGAACGACGTCTAGATGACCATTTTAGAAAACATACTTCCACTTTGAGTTTAACCATAATTTTTGGATATAGTTTCATGTTCATAATAAAAATCATTTTCTCAGAATAACAACTTTTAAATCAAAGTTTATCATAGTTTTTAATTAACTAACCCAAAACAGCCCGCGGTGTTACTACGACGGCGTAAATCCGGTTTTATGGTGTTTTTCGTGTTTCCAGGTTTTAAATCATTAAGTTAGCATATCATATAGATATAGAACATGTGTTTAGTTGATTTTAAAAGTCAAGTTAGAAGGATTAACTTTTGTTTGCGAACAAGTTTAGAATTAACTAAACTATGTTCTAGTGATTACTAGTTTAAACCTTCGAATTAGATAGCTTTATATGTATGAATCGAATGATGTTATGAACATCATTACTACCTTAAGTTCCTTGGATGAACCTACTGGAAAAGAGAAAAATGGATCTAGCTTCAATGGATCCTTGGATGGCTCAAAGTTCTTGAAGCAAAATCATGACAAGAAAACAAGTTCAAGTAAGATCATCACTTGAAATAAGATTGTTATAGTTATAGAAATTGAACCAAAGTTTGAATATGATTATTACCTTGTATTAGAATGATAACCTACTGTAAGAAACAAAGATTTCTTGAGGTTGGATGATCACCTTACAAGATTGGAAGTGAGCTAGCAAACTTGAAAGTATTCTTGATTTTATGAAACTAGAACTTTTGGAATTTATGAAGAACACTTAGAACTTGAAGATAGAACTTGAGAGAGTTCAATTAGATGAAGAAAATTGAAGAATGAAAGTGTTTGTAGGTGTTTTTGGTCGTTGGTGTATGGATTAGATATAAAGGATATGTAATTTTGTTTTCATGTAAATAAGTCATGAATGATTACTCATATTTTTGTAATCTTATGAGATATTTCATGCTAGTTGCCAAATGATGGTTCCCACATGTGTTAGGTGACTCACATGGGCTGCTAAGAGCTGATCATTGGAGTGTATATACCAATAGTACATACATCTAAAAGCTGTGTATTGTACGAGTACGAATACGGGTGCATACGAGTAGAATTGTTGATGAAACTGAACGAGAATGTAATTGTAAGCATTTTTGTTAAGTAGAAGTATTTTGATAAGTGTATTGAAGTCTTTCAAAAGTGTATAAATACATATTAAAACACTACATGTATATACATTTTAACTGAGTCGTTAAGTCATCGTTAGTCGTTACATGTAAGTGTTGTTTTGAAACCTTTAGGTTAACGATCTCAATTAATGTTGTTAACCCATTGTTTATTATATCTAATGAGAAGTTAAATTATTATATTATCATGATATTATGATATATAATATATCTTAGTATGATATATATACAGTTAAATGTCGTTACAACGATAATCGTTTCATATATGTCTTGTTTCGAAATCCTTAAGTTAGTAGTCTTGTTTATATGTATATAACTCATTGTTAATATACTTATGGAGATACTTACTTATCATAATCTCATGTTA
Source organism: Rutidosis leptorrhynchoides (assembly GCF_046630445.1). NCBI lineage: Eukaryota > Viridiplantae > Streptophyta > Magnoliopsida > Asterales > Asteraceae > Rutidosis > Rutidosis leptorrhynchoides. The sequence goes on along the minus strand of NC_092333.1, from coordinate 503,453,053 downwards.
ACCATATGTATATCCATATATATATCGTCATGTCGTTTTTACAAGTTTTAACGTTCGTGAATCGCCGGTCAACTTGGGTGGTCAATTGTCTATATGAAACATATTTCAATTAATCAAGTCTTAACAAGTTTGATTGCTTAACATGTTGGAAACATTTAATCATGTAAATATCAATCTCAATTAATATATATAAACATGGAAAAGTTCGGGTCACTACAGTACCTACCCGTTAAATAAATTTCGTCCCGAAATTTTAAGCTGTTGAAGGTGTTGACGAATCTTCTGGAAATAGATGCGGGTATTTCTTCTTCATCTGATCTTCACGCTCCCAGGTGAACTCGGGTCCTCTACGAGCATTCCATCGAACCTTAACAATTGGTATCTTGTTTTGCTTAAGTCTTTTAACCTCACGATCCATTATTTCGACGGGTTCTTCGATGAATTGGAGTTTTTCGTTGATTTGGATTTCATCTAACGGAATAGTGAGATCTTCTTTAGCAAAACATTTCTTCAAATTCGAGACGTGGAAAGTGTTATGTACAGCCGCGAGTTGTTGAGGTAACTCAAGTCGGTAAGCTACTGGTCCGACACGATCAATAATCTTGAATGGTCCAATATACCTTGGATTTAATTTCCCTCGTTTACCAAATCGAACAACGCCTTTCCAAGGTGAAACTTTAAGCATGACCATCTCTCCAATTTCAAATTCTATATCTTTTCTTTTAATGTCAGCGTAGCTCTTTTGTCGACTTTGGGCGGTTTTCAACCGTTGTTGAATTTGGATGATCTTCTCGGTAGTTTCTTGTATAATCTCCGGACCCGTAATCTGTCTATCCCCCACCTCACTCCAACAAATCGGAGACCTGCACTTTCTACCATAAAGTGCTTCAAACGGCGCCATCTCAATGCTTGAATGGTAGCTGTTGTTGTAGTATTGGTGATTCTTATCACCGTTTTCCTCCCACTTTCTTTTGACTTGCTTCACATTGGCCTCTTCAGCAGTCTGTTCTTTAATTCTTTCTTCAATCTGGTTCACTAGTTTGTGAGCCATTCTACATGCCTGTTGTATGGAGGCGGGCTCGTGTGAACTTATATCTTCTTGGATTCTTTCCGGTAATCCTTTCACAAACGCGTCGATCTTCTCTTCCTCATCTTCGAATGCTCCCGGACACAATAGGCACAATTCTGTGAATCGTCTTTCGTACGTGGTAATATCAAATCCTTGGGTTCGTAACCCTCTAAGTTCTGTCTTGAGCTTATTGACCTCGGTTCTGGGACGGTACTTCTCGTTCATCAAGTGCTTGAATGCTGACCACGGTAGTGCGTACGCATCATCTTGTCCCACTTGCTCTAGATAGGTATTCCACCATGTTAACGCAGAACATGTGAAGGTATGCGTAGCGTACTTCACTTTGTCCTCTTCAGTACACTTACTTATGGCAAACACCGATTCAACCTTCTCGGTCCACCGTTTCAATCCGATCGGTCCTTCAGTTCCATCAAATTCCAAAGGTTTGCAGGCAGTGAATTCTTTGTAGGTGCATCCTACACGATTTCCTGTACTGCTAGATCCAAGGTTATTGTTGGTATGTAGCGCAGCCTGTACTGCGGCTATGTTTGAAGCTAGAAAAGTACGGAATTCCTCTTCATTCATATTCACGGTGTGTCGAGTAGTCGGTGCCATTTCCTTCAAAATAGTTAAATGGAACAAGTTAATCATACAGAATATTAAGAGTAGTTAATAGTATTTCGTAGCATAATATGAACTCATTTATAAAAGCTTTTTCTTCATATTAGCGTTTTATAAGTTTAAATTCGGGTAGTACCTACCCGTTAAGTTCATACTTAGTAGCTAATATACAATTCAACTACTACAATTCTATATGAAAAACTGATTATAATAATATGTTCAAACTTTTATACAATATTTTACAAACTTACAATACCGCTTATTTTACATAAAGCATGAAATATAGCACACAATAACTTTGATACAAGATAGTTGTGAAGACAATTCTAGCTAGTACACAAGTCGTTCAGCAAAGGCAATAAAGACACGTAATTCATACGTCCAGAAACAAGTCATGCATTCTGGTTTTACTAGGACTACTTCCCATCCTTGGTCTTGTGCAACATAACCGTTATGGTCGTTGATAAGACAGCGTGTTGTAACGTCATCAAAGGGACGAGGGTTACGTAATGTCCAACAGTCCCGTAATAATCTAAAAACCTCATTTCTTACCCCAATTACCGACTCCGTCACTTGTGGAAACGTTTTGTTTAATAGTTGTAGCCCGATGTTCTTGTTCTCACTTTGGTGAGAAGCGAACATTACTAATCCGTAAGCATAACATGCTTCTTTATGTTGCATGTTAGCCGCTTTTTCTAAATCACGAAGTCCAATATTCGGATATATTGAGTCAAAATAATTTCTTAACCCGTTGCGTAAAATAGCATTTGGGTTCCCCGCAATATATGCGTCAAAGTAAACACATCGTAACTTATGGGTTTCCCAATGTGATATCCCCCATCTTTCAAACGAAAGTCTCTTATAAACCAAGACATTCTTGGAACGTTCTTCGAATGTCTTACAAACTGATCTCGCCTTAAATAGTTGTGCCGAAGAATTCTGGCCGACTCTAGACAAGATTTCATCAATCATGTCTCCGGGTAGGTCTCTTAAAATATTGGGTTGTCTATCCATTTTGTGTTTTTAAACTGTAAAATAGACAAGAGTTAGTTTCATAAAAAAAATACTTATTAATACAAGCAATTTTTTTACATATATCATAAAGCATAAGAACACTATATTCCATATATTACACCACACGAATACAACTATCTTATTCCGACTCGCTCATTTCTTCTTCTTCGGTTTTGGTTCGTTTTGCCAAGTTTCTAGGGATATATGATGTTCCCCTAATACGAGCCGTCGTTGTCCACATTGGTTTAGAAAAACCTGGTGGTTTAGAGGTTCCCGGGTCATTGTTACAACTTAAGGACTTCGGGGGTTGACGATACATATAAAGTTCATCGGGGTTGGAATTAGATGTCTCTATTTTTATGCCCTTTCCCTTATTATTTTCTTTTGCCTTTTTAAATTCAGTTGGGGTAATTTCTATAACATCATCGGAATTCTCGTCGGAATCCGATTCATCGGAGAATTGGTAATCCTCCCAATATTTTGCTTCCTTGGCGGAAACACCATTGACCATAATTAACTTTGGTCGGTTGGTTGAGGATTTTCTTTTACTTAACCGTTTTATTATTTCCCCCACCGGTTCTATTTCTTCATCCGGTTCCGATTCTTCTTCCGGTTCCGACTCTTCTTCCGGTTCCTCTTCGGGAACTTGTGAATCAGTCCACAAATCATTCCAATTTACATTTGACTCTTCATTATTATTAGGTGAGTCAATGGGACTTGTTCTAGAGGTAGACATCTATCACATAATATCAAACACGTTAAGAGATTAATATATCACATAATATTCATATGTTAAAAATATATAGTTTCCAACAAAAATGTTAAGCAATCATTTTTAAAGAAAACACGGTCGAAGTCCAGACTCACTAATGCATCCTAACAAACTCGATAAGACACACTAATGCAAATTTTCTGGTTCTCTAAGACCAACGCTCTGATACCAACTGAAATGTCCCGTTCTTATTGATTAAAAACGTTCCATATTAATTGATTTCGTTGCGAGGTTTTGACCTCTATATGAGACGTTTTTCAAAGACTGCATTCATTTTTAAAACAAACCATAACCTTTATTTCATAAATAAAGGTTTAAAAAGCTTTACGTAGATTATCAAATAATGATAATCTAAAATATCCTGTTTACACACGACCATTACATAATGGTTTACAATACAAATATGTTACATCGAAATCAGTTTCTTGAATGCAGTTTTTACACAATATCATACAAACATGGACTCCAAATCTTGTCCTTATTTTAGTATGCAACAGCGGAAGCTCTTAATATTCACCTGAGAATAAACATGCTTTAAACGTCAACAAAAATGTTGGTGAGTTATAGGTTTAACCTATATATATCAAATCGTAACAATAGACCACAAGATTTCATATTTCAATACACATCCCATACATAGAGATAAAAATCATTCATATGGTGAACACCTGGTAACCGACAATAACAAGATGCATATATAAGAATATCCCCATCATTCCGGGACACCCTTCGGATATGATATAAATTTCGAAGTACTAAAGCATCCGGTACTTTGGATGGGGTTTGTTAGGCCCAATAGATCTATCTTTAGGATTCGCGTCAATTAGGGTGTCTGTTCCCTAATTCTTAGATTACCAGACTTAATAAAAAGGGGCATATTCGATTTCGATAATTCAACCATAGAATGTAGTTTCACGTACTTGTGTCTATTTTGTAAATCATTTATAAAACCTGCATGTATTCTCATCCCAAAAATATTAGATTTTAAAAGTGGGACTATAACTCACCTTCACAGATTTTTACTTCGTCGGGAAGTAAGACTTGGCCACTGGTTGATTCACGAACCTATAACAATATATACATATATATCAAAGTATGTTCAAAATATATTTACAACACTTTTAATATATTTTGATGTTTTAAGTTTATTAAGTCAGCTGTCCTCGTTAGTAACCTACAACTAGTTGTCCACAGTTAGATGTACAGAAATAAATCGATAAATATTATCTTGAATCAATCCACGACCCAGTGTATACGTATCTCAGTATTGATCACAACTCAAACTATATATATTTTGGAATCAACCTCAACCCTGTATAGCTAACTCCAACATTCACATATAGAGTGCCTATGGTTGTTCCGAAATATATATAGATGTGTCGACATGATAGGTCGAAACATTGTATACGTGTCTTTGGTATCTCAAGATTACATAATATATAATACAAGTTGATTAAGTTATGGTTGGAATAGATTTGTTACCAATTTTCACGTAGCTAAAATGAGAAAAATTATCCAATCTTGTTTTACCCATAACTTCTTCATTTTAAATCCGTTTTGAGTGAATCAAATTGCTATGGTTTCATATTGAACTCTATTTTATGAATCTAAACAAAAAAAAGTATAGGTTTCTAGTCGGAAAAATAAGTTACAAGTCGTTTTTGTAAAGGTAGTCATTTCAGTCGAAAGAACGACGTCTAGATGACCATTTTAGAAAACATACTTCCACTTTGAGTTTAACCATAATTTTTGGATATAGTTTCATGTTCATAATAAAAATCATTTTCTCAGAATAACAACTTTTAAATCAAAGTTTATCATAGTTTTTAATTAACTAACCCAAAACAGCCCGCGGTGTTACTACGACGGCGTAAATCCGGTTTTATGGTGTTTTTCGTGTTTCCAGGTTTTAAATCATTAAGTTAGCATATCATATAGATATAGAACATGTGTTTAGTTGATTTTAAAAGTCAAGTTAGAAGGATTAACTTTTGTTTGCGAACAAGTTTAGAATTAACTAAACTATGTTCTAGTGATTACTAGTTTAAACCTTCGAATTAGATAGCTTTATATGTATGAATCGAATGATGTTATGAACATCATTACTACCTTAAGTTCCTTGGATGAACCTACTGGAAAAGAGAAAAATGGATCTAGCTTCAATGGATCCTTGGATGGCTCAAAGTTCTTGAAGCAAAATCATGACAAGAAAACAAGTTCAAGTAAGATCATCACTTGAAATAAGATTGTTATAGTTATAGAAATTGAACCAAAGTTTGAATATGATTATTACCTTGTATTAGAATGATAACCTACTGTAAGAAACAAAGATTTCTTGAGGTTGGATGATCACCTTACAAGATTGGAAGTGAGCTAGCAAACTTGAAAGTATTCTTGATTTTATGAAACTAGAACTTTTGGAATTTATGAAGAACACTTAGAACTTGAAGATAGAACTTGAGAGAGTTCAATTAGATGAAGAAAATTGAAGAATGAAAGTGTTTGTAGGTGTTTTTGGTCGTTGGTGTATGGATTAGATATAAAGGATATGTAATTTTGTTTTCATGTAAATAAGTCATGAATGATTACTCATATTTTTGTAATCTTATGAGATATTTCATGCTAGTTGCCAAATGATGGTTCCCACATGTGTTAGGTGACTCACATGGGCTGCTAAGAGCTGATCATTGGAGTGTATATACCAATAGTACATACATCTAAAAGCTGTGTATTGTACGAGTACGAATACGGGTGCATACGAGTAGAATTGTTGATGAAACTGAACGAGAATGTAATTGTAAGCATTTTTGTTAAGTAGAAGTATTTTGATAAGTGTATTGAAGTCTTTCAAAAGTGTATAAATACATATTAAAACACTACATGTATATACATTTTAACTGAGTCGTTAAGTCATCGTTAGTCGTTACATGTAAGTGTTGTTTTGAAACCTTTAGGTTAACGATCTCAATTAATGTTGTTAACCCATTGTTTATTATATCTAATGAGAAGTTAAATTATTATATTATCATGATATTATGATATATAATATATCTTAGTATGATATATATACAGTTAAATGTCGTTACAACGATAATCGTTTCATATATGTCTTGTTTCGAAATCCTTAAGTTAGTAGTCTTGTTTATATGTATATAACTCATTGTTAATATACTTATGGAGATACTTACTTATCATAATCTCATGTTAACCATATGTATATCCATATATATATCGTCATGTCGTTTTTACAAGTTTTAACGTTCGTGAATCGCCGGTCAACTTGGGTGGTCAATTGTCTATATGAAACATATTTCAATTAATCAAGTCTTAACAAGTTTGATTGCTTAACATGTTGGAAACATTTAATCATGTAAATATCAATCTCAATTAATATATATAAACATGGAAAAGTTCGGGTCACTACAATAAATCTCGAATCTCGATCAGACACGATTGATAAAGGTATCCGGAGACACGACACTATCTCATTCAGATACATTTGTGCCAATTTACTCAAAGAAGTTGTTTCGTAGTGGCCAAGAAATGCGCGCTCTTGGTTAGTCGGTCTACTATTACCCAGATCATATCGTTCCCTTTCTGTGTTCGGGGTAACTTCATCGCAAAATCCATGGTGATATGATCCCATTTCCATTCAGGAATTTCTAATTGTCGTAATGACCCATACGGTTTCTGATGTTCTGCTTTTACTTGCGCACAAATCTGACACGTCTCTACGAAATGAGCAATATTAGTTTTCATCGTGGGCCACCAATACAACTTTTTATGATCATTATACCTCTTTGTGCTGCCAGGGTGAATCGATAACTTTGATTTATGAGCTTCTATTAGGATTAAATCCCTTAAACCTCCAATCATTGGTACCCAAACCCTTTCATGGTAGGTTTTTAGTGTAGTGACCCGAAATTTTCCATGTTTATATGTATATTAAATGAAATTGTTATTTTACATGATTAAGTGTTTCCAGCATGTTAAGCAATCAAACTTGTTAAGACTCGATTAATTGAAATAGGTTTCATATAGACAATTGACCACCCAAGTTGACCGGTGATTCACGAACGTTAAAACTTGTAAAAACTATATGATGACATATATATGGTTATATATATAGTTAACATGATATTATGATAAGTAAACATATCATTAAGTATATTAACAATGAACTACATATGTAAAAAAAATAAGACTACTAACTTAATGATTTTGAAACGAGACATATATGTAACGATTATCGTTGTAACGACATTTAATGTATATATATCATATTAAGAGATATTCGTACATCATAATATCATGATAATATAATAATTTAAAATCTCTTTTGATATTATAAACATTGGGTTAACAACATTTAACAAGATCGTTAACCTAAAGGTTTCAAAACAACACTTACATGTAACGACTAACGATGACTTAACGACTCAGTTAAAATGTATATACATGTAGTGTTTTAATATGTATTCATAAACTTTTGAAAGACTTCAATACACTTATCAAAATACTTCTACTTAACAAAAATGCTTACAATTACATCCTCGTTCAGTTTCATCAACAATTCTACTCGTATGCACCCGTATTTGTACTCGTACAATACACAACTTTTAGATGTATGTACTATTGGTATATACACTCCAATGATCAGCTCTTAGCAGACCATGTGAGTCACCTAACACATGTGGGAACCATCATTTGGCAACTAGCATGAAATATCTCATAAAATTACAAAAATATGAGTAATCATTCATGACTTATTTACATGAAAACAAAATTACATATCCTTTATATCTAATCCATACACCAACGACCAAAAACACCTACAAACACTTTAATTCTTCAATTTTCTTCATCTAATTGATCTCTCTCAAGTTCTATCTTCAAGTTCTAAGTGTTCTTCATAAATTCCAAAAGTTCTAGTTTCATAAAATCAAGAATACTTCCAAGATTGCAAGTTTACTTCCAAGTTTTCTAAATCCATTCCAAGTAATCATCCAAGATCAAGAAACCTTTGTTACTTACAGTAGTTTATCTTTCTAATACAAGGTAATAATCATATTCAAACTTTAATTCAATTTCTATAACTATAACAATCTTATTTCGAGTGGAAATCTTACTTGAAATTGTTTTCGTGTCATGATTCTGCTTCAAGAACTTTCAAGCCATCCAAGGATCCTTTGAAGCTAGATCCATTTTTCTCATTTCCATTAGGTTTATCCAAGGAACTTGAGGTAGTAATGATGTTCATAACATCATTCAATTCATACATAAAAAGCTGTCTTATTCAACGTTATAAACTTGTAATCACTAGAACATAGTTTAGTTAATTCTAAACTTGTTTGCAAATAAAGTTAATCCTTCTAACTAGACTTTTAAAATCAACTAAACACATGTTCTATATCTATATGATATGATAACTTAATGATTTAAAACCCAGAAACACGATAAATACCATAAAACTGGATATACGCCGTCGTAGTAAAACCGGGGGCTGTTTTGGTTGGGATAATTAAAAGTTAAGAAGAACTTTGATTTAAAAGCTATACTTCTGGAAAAATGATTTTTTTATGAACATGAAACTATATCCAAAAATCATGGTTAAACTCAAAGTGAAAGTATGTTTTTCAAAATGGTCATCAAAATGTCGTTCTTTCGACGGAAATGACTACCTATTTCAAAAATGACTTGTAACTTTTATTTTCGACAATAAACTTATACTTTTTCTGTTTAGATTCATAAATTTAAGTTCAATACAAAACCGTGGCCACTGGAATCACTCAGAACGGATTAGAAACGAAGAAATGGCGAGTAAAACAAGATTGATAAAAACTACTCATTTTACCTACATGAAAGTTAGTAATAAATCTATTCCAACCATAACCTAATCAACTTATATTGTATATTATGTAATCTTGAGATACCATTGACACGTATACAATGTTTCGACCTATCATGTCGACCCATCTATATATATATATTGCGGAACAACCATAGACACTCTATATGTGAATGTTGGAGTTAGCTATACAGGGTTGAGGTTGATTCCAAAATATATATATAGTTTGAGTTGTGATCAATACTGAGATACGTATACACTGGGTCGTGGATTGATTCAAGATAATATTTATCGATTTATTTCTGTACATCTAACTGTGGACAACTAGTTGTAGGTTACTAACGAGGACAACTGACTTAATAAACTTAAAACATCAAAATGTATTAAAAGTGTTGTAAATATATTTTGAACATACTTTGATATATATGTATATATTGTTATAGGTTCGTGAATCAACCAGTGGCCAAGTCTTACTTCCCGACGAAGTAAAAATCTATGAAAGTGAGTTATAGTCCCACTTTTAAAATCTAATATTTTTGGGATGAGAATACATGCAGGTTTTATAAATGATTTACAAAATAGATACAAGTACGTGAAACTACATTCTATGGTTGAATTATCGAAATAGAATATGTCCCTTTTTATTAAGTCTGGTAATCTAAGAATTAGGGAACAGACACCCTAATTGACGCGAATCCTAAAGATAGATCTATTGGGCCTATCAAACCCCATCCAAAGTACCGGATGCTTTAGTACTTCGAAATTTATATCATATCCGAAGGGTGTCCCGAAATGATGGGGATATTCATATATATGCATCTTGTTAATGTCGGTTACCAGGTGTTCACCATATGAATGAATTTTTATCTCTATGTATGGGATGTGTATTGAAATATGAAATCTTGTGGTCTATTGTTACGATTTGATATATATAGGTTAAACCTATAACTCACCAACATTTTTGTTGACGTTTAAAGCATGTTTATTCTCAGGTGAATACTAAGAGCTTCCACTGTTGCATACTAAAATAAGGACAAGATTTGGAGTCCATGTTTCTATGATATTGTGTAAAAACTGCATTCAAGAAACATATGTCGATGTAATATATTTCTATTGTAAACCATTATGTAATGGTCATGTGTAAACAGTATATTTTAGATTATCATTATTTGATAATCTACGTAATGTTTTTAAATCCTTTGTTGATAAAATAAAGGTTATGGTTGTTTTAAAAATGAATGCAGTCTTTCAAAAACGTCTCATATAGAGGTCAAAACCTCGCAATGAAATCAATTAATATGGAACGTTTATAATCAATATGAACGGGACATTTCAGTTGGTATCTGAGCGTTGGTCTTAGAGAACCAGAATTTTTCATTAGTGTGTCTTATCGAGTTTGTTAGGATGTATTAGTGAGTCTGGACTTCGACCGTGTTTACTTGAAAAATGATTGCTTAACAAATTTTGTTGGAAACTATATATTTTTAACATGTGAATATTATGTGATATATTAATCTCTTAACGCATTTGTTATTATGTGATAGATGTCTACCTCTAGAACAAGTCCCATTGACTCACCTAATAATAATGAAGAGTCAAATGTAAATTGGAATGATTCGTGGACTGATTCACAAGTTTTCGAAGAGGAACCGGAAGAAGAGTCGGAACCAGAAGAAGAATCGGAACCTGAAGAAGAATCGGAACCGGAAGAAGAAATAGAACCAGTGGGGGAAATAATAAAACAATTAAGTAGAAGAAAATTTTCAACCAACCGACCAAAGTTAATTATGGTCAATGGTGTTTCCGCCAAGGAAGCAAAGTATTGGGAGGATTACTAATTCTCCAATGAATCGTCAACACCCGTATTTCTTAAGTTGTGACAATAACCCGGGAACCTCTAAACCACCAGATTTTTCTAAACCAATGTGGAAAACGACGGCTCGTATTAGGGGAACATCATATATCCCTAGAAACTTGGCAAAACGAACCAAAACCGAAGAAGAAGAAACGAGCGAGTCGAAATAAGATAGTTGTATTCGTGTGGTGTAATATATATAATATAGTGTGCTTATGCTTTATGATATATGTAAAAATTGCTTGTATTAATAAGTATTTTTTTATGAATCTAACTCTTGTCTATTTTACAGTATAAAAATACAAAATAGATAGACAACCCAATATTTTAAGAGACCTACCCGGAGACATGATTGATGAAATCTTGTCTAGAGTCGGTCAGAATTCCTCGGCACAACTATTTAAGGCGAGATCAGTTTGTAAGACATTCGAAGAACGTTCCAAGAATGCCTTGGTTTATAAAAGGCTTTCGTTCGAAAGATGGGGGATATCACATTGGGAAATCCATAAGTTACGATGTGTTTACTTTGACGCATATATTGCGGGGAACCCAAATGCTATTTTACGCAACGGGTTAAGAAATTATTTTGACTCAATATATCCGAATATAGGACTTCGTGATTTAGAAAAGCGGCTAAAATGCAACATAAAGAAGCATGTTATACTTACGGGTTAGTAATGTTCGCTTCTCACCAAAGTGAGAACAAGAACATCGGGCTACAACTATTAAACAAAACGTTCTCACAAGTGACGGAGTCGGTAATTGGGGTAAGAAATGAGGTTTTTAGATTGTTACGGGACTGTTGGACATTACATAACCCTCGTTCCTTTGACCATGTTACAACACGCTGTCTTATCAACGGCCATAACTGTTATGTTCCACAAGACCAAGGATGGGAAGTAGTCCTAGTAAAACCAGAATGCATGACTTGTTTCTGGACGTATGAATTACGTGTCTTTATTGCCTTTGCTGAACGACTTGTGTACTAGCTAGAATTATCTTCACAACTATCTTGTATCAAAGTTATTGTGTGCTATATTTCATGTTATATGTAAAATAAGCGGTATTGTAAGTTTGTAAAATATTGTGAAAAAGTTTGAACGCGAAATATTATTATAATCAGTTTTTCATATAGAATTGTAGTAGTTGAATTGTATATATTAGCTACTAAGTATGAACTTAACGGGTAGGTACTACCCGAATTTAAACTTATAAAACGCTAATATGAAGAAAAAGCTTTTATAAATGAGTTCATATTATGCTACGAGATACTATTGACTACTCTTAATATTCTGTATGATTAACTTGTTTCATTTGACTATTTGAAGGAAATGGCACCGACTACTCGACACACCTTGAATATGAGCGAAGAGGAATTTCGGGCCTTTCTTGCTTCAAACATAGCCACAGTACAGGCTGCGCTACATACCAACAATAACCTTGGATCCAGCAGTACAGGAAATCGTGTAGGATGTACCTACAAAGAATTCACTGCCTGCAAACCTTTGGAATTTGATGGAACCGAAGGACCGATCGGATTGAAACAGTGGACCGAGAAGGTCGAATCGGTGTTTGCCATAAGTAAGTGTACTGAAGAGGACAAAGTGAAGTACGCTACGCATACCTTCACAGGTTCTGCGTTAACATGGTGGAATACCTATCTAGAGCAAGTGGGATAAGATGATGCTTACGCACTACCGTGGTCAGCATTCAAGCACTTGATGAACGAGAAGTATCGTCCCAGAACCGAGGTCAATAAGCTCAAGAGAGAACTTAGAGGGTTACGAACCCAAGGATTTGATATTACCACGTACGAAAGACGATTCACATAATTGTGCCTATTGTGTCCGGGAGCGTTCGAAGATGAGGAAGAGAAGATCGATGCGTTTGTGAAAGGATTACCGGAAAGAATCCAAGAAGATATAAATTCACACGAGCCCGCCTCCATACAACAGGCATGTAGAATGGCTCACAAACTAGTGAACCAGATTGAAGAAAGAATTAAAGAACAGACTGCTGAAGAGGCCAATGTGAAGCAAGTCAAAAGAAAGTTGGAGGAAAACGGTGATAAGAATCACCAATACAACAACAACAGCAATTACAACAATAATCGCAACAACTATCCCAACAATCGCAACATCAATCGCAACTACAACAAACGGCCCAATAACAACAACAACATCAACAACAACAACAGCAACTACAACAATCATCCCAACAACAATAATAACCACAACAACAACAACAATCAGAAGCAGCTATGCCAAAGGTGTGAAAAGTATCACTCGGGGTTCTGCACCAAATTTTGCAACAAGTGTAAAAGAAATGGTCATAGCGCGGCGAAGTGTGAGGTCTACGGACCAGGGGTTAACAGAACGAAAGGAACAAATGGTGTCGGAACGAGTAATGGCGGAGCAAGTAGTGTCGGAGCAAGTTATGCCAATGTAGTTTGTTATAAATGTGAAAAACCGGGCCACATTATTAGAAATTGCCCGAACCAGGAGAACACGAATGGACAAGGCCGTGGAAGAGTTTTCAATATTAATGCGACAGAGGCACAGGATGACCCGGAGCTTGTTACGGGTACGTTTCTTATTGACAATAAACCTGCTTACGTTTTATTTGATTCGGGTGCGGATAGAAGCTATATGAGTAGAGATTTTTGTGCTAAATTAAGTTGTCCATTGACGCCTTTGGATAGTAAATTTTTACTCGAATTAGCAAATGGTAAATTAATTTCAGCAGGTAATATATGTCGGAATCGAGAAATTAAACTGGTTAGCGAAACATTTAAGATTGACTTGATACCAGTAGAGTTAGGGAGTTTTGATGTGATAATCGGTATGGACTGGTTGAAAGAAGTGAAAGCAGAGATCGTTTGTTACAAAAATGTAATTCGCATTATACGAGAAAAAGGAAAACCCTTAATGGTGTACGGAGAAAAGGGCAACACGAAGCTACATCTTATTAGTAATTTGAAGGCACAAAAACTAATAAGAAAAGGTTGCTATGCTGTTCTAGCACACGTCGAGAAAGTACAAACTGAAGAAAAGAGCATCAATGATGTTCCCGTCACAAATGAATTTCCTGATGTATTTCCGAAAGAATTACCGGGATTACCCCACATCGATCCATTGAATTTCAAATAGATATTGTACCAGGAGCTGCACCAATAGCTCGTGCTCCTTACAGACTCGCACCCAGCGAGATGAAAGAACTGCAAAGCCAATTACAATAACTTTTAGAGCGTGGTTTCATTCGACCAAGCACATCACCGTGGGGAGCTCCTGTTTTGTTTGTCAAGAAGAAAGATGGTACATTCAGGTTGTGTATCGACTACCGAGATTTGAACAAACTTACCATCAAGAACCGCTACCCACTACCGAGAATCGACGACTTATTTGATCAACTACAAGGCTCGTCTGTTTATTCAAAGATTGACTTACGTTCCGGGTATCATCAAATGCGGGTGAAAGAAGATGATATTCCAAATACTGCTTTCAGAACACGTTACGATCATTACGAGTTTATGGTCATGCCGTTTAGTTTAACTAATGCACCAGCTGTGTTCATGGACCTTATGAATCGAGTGTGTGGACCATACCTTGACAAGTTTGTCATTGTTTTCATTGATGACATACTTATTTACTCAAAGAATGACCAAGAACACGGTGAACATTTGAGAAAGGTGTTAGAAGTATTGAGGAAGGAAGAATTGTACGCTAAGTTTTCAAAGTGTGCATTTTAGTTGGAAGAAGTTCAATTCCTCGGTCACATAGTGAACAAAGAAGGTATTAAGGTGGATCCGGCAAAGATAGAAACTGTTGAAAAGTGGGAAATCCCGAAAACTCCGAAACACATACGCCAGTTTTTAGGACTAGCTGGTTACTACAGAAGGTTCATCCAAGACTTTTCCAGAATAGCAAAACCCTTGACTGCATTAACGCATAAAGGGAAGAAATTTGAATAGAAGGATGAACAAGAGAAAGCGTTCCAGTTATTGAAGTAAAAGCTAACTACGGCACCTATATTGTCATTGCCTGAAGGGAATGATGATTTTGTGATTTATTGTGATGCATCAAAGTAAGGTCTCGGTTGTGTATTAATGCAACAAACGAAGGTGATTGCTTATGCGTCTAGACAATTGAAGATTCATGAACAAAATTATACGACGCATGATTTGGAATAAGGCACGGATGTTTTTGCATTAAAGACTTGGAGGCACTACTTATATGGGGTCAAAAGTATTATATATACCGACCACAAAAGTCTTCAACACATATTTAATCAGAAACAACTGAATGTGAGGCAGCGTAGGTGGATTGAATTGTTGAATGATTACGACTTTGAGATTCGTTACCACCCAGGGAAGGTAAATGTGGTAGCCGACGCCTTGAGCAGAAAGGACAGAGAACCCATTCGAGTAAAATCTATGAATATAATGATTCACACTAACCTTACTACTCAAATAAAGGAGGCGCAACAAGGAGTTTTAAAAGAGGGAAATTTAAAGGATGAAATACCCAAAGGATCGGAGAAGCATCTTAATATTCGAGAAGACGGAACCCGGTATAGGGTTGAAAGAATTTGGGTACCAAAATTTGGAGATATGAGAGAAATGGTACTTAGAGAAGCTCATAAAACCAGATACTCAATACATCCTGGAACGGGGAAGATATACAAGGATCTCAAGAAACATTTTTGGTGGCCGGGTATGAAAGCCGATGTTGCTAAATACGTAAGAGAATGTTTGACGTGTTCTAAGGTCAAAACTGAGCATCAGAAACCATCAGGTCTACTTCAACAACCCGAAATCCCGGAATGGAAATGGGAAAACATTACAATGGATTTCATCACTAAATTGCCAAGGACTGCAAGTGGTTTTGATACTATTTGGGTAATAGTTGATCGTCTCACCAAATCAGCACACTTCCTGCCAATAAGAGAAGATGACAAGATGGAGAAGTTAGCACGACTGTATTTGAAGGAAGTCGTCTCCAGACATGGAATACCAATCTCTATTATCTCTGATAGGGATGGCAGATTTATTTCAAGATTCTGGCAGACATTACAGCAAGCATTAGGAACTTGTCTAGACATGAGTACTGCCTATCATCCACAAACTAATGGGCAGAGCGAAAGGATGATACAAACGCTTGAAGACATGCTACGAGCATGTGTTATTGATTTCGGAAACAGTTGGGATCGACATCTACCGTTAGCAGAATTTTCCTACAACAACAGCTACCATTCAAGCATTGAGATGGCGCCGTTTGAAGCACTTTATGGTAGAAAGTGCAGGTCTCCGATTTGTTGGAGTGAAGTGGGGGATAGACAGATTACGGGTCCGGAGATAATACAAGAAACTACCGAGAAGATCATCCAAATTCAACAACGGTTGAAAACCGCCCAAAGTCGACAAAAGAGCTACGCTGACATTAAAAGAAAAGATATAGAATTTGAAATTGGAGAGATGGTCATGCTTAAAGTTGCACCTTGGAAAGGCGTTATTCGATTTGGTAAACGAGGGAAATTAAATCCAAGGTATATTGGACCATTCAAGATTATTGATCGTGTCGGACCAGTAGCTTACCAAATTGAGTTACCTCAACAACTCGCGGCTATACATAACACTTTCCACGTCTCGAATTTGAAGAAATGTTTTTCTAAAGAAGATCTCACTATTCCGTTAGATGAAATCCAAATCAACGAAAAACTTCAATTCATCGAAGAACCCGTCGAAATAATGGATCGTGAGGTTAAAAGACTTAAGCAAAACAAGATACCAATTGTTAAGGTTTGATGGAATGCTCGTAGAGGACCCGAGTTCACCTGGGAACGAGAAGATCAGATGAAGAAGAAATACCCGCATTTATTTTCAGAAGATATGTCAACACCTCCAGCTGCTTAAAATTTCGGGACGAAATTTATTTAACGGATAGGTACTGTAGTGACCCGAACTTTTCCATTTTTATATATATATAAATGAAATTGTTATTTTACATGATTAGGTGTTTCCAACATGTTAAGCAATCAAACTTGTTAAGACTTGATTAATTGAAATAGGTTTCATATAGACAATTGACCACCCAAGTTGACCGGTGATTCACGAACGTTAAAACTTGTAAAAACTATATGATGACATATATATGGTTATATATATAGTTAACATGATATTATGATAAGTAAACATATCATTAAGTATATTAACAATGAACTACATATGTAAAAAAAACAAGACTACTAACTTAATGATTTTGAAACGAGACATATATGTAACGATTATCGTTGTAACGACATTTAATGTATATATATATATCATATTAAGAGATATTCGTACATCATAATATCATGATAATATAATAATTTAAAATCTCTTTTGATATTATAAACATTGGGTTAACAACATTTAAGAAGATCGTTAACCTAAAGGTTTCAAAACAACACTTACATGTAACGACTAACGATGACTTAACGACTCAGTTAAAATGTATATACATGTAGTGTTTTAATATGTATTCATACACTTTTTAAAGACTTCAAGACACTTATCAAAATACTTCTACTTAACAAAAATTCTTACAATTACATCCTCGTTCAGTTTCATCAACAATTCTACTCGTATGCACCCGTATTTGTACTCGTAGAATACACAGCTTTTAGATGTATGTACTATTGGTATATACACTCCAATGATTAGCTCTTAGTAGCCCATGTGAGTCACCTAACACATGTGGGAACCATCATTTGGCAACTAGCATGAAATATCTCATAAAATTACAAAAATATGAGTAATCATTCATGACTTATTTACATGAAAACAAAATTACATATCCTTTATATCTAATCCATACACCAACGATCAAAAAAACCTACAAAAACTTTCATTCTTAAATTTTCTTCATCTAATTGATCTCTCTCAAGTTCTATCTTCAAGTTCTAAGTATTCTTCATAAATTCCAAAAGTTCTAGTTTCATAAAATCAAGAATACTTCCAAGATTGCAAGTTTACTTCCAAGTTTTCTAAATCCATTCCAAGTAATCATCCAAGATCAAGAAACCTTTGTTACTTACAGTAGGTTATCTTTCTAATACAAGGTAATAATCATATTCAAACTTTAATTCAATTTCTATAACTATAACAATCTTATTTCGAGTGGAAATCTTACTTGAAATTGTTTTCGTGTCATGATTCTGCTTCAAGAACTTTCAAGCCATCCAAGGATCCTATGAAGCTAGATCCATTTTTCTCATTTCCAGTAGGTTTATCCAAGGAACTTGAGGTAGTAATGATGTTCATAACATCATTCGATTCATACATAAAAAGCTGTCTTATTCAACGTTATAAACTTGTAATCACTAGAACATAGTTTAGTTAATTCTAAACTTGTTCGCAAATAAAGTTAATCCTTCTAACTAGACTTTTAAAATCAACTAAACACATATTCTATATCTATATGATATGCTAACTTAATGATTTAAAACACGGAAACACGATAAACACCATAAAACTGGATATACGCCGTCGTAGTAAAACCGGGGGCTGTTTTGGTTGGGATAATTAAAAGCTAAGAAGAACTTTGATTTAAAAGTTATACTTCTGGAAAAATGATTTTTCTTATGAACATGAAACTTTGTCCAAAAATCATGGTTAAACTCAAAGTGAAAGTATGTTTTTCAAAATGGTCATCAAGATGTCGTTCTTTCGACGGAAATGACTACCTATTTCAAAAATGACTTGTAACTTATATTTTCGTCTATAAACTTATACTTTTTCTGTTTAGATTCATAAAGTTAAGTTCAATACGAAACCGTGGCCACTGGAATCACTCAAAACGGATTAGAAACGAAGAAATGGCGAGTAAAACAAGATTGATAAAAACTACTCATTTTACCTACGTGAAAGTTAGTAATAAATCTATTCCAACCATAACCTAATCAACTTATATTGTATATTATGTAATCTTGAGATACCATTGACACGTATACAATGTTTCGACCTATCATGTCGACCCATCTATATATATATATATATATATATATATATATATATATATATATATATATATATATATATATATATATATATATATATATATATATATATATATATATATATATATATATATATATATATATATATATATATATATATATATATATATTGCGGAACAACCATAGACACTCTATATGTGAATGTTGGAGTTAGCTATACAGGGTTGAGGTTGATTCCAAAATATATATATAGTTTGAGTTGTGATCAATACTGAGATACGTATACACTGGGTCGTGGATTGATTCAAGATAATATTTATCGATTTATTTCTGTACATCTAACTGTGGACAACTAGTTGTAGGTTACTAACGAGGACAGCTGACTTAATAAACTTAAAACATCAAAATGTATTGAAAGTGTTGTAAATATATTTTGAACATACTTTGATATATATGTATATATTGTTATAGGTTCGTGAATCAACCAGTGGCCAAGTCTTACTTCCCGACGAAGTAAAAATCTGTGAAAGTGAGTTATAGTCCCACTTTTAAAATCTAATATTTTTGGGATGAGAATACATGCAGGTTTTATAAATGATTTACAAAATAGACACAAGTACGTGAAACTACATTCTATGGTTGAATTATCGAAATTGAATATGCCCCTTTTTATTAAGTCTGGTAATCTAAGAATTAGGGAACAGACACCCTAATTGACGCGAATCCTAAAGATAGATCTATTGGGCCTAACAAACACCATCCAAAGTACCGGATGCTTTAGTACTTCGAAATTTATATCATATCCGAAGGGTGTCCCGGAATGATGGGGATATTCATATATATGCATCTTGTTAATGTCGGTTACCAGGTGTTCACCATATGAATGAATTTTTATCTCTATGTATGGGATGTGTATTGAAATATGAAATCTTGTGGTCTATTGTTACGATTTGATATATATAGGTTAAACCTATAACTCACCAACATTTTTGTTGACGTTTAAAGCATGTTTATTCTCAGGTGAATACTAAGAGCTTCCGCTATTGCATACTAAAATAAGGACAAGATTTGGAGTCCATGTTTCTATGATATTGTGTAAAAACTGCATTCAAGAAACATATGTCGATGTAATATATTTCTATTGTAAACCATTATGTAATGGTCGTGTGTAAACAGTATATTTTAGATTATCATTATTTGATAATCTACGTAATGTTTTTAAAACCTTTATTGATAAAATAAAGGTTATAGTTGTTTTAAAAATGAATGCAGTCTTTGAAAAACGTCTCATATAGAGGTCAAAACCTCGCAACGAAATCAATTAATATGGAACGTTTATAATTAATATGAACGGGACATTTCATTTAGTTCTCGAGAATCATTAGTCAAACCCTCTTTTTGTTTCACCATCAATTCAGATTTTAAATTTTCATCTTTTAATGCTTCAAGTTGCGAGATTTTTAGCCGATCAATCAAATCCAAGACAATCTCAATTCGCATGAATTTAACAGTGTCAACGGACCCCTTACAACTCAAAGCATCAGCGATAACATTCGCCTTACCAGGATGGTAACAAATCTCGCAATCATAATCCTTGATCAACTCTTGCCACCTTATCTGACGCATGTTCAATTCTTTCTGTGAAAAGATGTATTGCAAACTCTTGTGTGAAATTCCCCGTTCATATCGATTATAAACGATTCATAATTGTTGATTACATCGCGAGGTACCTGACCTCTATATGATACATTATACAAACATTGCATTCGTTTTTTTTAAAAGATAAACTTTCATTTACATCGAAAGTTGATGACATGCATATCATTTCATAACATATCCAACTATAATTGACTTAGTACTAATCTTGATGAACTCGGTGACTCGAATGCAACGTCTTTTGAAATATGTCATGAATGACTCCAAGTAATATCTCTGAAATGAGCAAATGCACAGTGGAAGATTTCTTTCATACCTGAGAATAAACATGCTTTAAAGTGTCAACCAAAAGGTTGGTGAGTTCATTAGTTTATCATAATCGATCATTTTCATCATTTTAATAGACCACAAGATTTTCATTTCCATTTCTCATAAATATACGTCCCATGCATAGAGATAAAAATATCATTCATATGGATTGAACACCTGGTAACCGACATTAACAAGATGCATATAAGAATATCCCCTATCATTCTGGGACATCCATCGGACATGATAAAAACGAATTCGAAGTACTAAAGCATCCGGTACTTTGGATGGGGTTTGTTAGGCCCAATAGATCTATCTTTAGGATTCGCGTCAATTAGTAGATCGGTTTACTAATTCTTAGGCTACCAAGCAAAAGGGGCATATTCGGCTTCGATCATTCAACCATATAATGTAGTTTCGATTACTTGTGTCTATTTCGTAAAATATTTATAAAGCACATGTATTCTCAGTCCCAAAAATATATATTGCAAAAACATTTAAAAAGGGAGTAATGAAACTCACCATACTGTATTTTGTCGTAAAAATACATATAACATCATTGAACAAGTGCAAGGTTGGCCTCGGATTCACGAACCTATACTATTCATATATTTATTAAAGCATATACTTGTAATCGAACAAGTTTAGATATTATTATTAATTGCTATTTCAGTAACTTGTATGTTTCATTGGTAACTATATTAACTATATTTATTTTATATACTTTAGGTAAATAATTAGTATTTATTATGAAAATATTAAGGTTGTTATGCGATATGTTTTAAATATATTCTTATACAGCTATTTATTTGGTAAAATAATATTAATAATAATAATAAAATAAAAATTTGTATCTTTTTATGATAATAATAATAATACTAAAAGTAATTAGATTTAGTAATGATATTGTTATTAATAGTTTTGATAATAATACTTAATAATAAAAATAATGTTAGTAATAATAATAATTTTAATGAAAAGATATTAATGATAAGATAAAAATGTTAGTTTTCATAAAAATAATATTTTAAATAATAATGGTACTTTTAATAAAAATAATGATTCTAATAGAAATTTTAATAGTCATATTAATAATAATACTATATATTTTAATAATAATAATAATGATAATAATATTAATTATACTAATAATCTTATTTCTAATATTGGTAATAATAATAATAATAATAATAATAATAATAATAATAATAATAATAATAATAATAATAATAATAATAATAATAATAATAACAAAAATAATAAAAGTGCTACCTTAATGAAACAAGCTTTAAAAAGACAAATGCCCCGGCCCGGGCTCGAACCCGTGACCTCTTGTTCAAACCAACACACCCTAAACCATTACTCCATCTCTTCCATTTCTGTTTTTAATTCTCAACATAATTCTATATAACCCAAAATTTCTGTTTCCTTCTTCTTCTTCACTTAAAACTCACTTATCATCATTCGTTAACATTTTTATTTGCATTTTAAATTACCAATAGAAACATAATTATGAAGTGTGCATCTATTTAATCATACAGTAACATTTCATTTTCATTTCATCATCATCAAATACGTATCATCTTCGTTTCCTTATATGTCCAACAGTAAAAACCGGGTTGGGTCACGGCCTACTTAAACAACACGAGTTCATGGTCCACTAGTAAATCCTATAACATTTTTAAATGACCCGATAAGAGAAGTCCACTAAGAAGCCTCTACTTTAATTAAGGCCTGATAAATTGGAAGCCCATAAAACCATTCGATGGCCTTTTTAAAACATCCAGTTGACTCTCGGCTCCATTCCTTTCCCTAATTCATTCGATCCCCAATTTCTCCAAGATCATCTTCCCTAAAATCATGTCACCAGATCAATTAGGTTCGTTTCCTAGACCTAAGCTTAAGAAATTTTGTGAAGGAAATCAAGGTCAAGAACAACAACAACTCTAAATTTATTAAGAACAAAGGCGACGGTGAATGATGAAATTGAAATTCAAAAACTGAAATCCAAAGCGTATAAGGTATAAATTTCTTCTTGAAAAGTGTTTAGAATCACTCATAATTAATCAATTTTTCCAGGAATACCTTATAGTTCATGAATTGAAAATTTGATCGAAAGGCTTGAATATTCCACGAAGATGAACTCGGATTAATTTCTGTTTCTACTTTCTGATGATTTGCGATTGTGATGTTATTGTTATAGTTCATGAATTCGATCACAAAAACTTGAGTGATATAGAGTTTGAATTTATGATGAAATTGAATAGAACTTACAAACAAAATTTGTTAAATAATGAATATTTGTTCCTCTCTTCTTATCTGTTTTATTTTTCGTATAGCAGCAGCAGCTGAGGATTTATATGTATAATTGAATGATTGATGTAGCAACTATATCAGGATTATTTTGTAGTGATAAGTGAGGTTACACTGTTGGGTTTTCTTGATCTTGCTCTTTTGTAAAAAAGGTTTTGATGGGTTTGTGCAGGTGATTGATACAGGAAAACATTTAGCAGCAGTAGTAGTTTTAGGTGTGTTCATGGTGGTGTTTTGTGATGGCCAAAACAGTAGTAGAAGAAGGAGAGAGGAGTAGCAGCATTTCACAATTTGTTGTGGTGCTTTTGTTGATAGGAAAATAATGGATCAAGCAGGTGCAGGAGATGATGGATGATGGTGTATTGTGATGGTGGTCTTCGATGGCTGGACAAATGAGAGAAGGTGGTGGCTTAATGGTGGCGGTTTTAAGGGAGGTGTGGTGTCGATTATAGGGTGATCGAAAACATAAAAGTATAACAACGAATAGTTAACAACTATGATGATGAAAGTTGCCATGGAGAAGAAAGAAAGAGGGATAAGGTGATATGAATTAAAGGAGTGGGTTTATGCTTCTTAATGCATGCATCTATAATTATATAAATTACTCCGTACCTTTAATTGTTGCTTTATGTATTGATGCTTTATTGATTGAAAGGGAACAAGAAGTAGGAAAGTGGTTTATTGATTGAAAGAGAACAAGAAGTAGGAAAGTGGGTTTGTTGTAGTAATAATAGAGATAGATGGTTGGTAGTTGTAGAAGTCAAGAACCAAAAGTAAGAAAAGAGTTTCGTTTGTGTGCATGCATATTATCTATATGTATATTATATATGTTAGTGAAGAAATGTTGGTTTTGGTTCTTGGTTTGTTAAACGAAAACATACAGAAAGTTGAAAAGATGTGTCTATGCATATATTTATATATACTATATAGAGTATGTGGTAGATATATAATAATCAAAAGGAAACAGTAATAGGTTACATAATTCAAGTGGAATTGACAATTAAACATAGTATCTATAATGTTAGATTCAAAAATTCAAGAATGAATTATAAAGGTTTGTTAATTGTTGCTTTCATACAGTAATTCATAGATCACGGATGAGTTATCAAAACTTTCATAAAGTAAAGCAATAGATAGGAAGTACATGAACTGACAATCAATTGGAAAAAGAATATAAAGTAAATAGGTACGTTCAACTGAATGTATCTGTATGTAATTTTTATATGTAAATTATAGTAAGGAATAATAATAATAATAATAATATCATTAATAATAATACTGAAAATATAAAGAAAAAAAATCCTAATAATAATAATAACAAAAATAATAATCTTAGTACATTTAATAAAATAATAATAATAAAAATGGTAATAATAATAATACTAATAATAATATTAGTTATAATAATATTACTATTATTAATAATAATAATAATATTAATAACATTAATATTATAACAACTTATACATATTAAATTTCATATATATATATATATATATATATATATATATATATAATATTAATAACATTAATATTATAACAACTTATACATATTAAATTTCATATATATATATATATACACACACTTTATATTAGAAATAATAATATTGATAATATAGATATTATCTTTAATTCTAACATTAATAATAATAATGAAAGTAATATAATAACTATATATTAACTTGTGATTTATTTTATTATAATAACATTACATATTATTAATTATGTAATACTTATATTATATAGTAACATGTTGGAATATTTAATATTTATATATTTTATGTATATTACAACATACATATTAATTGTGTGCAGAATAACATCTTATTTATTTTGTATATATGTTTAATTCAAATGATTAAAATAGTATTATATTAACTCCAATTAATATATACACCTTTATTTATATTTACATATATATATTTTTTATTTACATATATATTTACACACACTCGTTCGTGAATCGTCGGGAATAGTCGGAGGTTAACAGAATCCATGTAAACTTTTCAAAAATTTTGAGACTCGGTTTAACAGATTTTGCTTATCATTTTGAAATCATATAAAGGTTAAGTTTAAATTTGGTCGAAAATTTCTGGGTCGTCACATTGTGATCGGTGCAGATTACACAATGCTGATGTTATGAGAGGTGTATACCAAATAGTTATATTTTTATTGCGAAATACTATTAAATACGATACGATTTTACACAAGTTATTTATTTATTTATAGAGTGGATATACCTAAACCTTGCTACAACACTTATAGGCAGTGTACCTAATCGTAAAGTAGTGTAGTTTTTAGTAAGTCCGGTTCGTTCCGCAGGGAGCTAGCCAAGTTTAACGCTATATTTTTAAACTATATTTGTATATATATATATATATATATATATATATATATATATATATATATATATATATATATAAGTAGTATTATTATTATTATAAAAAGGGGGTTTTTACCGTTTAATGACCGGTTTGTTGATTTTATGTCTTAAGTCGCAATTAAAACCTAATGTAAAATATTAAATATACAAATGAATTAATTTAAAGCGTAAAGTAAATGACGATAAATAAAAGTGCGATAATTAAAAGTGCAATAAATAAAATGACAGTAAATAAAAGTACGATGAAATATGAAATAAAGGAATTATGCTTATTTAAACTTCCGTAATCATGATGTTTGACGTGTTGATTTTAATTTATTACCATGGGTTAATTGTCCTTTGTCCTGGATTATTCAATATGTCCATCTGGTTTTTGTCCATAACAGTCCATCAGTCATAAATATAAAGTGCGAGTGTCCTCGTCAAATTATCCTTATATCCGAAGTCAAATATTCCAACTAATTGAGGACTTAAACTGTAACAAGGCCTTAATACTTTGTTTAATAATTACACCAGGATATCGACTGCGTGTAACCCAAGGTTTTAATACTTTGTTAACAATTACGCCAAGTGTCCTTGTACGTAATCCACCCCTGTTTTAATGAGTCAATTGACTATTAATCCAATCCCGTATCCGGTTAAATGAACGATTATTAGTATTTATAAATATCCCGCCCATCGTGTCCGATTGAGTGTATATGGTTATTTATAGATACGTCAAATTGTAAATCTCTATATTAAATTAATGAACTATCATTCAGTTAAACAAATATAAAGCCCATTAATAGCTCATAGTCCAATTTCCACAAGTGTCGGTCTTTTGTCCAAACCCCAATTATGGTACAAAACCCAATAACCCCGTCTTTAATATTTAGCCCAACATCACGATTACTTCGGCTTAAATAAGCATAATAATAATTTAGCTACGAGACATTAATTTAAAAAGGTTGAACATAACTTACAATGAGTATTAATAGCGCAGCATTACACGGACAGAGTTTCAACATACAAACTTAAAACATTCGCTAACATAACCTTATTATTATTAAACTTTAATATTAAAATTATAATATGAATATAAATATATTGAGAGAGTAAGAGATTAGAAAAAGGTGTGTTTATTTCGTCAGAAAAACGCTTCAATTTATAGATGTGGCCTGACTCCTGGGCTCATGCGATCGCATGAGATTTCTTCATGCTGGCCATGCGATCGCATGGCCGCCATTCACTGGTCACAAAGCAATAAAAACGTGGGCTGCTCGTTTAAATATAATATATAATATAATATATATAATTTTATATAATTATATATATATTATATTATATTCTTGTGTATAGTTGACTTGTACTTTCAGCTCCGTTGCGTCGCGCGTTGATAGTTGGTTCATGTCCAGGTTTCGGATTTTCGAACGTCCTTTCGTACGATTTAATATTTTGTACTTTGCATTTTGCGGCTTGTACTCTTGTAATTTTGAGACGTTTCTTATCAATAAATTGAACCACTTGGATTGTACTTTGTACTTTTTAGCGTTTTAGTCATTTGCGTCTTCAAATCGTCAAATCTATCTTTTGTCTTCACCTTTTATTATTTAAATGAATATCACTTGTAAATAGAACAATTGCAACTAAAATCTTGTCTTTCTTGAAGGATAATGCTATGAAATATGTGTTCGTTTTTAGCATTATCAAATATATCCACACTTGAGCGTTGCTTGTCCTCAAGCAATATAGAACTTTGAATAAAAACATACTTGAATCAATTCTTTATTCTTCACACTTTGTACATCAGTGATTTCTATATGGCGGTATAAACAATGATAGTAACGATGTGGTTTACAGTCCCACATGACTATAAAAATTTAGATCCTTTATCAAAATTGGATCTTTATGAAAACATTTGATCTTTTTGAAAATTCAATCTAGCTTTTACCCTAGATAAGTTTTCCGAAATAACCCTTCACCGGTGTTTGCAAATTATTTTTATGGGTTTTGTGGGTTTCAGATTTGAAAATTTTAGCTCAAAACTTATGGTTTTGTGTCACCCACTTGCTAACCTTGTATTAGGGAAGCAACACGTCCAGTATACTTGCTCCGTATATTACCTTTCGGTAAACTACCGTCCGGTTGTAAAGGAAAGCGTTTGAACAAGCAACTGTTAAGACAATGTCTAATGACATGCTTTTGATTATGGTCTATATCGTGTCGGATGTAATTACTATCCTCTGTAGGAGCAATAGTAAAGATCACCCTATAGTTTTTCGGTCTGGCATAAGGTCCTGTCTTCGACCATGCTATGCAACCACTGTTCTTACTGTTGACACCCGATTTGGTTCAGGTGACCTAATGAATTCCAGGTGAATTCCTAGGATTTTACGTTCAATGGTAATGATCGCATTGAAAATGGGTTTTCAGAAAACAAATCGGTTTGTAATTTGATCAAAATATTTTATCGTTCAAGTTCGAGTTTAGATATCATCGAATTCCATGAGTTTGAATTCTCAATCTTTAAAAGTCAATCTCAAGGACTTGAGTAATATCAGTCTTAAAAGCTGATTTTTGATCTTTAAGGAGATTATCCTTTCTGGGGATCTGATTCATTAGTCTTATAAGCTAATTTTCACGGTGCCCCCCATTGTACGAGACAGATCCTCTCATGGTTAGGATAAGTCTGACCACTTGGCGACCATGTTTGATGCTGAGGTCCGTGGATTTCCAGCTGATTTTTGAGAAAACTTTTCAAGGTTTTTCGTAGACTCTACAACTGGTCTGGACGATAACTTCCTGACCTAAATCAAGAAGCGCGTGTCTTTTTCTCGGAAGACTGTACTTCCTTATAAATTCTATTTATATTACAATAAACTGGGTAAAACTGATTAATATTGTCCAAAACAAAAGTATCTTTAATTATTTGTACAAAAAAAATATGTAATATATGTTCTAAATAACTTGGTAAAATTTTCCCACACTTGGCTTTTATTTTTCTTTCTTTGCCTTTTTATTCTCCTCTATTCCATTTTAAATGAATTTTAACATTTTGGGTTGTTTCTCAAGTTATGTCCTTTACGAGGTAATGAAAATTTCGGTATTAACACCTAGTTTTATCGTTCATAAATATGTATAAACATGATTTTGAATTCATTTATTTGAAATTTTTTTAAAATTTTTACTAGAATTGGGTTGTCAGTATATAAGACTAGGGCTGTTCTTTATTATCAGAGGGCACTAGATTCTAATACAACTACTGCGTTACTAGTATTTTTAATGGTAACCAAGTGTTTAAATTAAAATTTTAAAACCCGAAAGAATTTAACCCCTTCCCACATTTAAGATCTTGCAATGCCCTCATTTGCAAGAAATCAGTAAAAATTTAAATTATTGAGGGTGATTAGCGTAGAAAAATGATTAAATTTTACCAAAGTTGTGACGATCGCTCCAAATCCATATGGACGAACACGTCATTCATTGATTTCATTGCGAGGTATTTGACCTCTATATGATACGTTTTGTAAACATTGCATTTTTTTTAAAAAGGCACACCATAAATGAATATTTAAATCAAAGGTTTTCGACATCTGATGATTTCTACATATAGACAATCACCGTATATAATAGTTTACAATATTACTTCCGTTGACAATGCAGTCAAAATAAGGTACATGATGATGAATTGGTGAATGCAACGTTTTCTTGAAAAATATGTCATATAAGACTCCATGCACATAGCTTGTCTATCATATAAGCAAACAGCGGAAGACTTCTAGGGAACCTGAGAATAAACATGCTAACAAGTGTCAACACAAAGGTTGGTGAGTTCATAGTTTGTATGTTTCGCATAATCTGTATATAAAGATGGATCACAAGATTTCAGTTGTTTCATCCAGAAACGTTTATCAAAATATTCTACAAAATTGAGCACCCTGGTAACTAAACTTAACGTATATATAATTTGTACCCTTTGTATAATCATCTTAATAATACACGCAAACCAACGTGTACACTTCTCAAATAGCATACGTCCGTTAAAAGGCTAGTGCTCTAGCTCGACGGGGATATCAAGCCCTATGGATCCATATATAACTACTCGCGCCCACCAGTTCTTATAACTGGCAGTTACTAGTTACCAAAGCTAAGGAATTTTCGGTTCAAACTCGTTGTAGAATTTAGTATGTACTTGTATCCATTGCGTTTAAAATAAAGTGCATGTATTCTCAGCCCAAAAATACAGATTGCAAAAGCAATTAAAAATGGAGCAAATGAAACTCACCTTAGCAGCACATAAAGTTGTTCATCGTAATGTGACCGAAACTCGGTATATCAAATAATCGTAGATCTCAACCTAGAGAACATATGTTGGTCAATAAATGTCTATCAAGCTAGGTCAGGTCATAGTGTATCACAATCCTAATGCTCGAAATTGACATACAAAAGTTATTCAAAGTTGTTTCAAAAAGTCAATTTTGACAATAGTTCAACAAACGAGACGTACATTATATAAGGATACATTTACTCGGTTGGTAATATTCAAAAATCCATTTTATCAATCTCGTAAACAAGTTGTTTAAGTATTAATTGCAGATTCAAAAAGCAATTCCAATTAATGTCAATTATAATTCAGTTGACCATATCTTTTGATTCGTTCCTCGAAACTATTCGATATCTAAACGAAAATTTATTGATTTTTCGCCAGCTTTCTGAAAACATGTATATCATATACCTTTTACCCGTAATATATGTATTTAATTCGTGATTTATTATAAACTGTTTAACGACGAAATTTAGCATACAAGCATGTATAAATATATACACTCGAGCACTAGTATGTATACACTATTAATTTATAAAATATAAAATATAAATGCTTACGTATTAATATTGAGATTCAATATTGTAGAAAAGTACGTAGACGTAACGGAGATGATAAACACTAAGTTTGATTCACAATTATACCCCCGAACATTACCCATAACCTCCTTGGCAATAACCCATAATTTCCTTAGCTTTAATTCACTCGAAAATCATTTTTAAAATCGTTTGAACATGACCTCGTCATAGTATTTTATGTATAATACTAATAAAAATAATATTAATACTACTGATAATAATAAGATTAATATTAATATTAATATTAATCTTTAATAATAATAATTATAATAATTATAATAATAATATTAATAATATTAATAATAATAATAATAATAATAATAATAATAATAATAATAATAATAATAATAATAATAATAATAATAATAATATAAATAATATAAATATTACGGAGTATATATCTATATCTGTGTAAGTGTGTGTGATGTTCGAACAAAACAATTGAATTTATAGTACGTTTTCTGAAAAAGCACCTCATGCGATCGCATGGGAATTGTGCTTCAAGGCCATGCGATCGCATGGCCCTCTGATCCAGCTCACAAACTTTTAACTTTTTGTTTGTCGACATAATTTTATATAATATATATAATATATTTAATTTATATAATTAATTATATATTATATTAAATTCACATGCATAGTTGACTTGTAATTTTTTTCCCGATAAGTCGTACATCATCACTCGACTTATGTCCCGGTTCCGGTTTTTCAAATGTCCTTTCGTACGCTGAGAAAACTTGTATTTACATTTCGTGTCACGTACCTTTGTCAAAATATAGCCTTAAATTATCCCTAAACTATACCACTCAAAGTATATCTTAAACTTTCGAGTATTTTGATCATTTACTTCTATAAATCATCGTCTCACTATTTGTTAATATATATAATAACAATTCGTTTTTATGACCAAGTTAATATTATATTTTATCATATTGTTAAATATATATTTTCGATATTAATAAACACGTTTTAAAATACATATCGCAAGTTATTCATATATCTAATTCCAACAGTTGATATTCCTTATTATTGTATGTGTGCAAATTACGTTATTTAAACAAACACTTTACCGTTTATTCCGAATACCTTTAAGAATGAATGATTTCCCAAATCAACGTGGACCTTACAACAGAGACCCGTAATAATATCATAATCCTTAAGTGACTCAATAATTATCTTTTAATTCAATCGTTTGGCATAATCTTTTAACTCTGTATCTAAATATATCAATCAGATAATCAAACCAATAAGTTTAATGCACAGTATCATATACTCAACACTTTGTTACGTTTTCAAGTTATGGTATATATATGTATCTATTTACCTATAATTGTTCGCGAATCGTTGAGAACAATCGAAAGGTAATTGAATAGTTCAAAAATTTTGATATTTAACTTTACAGACTTTGCTTATCGTGTCAGAAATGTTAAAGATTAAGTTTAAATTTGGTCAACAATTTCCGGGTCATCACAGTACCTACCCGTTAAAGAAATTTCGTCCCGAAATTTGAGTGAGGTCGTCATGGCTGACAATAAAAATGTTTTCAAGACTAATATGAGTTGGTAAATAGAATTTTATCACCATTGAATAATACGGATAAAACAATCTGATTACTCGAAGCGTATGAGAGAAGTTATCATAATAGAGTGAAATGGAGAATAGAGATTCGTCTTATCTCTTGATGTAGTAACGATTGATTTCCGGAATTTAAGGAATAGAAAATCTTCATAATTTAAATAAGATTTGATTCTTCGGAATTTAAGGAAATTAGGATTTTCTTTGATTAAATGCGTAATCTGCCTCGATTGCTATGTCTGATATTTTGCTATAAATTATCCTCTTTCGTTTCATTTATTTTCACCACTCCTATAATCTTCTTTCTTATTTCATACTTACAAAAGATTTGTGAAAATGCTTCATCCAGTTCTGATTCTTGATATTTTCTTGGCTATCATATCATTCATTCTTCTTTTTCATCTGCCACCAGAGGAGGTTATTTTCTTCTACTATTACCTTGGGGTTATATTGTTTTACATTCTCCCGTGTCTTTATATTGCTATACGCATTGATATACACGGTTTGTAATTTCGGGACTGTTTTCGGGCTTTATATTTTCCATTATATTTCGGAGCTTCATGCTTTCATTTTCTCTTCCCGACTTTAAGTCAAGCGAATAATGGTTCAAAATTCGTAGGTATGGATTTTGAAATGAACATAATTAATGTTCTAAGAAAGAAACGGTAATGGCACAATCTGACTTGTCAAATTACCAGAATACCTCGAAAAAGACCGAATCATCAAAAAAAATATTTTCTTGATATGTTTAGAGGTTAAATAGAATGAAAGAGTTATGTAACATGATTCATGATGAGGGTATGATCTGTAAACCTTTATCACGTTCCATTAGAAACTCAGCATGACTTACTGTAATATAATCACGTTGATCAAGTGTCATTATATTATACTAACTCATGCTTCAATTCCCAACACTACTTTAAAAACATCCATTTTTCGAAATTTTCAGAAATTAGAAACTAAAATAGTTTCTTTTATGATATAACACCGATAGCGTAAAGAGATAAATGATTCCATATAAGAATAGTTATGAAAATATCTTCAGAAATATGGAGGATATTTATAATAGAAGATACGATGATATCTTAGAATTTCTAATATCAGAGGATGATGCGGAAAATCTGTCTATGAAGGTTTAGAATAAGAAGTAAGGTTCTTACTAATGGTTTCAGCAGACACTGAATCATTTGTATTCTTTGTAGGTAGATTTCGTCTTTGTGATTTGTCCACAGCCTCCTTCATGGTCTGCTCAATCCGTTTTCCAGTTCCAAACCTTCTATTTTTTTCAGCTTTACCACCACACTATTCTTTATCATCAAACTTTCGACTGTTAAAGTCGTTTACAGTTTTTGCTGCTTTATCAGCATTTTTTTTCCAAAATTCGGAGGACTAGTTTCGCAGTTCGGGGTGTTTTTCAGAAACTTCACATTCGAAGTATGTAAGTCTAGAAGATAGATGTTATATATATATAACTGTTGTCGTAGAAAATGCTGCGAGATTCAAAATACTGATTGCTAATTCCCGGTGGTTGGTATGGAAATTATTGTTACAAGATGTGGATGAGTACATGATAGAGTTTCAATGAGTATAAGAATTTTTCGAAAGGTCAAGGATTAATAAAGTTGTTTGGTAAATTTACTGCTAATGTGGCGGAACATGAAAGGTTTCCCGGTAAAAAAACGTATATATCAAGGTTACAATAAGGCTTAATCTGAAAAGTTGAAGTTGACTAGTTGGAAGTGTGATAAAACTGGATACTTTGAAAAAAAATTGCAAGATTATTTTCGGTAATAACAATGCTAAAGGATCTTTCACCGTTTTGAAGTCAAAGTATAGCATTGAAAGTTATAGAGATCTAAAAATGATGTCACTTGTTAAATCTTGACTTGGATTCTGCTCTGTCAATATCATAATATGTAATTGAATTTGTATGGAAATGATTGTATTGAAAGGACCCGTTCATATACATTATAAACGATTCACAATAGTTGATTACATTACAAGGTATTTGACCTTTATATGATACATTTTACAAACATTGCATTCGTTTTTAAAAGACAATCTTTCTTTACATCAAAAATTGACAGGCATGCATACCATTTCATAATATCCACTATCCAACTATAAATTGATTTAATAATAATCTTTGATGAACTCAATGACTCGAATGCAACGTTCTTCGAAATATGCTATGAAAGACTCCAAGTAATATCTTTAAAATGAGCAAATGCACAGCGGAAGATTTCTTTAACACCTGAGAATAAACATGCTTTAAAGTGTCAACCAAAAGGTTGGTGAGTTCATTAGTTTATCATAATCATTTATTTTCATCATTTTAATAGACCACAAGAATTTCATTTCCAGTTCTCATAAATATACGTCCCATGCATAGAGACAAAAATAATCATTCATATGGTGAACACCTGGTAACCGACATTAACTAGATACATATAAGAATATCCCCTATCATTCTGGGATCCTCCTTCGGACATGATATAAATTTCGAAGTACTAAAGCATCCGGTACTTTGGATGGGGTTTGTTAGGCCCAATAGATCTATCTTTAGGATTCGCGTCAATTAGGGTGTATGTTCCCTAATTCTTAGATTACCAGACTTTAATAAAAAGGGGCATATTCAATTTTGATACTTCAACCATAGAATGTAGTTTCAATTACTTGTGTCTATTTCGTCAAACATTTATAAAAGCGCATGTATTCTCAGTCCCAAAAATATAAAGGGTAAAAAGGCAAATGAAACTCACCATACTGTATTTCGTAGTAAAAATACATATAACGTCATTGAACAAGTGCAAGGTTGGCCTCGGATTCACGAACCTAAATTAATTATATATAATTATGTGTTGGTCAATATTTGTCTAACAAATTAGGCCAAGTCATAGTGTACCACAATCCTAATGCTCGAGACTAATATGCAAAAGTCAACAAAAGTAAATTTGACTCAAAATAATTTCCAAAAATCTATACATGATTAATATATAGTTTAAATATCGTCGTTTTATATTTTTAAATATTTTTAAAAGATTTATTAGAGTAAATAATATAATTTATTTATTAATAAATAAAATTTTATATTAAATTTATATAATATAATATACTTTTATATATATTAAGTAATAAAATTTATAGGGTTCATTTAATATCATAAAGATAATATGATAGGTATTATTAAAGTAAGTTATTACACGTAGTAAAATATGTTTGTATCACATATTTATTTGATAAAATAATATCGATAATGATAGTAAGTAAAAGTTGTATTATTTTGTAATAATAATAATTATTATAAAAATATCAATATTTATAATTACTAAGATGACATTATGATAAAACGATAATTCTAATTATGATAACTTTAATATTTACGATAATTTTTAATATTATCTTTAAAATAATAATTCTATTTAAAATAATAATAATAATAATGATATTTTATAGTAACAATGACATTTCTATTAAAATGATAATTTTTGTTAAAATGATAGTTTTAATACTAATGATATTTTTAATAATAATAGTAATGATAAAAATAATAAGAACGATAATTTTATCTAAATCAATATCTTATAAT
This sequence comes from Rutidosis leptorrhynchoides, assembly GCF_046630445.1. Lineage (NCBI taxonomy): Eukaryota > Viridiplantae > Streptophyta > Magnoliopsida > Asterales > Asteraceae > Rutidosis > Rutidosis leptorrhynchoides. The sequence continues at coordinate 503,417,173 of NC_092333.1, read as the reverse complement.
ATTTTAATTTCATCATGATACTCTTACTCATTATTTCCTAATCGTTTCGTTTAATAGCTTTTAATCGTCTTTTATATCGTGTTCATAATAATGATAATAATAGTAATTAAAATAATTAGGTGTTACAAATATTTGTTTTAATTACACTAATATTAATAATGATAGTTACTATAACATTTTTAACGATAATAATAATAATTATCTTAATGATAATATAGTAATAATAATAATAACAATGACAATATCCATTTTTAAATAATGATATATATATATTAATAATGATAATAATAATAATAATACTAATAATAATAATAATAATAATAATAATTGGGTAATAATAATAATAATACTAATTATAACTTTAACGATAATAAAGATAGTAATAATAAAAAAAATAACAATTTTTAATGATAAATCCCTTTTATTGATAAAGATAATAATAATGATAATAATAAGATAAAACTAGAACGACGATAAAAACGACGATAATAATAATCATTTTTAATAAAAATATCGAAAATTCAATTGATTATAACTTCTAATCCGTTCATCGAAACCATTCGATATCTAAAGGAAAAGTTCTTAATTTTTCGCTAGCTTTCCAAGGACATGCATATCTTATACCTTATCTTAACCGCAAGTGTAACTAATTCAAGATCCAACCTAACCTGTCTAAGGGTAATATCAAAAGTACAAGCATGCGTAATCCTAAATACTCGAGCACTAGTCAGGGATACACTATTAGTATGTAAAAGTTAAATTATGAGTACTCACGTATCAATATTGAGATTCAATATTGCAGGAAAGGTACGTAGATGCAACGGAAATGATAAACACTATATTGACCTCACGAGCATACCCATGAACCATACTCAATCACCTCCATAGCTATAACCCATAATTTCCTTAATCCTATCCTACTCGAAAAACAATTTCGAAATCACTCGAACAGCACTCCGTCGTAATATTTTATGTATACTAATAATATCTTGAAATAATACGGAGTAAATATATATATATGTAAATCGATTGAGAGAGTTTAGAGAAAAATATTTTCAAGTTTCTATGAAATAATGAAACCTATTGAATTCTATTTATAATAGATTTTTGAATTATTAAAGTGAATTATTAAAGTATGAATTATTAAAGTGAATTATTAAAGTATGAATTATTAAAGTGAATTATTAAAGTATGAATTATTAAAGTGAATTATTAAAGTATGAATTATTAAAGTGAATTATTAAAGTATGAATTATTAAAGTGAATTACTAAAGTTAAAGTAAAGTAAAAATAAAGTAAATGTAAAGTTTAAGTATAGTAAAAGTATAAAACTATGTACGTATAAATATATATAATATTAATTTAAATCGTTATATATATTTAATAAAATAAAATATAAATATCGTTATCTTTATCATACTAGTTAAGTAACGAGTTGTCAAAAGTGGTTCTAGATATTTATAAAAGTTATATACGTTTTAATAATAAAGTTCTTTTTAAACTGAAAACGTTTTTGTACGTTTGAAACTAAATAGATCAATCGAGTCTTTATGAGATTCAATCTTCCACTATCCTTTGTCTAGTTCTCAATGATTGACAATTTGTTCTTATTTATAAATCACTTTACCATTTTCCGAATATTGTTAAAACGGAAAGATTTCTCAAATCAACGTGGGCCTTTTAACAGAGACTTGTAATCATAATTCAATATATCTGATAATTCAATCATTTGATCTTATCTTCTAATTCCATTGATAAATATTTTGAAACAGATACAATCATATAAAGTATTTAATCTAATATTTTGTTTACGTTTCAAGTTATAATATATATACACATATACATATATAATCATATTCGTTTAATGGTTCGTGAATCGTTGGAACATGGTCGAGGTTGAATGAATGTATGAACATAGTTTAAAATTCTTGCAATTTAACTTAACAAATATTACTTATCGTGTCGAAAACATATAAAGATTAAAGTTTAAATTTGGTTGGAAATTTCCGGGTTGTCACAGTACCTACCCGTTAAAGAAATTTCGTCCCGAAATTTGAGTGGAAAGGTCGTGAATGATAATAAGTATGTTTTCATGATGCATACGGGCTGAAAATTAGAGTTTTATCATCAGCGAATAATTTGGATAAACAATCCATTTATATGAAGAGTACGAATGAAGCTAACATAGAAGAGTGAAATGAGTAAGTGTAGATTCATCTTATCATTTGACGTAGATATGATTGATTCCCAGATTTCAAGGGATTTGAAGAAAATCTTCTTAATAAGATTTGACTCTCCGGTAATCAAGAGAATTAGGATCCGCTTTAAATGCGATCGTCCATTTTAATTGTTCTGTAGGAGATTTTCTTATAAATTCACCTCCTTTGTTTCCTTACAACTCACACCTTCTGTTGATGCATTTTATGCAAGTTCCTAGACATCTACCCGCGTCCATTGCAGGTACAACAGTTTACAGGCCACCATGATTGCTCGTTATTATCCTATCCGTGTTTGTATATGGTTACAGGAACTGCAGGAATGAGATTTAGATGTTTAACTATGTTAGACTTAGTCAGACGTACGAGTGAAGCCTCACTAGTACAGCTGACAGGCTCATACGCACGGTTGATGCTGAGCTAAGTCACAATTACAACCTAAATGAGAAGACACGAGTGAGTAATCACCCGTACGACTGATGAAGCCAACTCGTACGTGTGATGAATGAATCGTATAGGTGATTCAACAGCAGAGGTATATAAAGTCTTATGTTCTTCATTTTAGGTTAAGCCTCTCATTTGTTACACACACTCAGATCAAGTGAGCTCCTCCGATTCTCTCTCAGTCCAAATCACCCAGGTGGTGAATAATAGCTCTAGGTGTTGATCTAATCACACTTGATTTAGTTGTGGTTTGACTAAATTAATCAAAAAAAACTTAACCTATTTACTAGAGGGTTTGATTCACTTATTCTGCCATTGTGTGAGTTAAATCTGTTGATTTCTAAGTTCCTAGTCATGTTTCATCACCTTCTATTCTTTCCCCCTCAACTCATATTTTAAAGTATTCATCAATATGCTCCATCCAGTTCTGATTCTCGATATACTTCTAACTTTCATATCGGTCATTCTTCTTTTTCATCTACCGCCGGAAGAATCTATTTACTTCTACTATACTCTTAGGTTTATAGTGTTTCTAGTTCTCCCGTGTCTTTATATTGCTATATGCATCGATATATATGGTTTATAATTTCTGGTTTGTCGTTGGGATTTATATGTTCCCTTATATTTCAAAGTATCTGCTTCTGTCTTCTATAATCATTATCATTCACAGTTAATGCTCTCTTTTATTTGCTGCAATTTATACCCCAATTTCTATTTCGGAGTTTTGTCCTTTCGTTTCTTCTTCTTGCGATTAAGCACCGCTTGTAATGGTCCAGAATTCACATATATGAATTTCGGAATGAACATTATTAATGTTCTAGGAAAGAAATTGTGATGGCACGATCTTGACTTGTCAAATTACTAGAATACCTTGGAAAAGGCTGAATCATCAAGAAATATTTTCTTGATATTTTAGAGGTTAAATAGAATACAAGAGTCGTATAACATGGCACATGATGATGTTATGATCTGTGAATCATCACGTTCCATTTAGAAACTCAGCATGACTTACTGTAATATAATCACGTTGATCAAGTGTCATTATATTATACTAATTCATGCTTCAGTTCCCAACATTACTTCAAAATATTCCTATTTTAAACTTGAATGTTTCAGAATTTTGAAACTAAAATAGTTTCTTTTATGATGTAATACAAATAGCGCGAAGAGGTAAATGATTTCAAATAAGAAAAATTAAGAAAATATCTTCAGAAATATGGAGGATATTTATACTGAAAGATATGATGATATTTTAGAATTTCTAATATCAGAGGATGATGAAGAATATTGTCCGCAGGGGTTTAGAGTCAGGAGCAAGGTATTCGTTAATGACTTCAGCAGGTACTGAATCATTTGGATTCTTTGAAGTCAGGTTCAGTCTTTGTAATTTGTCCACAGCCTCCTTCCTACTTTGCTCAATCCGTTTTCTAGTTCTAAAACTTCTCTTTTTCTGCGCTTTGCCAGCACACTTCATCATTATCATTCAGCTTTTACCGTTTAAGTCGTTTATAGTTTTTGCTGCTTCATCAGTATTTTTTTTCCATTTTCGGAGAACCAATTCGTAGTTCGGAGTGTTTTTCAGAAACTTCACATTCAAATTAAGTCCAGAAGATAGACGTTATATATACATATAACTGTTGGCGTAGACATGCTGCGAGATTTCAAAATACTGATTGCTAATTCTCAATGATTCGTATGGTAATTCTCATTACAAGATGCAAATGAGTAAATGATGGGGTTTCAATAAATAATTATAATGACTTTTTGGAGAGGCTAAATTCAAAGGGTAATGAAGTTGTTGGTACATCTGCTAATAATGTGGTGGAATATAAAAGATTCCCTGGTAACGATAGTGTATATCTCAAGGTTATAATAAGGTTAGTCAGACTGAAAAGTCGAAGTTGACTTGCTGGAGCTGTGACAAAACTGGCTACTTTGAATAGGAGTCGCAAAGTTATTTTTGCTAATAAATGCCAAAGAATCTGACGCGGATACGTTGTTTAAACTTTTACTTTGGTTTCAAGAGTTTTTCAGGTACATAACTGTGGGTAACATGTGGTTGGATCATCATCTCGATTGCTCATCATTCGAAGTGTCTTCGGAAATTTTCAAAGGGTTTGAACACAGATTGTAATCGTTAACATACATTTGATGTTCTAATACAATTTTGAAGTCAAAATATAGCTTGTGAAAGATGTAAGGATCTAAGAGTGATGATTTTGGTCATATCTCGAGTTGAATTTGAGATTTCAAAATCAGAATATGTAATTAAATTTTGAATAAGTATGGTTGTTTTGATTTCTATAAAAGAATGTATATTGTTGTGAAAGTAGGGAGTATAATGGATGATTTGTTGAATCAGATTCGAAGAATGTAACATATTATTTGTGAATTTATATATCTCTCGGGTATTACCTACCCGTTAAAAAAAATTCACAATTAATATTTTATACAAAAGAATTTTATTACAGTCTTTACGAAAATATATATATGTATATTTTCTTCAGATGTAACATAGATTTAATGAGTTAATTTTAAATTAAACTCATTTGATTTACGGTTGAAACCAGAATTGAATAATCCCTAAAGGCTTTAAAAAGTACATAACTTTTACGCAGTATTTCTTTAATGACATTGAAATTATGAATCAATACTTCGTTATTTGTTGACGTATGATGTTCGGTTCGTGTAATTCTTGTGAATTTCGCAAAGTACGAATGATGTTATCTGAAAAGTTTCGGGTACATCGATGATGAAAGTGTAAAATCAAATATATACTTGATTTATTATGAATTGGAATTTGTTGAATTGCGACAGAGATTGTAGTTAACGCTGGTCAAGTTGCGGCCGAAGGACGTACATTATTGCATATTTGTAATATGAATTAACCGAGTAGTTAAGATTCACACACAATAGCTTAGCACGGAAAGATTTATTTCAAAATATATATATATATATATATATATATATATAATATACATATAATTTCTTCAGAGGGAATGAGTTAATTCTTCATAACTCGTTGATACAATATACACGTTATTGATTCGTAATGATGTCCACAGTGATTCTTGAACTGACGGAGTTTGTAATCTTATCGGTGTTGTTGATTCGGATGTTGACTGTACTGACGATGCTGGTAACGCTAACGGTACTGTTGATACTGTTGGTAAAGCAAGTTTAGCTTGTTAATCACACACCATTTTTGTCAGGGTTTTTACTCTTCCTTCTATCATTTTGGTTCGCTTAAATGATTTATGGTTAGGGCTAGATTAGATAATCTCTAAGACTTTAGAGATTACATAATCGCCGCGGAATGTTTCTCCAATGAAGTTATGAATTAATACTTCGTCAGTTATTGTTGTTGGTACTCCTTGGTATCTATGGTGCGTATGACGTTGATGCTCGTGGGACAGATTGTGAAGTTGAGGTTTAAGACGCCGTTGTGGTTGGAGGTGGTAATGGTACTGTTGGCGTTGATGATGGTGGTACTGGTTATGCTGCTGATGCTGCTGCTGGTATTTGTAATCTCTGCTCCTTATTCTCCAAAGCCACTACCCGAGCGCGAAGCTCGTTGACTTCTTCTATTACACCGGGGTGATTGTAGGTTCGGACGAGCGGATAAATAAAATCTAAAATTTGATGTAATATATAATCGTGACGAGATACTCTGGAAATGAGCGAGAACATGGTATTTCAGACAGGTTCGCCGGTAAGTGCTTTAGGTTCTTCATTAAGAGGGCAATGTGGTGGATGGAAGGGATCACCTTCTTCTTGTCTCTAATGATTGAGGAGGCTACGAACCCATCCCCAATTCATCCAAAATAGGTGATGACTGATTGGTTGATCTATTCCGGTCAAACTGCTTTCGGAGCTTGAATGGGATTCCATTTCGGAATCTGAGTGACTTGAACTGATGACGAATTCCATTTCGTACGATTGGATAAAGGATTTTTTTTTTTCGATATGAAATGATTTTGGCTAACGGATGGTATTCTAATTACATAGAATATATATATATATATATAGATCAAAAGATTTCGTAGATTACGGAGGACTTTGCGGGATATGTCAGGCAAAGTTTAAAGTAACAGATACGATAAGATATGATTTAGCAGATATGCTAAGATATGAATTTTTGTCTATACACTATTCATGCAATCAATGCAGCAAGACGTGTCTTAGACTAAAAATGATAAGCAGGTAATTTCCTGAGGATGATAAGTAGTTAATTTTTGACACAAAATGATAAGCAAAACTTTTGACATGCAGACACGGTCGAAGTCCAGACTCACTAATGCATCCTATCGACTTATCAGTTAGACACATTAATGCAGACCTGGTTCGCTAAGACCACCGCTCTGATACCAAATGAAAGGACCCGTTCACATACATTATAAACGATTCACAATAGTTGATTACATTACGAGGTATTTGACCTTTATATGATACATTTTACAAACATTGCATTCGTTTTTAAAAGACAATCTTTCTTTACATCGAAAATTGACAGGCATGCATACCATTTCATAATATCCACTATCCAACTATAAATTGATTTAATAATAATCTTTGATGAACTCAATGACTCGAATGCAACGTTCTTCGAAATATGCTATGAAAGACTCCAAGTAATATCTTTAAAATGAGCAAATGCACAGCGGAAGATTTCTTTAACACCTGAGAATAAACATGCTTTAAAGTGTCAACCAAAAGGTTGGTGAGTTCATTAGTTTATCATAATCATTTATTTTCATCATTTTAATAGACCACAAGAATTTCATTTCCAGTTCTCATAAATATACGTCCCATGCATAGAGACAAAAATAATCATTCATATGGTGAACACCTGGTAACCGACATTAACTAGATACATATAAGAATATCCCCTATCATTCTGGGATCCTCCTTCGGACATGATATAAATTTCGAAGTACTAAAGCATCCGGTACTTTGGATGGGGTTTGTTAGGCCCAATAGATCTATCTTTAGGATTCGCGTCAATTAGGGTGTCTGTTCCCTAATTCTTAGATTACCAGACTTTAATAAAAAGGGGCATATTCAATTTTGATACTTCAACCATAGAATGTAGTTTCAATTACTTGTGTCTATTTCGTCAAACATTTATAAAAGCGCATGTATTCTCAGTCCCAAAAATATAAAGGGTAAAAAGGCAAATGAAACTCACCATACTGTATTTCGTAGTAAAAATACATATAACGTCATTGAACAAGTGCAAGGTTGGCCTCGGATTCACGAACCTAAATTAATTATATATAATTATGTGTTGGTCAATATTTGTCTAACAAATTAGGCCAAGTCATAGTGTACCACAATCCTAATGCTCGAGACTAATATGCAAAAGTCAACAAAAGTAAATTTGACTCAAAATAATTTCCAAAAATCTATACATGATTAATATATAGTTTAAATATCGTCGTTTTATATTTTTAAATATTTTTAAAAGATTTATTAGAGTAAATAATATAATTTATTTATTAATAAATAAAATTTTATATTAAATTTATATAATATAATATACTTTTATATATATTAAGTAATAAAATTTATAGGGTTCATTTAATATCATAAAGATAATATGATAGGTATTATTAAAGTAAGTTATTACACGTAGTAAAATATGTTTGTATCACATATTTATTTGATAAAATAATATCTATAATGATAGTAAGTAAAAGTTGTATTATTTTGTAATAATAATAATTATTATAAAAATATCAATATTTATAATTACTAAGATGACATTATGATAAAACGATAATTCTAATTATGATAACTTTAATATTTATAATAATTTTTAATATTATCTTTAAAATAATAATTCTATTTAAAATAATAATAATAATAATAATGATATTTTATAGTAACAATGGCATTTCTATTAAAATGATAATTTTTGTTAAAATGATAGTTTTAATACTAATGATATTTTTAATAATAATAGTAATGATAAAAATAATAAGAACGATAATTTTATCTAAATCAATATCTTATAATATTTTAATTTCATCATGATACTCTTACTCATTATTTCCTAATCGTTTCGTTTAATAGCTTTTAATCGTCTTTTATATCGTGTTCATAATAATGATAATAATAGTAATCAAAATAATTAGGTGTTACAAATATTTGTTTTAATTACACTAATATTATTAATGATAGTTACTATAACATTTTTAACGATAATAATAATAATTATCTTAATGATAATATAGTAATAATAATAATAACAATGACAATATCCATTTTTAAATAATGATATATATATTAATAATGATAATAATAATAATAATAATAATAATAATAATAATAATTGGATAATAATAATAATAATACTAATTATAACTTTAACGATAATAACGATAGTAATAATAAAAAAAAATAACAATTTTTAATGATAAATCCCTTTTATTGATAAAGATAATAATAATGATAATAATAAGATAAAACTAGAACGACGATAAAAACGACGATAATAATAATCATTTTTAATAAAATATCGAAAATTCAATTGATTATAACTTCTAATCCGTTCATCGAAACCATTCGATATCTAAAGGAAAAGTTCTTAATTTTTCGCTAGCTTTCCAAGGACATGCATATCTTATACCTTATCTTAACCGCAAGTGTAACTAATTCAAGATCCAACCTAACCTGTCTAAGGGTAATATCAAAAGTACAAGCATGCATAATCCTAAATACTCGAGCACTAGTCAGGGATACACTAATAGTATGTAAAAGTTAAATTATGAGTACTCACGTATCAATATTGAGATTCAATATTGCAGGAAAGGTACGTAGATGCAACGGAAATGATAAACACTATATTGACCTCACGAGCATACCCATGAACCATACTCAATCACCTCCATAGCTATAACCCATAATTTCCTTAATCCTATCCTACTCGAAAAATAATTTCGAAATCACTCGAACAGCACTCCGTCGTAATATTTTATGTATACTAATAATATCTTGAAATAATACGGAGTAAATATATATATGTAAATCGATTGAGAGAGTTTAGAGAAAAATATTTTCAAGTTTCTATGAAATAATGAAACCTATTGAATTCTATTTATAATAGATTTTTGAATTATTAAAGTGAATTATTAAAGTATGAATTATTAAAGTGAATTATTAAAGTATGAATTATTAAAGTGAATTATTAAAGTATGAATTATTAAAGTGAATTATTAAAGTATGAATTATTAAAGTAAATTATTAAAGTATGAATTATTAAAGTGAATTATTAAAGTTAAAGTAAAGTAAAAATAAAGTAAATGTAAAGTTTAAGTATAGTAAAAGTATAAAACTATGTACGTATAATACGCGTATAAATATATATAATATTAATTTAAATCGTTATATATATTTAATAAAATAAAATATAAATATCGTTATCTTTATCATACTAGTTAAGTAATGAGTTGTCAAAAGTGGTTCTAGATATTTATAAAAGTTATATACGTTTTAATAATAAAGTTCTTTTTAAACTGAAAACGTTTTTGTACGTTTGAAACTAAATAGATCAAACGAGTCTTTATGAGATTCAATCTTCCACTATCCTTTGTCTAGTTCTCAATGATTGACAATTTGTTCTTATTTATAAATCACTTTATCATTTTCCGAATATTGTTAAAACGGAAAGATTTCTCAAATCAACGTGGGCCTTTTAACAGAGACTTGTAATCATAATTCAATATATCTGATAATTCAATCATTTGATCTTATCTTCTAATTCCATTGATAAATATTTTGAAACAGATACAATCATATAAAGTATTTAATCTAATATTTTGTTTACGTTTCAAGTTATAATATATATACACATATACATATATAATCATATTCGTTTAATGGTTCGTGAATCGTTGGAACATGGTCGAGGTTGAATGAATGTATGAACATAGTTTAAAATTCTTGCAATTTAACTTAACAAATATTGCTTATCGTGTCGAAAACATATAAAGATTAAAGTTTAAATTTGGTTGGAAATTTCCGGGTTGTCACATGTATATCGCTGTGAGCATAGTTAATAATTTTTGAATCAAAATTGAAGAATGTACAGTGTAACATATTAATTGCGAACTTATATATTTTCCGGGTATTACCTACCCGTTAAAGATTTCACAATTAATACTTTGTACAAAAGAATTTTTATTACCGTCTTTATGAAAATATATGTATGTATATTTTCTTCAGATGTAACACAGATTTAATGAGTTAATATCATATTAAGCTCATTTAATTTTCGGCTTGACATAGAAATGATTAATCTCTAAAACATTAAAGATTACATAATCTTTGCGGAGTATTTCGCTAATGTAATCGATACTTCATTATTTATTCTTATTGATATTCCTCGGTGAAGGATGTTGGTGTTCGTTGAATTTTTGTGAAGCTTACAAGGCACAGATGATGTTTTCTGAAAAGTTTCGAGTATATTGAAATTGAAAATGTAAAATCAATTATGTAATTGATTAATACACTTGGTTTATTATGAAATGGAATTCATGGAGTTGAAACGGAGATTGTAGTTAACAATGGTTAAGTTGTTAAGGAAGGATGTACATCATTGCATATTAGTAATATGAACTAACCGAGTAGTACCTACCAGTTAAGATTCACACGTAATAGCTTAGTAGGAAAATATTTATTTTGATTTAAAAATTCATATATATTAAATATACATAAAATTTCTTCAGGGGAAATGAGTTAATACTTCATCGGTTATTGTTGCTGGTATTTCTTGGTAACTACGGTGCGTATGACATTGATGCTCGTGGAACAGATTGTAAAATTGAGGTTTGCGATGCGGATGTTGTTGGTAGTGGTAATGGTATTGTTGGTGTTGTTGTCGGTGGTACTGTTGATGCCGGTGATGCTGCTGGTGTTTGTAACCATTGCACCATATTCTCCAAAGCCACTACCCGAGCACGAAGCTCGTTAACTTCTTCTACTACACCGGGATGATTGGCAGTTCGGACGAGCGGATGAATAAGATCCAGAATTTGAGAGAGTATATGATCATGACGAGATATTCTGGAGATGAGAGAGAAAATGATATTACGAACAGGTTCGCCGGTAAGTGCTTCAGGTTCTTCGCCAAGAGGGCAATGTGGTGGATGGAATGGATCACCTTCTTCTTGTCTCCAATAATTAAGTAGACTACGAACCTATCCCCAATTCATCCAGAATAGATGATGGCTAATTGGTTGATCCATTTCGGTTACACTGTCTTCGGAATTCAGGTGAATATCCATATCGGAATAGCTGTTGGAGTTTAAGGAATTTGAACTAGATACGGGATTCATCTTACACGATTAGATAAAGGATTTTTGGTATGAAATGATTTTTGGGTATCGGATGATATTCTAATTACATAGAATACCAATATATAGTACAAGGGATCCCGCAAATTAAAAAAAAAATTTCGAAAGCTGTCAGGTAAAGTTGACAGTAATAGATATGCTAAGATATGAAATTTGGTCTATACACTATCTATGCAATCAATGCAATAAGACGCGTTTAGACTTAAGATGATAGATAGGTAATTTCCGATAAGAAATGATAAGCAAAACTTTTGACATGCAGACACAGTCGAAGTCCAGACTTACTAATGCATCTTAACAACTATCAGTTAGACACACTCATGCAAGACCTGGTTCGCTAGGACCAACGCTCTGATACCAACTGTGACGATCGCTCCAAATCCATATGGACGAACACGTCATTCATTGATTTCATTGCGAGGTATTTGACCTCTATATGATACGTTTTGTAAACATTGCATTTTTTTTGAAAAGGCACACCATAAATGAATATTTAAATTAAAGGTTTTTGACATCTGATGATTTCTACATATAGACAATCACCGTATATAATAGTTTACAATAGTACTTCCGTTGACAATGCAGTCAAAATAAGGTACATGATGATGAATTGGTGAATGCAACGTTTTCTTAAAAAATATGCCATATAAGACTCCATGCACATAGCTTGTCTATCATATAAGTAAACAGCGGAAGACTTCTAGGGAACCTGAGAATAAACATGCTAACAAGTGTCAACACAAAAGTTGGTGAGTTCATAGTTTGTATGTTTCTCATAATCTGTATATAAAGATGGATCACAAGATTTCAGTTGTTTCATCCAGAAACGTTTATCAAAATATTCTACGAAATTGAGCACCCTGGTAACTAAACTTAACGTATATATAATTTGTACCCTTTGTATAATCATCTTAATAATACACGCAAACCAACGTGTATGCTTCTCAAATAGCATACGTCCGTTAAAAGGCTAGTGCTCTAGCTCGGACGGGGATATCAAGCCCTATGGATCCATATATAACTACTCGCGCCTACCAGTTCTTATAACTGGCAGTTACTAGTTACCAAAGCTAAGGGATTTTCGGTTCAAACTCGGTGTAGAATTTAGTATGTACTTGTATCCATTGCGTTTAAAATAATGTGCATGTATTCTCAGCCCAAAAATATAGATTGCAAAAACAATTAAAAAGGGAGCAAATGAAACTCACCTTAGCAGCACATAAAGTTGTTCATCGTAATGTGACCGAAACTCGGTATATCAAATAACCATAGATCTCAATCTAGAGAACATATGTTGGTCAATAAATGTCTATCAAGCTAGGTCAGGTCATAGTGTATCACAATCCTAATGCTCGAAATTGACATACAAAAGTTATTCAAAGTTGTTTCAAAAAGTCAATTTTGACAATAGTTCAACAAACGAGACGTACCTTATATAAGGATTCATTTACTCGGTTGGTAATATTCAAAAATCCATTTTATCTATCTCGTAAATAAGTTGTTTAAGTATTAATTGTATATTCAAAAAGCAATTCCAATTAATGTCAATTATAATTCAGTTGACCATATCTTTTGATTCGTTCCTCGAAACTATTCGATATCTAAATGAAAAGTTATTAATTTTTCGCCAGCTTTCTGAAAACATGTATATCATATACCTTTTACCCGTAATATATGTATTTAATTAGTGATTTATTATAAACTGTTTAACGACGAAATTTAGCATACAAGCATGTATAAATATATACACTCGAGCACTAGTATGTATACACTATTAATTTATAAAATATAAAATATAAATGCTTACGTATTAATATTGAGATTCAATATTGTAGAAAAGTACGTAGATGTAACGGAGATGATAAACACTAAGTTTGATTCACAATTATACCCCCGAACATTACACATAACCTCCTTGGCAATAACCCATAATTTCCTTAGCTTTAATTCACTCGAAAATCATTTTTGAAATCGTTTGAACATGACCTCGTCATAGTATTTTATGTATAATACTAATAAAAATAATATTAATACTACTGATAATTATAAGATTAATATTAATATTAATCTTTAATAATAATAATTATAATAATTATAATAATAATAATAATAATAATAATAATAATAATAATAATAATAATATAAATAATATAAATAATATAAATATTACGGAGTATATATCTATATCTGTGTAAGTGTGTGTGATGTTCGAGCAAAACAATTGAATTTATAGTACCATTTCTGAAAAAGCACCTCATGCGATCGCATGAGATTTGTGCTTCAAGGCCATGCGATCGCATGGCCCTCTGATCCAGCTCACAAACTTTTAACTTTTTGTTTGTCGACATAATTTTATATAATATATATAATATATTTAATTTATATAATTAATTATATATTATATTAAATTCACATGCATAGTTGATTTGTAATTTTTGTTCCGATAAGTCATACATCATCACTCGACTTATGTCCCTGTTCCGGTTTTTCAAATGTCCTTTCGTACGCTGAGAAATCTTGTATTTTACATTTCGTGTCACGTACCTTTGTCAAAATATAGCCTTAAATTATCCCTAAATATACCACTCAAAGTATATCTTAAACTTTCGAGTATTTTGATCATTTACTTCTATAAATCATCGTCTCGCTATTTGTTAATATATATATATATATATATATATATATATATATATATATATATATATATATATATATATATATATATATATAATAACAATTCGTTTTTATGACCAAGTTAATATTATATTTTATCGTATTGTTAAATATATATTTTCGATATTAATAAACACGTTTTAAAATACATATCGCAAGTTATTCATATATCTAATTCCAACAGTTGATATTCCTTATTATTGTATGTGTCCAAATTACGTTATTTAAACAAACACTTTACCATTTATTCCGAATACCGTTAAGAATGAATGATTTCCCAAATCAACGTGGACCTTACAACAGAGACCCGTAATAATATCATAATCCTTAAGGGACTCAATAATTATCTTTTAATTCAATCGTTTGGCATAATCTTTTAACTCTGTATCTAAATATATCTATCAGATAATCAAACCAATAAGTTTAATGCACAATATCATATACTCAACACTTTGTTACGTTTTCAAGTTATGGTATATATATGTATCTATTTACCTATAATTGTTCGCGAATCGTTGAGAACAATCGAAAGGTAATTGAATAGTTCAAAAATTTTGAGATTCAACTTTACAGACTTTGCTTATCGTGTCGGAAACGTTAAAGATTAAGTTTAAATTTGGTCAAAAATTTCCGGGTCATCACAAAAGTTTCCAAACATATTGTTGTTTGTTTGAATGATAAATGGTGCACATCGTTTTTTCATTCCTGCAGTTGTTATTTCACATTTATTTTGCAACTTGTTGTCAAAATTAGTTGCTTTTGCTGAACTTAATGCCAGTCTTTGAGAATGCGCTGTTTTACCCTGTTGTGTACATGAGATAAAATACATACAATACAAATATAAACATGCATGGTAATTTGAAATGGGACTTAATATCCCACTTTCAAATTATAAAAATGAAATATTAGTATACAATAATAAAAATATTAAACATTACATAAAAGTATCAAAATGTTAAGTTGTAACAACCCGACTTTTTCCGTTTACTGTCGTTAGTTGTCCGTTAAGTATTTAACGGTGGTTACTTAGACTTGTGTGTTTAATTAAATTAAATACATACTTAATAGAGAAATGTTTGAATTAATATGTTATATTAATTTACGATTTATTTTGGATAGCGAAAGAACTAGAAAACGTTACGATTAAATTTATCGTCTAGAAGACTTTTCAGTTTACGGAACTCAGAAAAACGACACAATAATTATTTTCGATAATTATTGACTTTAAGAAAATTACTTTTAATTTATTATTTATTTAATGAATTAAACTCGATGATTGCATTTCAACGACTAGTTAACGTTCCGGAGACCGGTACGGTTAACGACACTCGAAACGAACCACGTGCGTACAAGTAAGTAAGCAAAACGAGCCCAGGAACACCCCTAGTGGGCCATTCGGCTGAAACCCCCCCATGGAACCCCTTAGTGGACTAGTTTGGTTATTTGGGTCATTAGCTTATTAATTAAAAGGCCCTAACTATATATATTTAGCAAGTAACTAGAAACCCTCATTCCCCTTATTTGTGCTAGTCGACTTTTTGGCTTTCCCCATGTCCCTTTGGCCGTCTACATCCATACCACCACCACCATCATCAAACTTCAAAATTAGATAAAGTTTTGTGCATCAAAGTTGCTCGTTACATCGTTCTACATCTAGTATTGTGCATTGATTGTGCTAGAAAGGTATAATTGTAAACCCTAATTTCATTAATTCAGTTTTTTGATCAATTACATGGTGTATTAGAGTCTAGTGCTCAATTAATGGTGTCTAGTATTGCTAATTGTTGATTAATTGCGAAATTAACGTTGTATGATTGAAAAACGAATTTGTTTATTGATGATCTGATTAAATTGATATGAGATCTGACTTTGTAATATGTTTAATTAGAAAGATATCAAAAAGTTATTAATTTTAGATTCCGATTTTGCGTGATTTCATTATCGTATGCTCAAGATATGAGTAATCGAAGTTTACGTTAGGGTTTTGCATGAAATCCGAATTTTCTGAGTTGCATCTTTGTGTTTTAGCTTATGAAAGTTGTGCTACTGTATTCTTTGTGAAAATTTATGCAATTTAGACTAAATATTTGCGTTAAAAGGTTATGTAATGCTTCCGATATGATTAAACGAAGTTTTGGTTCGTAAAGTATGCTGAATCTGTTTTTAAGTTTACATAAAAATTTCTAGAATGAACTAGGTATTGTTTTAGACTTTTAAATTCTGGAATATGTTACTTTAGATGTTCCTTGACATGTTTCATTTGTATGTGAACTTGCGAGAACGTGATTTGCCATGAGATAAATGCTCATTCAAATGATATGTTCGATTAATGGTTAGAAACTGATGAGTCTGTAATGTTTTGCAAATCTTTACAAATTAACTAAAGAAATGCTTCTGATTATTTTATCACTTAAATTTTGAGATGTCTTGAGATGACACCAGTTGGCTGTTCATTAAAATCTATTTTCTATATTTTATGAAAAATGTTTAAAAACTGACGCGCGAGCAGAATTTTCTGTAATGAACCTGAAATTGAGCCTTTCTGATATTGGATTTTTATTTATCATATGAGGAACTGGTTGGAATTTTTGGAATCGATTTTAAGTCTAGTTAAGATCTGGAGTTGATCATAATTTTATGAATTATGTGCTATGCGCTATGAGTGTATTTCTTTACGACGTATGATTTTCGAAGGTTTACTTTAAGATGTGAAAAATGCGGTTTACTAAATTACGAGCGATAACATGTTATATGACTTAAGTATGATTCGTTGACTATGTTTGCATGACTTACTGAGATGTTTGACTTTAGTTGACCTATTTGACCAAGTTGACTTTTGGTTTGACTTTGGTTGACTTGCTTGGATTAGTTGACTTTTACATGTTTGTTGGGTCAGTCTGAGCACTAGGACTTTACGTACACTATGGGTTGACTAAGTTTGACCTATTAGTGTATACTTAAGATAATTTACTTATTTAGGTTGCGTTGTTCAGTCGAGAGTGTTCGACTACAGTACAGTTTGCTAAGATCTTTACGAGTGCCTTTGCTAAGGTGAGTCTACAGTCCCTACTATGTTTTTACAGGGATGAGATGCATATTTTTTACAAATGTTTTACGTGTTTGGCACAAGTAACTTACTAAAGAATATACATATGAGTTCAGATCAAAAATCCCTTAGCTTGATTATATTAGTTACTTTGTAAGCTCGACTTATAGGGACGGTACCGTTAGGTTTGACAAACCTCACCGCAACGTTAAACAGGTGCTTATGTAGTTGTTACACATACACTTGATCGGTGTATCACCAGTATAGGGTAAACGAAAGACGTGGGCTCGGCCTACGCAAAGGTTAAAGTTTTATAATCAAGTGCTCATGATAATGTATACTTTTCCTATGATGTTTTCTAAGAAAATCTTGTGGCCTAACTTACGAAATGATTTACTAAACCTGTAGATTCACTCAATGTTTTTCGTTGACATTTTGCATGTTTCATCTCAGGTACATAGAGCTAGTGCTTTCGCTTTATTTGAAGTTATGTGCTGTTTGCTGCTAGAACTGGACGGCGTCCAGCATGATTTCTATTTTTATTTCAAGAACAAATATTCGCATTTAAACAATTTTCTCTGATGTTTTGGGTTCATATACTTTAGTCATTGATGTCAAATGTTTCCAGTTACATTTTCTTAAATAAATGACTTGTTTTCATGATTAATGCGAATACTTTTTAGAAACGTCTCATATAGAGGGCGTGACCGTTAAACTGTGAGACCAGGAGTTAATATTCCGTTAGTGGATTCTGACGGGGTATTACATTTGGTATCAGAGCAGATCGATTACCTAGGACTAGGCTGCATTAGAGAGTCGAACGTTAGGACAACTAGTGCGTCTAGACTGTAATCGTAGACCCGTTAAGTTGCATGAACCCTAATAGATGAAATTGCTATGATTACTTGGTATCTAATATGATATGATTACTAAGTGACTAACTTTGTGTTTTCTTTGAGTGCTAGATGACTTCTTCTAATCCTATCATTCTTACCGACTCTGACACGAAATCCGAGGAAACCGTGCAAGCGCAAGGAAACATGATACTCGAGTTTGTGGATGATACCGAATCGGAACCCGAGATGGAGACCGAGCATGAGAATGAGCCTAAAGGAAGGAACCTGCAGAGGATTTCGGAGAAGAATCGGAACCCGAATCCGAATCCGAACCTGATGTACCCGATTTACCCCAAACACCTTTTGTTAAACCCGATTATGTTAACCCCTATGGACCGAGAGGCCACCGTAGGATACCGAAAGGACCTGCTCAGCGTAATAACCCATTTTATAAGAGTTTTTGTTATGATAATCAGTCACTTGAGATGTGTCACTGTTTTCATCCCTATGATGCTTCTACGTCTACTCCTAAGCCTAGTACCTCAACTGCTGCTACTAATGACAACAACCCAAATGATCTCACCGTGCGAGTTGAAAATTTGGAGAAAATGGTCGAGTACTTGTTGAAGGAACTCCAGAAATGCAAATAGAGATTGCTCGACTAGATTGTTCCACGCAATCAAACATTATTTGATTATTACTGTTTATTATATGATGTTCACACATACATTATTAGTTGTGGCTTTGCTTATGTGGTTTTACTTATGACATGAGGAATATGTTACTTTTACTGGTTATGCATGAATTTTGGAACAAGAAGTTTATTTCTTTAAGTGTTGGTTTACTAACGGCAATTTGTGTTAGTGATAATGTTACTAGTGTACATTGTTCTTACTACTGCTACTACTAAACGTTATGTATCGCTATTATATATCACTAGTGCTACTAGAATCACTACGATTTAATATTAGTTACTTCCGTTGCTAGTATATTTTATATGTCGATTTCATTGACACTAACCGAATGTGTTATCTTGACCAGAAAGATAATGCCGCCCAAGCCAGTTTCCCAATCTGATGTTTGTCGGTGGATTTCTGAAGGAATAACCGAAGCTGTGGCAGAACTCCGAAACGGAACTAATAGTAACAATGTGAACGCTACAAATCAGCGAAATCAAGATACGACTAATGCTCAAAACAATGGACAAGTAGGTTGTACGTACAAGACTTTCTTGAGTTGTGAGCTACACTCGTTTAATGGCACCGAAGGTCCAGTTGGTTTGACTCGTTGGTTTGAGAAGCTTGAGTCAGTTTTCTGTATCAGTGGTTGTAGAGAGATAGATAAAACGAAATTTGCGTCTAGTAAGCTATCTGATGGTGCGTTGACATGGTGGAATACCTATGCAAACTCAGTAGGTATGGATCAAGCATTTGAGACCTCATGGGAGGATTTGAAACGACGAATGATCGCAGAGTATTGTCCCTACTCCGAAACTGTTAAGATGGAGCGAGAACTCCAAAAACTTAAACTAGTGGGTACTGATTTGACTAGTTACAATAAGAGATTCTTTGAACTTGCTCTTATGTGTCCACATATGGTTACTCCTGAACGCCGTAAGATCACTCTTTATGCGAACGATTTAACCGAGAAGATTCAAAGTGGTGTAACTACTTTAAAGTTGAGAACTATACAAGAAGCTGTTGAGATGGCTAGTGAGTTAATCGATCAGGCCGAACAGCAAGGAAAGACTCCTACCTCAAATGAGACTAAAACTCATGATAACAAGAGGAAATGGAATAATAACAATAACTCAGGGAAGAATTACAATCAGCGGCCCTTTAAGAAACAAGATACTGCTAAGAGTAATGCTGCAATCTCAAATGCTAATTCTGGTTATAAGGGAAAGTTCCTATTGTGTGCTAAGTGTAATAGGCATCATCCGGGGGATTGTTTGAAAAAGTGTGATAAGTGTAAGAGGAATGGACATTTGGCTGCCGAGTGTAAGACTGGTACGAATATGTGTTATGGGTGCAGAAAAGAAGGTCATTTCCGAAAGGATTGCCCAACTGCTAGTAAGACTAATGAACCTACAAGAGGAAGGGCTTTCAACATTAACTCCAGTGAAGCTCGTGATGATCCTAAGCTAGTCACGGGTACATTTCTTCTCGATAATCAACATGTTTATGTACTTTTCGATTCCGGAGCTGATAGAAGCTTTGTGTCTAGAGATTTTTGCCATAATCTTAAAAATGCTGTATCGTCATTAGAAAATTCATATTCGATAGAACTAGGGAATGGTAATCTAATGAGTGCGGATAAGGTATACCGTGATTGTACTTTGACTTTGGCTGGAATGTCATTTAAGATAGATGTGATACCTATTAAGCTAGGAAGTTTCGACCTTGTGGTTGGAATGGATTGGTTAGTCGAGAATAGAGCCGACATTGTCTGTCATCAGAAAGTGATTCGTATTCCTGTTGTTGAAGGTGAATGTTTAATGGTGTATGGAGAGTGAAGCAATACACCGTTACATTTTATTAATTGTTTGAAAGTGCAAAAACACATGAGGAAGGGTTGTCTTGCTATGTTAGTTCATGTGAGTAAAACTGAATCTGAAGGCAAGAAACTCGAAGATGTGGCCATTGTTAGAGAATTTCCCAATGTTTTTCCAGATGAGTTACCCGGATTACCTCCGCCTAGAGATGTAGAGTTCCAGATTGATTTGGTTCCCGGAGCGGCACCAGTAGCGCGTGCGCCGTATAGACTTGCACCACCCGAATTACAAGAATTCTCTAGTCAACTGCAAGAGCTTTTAGATAAAGGATTCATTCGACCGAGCTCATCACCGTGAGAAGCTCCAGTACTATTTGTGAAGAAGAAGGATAGATCTATGAGACTTTGTATTGATTATAGAGAGTTGAATAAGTTGACTATCAAGAATAGATATCCGTTGCCGAGGATTGATGACTTGTTTGATCAATTTCAAGGATCAGCATGTTATTCTAAGATCGATCTAAGGTCATGTTATCATCAAATGAGAGTGAAGGAATCAGATATATCGAAGACAACATTTAGGACACGCTATGGTCATCATGAATTTACAGTAATGCCGTTTGGATTGACGAACGCACCGGCTGTGTTCATGGATCTCATAAACTGTGTGTGTAAGCCATATCTAGACAAGTTTGTTATAGTATTTATCGATGATATATTGGTATATTCTAAAAGTGAGAAAGAACATGAACAATATCTCCGTTTGTTATTAGAGATGCTCAGGAAGGAGCAGTTATACGTGAAGTTTTCAAAATGTGACTTTTGGTTGCGAGAAGTGCAATTCTTGGGTCATATTGTAGGTGTCAATGGTATTCAAGTTGATCCTGCAAAGAAAGAGACAGTGAAGAAATGGGAGACTCCTAAGTCGCCAACTCAGATACGACAATTTTTAGGTCTTGCTGGTTACTATAGGAGATTCATTGAGGGATTTTCTACTATTGCCCGACCGTTAACAGCTTTGACTCACAAGGGTAAGAAGTATGAGTGGACAGAATTGCATGAGACTGCATTTCAGTTGTTAAAGGAGAAGTTAACGACTGCGCCGATTTTTTCTTTACCCGAAGGAACCGAGGATTTCGTAGTTTACTGCGATGCTTCATGGCAAGGTTATGGTTGTGTGTTAATGCAACGTACGAAAGTGATTGCATATGCATCCCGACAATTGAAGATACACGAATTGAATTATACGACTCATGATCTAGAACTTGGTGCTGTAGTTTCTGCATTGAAGATGTGGAGACACTATTTGTATGGTACGAAGTTCACTGTATTCACGGATCACAAGAGTTTGCAACATATTTTCGATCAGAAACAGCTTAATATGAGACAGAGATGTTGGATTGAGTTGTTAAACGATTACGACTGCGACATTAGCTATCATCCTGGTAAGGCTAATGTAGTGGCAGATGCTTTGAGTAGGAAGGAGAGAATTAAGCCTATTCGAGTTAGAGCATTGAACTTGACTATTCGAAGGAACCTTACTTCCCAGATACGTGACGCACAGCTAGAAGCGATGAAAGAAGAGAATGTTGCTACCAAATCACTTCGAGGAATTGATAAGAAGTTTGTTACTCGAGATGATGGAACCCGGTATTTTATCGACAAAATATGGGTACCGAAATTTGGAGGATTAAGGGAACTAGTGCTAGAAGAGGCACACAAGACCAGGTATTCTATTCATCCTGGATCCGACAAGATGTACCAAGATCTTAAGGCACTGTATTGGTGGCCTAATATGAAAGCTGAAATCGCTACTTATGTTGGTAAGTGCTTGACTTGTGCTAAAGTTAAGGCAGAGCATCAGAAGCCGTCAGGACTACTGACACAACCAGAGATTCCCCAATGGAAGTGGGAGAATATTATGATAGACTTTATCACTAAGTTGCCTAAAATGCTAGGAGGTTATGACACGATATGGGTTATCGTGGATCGTCTTACAAAGTCTGCTCATTTTCTACCAATTAAGGAAACGGATAAGATGGAGAGGTTGGCACAGATTTACATAAAGGAAGTAGCTTCATGACATGGAGTGCCGCTATCCATTATTTCTGACAGAGACAGTAGATTTACGTCCAGATTTTGGCAAGCTTTGCAAGAAGCCATGGGAACTCGTTTAGACATGAGTACTGCCTACCATCCTCACACTGATGGGCAAAGTAAGAGAACGATTCAAACACTAGAGGACATGTTAAGAGCTTTTGTGATTGACTTCGAAATTGGATGGGATAGACATCTGCCGTTAGTAGAGTTTTCCTATAACAATAGTTATCATGCGAGTAGAAAGGCAGCGCCTTTTTAAGCACTGTATGGCAGAAAGTGTAGACTGCCTTTATGTTGGACTGAGTTAGGAGATAGTCAGTTAACTGATCCGAATATTGTACATGAAACGACTGAGAAAATCGTGCAGATTCGAGAAAGAATAAAAATAGTACGAGATCGTCAAAAGAGCTATGCAGATCTTAAAAGGAAAGATTTGGATTTTTAGGTTGGAGACAAGGTTATGCTTAAAGTGTCACACTGGAAGGGTGTAGTGCGCTTTAGAAAAAGAGGAAAGTTAAGTCCGAGGTATATTGGACCGTTTGAAATTACCGAACGAATTGGACCGGTAGCGTATAGATTGAAACTACCGCAGGAACTTAGCGAGGTTCACGATACTTTTCATGTTTCCAATTTGAAGAGATGCTTATCAGATGAAAGTTTAGTGATTACATTACATGAAGTGCAAGTAGATCCTAAGCTTAATTTCATTGTAGAACCTGCTGAGATTATGGATCGCGAGATTAAGCAACTAAAGCAAAGCAGAATTCCATTGGTTAAGGTTAGATGGAATGCCCGAAGAGGACCAGAATTCACGTGGGAGCGTGAAGACCAGATGAGACTTAAGTATCCGTAACTATTTCCCGAGGAGACGACTACGGCGGATGACGACTAAAATTTCGGGACGAAATTTTTTATAACAGGTGGGTAATGTAACAACCCGACTTTTTCCGTTTACTGTCGTTAGTTGTCCGTTAAGTATTTAACGGTGGTTACTTAGACTTGTGTGTTTAATTAAATTAAATACATACTTAATAGAGAAATGTTTGAATTAATATGTTATATTAATTTGCGATTTATTTCGGATAGCGAAAGAACTAGAAAACGTTACGATTAAGTTTATCGTCTAGAAGACTTTTCAGTTTACGGAACTCAGAAAAACGACACAATAATTATTTTCGATAATTATTGACTTTAAGAAAATTATTTTTAATTTATTATTTATTTAATGAATTAAACTCGGTGATTGCGTTTCAACGACTAGTTAACGTTCCGGAGACCGGTACGGTTAACGGCACTCGAAACGAACCACGCGCATACAAGTAAGTAAGCAAAATGAGCCCAGGAACACCCCTAGTGGGCCATTCGGCCGAAACCCCCCATGGAACCCCTTAGTGGACTAGTTTGGTTATTTGGGTCATTAGCTTATTAATTAAAAGGCCCTAACTATATATATTTAGCAAGTAACTAGAAACCCTCATTCCCCTTATTTGTGCTAGTTGACTTTTTGGCTTTCCCCTTGTCCCTTTGGCCGTCGACATCCATACCACCACCACCATCATCAAACTTCAAAATTAGATAAAGTTTTGTGCATCAAAGTTGTTCGTTACATCGTTCTACATCTAGTATTATGCATTGATTGTGCTAGAAAGGTATAATTGTAAACTCTAATTTCATTAATTCAGTTTTTTGATCAATTACATGGTGTATTAGAGTCTAGTGCTCAATTAATGGTGTCTAGTATTGCTAATTGTTGATTGATTGCGAAATTAACGTTGTATGATTGAAAAACGAATTTGTTTATTGATTATCTGATTAAATTGATATGAGATCTGACTTTGTAATATGTTTAATTAGAAAGATATCGAAAAGTTATTAATTTTAGACTCCGATTTTGCGTGATTTCGTTATCGTATGCTCAAGATATGCGTAATCGAAGTTTACGTTAGGGTTTTGCATGAAATCCGAATTTTCTGAGTTGCATGCTTTGTGTTTTAGCTTATTAAAGTTGTGCTACTGTATTCTTTGTGAAAATTTATGCAATTTAGACTAAAGATTTGCATTAAAAGGTTATGTAATGCTTCCGATATGATTAAACGAAGTTTTGGTTCGTAAAGTATGCTGAATCTGTTTTTAAGTTTACATAAAAATTGCTAGAATGAACTAGGTATTGTTTTAGACTTTGAGCTTCTGGAATATGTTACTTTAGATGTTCCTTGACATGTTTCATTTGTATGCAAACTTACGAGAACGTGATTTGCCATGCGATAAATGCTCGTCCAATGATATGTTCGATTAATGGTCAAAAACTGATGAGTCTGTAATATTTTGCAAATCTGTACGAATTGGCTAAAGCAGTTCGAAGGTTTACTTTAAGATGTGGAAAATGCGGTTTACTAAATTACGAGCGATAACATGTTATATGACTTAAGTATGATTCGTTGACTATGTTTGAATGACTTACTGAGATGTTTGACTTTAGTTGACCTATTTTACCGAGTTGACTTTTGGTTTGACTTTGGTTGACTTTCGTTGACTTGCTTGGATTAGTTGACTTTTACATGTTTGTTGGGTCAGTCTGAGCACTAGGACTTTACGTACAATATGGGTTGACTAAGTTTGACCTATTAGTGTATACTTAAGATGATTTACTTATTTAGGTTGCGTTGTTCAGTCGAGAGTGTTCGACTACAGTACAGTTTGCTAAGATCTTTACGAGTGCTTTTGCTAAGGTGAGTCTACAGTCCCTACTATGTTTTTACAGGGATGAGATGCATGCTTTTTACAAATGTTTTACGTGTTTGGCACAAGTAACTTACTAAAGAATATACATATGAGTTCAGATCAAAAATCCCTTAGCTTGATTATATTAGTTACTTTGTAAGCTCGACTTATAGGGACGGTACCGTTAGGTTTGACAAACCTCACCGCAACGTTAAACATGTGCTTATGTAGTTGTTACACGTACACTTGACCGGTATATCGCCAGTATAGGGTAAACGAAAGACATGGGCTCAGCCTACGCAAAGGTTAAATTTTTATAATCAAGTGCTCATGATAATGTATACTTTTCCTATGATGTTTTCCAAGAAAATCTTGTGGCCTAACTTACGAAATGATTTAATAAACCTGTAGATTCACTCAACGTTTTCCATTGACGTTTTGCATGTTTCAGGTACATAGAGCTAGTGCTTCCGCTTTATTTGAAGTTATGTGCTGTTTGCTGCTAGAACTGGACGGCGTCCAGCATGATTTCTATTTTTATTTCAAGAACAAATATTCGCATTTAAACAGTTTTCTCTGATGTTTTGGGTTCATATACTTTAGTCATTGATGTCAAATGTTTCCAGTTACATTTTCTTAAATAAATGACTTGTTTTCATGATTAATACGAATACTTTTTGGAAACGTCTCATATAGAGGGCGTGACTGCTAAATTGTGGGACCAGGAATTAATATTCCGT
This sequence comes from Rutidosis leptorrhynchoides, assembly GCF_046630445.1. Classification (NCBI taxonomy): domain Eukaryota; kingdom Viridiplantae; phylum Streptophyta; class Magnoliopsida; order Asterales; family Asteraceae; genus Rutidosis; species Rutidosis leptorrhynchoides. The sequence goes on along the minus strand of NC_092333.1, from coordinate 503,390,548 downwards.
TAGTGGATTCTGACGGGGTATTACATAAGTGTTTAACATAAATAGATAAAAATAATAAAAGATAAGAAATCACCAATGGAACACTCTTGATTTGGATAGGGATTCCAATTCATATCGTCATTCGGGCTCCATGGTTGGTGATAGGTGTCCTAGTAGGCTTGATTGGGGTCGTACAGGTCATAAGATGGTTGCATGTCAGGCTGATGTGGTGGATAGTAAGCAGGCCGAGTCGGAATGTAGTTATTTGGTACCTGATATGATAGCTGGCTCATGATTTGGTGCTGATGAACTTGCCAGCTATCGTGTTGGCATCGCCTGGAAGTCTCATACTCATTCGCGGCTTGCCACTGCTCATACCGACAATGCCTAGCCTCGTTAGTCATTTCTACCTCATCTATACGCTGGAAAACGTCAGTAGCACTATCCCTAATGACATCCCTAATGTCATCCGCTTTCTCCATCTCCTTATCCGAACCCCTCTCTACATGTGGATGGCGGCCCTGATATGGTATTACCTGATTGCGTCTCCTAGTCAATACATTTTCACCTTGATAGATTTGCAAACCTAAAGTCTCGTCCTGTTCCCTAACCACCATCATTGGACCCCCTTTTTCCCTATCTACACCTAAATACTCTCCAATGAGAGTAAAAAAAATACCTCCTCCTATTATTCCCCCGTCCTGTATACCTTCCACCATTTTGGTCAGATAAAAACCAACACAGTAGGGGATATTAACAAAGCCTCTTGTGTCTCGAATGCACTTAAGGTAAAATAAATTGTGTAGGGTCATTTTCTCCTTGTTGTTACCTCTTTGTGTAATCGAGTTTGCTAAGAATCTGTGTATTATACGAAACTCGGCTTTATTAATATCTAAATAGGAGTGTCTTCCTCCCCGCGTAAACACATTAAAATTAGACATACGCCTCCAGATGGCGTTAGCGTCAAAATTTCTATCCACCCTCTCACCATGATAAATCAAATTTGTACAATCAGGTGATAGTAATTCAGCAGGAGTGTAAATCTGTAAAGCCCTGGTCATGTCCAGCATGGACATCCTGTACATCCTACGGCCAAGTAAAAATCTAAGAAAACTCTTATCGTCTAACCTATCTACATCCTTATTAAAAGCTATAGTACACATTAGCTCAACACACCACTCTTTATATACATGCCTACGAGTGGTAAATAAAAGTTCCCAATCAGAAAAAGAAGAGCTGTCATACCTTTGGATTAGATGCTGCCTAACTGGGTTAGCTAGGTGGACCCTTTCCAAAGGCTCCCAATCTATTACCCTTGGTACTTCTACATTTTTGGTCCAAAGCTTAAATTTGTTACTTTGGTACGTCGGATAATCTCTCCAACTTCTATCAAATCTTAAATTGGGATGCAACTGTTCTACATGAATTGTTGGGTGTTCTATTATATGGTGAACGGGAAATACTATGTAGGTAATAAAAAATTGTGGTTCTGGTTCATAGTATGACACGTGTTGATCATAATGTTGTTGTTCAGGTTGTTGTTCCGGTTCGTGATATTGCATCTCTGGCTGTGGTTCCGGATCAGGTTGCCTAGACGATGATGCACCGTTTGTATTTGTATTTCTCTGCAAAACACATTAAACACAAAATTTTTGCATCCAAATATGCATTAGTGTTAGCAAAATACAAATAAAAACAATTACAATAACATGTTTAATCCATATTAAACTTATACTCATTTTCATATTTTTATCAATTCTACACATTTTCAAATAATCATATATGAAAATGTTTACAAAGTTCATAAGCTTTTATCTCAAATAACATGTCAAAATAATCATTACTAGCAATTAAACAAGTTTCAAGTGATATTTATATCAAATTAATCAAGTTCATGAATTTTATACTTAAAAATTCTACTTTAATTCTCAAAAATCATGTTTAGGATCAATGTTTGGATCATTTAGCTACCTAAATATGTTACACTACTTAATTTAGCAATAATTCATGACAGAAATCGGCCATAACCTATTGATATCAAAAAGCCCCAAATTGCTCAAGAATACAAATCCTAGATTTCAAAAATTTTTGAAGTTTAAGGCTTCAAATCATGACAAATAGCATCAATCTAGGTTATACATGCATAACATACTAACAATTTAACTCTAATTACACTAGAAATTAACAAAATCAAATTAGGTAAAAATTAGCTCAAGAACACTAAAATTCGAATTTAAAGAGTTTTAGGGGTGAAATCTTTACCTTCCTGCCTCCCTATCTGAATATAGGCATGACTATAGCAGATTATTGCAAGAAATTTGGTGAATTTTGATTGAAAAGTGAAGATTTTAGGGGTGTTTTTGTGGTTTTGCTCGTGTATATGTGTGTGTTTTGTGTGGGAGACAGAACAGCTCGCTGGAACTTAACAATCTGTCCAGATATCCAGTGCCATGCGATCGCATGGCTCACAAGGGTAAACCCCATGCGATCGCATGGGTCCTATTTTTTTTTTTTTAAAAACCTTTGACTAATAAAACAAAAATTAAATTAATTAAAATTTTGTTTCTTTTAAGAATGAGGCGTTTCGGTACGTCGACTTAGTTCGTCTCTCGACAAAATTTTAAAATTTGTCATTTTAAAGCGCTGTTTTAAAAGCAAAGATTTTTGGGTTTTTTTTTAATGTTTTTGGCATACTTTAAATCAATAAAATTAAAACAATGATAACAAGATTTCTCGTCCCGCCCTTGGGTATAGCAATTTTGGTTCATCGACCTAGTCTTTAACTCACGACGAATTTTATAAATCAATTTTTAACTTGATGAAGTAAAGTACATTTTTGTATTTAAATTCACACCAAACTTAAATTTAAAATGCATAAAATTTCATATAAATATTATTAATATTTATATACATTAATTTTACAAACTTTCATTTAAAATATTATAATTATATAATAGTTTTAAAAATTTACAATAATAATTTAATATTTATATATTAATTTTAAAAACAAGGTAAAAATAAAAATTAAAAATCTTTTTGGTCTTTTATCCCACTTTAATCAATCAAATATTATCAAAAATATACGCCCCTCTTTTGGGTAAAGTAATTTCGGCTATATTACCTAGTTTTACTCCTGACGAATTTTTGAAATATTTTGGATTGATTGATTAAAGATATTTATACCTTAAGAATAAACGGTAAATTTCGCAGTGATGTAATAAATTTTTATATGATATCAATAATTTCTGTTTCGCATACCTAATTTTATTGAATATCAATTTAATACTTTATAGCGAACGATTCAACGTTTATTATCAAAAGGTTAAAAGCAATAAATAAAAACAAATAAAAACTGTACATACTTACCTGTGAGATAGAATTCTTAGAGACCTTCTTTAGTCGACTCATAGGAGAGTCGTGTGATTTGGTTTTCCATAGCTACATAAGCGAAACCTCGATTCTTCAATAACTTTTCTTCTAAACATATGAACGGTCCTTCTCTGCATAGAGTAACAAATTCGGTATTTGAATATGTTTGATTGTTTGAACATTTACCTTCGTGTGACCATTTTCCGCATTTATGACATCTTTCAAGGTGTCGTGCTCTTCTTTTTGTTGCGGATTTTGATTTTCCTTTACCAAAATGTGTCTTATGATGATTCTTCCTGAGTTCTTTCCTCACTTCGTCCATTTTGCCTCTTATGAATGATACCAGTTTACTCGAGAAAGTGTTATTATTACGTTTAGTAATCATAGCGTGTAGTAGTAGACCATGGTTCAAATCAAAGGAATTCTTCATCTCGTAAAACCTAAAAGAAATAAATATTCAGAATGGGGGGAGAAGACTAGTTCTTTAGGGTCTGCTAGGGAAAGACCATTCGGATTCCATTCTTGGAAATTACACGAAAACAGAATATCTAACTCTAACAGAAATACATATTACCCTTAAAAGATTCGAATCTTCCCACACTTAGTTAGCTGTGGTGTCGAAATTGTGATTAACTTCATTTTCAACTTCCATTGGATTATCTATGTAATGTTTAACTCTGTGATCATTAACTTTAAATTCAACCCCATTTGAATTTATTAATTCTACTATTCCGTACGGGAAAACTCTTTTGACTATAAATGGTCCAGACCATCTTGATTTCAATTTTCCAGGAAATAACTTGAATCGTGAATTGAAAAGAAGAACTCTGTCTCCTTCCTTAAATTCTTTTGAACTTCTGATTCTTTTATCATGCCATTTCTTTATTCTTTCCTTATAGATTAACGAATTTTCATATGCTTCATGTCTTAACTCTTCTAATTCGTTTAAATGACTTAATCGTAGACGTCTGGCTTCATGCAAATCAAGATTACATGTCTTCAAAGCCCAAAATGCTTTATGCTCAATTTCTACTGGAAGGTGACATGATTTTCCATAAACAAGTTTAAAAGGTGTGGTTCAAATTGGAGTTTTGTAGGCTGTTCTAAAAGCTCAGAGTGCATCCTCCAATTTCATGGACCATTCCTTCGGATTTGATCCTACTATTTTCTCTAGAATACGTTTTAATGCTCGGTTGGTATTTTTAACTTGTCCACTTGTTTGTGGATGATAAGCGTTTGAGATTTTACAAGTTACTCCATATCTTTTGAGACCTTTATCAAGTTGATTATTACAGAAATGAGTACCCCGATCACTTATTAAAGCTTTCGGTGTTCCAAACCTAGCAAAAAGATGTTTTAAGAAGTTGACTACAACTCGTGCATCGTTAGTTGGGAGAGCTTGTCCTTCCGCCCATTTAGATACATAATCAATGGCAACAATAATATAGAGATTATTACGAGATTTTGGAAATGGACCCATAAAGTCAATACCCCAAACTTCAAATACTTCACATACTTGAATGACATTTTGTGGCATTTCATCGCGTTGACTTATTTTTCCGGCCCTTTGATAAGCATCACAGGATTTACAAAGAAGGTGTGCGTCTTTGAAAATTGTCGGCCAATAGAATCCAGCGTCGTAAACTTTTCTTGCTGTGAGTTGAGGCCCATAATGCCCTCCTGTTGGTCCTGTGTGACAATGATTTAAGATTTGACTAGCTTCATCCCCGAATACGCATCGGCGTATTATTCCATCGGGACAACTTTTAAAAAAATGTGGATCTTCCAAAAAATAGTGTTTTATATCACTAAAGAATTTCTTTCGTTTTTGGTACGACAATCTTTTTTCAAGGAATCCACATACTAAATAGTTTGCATAGTCTGCAAACCATGGAATTTCACTATAATCTATTTTCAATAGATATTCATCAGGAAAGTTGTCTTGTATAGCCGATTCATTTAGAACTTCTAATTCGGGATTTTCAAGATGAGAAAGATGATCAGCGACGAGATTTTCTGCTCCCTTTTTATCTCGGATCTCAATATCGAACTCTTTTAGAGTAAGATCCAACGGATTAATCGTGGTTTGGCATCTTGTTTCGAAAATAGGTATCTAAGAGCAGAATGGTCAGTATAGACCACCGTTTTTGCTAGAACGAGATATGAACGAAATTTGTCAAAAGCAAAGACAATAGCAATGAGTTCTTTTTCAGTAGTTATGTAATTCGTGTGTGCTCCTTGTAACGTCTTACTAGCGTAATAGATAGGTTGAAATCGTTTTTCAATCCTTTGTCCTAAAACGGCTCCCATTGCAAAATCACTTGCATCGCACATAAATTCAAATGGTAGATTCTAATTTGGAGTTATCATGATCGGCGCATTAGTGAGTTTTTCTTTAAGAATATTAAAAAATTTGATGCATTCATCCGAAAAGATGAATGGAGCATCCTTTTCTAGGAGTTTATTCATAGGAGTGGCAATTTTAGAAAAATCTTTTATGAAACGTCGGTAAAAACTGGCATGCCCTAGAAAACTCCTAACTCCTCTAACATTGGTGGGATGTGGAAGTTTAGCAATTACATCTACTTTAGCTCTATCCACTTCAATTCCTTCCTTTGAAATTTTATGACCAAGAACGATGCCTTCTTTAACCATGAAATGGCATTTCTCCCAATTAAGAACTAGATTTGATTGCTCGCATCTAATAAGCATTCGTTCAAGATTAACTAGACATGATTCAAAAGTATTACCGAAGACGGAAAAGTCATCCATGAAAACTTCCATGCATTCTTCTATCATGTCATGAAAAATCACCATCATGCACCTTTGAAAGGTTGCAGGGGCGTTGCAAAGTCCAAATGGTATGCGTTTGTAAGCAAAATTACCATAAGGGCACGTGAATGTGGTTTTCTCTTGGTCCTCGGGTGCGATTGGAATTTGAAAGTATCCGGAGAAACCGTCAAGAAAACAACAGTAACTGTTTTCGGCTAACTTTTCCAACATTTGATCAATGAAAGGTAAGGGAAAGTAATCTTTTCTGGTGGCGTCATTTAATTTTCTATAATCAATACAAACATGCCATCCCGTTACAGTCCTAGTAGGAATAAGCTCATTTTTGTTTGTTTGTGATGACAGTCATGCCACCCTTCTTAGGTACGCATTGAAATGGGCTTACACATGGACTATCAGAGATTGGATAAATTAAACCTGCATCTAGCAGTTTAATAATTTCTTTCTTAACAACATCTTGCATATTAGGATTTAGTCTTCGTTGGCATTGCACATACGTTTTATAACCTTCTTCCATAAGGATTTTATGTGTGCAATACGAATGACTTATACCTTTAATGTCATGAATCTTCCATGCAATAGCTGGTTTATGAGCTTTTAGCACAGAAATGAGTTGAGATTTTTCATTTTCTGTAACGACCCGGAAATTTCCGACTAAATTTAAACCTTAATCTATATATGTTCCCGACACGATAAGCAAAAATCTGTAATGTTGAGTCTAGAAAGTTTGAAATTTGGATAATCAGTTACCCTTTGACCATGCCTGACGATTCACGAACATTTATGTGTATATTGATTTGTATATATAATATATACTTATTAGTTGAAAACAGTTAAATGACCGATTTTATTTACATTAATGATTAAAATAAATAAATATAATTACTCTAAAAATTTGGGATTTTTTTTCAAGAACTTTTATCCGCCACTAATTATCAATGGAACACGATACACTACCAAATTGAGGTGTCGGCACATAATTTTAAAGAAGTAGCTGTTGAGTTTATTATTTAATTATTTATACACGTTTGAATTAAGGAATTACCAACCCATATTAATGTACATGTCCTATTAATATATTAAAACATAAACATATTAAATATATATATATATACTTATGCAAGAACTAAAAACCACGACACCCATTTATAAATTTCCTAATTACTATTTTTCCCTTATGTTTCTATGATCACCATCACTTTTATGATCACCACAACCTTCGATGATTCTCACCAAACCCGAATACTCTTTGCATCCTGCCATGCTACTGTTTTGGCTTCGGGTTTTAACTAACCAAGATCATCTCAAAATCACCCTAAACCCGCTCATCACCAACACAAAACCATCACCCTACAAGCTAGTTCAATTTGTGTTTACGTTCTATTTGGGAACCACAACTAAACTAAATACTCCAACACCCACTTGCAAAACCACCTGCTCGATCCTCTTCGATGAATATTGATACGAACATCTACTCTTATACTTGCTTAATAAACGCAACCATGAACCACTATAAATTTCTACTACTATTATGTATCACCAAAACCCTCACCCACCATGTTAGACAACCATAACCACCAAATCCATAAACAAAACAATACTACGCTTATATCTTCCATCTGTTTTCTCTTTTTGATCGAAACCACCCACCACCATCATCACTTTGCAAACCGCCACCCACACGAGCTCTCACCACCTTATCACAACCATGTAACCATCAATACTCATTGCTACTACTTCTGTCCGGTTTCAACCATCGCTACTTTGCTTCTGTTTTCCTATTTAAAACCAAAGAACACCATCATCTTACCATCACTTCCCTGTTTATCCTTCTTCAACAATCACCACAACCCAAACCGCCACCATTATCGAAACCCAATGCAGTTTGTGCAACCCATTTACTGTTACTACGAACTAATTTCTGTTTCTAGTAATGAAAATAATGATGATGAAACGGTAATAGGAAACCAAATTAGTTTTTGGAGGGCCACGTAATGAATTTTATTTGGCATTATATTACGTTCTTTTTACTACTTGATGAAAAAAATGGTGGGACAACTTATAAGACCATGGCCGACATCTACTAAGCATATAACCCCACTTCACCCACTCAAATTTTTTTTACATTATTTGATGCCGTTTATGAATCTGTTATGATTAAAGATTATAGTAATAGAATTGATTAATAAAAGATGATGATGATTAACGATAATGATAGTAACGTGTTGGTGATGTTTGGATCTATTCTCTTCTTTCTTGGATCGAATCACAGCTACTGCTATAGCTCCTGCTTTATTTAAGTAAACTTGGGTCAAATTATTGGAAGGGGCTGAGAATAAAATATTGGACCGAAATGAAATTGAACCAGGATATGAAACTAGATAGGTATGATGATGATAGTTTCAAACTGAAATGAAAATGGTTAATATGAATTAACCCGTAAATATAATCAAGAAAGAATAAGATAGAGGAGCGGTCTGATTGAATGTTAGGAGAATGAGAGGTCGTGGGTTCGAGTTCCGTTCAAGTCATTTCTTTTAGAAAAAGCTATCAAAAGGGTATGCATTTTTTTAAATTTTATTATTATTATTATTATTATTATTATTATTATTATTATTACTATTATTATTATTATTATTATTATTATTATTATTATTATTATTATTAGTATTATTATTAAGGTTACTAAAATCATTAATTTCAATATTAACATATAATTATTATTATTATTAAATGATAGTATTAGTATTATTATTAAAATTATTATCATTTTAATTAGTATTATCATTATTATTAATATTACTTTTATTAATATTGTTATTATCATTAACATTAAAATTTTCATTTTTATTAAAATTATTACTATCATTATTATTATTTTCATTAACATGATTTTTATATATAACCTTACTTACATTATTTTTATTATCATTAATATTATTATTATTACAGTAATAATATTACTACAAACATAATAACAATTTTCACATAAATATTTATATAAAATCTTAATTTAACAATATAAGTATATAGATATATATGTATTACTACAACCATGTGTATAACTATATGAAATAAATATATAACTTTTGAAATAACAAATATATATTAAACTAGATAAATAATATATAAACTAGTTTGATTATTATTACATGTTAACTATATGTGTTAATATATATAAATGATATAGGTTCATGAATCCAAGGCCAACCTTACACTTGATCAATGATGTTATATGTATTTTTACTACAAAATACAGTATGGTGAGTATATAGTCCCTTTTAAACTCTAAACATTTTGGGATGAGAATATATGCATTTTTATGATTTACGTTATGGACACAAGTGATCAAAAATAAATTCTATGTTGAGTTGTACCATGGCATATTTCTTTATACTTGGTAGCTAATATTTACATGAGGAACGTAAACGCGAATCCTGTTGATAGATCTATCGGGCCTGACAACTCCAACCGGGCTGGACGACCAGTTTTCAACGGTTGCACAGTACTTCGTTTCTGTATACTACACTTGGTACGGTGTAGCGATTATTTAAGAATATGCTGCGATGATTTAAATGTTAAGTATGGTTACCAAGTGCTCAACTACTTTTACATACACTTGCGAGTGTATTATGTATGTATATGAAATCTTGTGGTCCATAGTTATAACGCTGCTAGCAACAAAACCTATATATCTCACCAACTTTATGTTGACATTTTAAAGCATGTTTATTCTCAGGTACGAATTAAGTCTTCCGCTGTGCATTAGCTCATACTAAAAACATTACTTGGAGTCGATCATCGCAATGGAACCAAATGTTGAAGACTTTGTCCAGGAGGATAAGGACAGGGTCGTCACATTTTCCGTAAGAGAAGATGATATTATTACAGGTAATTCAGATTCACCATGTAAATAAGCGTATTCCAAATGGTTTGGAAGTGGCTTTAATTCTAATATTGGTGGTTCTTCTATCGATGATTTGTATCGATATCTGTCTTCTTCTTTTAGCATTTGAAGTTCTTCTGTTGTTGGTTCGTATTCATTATCCATGAGTGCGGCTAACATTTCAGCTTCATCAATTGGTTCAGTTCCTTCTCCTAAAGAACATTCTCATGTTCCTTGTAATTCTGGAAATTCGTCTAACAATTCTGTATGTGAATCTATAGTTTGAATATAATAACATGTATCATCTGCAGATTGTGGTTGTTGCATGGCTCTATCAATAGAAAAGGTAACACTCTCGTCCTCTATACTTAGGGTCAGTTTCTTACTGAACACATCTATTATTGCTTTAGCCGTGTTTAAGAATGGTCTTCCTAATATGAGAGGAACTCGAGAATCTTCTTCCATGTCCAGAATAACAAAATCTACTGAAAATACTAAAGTACCAACTTTAACTAATATGTTCTCCATTATCCCTCTAGGATATTTTACTGATCGATCGGCTAGTTGTATGCTTATTCATGTTGGTTTCAATACTCCGAGGTCTAGTTTAGCGTATAGTGAATACGGCATTAAATTTATGCTAGCACCTAAGTCTGCCAATGCTTCTATTGAACTTAGACTACCCAGAAAATATGGAATTGTGAAACTTCTTGGATCTGAGAGTTTTTCTGGTAGCTTATTCAATAGCACTGCAGAACAATTAGCATTCATAGTAACAGCCGAAAGTTCTTCCATTTTCTTTCTATTTGTGATTAGATCTTTCAGGAATTTAGCATATCTTGGCATTCCTGAAATCACATCAATGAAAGGAAGATTGACATTTATTTGTTTAAACATATCCAAGAATTTGGATTGCTCGGCTTCAAGTCTTTCTTTTCTCATTTTACTCGGGTAAGGAAGTGGTGGTTGGTATGGTTTAACATAAGGTTTAGCTTTAATTGTGTTATCTTCATTAACCTTTTCAACTACCGGTTCTTTTTCCTTTTCTTGCTCAGATTGTGGTTCTTGTGGAGTAGGAATAGAGTCATTAGAAATTTCAGGTATTTCAGGTGTTTTAAGTGTAATACCACTTATCGTGGTAATGACTTTAGCTGTTTCATTTCGGGGGTTAGCATTTGTATCACTAGGTAGACTTCCCGATTTTCTTTCACCTATCAACCTGGCTAGGTTACTTACTTCTTGTTCCAGATTTTGGATTGAAGCTTGTTAATTTCTAAATGCTTGAGCATTTTGTTCATTGGTTTGTTTCTGAGGTGTGAAAAACTGAGTTTGAGATTCAACTAGCTTCGACATCATGTCTTCTAAATTTGGCTTTTTATCATCGGTTTGTGGTGGTTTATTTGGAAAAATAGGTCTTTGCTGATTGTAAGTATTATTGGATACTTGTTGATTGCTAGGACCTTATTGGTTGTTGTATGGAACATTTTGGTTATAATTCTGATTGTAGTTTAGTCTTGGCGGTTGATAATTATTCTGATAATTATTTCCAGGCCTTTGGTTCATGTATGAAACATTCTCTCTTTGTTCCATTGTTTGTTCAATACTGAGACAATCTTTTGTCAAATGTGGTCCTCCACACTGTTCACAACTAATTCGTATTGCGTGAATATCTTTAGTCATCTTTTCCATTCGTCTCTCGAAAGCATCTATCTTTGCAGAAATGGAATCAAAGTCATGGCTAGAATAGGCTCTAGCCGCTTTAGATGATCTAACGATGTCTTTTTCTTGATGCCACTCATGTGAGTGGGAAGCAGTGTTATCAATAATTTTGTAAGGTTCAGTTGCGGTTTTCTTCATAATGGAACCACCAGCTGCTATGTCGATGTATTTTCTTGTAGTGATATCGCATCCTTGGTAGAATATTTGTACTATTTGATAAGTGTCTAAACCATGTTGAGGACATCTTCTCAACAACTTTCCAAATCTTGTCCACGCCTCATATAGAGTTTCATTTGGCTTTTGTGTGAACGTAACAATTTCTCCTTGAAGTCTCACGGCTTTAGATGCCGGAAAGAATTGTTTAAGAAATTTTTCAACTAAAACATCTCATGTATCAATAGCCCCTTCAGGTAACGATTCTAACCAATCTTTAGCTTCTCCCTTTAAAGTCCACGGAAATAACATGAGATAGATCTGTTCATCCTCAACTTCTATAATTTTGAATAGATTACAGATCCTATTAAAAGTTCGAAGATGTTCGTTTGGATCTTCCTTCGGCACACCACTAAATTGGCATTGATTAGTTACCATGTGTAGGATTTGTCCTTTGATTTCATAATCTGGCGCATTAATGTCTGGTTGAGTAATTGCAAGACCTTGGCCAGTGCGTTTAGCCCTCATTCGATCTTCCATACTTAGAGGTTCCAGATTCTCCATGATTGAAATTATTGAATCTGAATCACTAGAGGATTCTGATTTAATGGTTTCTTCCTCGACAATCTCTGGATGAGTGATTTGTGGTTCATGAGGAATGATTAGTGGTTCGGGATCTCTGAATTGTCCCTGAATATCCTCCGGATTCTCAATTGAGAGGTCGGGTTCAAAAAATGAATTATCGGAAATTTGAATTGGAGTACTTGGTCAACTAGATGCCGATTCTAAAGAAAATCAACGGCGACAATGTTGGCTAGATGTCTTGATCGAGTTACAGGCGGTGAACGTATGATAGGCGGTGAACGTTTTGCTCAGTGCATTCACTGAATGTCCTATTAGTTATAAAAGATAAAAATTATATAAGCTATCAAATTAATAGACTTTTCTAATTTTGCCCACGTTTCGAATAGCCAATAGATGCAGCAGGTAACCAGGACCCTTTAAATCGAAAGCCCACAACTCGCCACTAACAAATCCAACTATTACTACGAACCAGAAAATTTTGGATGTCTATCAATTTAACCGCTTAAAATAATTTTTCGTCGAAATTTTGAAAAAAAAATCTATGTCCTAAAAACTAGAGCGTCGAGAAATAAGAAAGAAAAAGAGTGCGTCGAAAAATAAAAGGTAGAAAAATAAAAGGTAGAAAAATAATAATAAGAAAGTAAAACGTCGAAACTCAAAAGTCTAAAAACTAAATATTAAAAGTTGCATCTAAATGTATTAAAGCTTAAAAGGAATTCTATATCCAAAACGGCAATAACTTAAAAAGCACTAAAATTTATAAAATATTAAAGCGATAAGTGACGTCGTAATATTTTAAAGCACCTAAATCTTAGTCTAAAGAAAAAGTACTTAAGCGATTTTACGGCAAATCTTAGAATTCTAGAAATAAAAAATAAACTACAGTAAAAACTAAGTTTAAAACTAGTTACGAACGATAAATATACAATTACGTACTAAATAATAAAAAGATACAAAACTGATAAAATTACTTATTTTTATAAAAATATTATTTTTATATTATTATTTTATAATAGTATTAAGTTTATATATTTAATAAAACTAATTATAACTTAAAAATACAAATTAAATAAAACTAAAACTAATTATTATTATATAAAACCCTAATTAGGTAATTAATTAATAATAATAATTATTAACCCTAATCCGTACGTACCAGGTATCAGTCCTGTCAGCAACCCTCATGCGGTCGTATGAGTTTTATGCATACGCGCCATGCGATCGCATGGCTTCTGGATCCAGCTCAGATCTTTGGCTGCTACAGTACGGCCCGTTTACAGTTTTATGTGTGTGTATATATATATATATATTTACTTTTTACTTTGATTTTTTTTACTTTGATTTTTTTTACTTTGATTTTCTTATTATTATAAGTTATATTTATAAACTTTATATTTTTAAGAACTAAAAAAAATACTTTTATATTTTATATAAAAAATATATTTTCTTTTTATTTAAACACTTAAATAGATAGAAATATATTTTTTTTTATATTTTTGAATTTTTATGTTTAAAACTTCTTATATTTTTACAAAAATAGATTAAAAACTAAATATATTTTTTATAGCATTTCGCTTTCGGCGTTGTTGAGTTCCCCGGCAGCGGCGCCAAAAATACTTGATGTTATGCGAGGTGTATACGAAATAGTTATATTTTTATTGCGAAATACTATTAAATACGATACAATTTTACACAAGTTATTTATTTATTTATAGATTGGATATACCTAATCCTTGCTACAACACTTATAGGCAGTGTACCTAATCGTAAAGTAGTGTAATTTTTAGTAAGTTCGGTTCGTTCCGCAGGGAGCTAGCCAAGTTTAACGCTATATTTTTAAACTATATTTGTATATATATATATATGTATATATATATATATATATATATATATATATATATATATATATATATATATATATATATATATATATATATATAAGTAGTATTATTATTATTATTATAAAAAGGGGGTTTTTACCGTTTAATGACCGGTTTGTCAATTTTATGTCTTAAGTCGCAATTAAAACCTAATGTAAAATATTAAATATACAAATGACTTAATTTAAAGCGTAAAGTAAATGACGATAAATAAAAGTGCGATAATTAAAAGTGCAATAAATAAAATGACAGTAAATAAAAGTACGATGAAATATGAAATAAAGGAATTATGCTTATTTAAACTTCCGTAATCATGATGTTTGACGTGTTGATTTTAATTTATTACCATGGGTTAATTGTCCTTTGTCCTGGATTATTCGATATGTCCATCTGGTTTTTTTCCATAACAGTCCATCAATCATTAATATAAAGTGCGAGTGTCCTCGTCAAATTATCCTTATATCCGAAGTCAAATATTCCAACTAATTGGGGACTTCAACTGTAACAAGGTCTTAATACTTTGTTTAATCATTACACCAGGATATCGACTGCGTGTAACCCAAGGTTTTAATACTTTGTTAACAATTACGCCAAGTGTCCTTGTACGTAATCCACCCCTATTTTAATGAGTCCATTGACTATTAATCCATTCTCGTGTCCGGTTAAATGAATGATTATTAGTATTTATAAATATCCCGCCCATCGTGTCCGATCGAGTGTATATGGTTATTTATAGATACGTCAAATTTTAAATCTCTATATTAAATTAACGAACTATCATTCAATTAAACAAATATAAAGCCCATTAATAGCCCATAGTCCAATTTCCACAAGTGTCGGTCTTTTGTCCAAACCCCAATTATGGTATAAAGCCCAATAACCCCGTCTTTAATATTTAGCCCAACATCACGATTACTTCGGCTTAAATAAGCATAATAATAATTTAGCTACGAGACTTTAATTTAAAAAGGTTGAACATAACTTACAATGATTATTAATAGCGTAGCGTTACACGGACAGAGTTTCGACTTACAAACTTAAAACATTCGCTAACATAACCTTATTATTATTAAACTTTAATATTAAAATTATAATATGAATATAAATATATTGAGAGAGTAAGAGATTAGAAAAAGGTGTGTTTATTTCGTCCGAAAAACGCATCAATTTATAGATGTGGCCTGACTCCTGGGCTCATGCGATCGCATGAGATTTCTTCATGTTGGCCATGCGATCGCATGGCCGCCATTCACTGGTCACCAAGCAATAAAAACGTGGGCTGCTCGTTTAAATATAATATATAATATAATATATATAATTTTAAATAATTATATATATATTATATTATATTCTTGTGCATAGTTGACTTGTACTTTCAGCTCCGTTACATCGCGCGTTGATAGTTGGTTCATGTCCCGGTTCCAGATTTTCGAACGTCCTTTCGTACGATTTAATATTTTGTACTTTGCGTTTTGCGGCTTGTACTCTTGTAATTTTGAGACGTTTCTTATCAATAAATTGAACCACTTGGATTGTACTTTGACCTTTTTAGCGTTTTGGTCATTTGCATCTTCAAATCGTCGAATCTGTCTTTTGTCTTCACCTTTTATTATTTAAACGAATATCACTTGTAAATAGAACAATTGCAACTAAAAGCTTGTCTTTCTTGAAGGATAATGCTATGAAATATGTGTTCGTTTTTAGCATTATCAAATGCGTACCAAAGAGATGGTGTCTCCATAGTTTCAACGCAAACACAACTACAGCCAATTCTAGGTCATGTGCTGTGACGACCCGAAAATTTCTGACCAAATTTAAACTTGATATTTATATGATTCCGACACGATAAACAAAGACTATAATAGTGAAGTCTCAAAAACTTTGAACTGTGTTCATGTATACACTTGACCTTCGACTGTTCCCGACGATTCACGAACAATTAATTGTAAATAGATATGTGTGTGTGTATATATATATATACATGGTAATTGGAATTTATAATTTGTAATATTATATGTTGTAATATATATATGTAATAAATATTAAAAATTTAATATATTATATAATTGGTAAATAGTAATAAATTGTAATATACAATTTTAAATATGATTATCATTACTTTCATTATTATTATCAATAGTAATATTAATATTAAAATCAATATTATTAATTTTATTATTTTCTATATATTACATAATAGATATGAAATATAATACATTTAATTGATTATATTATTATTATTACTAATGTTATTAATTAGTAATAACATTATGATCTTAATTATCATTATGATTATTATTAGTAATAAAATTAACATTTAATAACATAATTACTAAAAACTATCTTTTTTTTTAATTTTTATTATCATTCTTTATAATATTAAGAGTATAAGTATTATTAATATATTTATTAATTGTTAAGATTAATTATAAGAAATATATATACAGATATATAATATAAATACAAAAAAATAAATACAGAGATATAATATATTACAGATATATACAAAATCTGTTGGGACTCAACATCAACTTTATTATTGATGATTCTTGTCTAAAATTGTTGAAAGTCTTCAAGTTGTACGAATCTGTTTAACGTCGTTCTCCAAATTTCTTTTAATTTTCATGAGTGATTCTTCCTGTCTGCAAACGTACATCAGTTGATCTCAATTCACACAAAATAACAAGAATCTGTTTCTAGTCCCCATCCCTTTCCATTTTTCTTTAACTTCTTCTTCTGCTCCTGATTGATAAATCTGTCGACAATATCACAAAATAACAATCGATATCAACTCACAATGAAAACAAAAAGGAGTACGATTCAGTTTCCTATCCCCATCGACACTGTAACCAAATTTGTTTCTGTCTCCAGTTTGTTAGATATCAATATCAATTGTACAAATCCAATCTGCTTTTATTATTTCTCTTCAACTTCTTCCAGATCGAATATTTCTATCGACGTCTTCATTTGCTACAAATCAATCAACCATCTCCATGATGAATCCACTTTCTGTTAGCCGTCCATATCTATCACTATCTACCTTTGTTTATATCCCTAGATATATTACTTGCAATTATAAACGAAGAGAAAAAAATTCATCAACACATTCGCCACCAATTCACTCTCACTCTCAAGCTTTTTCTCTAGAAAGATATATATATACACACACATACATAATAGATATATATACATACCTTTTTATTTTCTTCTTGATGAACCGAAACCACCTCACGACTACAATTTTCACCATGAGCCATCCTCGCCACCTTGTAAACCATCAACCACCGTGAGTCACCTCTCTCTTTCTCTATATTTCTCTCTAATTGAACCATCATCTCTCTCATGTATTATTACTACTATCGCCTTTTTATTTCACCTGTTTCTGTCGAGTTCAAAACCCAAAAACCAATCCTCGGATCCCATGATTTACTGCTACTTCCTGTCATTATTCTGCTCGTTTTTTTTTCAACCTTGAAACCACCCTGAAACCATCAATAAAAGAATGTTACTCGCGAACTTACCAGTTATTTTATGTTTCCTGTTTGTTCGAAAACTCGCAACTCACCACCACCTTTTAATGCTATTTTTTTTCTCGGTTCTTATATATATGTGAATAGCCATAAGTTAAAGATCACACATCATATTGCTATTACTAGTGCATGCTTATCTCTTTTTATTTATGTCCGACAGTTTCCAAGCCACTTGAATTAATAAAGCAATTAAATGATGCCAAAGTGAAGTATAAAGTTAATGAAGATGCAAGATGATCGTGTAGTATGTTGAAGTTAAACAAAAAGTTGATACAAGTGGAGTTTACATATATTCTATAGTTACTAGTAGTCCACTAACCTCCACTCAAAACATATTTATAAGCTATAAAAAAAAAAGAGAATTGGTTTTATAAATTTTGGATGGTCACGAACCAAAACAAGATGAGGCGGGGATTTTAAGGTAGTATAAATATTTCTAAGGTGGTATGAGACAAGAAGGAGATTAGTTGAGATAATGATTATGATAATGATTTTGGTTGACGAGTGTATTTGGAGAAGAAGAAGAAGAAACAGAAACAAATACGGAATAAATAAATATGGGAATGATATTAAACAGATGAATAGAAACGGAGGTATGGTTAAGAAGGGTGTTGTGTTTGCGAATGGGTGGGGGTTCGAGCCTGGCCACCGGTTTCCCTTTTTGTTTTTTTTTCCTACTTGAATCACTTTCAAAATTGGGCCAAGAGTTATACTGTTAGGCCATATGTGAATTGACGCGTTGGGCCGAGGACTAGACTCCCTAGTAGGGCTGTGAAGTGATTAAGTCTGATGGGACGAAACATATATGGATCGAATTAGTTGATGAAGAAAAAGAATATGAAGCAGATTCCTAACGAGTTAAGTAAATATAAGTTTGATTATATTCAAGACAAATAGTTTAGCTTGGATGGTTTAGAGGTGTAGTGTGTAAACGAGAGGTCTTAAGTTCGAGCCCGGGTTGAGGCAGTTTTATATGTTTTAGGAAGCTTTTCTCTTAAGGTAGTCCTATTATTATCACTATTATTATTATTATTATTATTATTAATATAGTCATTATTATTATTACTATTATTATTATCATTCCTATTATTAAATGTATTAAAATAAATTATGATTTTTAAAATTATCATTTTTAATAAGACTACCTTTACTATTAAAATTATTATTAGTATCATTAATAGAATCATTAATATTATTATCATTATTCTTTTAATAAGTATTATTATTATTATTATTATTATTATTATTATTATTATTATTATTATTATTATTATTATTATTATTATTATTATTATTATTATTATTATTATAACTATTGATATCATTATAAAGATATTACGACTTTTCATTTATCAGTATTATTTTAACCAAATAAATATTAGTTACATAAAAATATATCTAACATATATAACCTAACTCTATTATTATTTTTATAATAAGTAAGATATATAAAATAAATATAATTAAGTTATTAATGGAACTCATACATCATTAAAATAACAAATATATCACTAATAATAAATATATTGTTCGATTACAAATATATGTGTTAATATATATATAAATGATATAGGTTCGTGAATCCGAGGTCTACCTTGCATTGTTCAGTTCCATCGTATGCATATTTTTACTACAAAATATCGTATTGTGAGTTCATTTGCTCCCTTTTACTCTTTATATTTTTGGGACTGAGAATACATGTGCTATTTTTACAACTGCTTTATTAAATGCTTTTGAAATATATTTTTGAACTGCGAATGCATGAAATGCTTTTATAAATGTTTGACGAGATAGACACAAGCAAAACATTTCTCGAATGAATTATTATACAGACAGAAGTTCTGTGGATTATTATTGAATTAGTTGGACGTTATGACTTTTATCTCTATGCCGTGCGAAATGCCTGATACGAGATGATGTTTATGAGAAATGGAATTAAATCTTGTGGTCTATTAAAAATATGGAATTGACGGATTATGATAAACTAATGAACTCACCAACCTTTTGGTTGACACTTTAAAGCATGTTTATTCTCAGGTATGAAAGAAATCTTCCGCTGTGCATTTGCTCATTTAAGAGACATTACTAGGAGTCATTCATGGCATATAGAGGTCCGTTCATCGCAATGGTACCAGATGTTATTGTATTCGTTCATGAAGATTTTGGACGGGGTATGACATGTGCAGGATAGTTCTTTTCATGTGTTTTCAACTGTCGGGAAGCATAAGCAATCACCCGATCTCGTTGCATTAACACACAACCCAACCCTGCAAACAAAGCATCATAACACACGATAAAATCCTCAGACCCCTCAGGTAAAGTCAACACAGGAGCCTGACACACTAACTGTTTCAAGGTTTGAAAAGCTGCCTCTTGTTCACTGTTCCACCAAAATGCCACATCTTTCCTCGTCAGTTTTGTCAAAGGACCAGCGGTTTTAGAAAAATCCTTTATAAAACGACGATAATAACCAGCCAATCCCAAAAACTCTTAATCTCGGTAGGAGTCTTAGGGGATTTCCAGTTCATTACAGCTTCAATCTTTGCTGGATTTACTTTAATACCATCTTTGCAGATAATATGACCCAAAAATTGCACTTCTCTCAACCAAAATTCACATTTTGAAAATTTCGCATAGAGCTTTTCACGTTTCAGCAAATCCAATACTTGACGCAAATGTGATGCGTGATCGACTTCTGTCTTAGAGTAGATTAAGATATCATCGATAAACACGATCACAAACTTATCAAGGAATGGTCGACATACTCGATTCATTAAATTCATGAAAATTGCCGGCACATTCGTTAACTCAAACGGCATAATCAAAAATTCATAGTAACCGTAACGCGTACGAAAAGCTGTCTTAGGGATATCGGATTCAGCAACACGAACTTGATGATACCCTGAGCGCTGGTCGATTTTAGAAAAGAACGAAGCTCCCTGGAGTTGATCAAATAAATCATCGTTTCTGGGAAGAGGATATTTATTTTTCACAGTCCTCTTATTCAGTTCTCTATAATCAATACACATTCGGAGTGTTCCATCTTTCTTTTTCACAAATAACACTGGTGCACCCCATGGAGAAGAACTTGGATGAATGAAACCTCGATCCAACAACTCCTAGATTTGAGACATTATCTCACAAATTTCAGAAGGAGCTAATCTATATGGATTTTTAGCAACAGGAGTGGCTCCCGACACTAGATCAATTTTATACTCGACTTCTCTAATTGGAGGTAACCCTGGTAGTTCATCTGGAAACACTTCCGGATATTCGGAAACTACTGGAATATCGGACACCGTTTTCTTATCTTTCTTTGCGTCAATGACATAGGCCAGAAAAGATTTGCACCCTTTGGCTAGAGCTTTCTTAGCTTTCATTATCGAAATTAAGGGATAACTAAACCCATCGCGTTCCCCACGGGCCACAACACGTGTCCCATCGGTTAAAGGAAAAGATATTATCTTCTTATGGCACTTAATACTAGCCCTATTGTAACTTAACCAATCCATGCCTAATACTACATCAAAACTAGCTATAGCCATCACCAAACAAGTCATAGGAAAGAGACAACCATCTATGTCAATGGTAGCTTCAGACACTGATGTTGTGACTGGAACCGTCTTACCATCAGCCACTTCTACTCTTAAAGGAGTAGAAATCGATTCAACAGGTAATTTCAACTTATCACATAATGTAACAGACATGAAGGAGCGGTTCGCTCCAGAATCAAATAGCACACGAGCTGGTATAAAGTTTATTAAGAACATACCCATGATTACATCGTCAGTAGCAGTAGCAGCATCTACTGACATTTCAAAGGCTCGACCCTCAGGAACTGGCGGATTCTTTCTTTTTTGTCCCACTGTGGAAGCATATGATCCTCCGGCCGACACTTCCCTTACCCCTGACCCTGCCCCAGAATATGATCTTCTTGCAGAAGGTCACTGTGCAGATCGGTGACCTTCTTTATGACAGTTCCAACACACATTGTTTCTGAACGAACAAGTTTTGGCATCATGCCCTATTACTCCACAACGGAGACATCATTTTGTCAGTATTGAACATTGCCTGGTATGTGAAGATCTGCACTCACCACACCAATTTTTCTGATTAGACACATATCCACTTCTAGTGGATTTCCCTTTCTGATTGTACCCAGTCATCTTCTTTGATCTAAAGCTAGACTGGCTTGTTGCTGGTTGTTTCTGTTGATTCAATTTCTCCCTTCGTCGACTAACCCCAGCCTTCACATCACTTTCAGCGGTTTTGGCCATCACAAAGGCCTGAGATAACGTTGTTGCCGATCTGGCCATCGTTCTGTACTCTGGTTGCAGAATATCCACAAAATGTTGGATCTGAGATTATTCATCAGGGACCTACTGATGTACGAACCTGAGTTTATCATTAAATTGCTCGATAATGTTATCCACACTCATTTGATCAGTCATCTCTAAATCCATAAATTCCTTCCTAATTCTCCCAAGTTCAAAAGATGTATAATACTGCTCACAAACCTTGTTGTAAATATGTTCCCAGTTGATCTGACTTATCTGCTCCTTGGGTATGTGGGTAGTAATGGAATCTCACCATACCATCGCCCGGTCTTTAAACAATCGACTCGCATAGAGAACTCTCAGTTTCAGCTCTGTAACGACCCGGAAATTTCCGACCAAATTTAAACTCTAATCTCTATATGTTTCCGACACGATAAGCAAAAACCCTAATGTTGAGTTTAGAAAGTCTGAAATCTATATTGGAATGATTAGTTACCTTTGACCAAGCCTGACGATTCACGAACATTATGTGTATGTATGATATATATTTATTAACTGATAACGTTAACAAGATATTAGATATGTA
Organism: Rutidosis leptorrhynchoides; assembly: GCF_046630445.1. Taxonomy (NCBI): domain Eukaryota; kingdom Viridiplantae; phylum Streptophyta; class Magnoliopsida; order Asterales; family Asteraceae; genus Rutidosis; species Rutidosis leptorrhynchoides. The sequence continues at coordinate 503,367,794 of NC_092333.1, read as the reverse complement.
ATATCAGGTTTCGATATAAGATTACTATAATTATCGACAAGTGTAAAAGATAATATAAATTTTATAAATATCTGAAACTGTCTTTGTCAAATTATTAACGAGTCATTTTAATAAAATAAAGATTTTTAATAAGCACCAAAAGACTACAACATTTCATCACATGATTTTAAGTTAAAACTTTGGAAATCACTAAACCTGCGCACTTGCACGAGAAAAATCATAACTAATTCATTCGGACTCGAAAAAGGGTGATCTTGGTGTCCAAACGACCGTAACTCAAAAATCTACAACTTTTGTGACTATACCTTACACGAATCGTGTACCCATCTACACGAATCGTGTAATGTTTTGCCAAAATAAAGTGGGTAGGTACGAAAATTTCTTTAAAAAGGCTTGTACGTTTCATTTTTTTTTTTCATTTTTCATCAAACACCAACACACACACATATATTTATTACTCCGTATACTCACATAAATAAATAAATTAAAAATATTATTATTATTACTAATCAAGATTACTAAGATTATTAGTATCAATATTCATATTACTAGTATTAGTATTATTTTTGAGGGAAATTATCAGTGTTATTTCTAAATATTTATACAAAAATCCTATGATGGGGTTCCGCCCAAGTGTTCCAAAACTAATTTCATGAGTGGGATAATATTAAGAAGATTATGGGTCATAGCTGTGGAAGTTATGGGTATGGATCGGGGGTTTTGCTCGTGAGACAAACTAGTGTTTATCATCTCCGTTGTGTCTAAATAATATCCTGCAATATTGAATCTCAATATTGATACGTGAGCACTCTAAACTTAACTTTTATTTACTTTTAGTGTATCCTTGACTAGTGCTCGAGAAATTAGGATCGTGTATATTTTTATATCAATTTTTTTTTGTTAAAATATATTTTTAGGATAGAATCTGAATTAGTTACTCTTGTGATTGAAATAAGGTATATGAATAATATGTTTTTGGAAAGGTGGCGAAAAACTATAAACTTTTCATTTAGATGTCGAATGAATTCGACGGACAGATTTGAAGTTATAGCCAATTGAACTTTCGTACAAATTATTAAAAATGAATATTTTTATGTTACGTCGTTGTTAAAATTGTTGTTATTATTATAAACACTACCATCGAGGTTATTAAAATTTTTAGTAACTAATATTTTTACAACAAATGTAAAATTATTATTTTAATTATTATTATTATTAAAACTATTAATTATTATCTTTATTAAAAATATTATTTTAAAAACAATTAATAATTTTGTCAAAAATTGTCAAAATATTACTTTAACTATTATAATCAACAAAATTATAAATTTATCATTTTTGTTATTGATATTAAATTATTATTATGAAAATTATCAATTTATTAATAAAATTATCATTTTAAGGAAATATTATTATTATAAAATATTAATTCATCAATTTGATATATTTTTGTATATAAAATATTATTTATTAACAAGTATTGTTATTTACTATAAATAAATTTTGTTAAATATTTAAAATATAAAATGACTATATTTATTCAGGTATAAATTTTTGGAGTCCATTTTGAGTCAAATGAATTTCTGTTAACTTTTACAAATTAGTCTCGAGCATTAGGATTGGTACACTAGAAATTGACTTTAATCGTTATTTAGATATTAATCGATATAAAATTATATAATTAATTAGGTTCGTGAATCGAAGGCCAACCTTATAAGTTATCAATGATGTTATATGTATTTTTACTACAAAATACAATTGGTGAGTTTCATTTGCTCCCTTTTTAATTGCTTTTGCAATATATATTTTTGGGACTGAGAATACATGCGATGCTTTTATAAATGTTTACGAAATAGACACAAGTACTTAAAATACATTCTACGTTGAGTTGTACCACTTGCATACTTCCCTGTAGCTTGGTAACTAATATTTACAGCTGTATTGTAAACGCGAATCCTGTTGATAGATCTATCGGGCCTGACAACCCCAACCGGACTGGACGACCAGTATTCAACGGTTGCACAGTACTTCGTTAAAGCGACTACACTTTGGTACAGTGTAGTAAGATTATATATATTAAAGGGAATATGCGACGTGATTAAATGTTAAGTATGGTTACCAAGTGCTCAACCACTTAGAATGCTTTTATACACTTGCGAGTGTACAGATATTTATAACTATGAAATCTTGTGGTCTATTGAAACTTTTGATAACTGTTGTTGCGATAAACTTATGAACTCACCAACCTTTTGGTTGACACTTTTAAGCATGTTTATTCTCAGGTACGAATTAAGTCTTCCGCTGTGCATTAGCTCATATAAAGGATACTAGTTGGGACCATTTAAGTCATGATACAAGAACGTTGCATTCGAGTCATTGAAGATCATTAAGAGCTAAAATTTAGTTATTTGAATTTTGGGAAATGTTAGACGAACATGTCAATTTTGATGTAATGGTAGATTGTCTTTTTAAGAATAAATGCAACGTTTGTAAAATGTATCATATAGAGGTCAAATACCTCGCGATGTTATCAACTATTATAATTCGTTTGTAATCGATATGGACGTTGTCCGAATGGATTAGGAACGGATCGTTATAGGTGGTATCAGAGCGTTGGTCTTAGCGAACCAGGTCACCCATTAGTGTGTCTAACTGGTGGTTGTTAGGATACATTAGTGAGACTGGACTTTGACCGTGTCTGCTTGTCAAAAAGTTTTGCTTATCACATTAGTCGGAAATCATCTGCTTATCATCTTTAGGGAATTGCCTGCTTAGCATTCTTAAGCCTAGACACGTCTTACTGCATTTAGTGCATCGATAGTGTATAGACGAAATTCATATCTTAGCGCATCCTAGATTTGCCTGATACACGCCGTAAATTTCTTTGAAGACTACGAAATCTTTGGTAATATATATAGATATTCTATATAGTTAGAATATCATACGACATCCGGAAATCATTTCACATTGAAGAACCTTTCCATCCACTAAATTACTCTTTTGGCGATAAACCTGAAACACTTACCGACGAACCTGTTCGAGAAACCATTTCTTTTCTCCTTTTTACGGATATCTCATCATAATTATATACCATCTCATATTCCGAATTTTATACATCCGCTCGCTTCAATCGCCAATCAATCCGGTGTACAAGTATAAGTTAATAAACTTCGCGTTTGTGTGACAGCAATGGAAAATATGGTGTGACGGTTACAAACACCAGCAGCAGCCACAGTCGCGTCATAAACCTCAACGTCATAAACTATACCATGAGTATAGTCACCGTTCTACGTATCGTTCCATCTACTAAATTTTCGTTCGACATCGATTACCTTCGCCTTACGTCCTACCTCATTTACTTCCGTTTAACATGACAACTACGTAATCTCTAATGTTCAGAGATCATGAAATCAAGTGCCAACAGTAAATCAAATGAGTATAATATTTTCTTTACTCATTAAATCCATAATTACATCCGATGAAAATATATATGCAAGTATATTTTCATAAAGATTGTAATTAAAAATTTCTTTCGTACAAACTGTTAATGATGAAAATATTTTAACGGGTGGGTAGCACCCGAGGAATATTTAGAATTCACATTAATAAGTACACTGTACATTCTTTGAATCTGATTCAACGGTCATCTATTATTTTACTCGCAACCACCGGTATTCGTATCCGCTCATCCCAGAATAACCATTCTCATTTCATATTCGGATTTTGACTTATCAGAATCCAACAAGTGGCATAATGAAGAAAACATTGGATATATTAAAATTGTTAGAAACACACGATTTAACTAATTGAAAATCTATTAAGGATTTCACGCTAACTGTTCCGGCTAACTGTTCCCAGCTAACTGATTAACATTTAATTTATCGCAATTTATATTCTCGCAATTTACATTCTCGCAATTTACATTTCCGCAATTTACATTCCCGCAATTTTAATTTCCGCACTGTACTACTGTCGGGACACATGTACGCAACACGTCGGATTAATTCTGAGACAACACCGGTGCATGGGTCATGATATACATTTATTTATTTTACGCACTTTATATAACGGGACACGTATACAAGGTTTCGATTTATCATATCGACCCATCTATATATATAGTTTGAGTTGTGATCAATACCGAGACCGGTACACGGGTCACGATATGTATTATTTAATTCGAATATTATAATATATATATATTATTTAACTATTGTATTATTGGACAATCGAACTAACAGACTGCTAACTATGGACAAGTAAAATGAATTAAAATATAGAATATAACATATGAAACTAAACAATTCTTCAAGTTTGCCACTTGATTTTATCTCAAACCTCATTCGTATCTTGACGATTACAATTCGTATTCAAATCCTTTCATGATTCTTGAAAACATTTCGATCGAGAAGTCGAAACCGCCGCGCCTCGTCTACCGAAGCAAAGATTTATACGCCGAAAAACTCTCGAAACCAAATTCATAAGTTTAACACATACTGTGTTGAATCCTCCGTCATTCATTAGCAAAACAACCCTACAATTCCTTTTCAAGAAGCTAATTCTGTCACAGCTCCACTTCGGCTTCTCAGTAAGACTACTCCTACTATAATCTCGAAATCTATACCTTGTTCTTTCGCCGTTACCACCGAAGAATCTTTTATAATTCACAACGTTATCAGCAGATGTACCAGCAGCTTGACATTCCTAGGACGGAATCCGCAAGTCGTATTTTGAAAATCTTGCAGAATTTCTTCATCTATACTTATGATATTATCTCTAAGAACTTCATACCCCGAATGTGAAGTTTCTGAAGAACGTCTTGAACTATGAAGTAGTTCTTGAAATACCGACGAAGCAACATGTTGTAAGACAGTCATAATGACCAAAACTTGATGATAAAAAGAGGAAGTGTTAGGAATGCTCGATAGAAAATTTGGTACTGAAAACCGGATTGAGCAAATCGTGAAGGAGACTCTGAACAAATTACAAGGACAAAACTTGTACATAAAAGAATCATGACAATTCCATAGCAAACACCTTGCTTCCGAATCTAAACCCTTACGGGTCAATCTTCATCATCATCCTTCGACATTAGAAATTCTAAAACATTATCATATCATTCATTATAAATATCCTCAATATTTCTGAAGATGTTTTCGAAGCTATCCTTATTTGAAATCATTCATTCCTCCGTAATATCTACGTTACAACGTAAAAGAAACTGTGTTAGTTTCTAAATTCTGAAACCTTCAGGTTAAAATAAGAATGTTCTGAAGCAGTGTTGAGAACTGATGCATAAATTAGTATAATATAATGAAACTTGATCAACTTCATTATATTACATTAAGTTATGATAAGTTTTTAACGAAATGTGATGATTCACAGTACCATCCTCATGTGCCATGTTACGCGGCTCTTACATTCTATACAATCTTCAAACATATTAGAACGTATCACCCTGATAGTTCTAATTTCCCAAAATATTCTGGTAATTTTTACTAATCAAAATCATACCATTACCATTTCTTTCTAAGAGCAATATCTATGTTCATTCTGAATCTCATACCTACGAAATTCGGATCATTATTCGCTTGGTTCGAGGACGGGAAGATATAAAACCTAACCACAACCTTGAAACTACAAACCGTGCATATCAATACGTATGGCAACGTAAAGGCACGGGAGAATTAAAGACATTATAATTTCAAGGAAAGGATAAAAGAAAATAGATTCTTCTGGTGATAGATGAAAAAGAAGAATGAAAGATATGAAAGTTAGAAATATAACAAGGATTAGAATGGGATGGAGCATTTTTAGTGAATGTCTTAAAGTAGAAACTAAAGAGAAAGAATAGAAGGTGTGGGCAGTAAGGAAAAGAAGGAGGTAAATTTATAGTGAGATGTTCGACAAAGAAATCAAAACAGATTGCTGCGTTAAATCAAAGAAGATCCTGATCGCCGCAAAGCCAAATCTTATTACATAAGATTTTTCTCGAAACCCTTAAATTCCGGAAATCAATCATAATCATGTCATCGGTTACAACAATTCTATATTTACTCATTTCACTCCCTTTTAGCTTCGCTAGTACGCTTCACATAATCGAAATGTTTTATCTATATCTAATAATGATAAAACTTTGTTATCACTACATATTCGTCATGAAAGCATTCCTATTGTTATCCATAACGACCTCTAACAAATTTCGGGACGAAATTTCTTTAACGGGTGGGTACTGTAACGACCCGGAAATTTCCGACCAAATTTAAACTCTAATCTCTATATGTTTCCGACACGATAAGCAAAAACCCTAATGTTGAGTTTAGAAAGTCTGAAATCTATATTGGAATGATTAGTTACCTTTGACCAAGCCTGACGATTCACGAACATTATGTGTATGTATGATATATATTTATTAACTGATAACGTTAACAAGATATTAGATATGTAATATCAGGTTTCGATATAAGATTACTATAATTATCGACAAGTGTAAAAGATAATATAAATTTTATAAATATCTGAAACTGTCTTTGTCAAATTATTAACGAGTCATTTTAATAAAATAAAGATTTTTAATAAGCACCAAAAGACTACAACATTTCATCACATGATTTTAAGTTAAAACTTTGGAAATCACTAAACCTGCGCACTTGCACGAGAAAAATCATAACTAATTCATTCGGACTCGAAAAAGGGTGATCTTGGTGTCCAAACGACCGTAACTCAAAAATCTACAACTTTTGTGACTATACCTTACACGAATCGTGTACCCATCTACACGAATCGTGTAATGTTTTGCCAAAATAAAGTGGGTAGGTACGAAAATTTCTTTAAAAAGGCTTGTACGTTTCATTTTTTTTTTCATTTTTCATCAAACACCAACACACACACATATATTTATTACTCCGTATACTCACATAAATAAATAAATTAAAAATATTATTATTATTACTAATCAAGATTACTAAGATTATTAGTATCAATATTCATATTACTAGTATTAGTATTATTTTTGAGGGAAATTATCAGTGTTATTTCTAAAATTTATACAAAAATCCTATGATGGGGTTCCGCCCAAGTGTTCCAAAACTAATTTCATGAGTGGGATAATATTAAGAAGATTATGGGTCATAGCTGTGGAAGTTATGGGTATGGATCGGGGGTTTTGCTCGTGAGACAAACTAGTGTTTATCATCTCCGTTGTGTCTAAATAATATCCTGCAATATTGAATCTCAATATTGATACGTGAGCACTCTAAACTTAACTTTTATTTACTTTTAGTGTATCCTTGACTAGTGCTCGAGAAATTAGGATCGTGTATATTTTTATATCAATTTTTTTTTGTTAAAATATATTTTTAGGATAGAATCTGAATTAGTTACTCTTGTGATTGAAATAAGGTATATGAATAATATGTTTTTGGAAAGGTGGCGAAAAACTATAAACTTTTCATTTAGATGTCGAATGAATTCGACGGACAGATTTGAAGTTATAGCCAATTGAACTTTCGTACAAATTATTAAAAATGAATATTTTTATGTTACGTCGTTGTTAAAATTGTTGTTATTATTATAAACACTACCATCGAGGTTATTAAAATTTTTAGTAACTAATATTTTTACAACAAATGTAAAATTATTATTTTAATTATTATTATTATTAAAACTATTAATTATTATCTTTATTAAAAATATTATTTTAAAAACAATTAATAATTTTGTCAAAAATTGTCAAAATATTACTTTAACTATTATAATCAACAAAATTATAAATTTATCATTTTTGTTATTGTTATTAAATTATTATTATGAAAATTATCAATTTATTAATAAAATTATCATTTTAAGGAAATATTATTATTATAAAATATTAATTCATCAATTTGATATATTTTTGTATATAAAATATTATTTATTAACAAGTATTGTTATTTACTATAAATAAATTTTGTTAAATATTTAAAATATAAAATGACTATATTTATTCAGGTATAAATTTTTGGAGTCCATTTTGAGTCAAATGAATTTCTGTTAACTTTTACAAATTAGTCTCGAGCATTAGGATTGGTACACTAGAAATTGACTTTAATCGTTATTTAGATATTAATCGATATAAAATTATATAATTAATTAGGTTCGTGAATCGAAGGCCAACCTTATAAGTTATCAATGATGTTATATGTATTTTTACTACAAAATACAATTGGTGAGTTTCATTTGCTCCCTTTTTAATTGCTTTTGCAATATATATTTTTGGGACTGAGAATACATGCGATGCTTTTATAAATGTTTACGAAATAGACACAAGTACTTAAAATACATTCTACGTTGAGTTGTACCACTTGCATACTTCCCTGTAGCTTGGTAACTAATATTTACAGCTGTATTGTAAACGCGAATCCTGTTGATAGATCTATCGGGCCTGACAACCCCAACCGGACTGGACGACCAGTATTCAACGGTTGCACAGTACTTCGTTAAAGCGACTACACTTTGGTACAGTGTAGTAAGATTATATATATTAAAGGGAATATGCGACGTGATTAAATGTTAAGTATGGTTACCAAGTGCTCAACCACTTAGAATGCTTTTATACACTTGCGAGTGTACAGATATTTATAACTATGAAATCTTGTGGTCTATTGAAACTTTTGATAACTGTTGTTGCGATAAACTTATGAACTCACCAACCTTTTGGTTGACACTTTTAAGCATGTTTATTCTCAGGTACGAATTAAGTCTTCCGCTGTGCATTAGCTCATATAAAGGATACTAGTTGGGACCATTTAAGTCATGATACAAGAACGTTGCATTCGAGTCATTGAAGATCATTAAGAGCTAAAATTTAGTTATTTGAATTTTGGGAAATGTTAGACGAACATGTCAATTTTGATGTAATGGTAGATTGTCTTTTTAAGAATAAATGCAACGTTTGTAAAATGTATCATATAGAGGTCAAATACCTCGCGATGTTATCAACTATTATAATTCGTTTGTAATCGATATGGACGTTGTCCGAATGGATTAGGAACGGATCGTTATAAGCTCACACTGACATGCATCTAATGCGCGGTCAACTTCTCTCAACCAATTTAAAGTCACGGTAGGATTAACACTTCCTGAATACTCCGGTGGTTTACAATCCATAAACTTCTTGAAGCTACACTTTTTCTGAGGCTCGAATCGTGGTTGTTGAAACATCGGAAATTGACTCGGGTACATCACAGGGGTTTGGTTCGGGTAATTGAACTGTGGTTGAAACTGGAATGATGGTTGCGTTTGAACTTGTGGTTGTGTTTATGGTGGCACATTTCCCAAGGATGCAGACATGTACTGCGGTGTTGGGAAACCTAGAGGTGCAGACAGAATGCATATCGTTGGAGCAACATTAGTTTGAACTGATTGTGACTGTCGTTGTTCTTCCCTCAAATCTTGTAACTCACTTTGCAACTGATAAATGTATTCATGTTGATCTTCCCTGGTATCATGTTCCGTAGATGGTGCTCTGAATATTCTGGGAGTCGTAGGGGCATTCTCAAGGGCATTTTAGTCAGCCATATATGTCTGATCACAACATCTCACAAAAGCTTAGTTAATAATTCGTTAGTGCCTATCAACTACCACAATATTAACAAGCATATTTAGCTCATTCACTAAGCCCTTCCCCCACTTGTATGTTTGACACAACTTAAGTCTAGATTTGGGAACATGACATTCATTAAAATGTACATGCTGCCAAACTTAAGCTCTGATACCAACTTGTAACACCGTACTTTTTTTTTAAACATAGCGAAAAGCAAACCTACATATTTTATTACAAAACGTATTAATATTATACAACATACGTTTATTCCAGTGTTACTTAAAACATACAACAATATTATTTTTATTACAAAACATCAGAGTGTAAGCGTGTCAAACATCACTAGCCCACAAACGACTTCTCCTGTCCTGAGCATAAAAGCACCAAACCTACAGGGGAGAAGATGTGGGGGATTAGCACGAAGCTAAGTGAATGAGATATCCAGACAGATATCACTAAATAGTCTCAAGCCCAGCATTAATCTAAACACATACATCACGTATCTCAAGAGGACCGGTGACCTGTACGGGGTCCTCAACTACTAGCTGATCGGGCTAGGACTTACCGATAGTCCCTGCTACTGACTCTCTCGCATAGTCCTCTTGACGCAACGAACGCATCATTTGAACTATACTACATAGATAGTAGCAACCGAACCCAACCTACCCGGTCAAGGTTGACCTCTTCCACCTACCCGGTCAAAGGTGATCACTTGTGCACATATAACCACTTAACCATATTCACAGAGTATATGTCACACCCCAAAAATGGACCAGGGGTAATTGTGACCAATAATATCATAACACAGTTGTATAAACGAGAACGACTCTTAAAATAAAACCTTTGTTAATAAAATAGCGGAAGCAGTAATAAATGTTTACATTATTATTAAAATGTAAAATAAATATTTATGAACTAAAATATAATATGCGATGTGGTCTTCATGCAAGCATCAAATCTATCATCACAAAGTTGCAAACAGCTAGCTCAATCATCACCTGAGACAAAACATGCTTAAAGTGTCAACCAAAAAGGTTGAGTGAAATTCACAGGTTTATAAATAATATCCAAAGTTTTAGACCACAAGATTTAGTTTAAAGTTCATCAATATAGATATATCAATCTAAAAGTGTTGCTGCAGTTTGTAATATCGCTACTAAACAAGTTTACCCTATGACATCTTGTACTGTCAGTGTCGTGGAATCATTATTATGTAACCAAAGACCAACGGTTGAATAGTTAGAGTCGTTACTCTCAATAGGCCTACTCACAATAATTAAGTTTGCATTTAAACGTAGCAATTGATGATATTACGGTAGGGATTTATCATGAATCAAAGCATGGAAGCATAGTTAACAATTTAGTACTTATGTCTAAGCGTAAAACAGTTATAAAGCAAGCATGTATCTCACCCCAAAAGTTATAAAAACAGTTATGAAACAGTAAAAAGTGGGGCTATGAAGTTCAACTTAGTAGCAAGTAAGTTATTCCACGCAAAGAAGAATGAATGGAGTAAGTGATCGGAGATCTTAACCTAGAGATATAATCTTTGATTAGCTAATGTCTAACAGACATAAAGTTTGTTTATTAATATAGCAACTATATTAACAGTGACGGTTTTCGAGAAAAGTTTCTATTTCTCAAAAGTTTCTATTTTTGGAAACCTACTATTTATGGAAAGCTTCCACTTATAGTAAGCTTCTAGTTTAAGAATGTTCGGGTTATAATCCTCAACAAAGACATTGTACAATCTCGCCCAAACTTCATTGCTAATATGCAAGTCACTCGAATGATCTATTGTTACCGAGCGGCCCAGGATCTCTTGACCAAAATCTAAGTCTTGGCATTCGAGATTCATAAGCGTCCCATAATGGTAACAAGGATCACCCTAGGCCACAAGTAGTGGTGATGTTTGTAGTCTTTGTACGCTATCTTTAATTATAACCTTCGCGTTATAGGTGTATACACACAACGAATTATTAATGTACTTAATAATGATAACATAACCTAAATATTATTTAATATTTAGTTATTATACCTTAGTATATCTTATATATATTAAATATAATTACCTTTAAATAAATACCTAAATTACTTCAAAAATAATTGTGTTTTATTAATCGAACATTATCCAAAAATGTCTAAATAATTAATTAAATATCTAAAAATTATATAAATAATTTTTATAGTCTTAGTTAATCATATAGATTAGTAGAAAAATTTAAGAAAATGTTTTTATTATATTTTTGTATTTATTTTTGTTTTTACCCTTATTTTATTCACAAAATAAGTTTAATTCTACATAATTACTAAATAAACCCAAAAAATTATTTTTATAATTTTTATAAGTTTCTATCAGTCTGATAACCTGTAGAAAAAATATTAAAAAAATATTTTTTTATTATTTTATATTTATTCTTAATTTACCTTTGAATTACATAATAGAGTTTAATTATATAATAATTACCAATTCGACCCAAGTAATTATTTTTATAATTTTCGAAGTCTTATACTAGTGTAATAATCTCAGGAAAAAAATTTATAAATATTTTTGGTCCAGTTTAATATTTTATTACAAATTTTACATAATTTTGTCTTTAATTAATAAGTAATTCGTAATTAAATATAAATAATATTCCAAAAATTTTAAAAATCATTTTCACATGTTCCTTAACAGTTTCAACTAATTTTTATACAATCCTTACTGATCTTATTATTTTATATCATTTATATCTATTTTATCTATATATATAGCGATTTTGATTAAAATATAGAAAATATATATAAAATAGTAAATAAATTTTGATTTCAATTCTAATATTCTTTTTATGTTAATTTAAAGTTATGAAAATATTTTTTCCAGTTGTTAAGTACATATACTAATTTTTATTGATTTATAGTATATATATACTAACCGAAACAAAAATAAAAAATAAATATATAGCACAACATATAAATTAATATTTCGACTTTAATAACTTATATGTGATTAATAGAATCTGTAAAAAGTATTTTTACTAATTTTAATGATCTATAACTATTTAATCTGATTTATACATTATTTTATGTAAACCGAAAGAAAAAATGAAATAAAAAGAAGGAAAAGAAAGTACCTTAAATTTCTTCAAAATTTGGAGAGAAAGATTTAGGGGTTGTGTGAAAAATATATGAGTTTTAGGTTGGTATTTATAGGTAAAAATGGTTGGTGAAAAAAAAATAAAAAAAATTCAAGGATGCCAATTTTGACAAAATTGAAAAAAATGTGGAAAATGTTTTTGATAAGATTATTTTTGAAAAAAAATCAAGAAAAGTATTAGTCAAATTTCATGGGCTTGAATTGTATTAAAAAAATCTTACTTTTTTTTATTAGCTACAAATATAAATATAAATACTAATTAAAATAACTTATCATTTAATTAATAATTATTTTACATATAGTTATATATATAGTACTCATTAACATTAATATTAACTAAAGTTATTTTACATAATATATATAAACTTTAGTTAACAAAACGTGTCGACTAAAAATAAATATTTAATCAACGTCGAATTTAATTATATATTACGTATGGATAACAACCCTATAGGCAAATTAGTCAATTTAAGTATGGAAATGTGAGGGTTGTTATAGTACCTCCCCGTTAAAGAAAACTTCATCCCGAAGTTTCAAGTAGACTTCTCGGATGCATCGGCGGTTGAGAAGAGGTGGGGATATTTTCGTTTCATTTGGTCTTCACGTTCTCAGGTATACTCGGGGCCACGTCGTGAATTCCAACGGATCTTTACAATGGAAATGTTGCTTTGTTTCAAGCGTTTAATCTCATGATCCATAACTTCTATAGGTTCTTCGATGAAGTGCATTTTATCATCAATGCGGAGATCATCCAAAGGAATAACAAGTGTGTCATCAGCAAGACACTTTTTCAGGTTCGAAATGTGAAATACGTCGTGTACACTACTAAGCTCAGCAGGTAGTTCTAATCGATACGCCACGGGACCAATTCTCTCAGTAATCTTGAAAGGTCCAACAAAATGCGGACTTAGTTTGCTTCGTTTACCTAAACGAATGACGCCTTTCCAAGGGGATACTTTCAACATGACTTTTATCACCAACTTGGAATTCCAAATCCTTTCGACGTTTATCAGCGTAGCTCTTCTATCTGCTACGAGAAGTTTCCAATCGTTTCTTAATCTGTACGATCTTTTCGGTAGTTTCATGTATGATTTCAGGACCAGTTAACTGTCTGTCCTATAGTTCATCCCAACATAGGGGTGATCTATATTTCCGTTCGTATAAGGCTTCAAGAGGTGCAACCTTAATACTTGAGTGGTAACTGTTGTTGTAAGAGAATTCAGTCAAGGGCAGATGTCTGTCCCAACCTATGCCGAAGTCAATAACATAAGCACGAAGCATATCTTCAAATGTTTGAATGGTTCGTTCAGTTTAGCCATCATTTTTCGGATGATACGCGGTACTCATGTCGAGTTGAGTTCCAAGAGCAGATTGTAAAGTTTTTCAGAATCTAGAAGTGAATCGACTATCGCGATCAGAAATGATAGAAATAGGGACTCCATGTCGTGAGACAATCTCTTTGATGTAAAGTTGTGACAATTTCTCCATCTTATCGATTTCCTTGATCGGTAAAAAGTGTGCAAATTTAGTAAATCGATCCACTATGACCCAAATAGTATCATTGCCACTAGAAGTCTTGGGCAATTTAGTAATAAAGTCCATAGTGATACATTCTCACTTCCACTATGGAATATCTGGCTGTTGAAGTAAATCGGACGGCTTTTGATGCCTGGCCTTAACTTTCAAACAAGTAAGACACTTGCTCACATATTCAGCAATATCAGATTTCAGATTAGGCCACCAATAAAACTCTTTCACATCATGATACATTTTACTAGAGCCTGGGTGAATAGAATACCTAGTCTTATGTGCTTCATCCAAGACTAGTTCTCGAAGATTTCCAAAGGTTGGGACCCAGATTCGGTTATTAAAATACAGTGTTCCGTTTCCCTTGAGTTCAAGTTGCTTTTCAAGACCTTTTAGTCCCTCGAGTTGGACATTTTCTTCTTTCAATGCTTCAAGTTGTGCTTCGCGGATTCGAGTTGTAAGATTAGTCTGAATAACCATGTTCAAAGCTCGGACTCGAATAAGTTTATTACGTTCCTTTCGACTAAGAGCATTGGCAACAACATTTCCCTTACCGGGATGGTACTTAAGCTCACAATCATAGTCGTTTAGTAGTTCAACCCATCACCGTTGCCTCATGTTTAGTTGTTTCTGATCGAAGATATGTTGAAGACTTTTATGATCGGTAAACACCGTGAATTTAATTCCGTAAAGGTAATGTCTCCATATCTTCAAAGCAAATACCACAGCTCCTAACTCCAGGTCATGTGTGGTATAATTCTTCTCATGTTTCTTAAGTTGTCTAGAAGGGTATGCAATAACTTTTTGATGTTGCATCAATACACAACCGAAACCTTGATTCGAGGCATCACAATAAACTGTGAAATCCTCGTTTCCTTCAGGTAAAGATAGAATCGGGGTTGTGGTCAATTTCTCCTTTAAAATTTTAATCGCAGATTCTTGTTCTTCAGACCATTCAAACTTCTTCCCTTTGTGAGTAGACTTAGTAAGAGGTTTCACCAGATAGAAAATCCTTTGATAGAACTTCGGTAATAACCAGCAAGTCCCAAAAATTGGTGAATATGCTTCGCATTCTTAGGCACTTCCCAGTTCTGAATAGCAGTGATTTTTGCTGGATCGACATGTATTCCTTCACTATTAACCACATGTCCGAGAAATTGAACTGTTCGTAACTAGAATTCACACTTGGAGAACTTGGCATACAGTTGTTCATTCTTTAGCAACTCTAAGATCAAACGTAAATGTCGCTCATGCTCTTGCTCGTTCTTGGAATAGATTAAGATATCATCGATGAAAACAATCACGAATTTGTCAAGATAAGGTTTGCATACACGGTTCATAAGATCCATGAATACAGCAGGTGCGTTTGTTAAACCAAAAGGCATAACAAGAAATTTGTAATGTCCGTAACGAGTTTAGAAGGCAGTCTTGGGAACATCAGTTTCCTTGACTCTCAACTGATGATACCCTGACCTAAGATCAATCTTCGAATAGATACTTGACCCTTGCAGTTGGTCAAATAGGTCATCAATACGCAGAAGTGGATAACGGTTCTTGATAGTTAACTTGTTGAGTTCTCGGTAATCAATACACATTCTCAACGTGCCATCTTTCTTCTTAACAAAAAGAACAGGTGCTCCCCATGGAGATGAGCTAGGACGAATGAATCCTTTCCCTAAGAGTTCTTGTAGTTGGATGGATAATTCTTTCATTTCGGATGGAGCTAGTCGATATGGTGCCTTTGTAATAGGTGCAGCACCTGGAGTTAGATCGATTTGAAATTTGACTTGTCTTTGAGGTGGGAGACCAGGGAGTTCTTCAGGAAAAACATCAGGAAATTCTCTAACCACTGTAACATCTTCAATTCGTTTCTCTTCCAGTTCGACTTTCTTAACATTAGCTAAGATGGCTTGATACCCCTTCATCAGGTATTTACGGGTTTTTATACAAGAGATGATATTAAGTTTAGAACCACTCTTTTCTCCTTGTATGATTAGGGTTTCACCATTCTCAAGAGGAATATTAATGGTTTTATCATAACACATGATTGCAGCTCTCAACGGGGTTAGCCAATCCATCCCTACGACTACATCAAAGCTTCCTAATTCGACTGGCAGTAAGTTGATCTTAAAGTTTTTGTCGACTAGAATCAGATCACAATTTTTATAAATGTTGTCTACTTTCATAACCTTACCGTTTGTTACTTCTACAAGGCGCTTGATTTCTAAGGCTTGTGGTTTTTCAGTGAATAAGGAACAAAATTTAGTAGACACATAACTTCTATTAGCACCGGAATTGAATAAAACAGTAGCATAGCAATTGTTAACAAGGAACGTACTGAAATGTCCCGTTCTTATTGATTAAAAACGTTCCATATTAATTGATTTCGTTGCGAGGTTTTGACCTCTATATGAGACGTTTTTCAAAGACTGCATTCATTTTAAAACAAACCATAACCTTTATTTCATAAATAAAGGTTTAAAAACCTTTACGTAGATTATCAAATAATGATAATCTAAAATATCCTGTTTACACACGACCATTACATAATGGTTTACAATAAAAATATGTTACATCGAAATCAGTTTCTTGAATGCAGTTTTTACACAATATCATACAAACATGGACTCCAAATCTTGTCCTTATTTTAGTATGCAACAGGGGAAGCTCTTAATATTCACCTGAGAATAAACATGCTTTAAACGTCAACAAAAATGTTGGTGAGTTATAGGTTTAACCTATATATATCAAATCGTAACAATAGACCACAAGATTTCATATTTCAATACACATCCCATACATAGAGATAAAAATCATTCATATGGTGAACACCTGGTAACCAACATTAACAAGATGCATATATAAGAATATCCCCATCATTCCGGGACACCCTTCGGATATGATATAAATTTCGAAGTACTAAAGCATCCGGTACTTTGGATGGGGTTTGTTAGGCCCAATAGATCTATCTTTAGGATTCGCGTCAATTAGGGTGTCTGTTCCCTAATTCTTAGATTACCAGACTTAATAAAAAAGGGCATATTCGATTTCGATAATTCAACCATAGAATGTAGTTTCACGTACTTGTGTCTATTTTGTAAATCATTTATAAAACCTGCATGTATTCTCATCCCAAAAATATTAGATTTTAAAAGTGGAACTATAACTCACTTTCACAGATTTTTACTTCGTCGGGAAGTAAGACTTGGCCACTGGTTGATTCACGAACCTATAACAATATATACATATATATCAAAGTATGTTCAAAATATATTTACAACACTTTTAATATATTTTGATGTTTTAAGTTTATTAAGTCAGCTGTCCTCGTTAGTAACCTACAACTAGTTGTCCACAGTTAGATATACAAAAATAAATCGAAAAATATTATCTTGAATCAATCCACGACCCAGTGTATACGTATCTCGGTATTGATCACAACTCAAACTATACATATTTTGGAATCAACCTCAACCCTGTATAGCTAACTCCAACATTCACATATAGAGTGTCTA
This sequence comes from Rutidosis leptorrhynchoides, assembly GCF_046630445.1. Taxonomy (NCBI): domain Eukaryota; kingdom Viridiplantae; phylum Streptophyta; class Magnoliopsida; order Asterales; family Asteraceae; genus Rutidosis; species Rutidosis leptorrhynchoides. Next base: position 503,350,033 of record NC_092333.1, on the reverse strand, counting down.
TGGTTGTTCCGAAATATATATAGATGTGTCGACATGATAGATCGAAACATTGTATACGTGTCTATGGTATCTCAAGATTACATAATATACAATACAAGTTGATTAAGTTATGGTTGGAATAGATTTGTTACCAATTTTCACGTAGCTAAAATGAGAAAAATTATCCAATCTTGTTTTACCCATAACTTCTTCATTTTAAATCCGTTTTGAGTGAATCAAATTGCTATGATTTCATATTGAACTCTATTTTATGAATCTAAACATAAAAAGTATAGGTTTATAGTCGGAAAAATAAGTTACAAGTCGTTTTTGTAAAGGTAGTCATTTCAGTCGAAAGAACGACGTCTAGATGACCATTTTAGAAAACATACTTCCACTTTGAGTTTAACCATAATTTTTGGATATAGTTTCATGTTCATAATAAAATTCATTTTCTCAGAATAACAACTTTTAAATCAAAGTTTATCATAGTTTTTAATTAACTAACCCAAAACAGCCCGCGGTGTTACTACGACGGCGTAAATCCGGTTTTACGGTGTTTTTCGTGTTTCCGGGTTTTAAATCATTAAGTTAGCATATCATATAGATATAGAACATGTGTTTAGTTAATTTTAAAAGTCAAGTTAGAAGGATTAACTTTTGTTTGCGAACAAGTTTAGAATTAACTAAACTATGTTCTAGTGATTACGAGTTTAAACCTTCGAATAAGATAGTTTTATATATATGAATCGAATGATGTTATGAACATCATTACTACCTAAAGTTTAGTAGGTAAACCTACTGGAAGTGACAAGAAATGATCTAGCTTCAAAGGATCTTGGATGGCTTGAAAGTTCTTGAAGTAGGATCATGACACAAAAACAAGTTCAAGTAAGATTTTTACTCGAATTAAGATAGTTTATAGTTATAGAAATTGAATCAAAGTTTGAATATGAATATTACCTTGAATAAGAAAGATAACCTACTGTATATAACAAAGGTTTCTTGATCTTAGATGATTACTTGGAATGGATTAGAAAGCTTGGAAGTAAATTAGTAAACTTGAAGGGATTTTTGAAGTGTTCTTGAAGTGTTCTTCCTATGATGATTATAGCTTGATTCTTGAAGTGATTTTTGATGAAGATGATGATTAACTACTGGAAAAATACGTTCATAATAGTGTGTGTGTGTGTGTGTGTGTGTGTTGAGAGAGAATTAGAAAGAGAATTGGAAGTGAAATGGAGTGAATGATGAGTGGTAATTGGTGAATGGTGAGTGGGGTTAAAAGGAGTTCTAGTTAGTTGACTAGCTCATGGTAGAAGTTAAAATTGATTAGTCATACATGACATAGTCAAGAGTGGAATCCCATGCTAGTTCCTATTGGTATATACCCATAGTAAGTACGTTTTGAAGCTGTGTATAATACGGGTAAGAATACGACTAGAATTCTCGATGAAAGAAAAGAATGGGAAAGTAACTGTAACCATTTTCGTTAAGTATGAGTGTTTTGATATATGTCTTGAAGTCTTCCAAAAGTATTTTAATACATCTAAATACACTACATGTATATACATTTTAACTGAGTCGTTAAGTCATCGTTAGTCGTTACATGTAAGTGTTGTTTTGAAACCTTTAAGTTAACGATCTCAATTAATGTTGTTAACCCATTGTTTATTATATCTAATGAGATGTTAAATTATTATATTATCATGATATTATGATATATTAATATATCTTAATATGATATATATACATTTAAATTCTTGGGATTTAACAAGTTCATAAACACTAAAATCATATTAAGATTTATATTAAAGCGGAAGCATGTAACCCGATTTGAAACTTGTTTACTTTAACCAATTAAAATTAAATCCCAATAATAGATCATGTCATGAAATATACTTACAAACCAAAGTGGGTTTAGAGTTTTACCTCCTCAAGCTAGTTGAGGGTTACTACAAGATGATGAAGAAGATGATGATGAACAAGCTTCTTACTTGAAGCCTCAAGCTTGAAATACCCACAAGCAATAACCCCAACACCTTTGTAATTAGTTAGGATTTAAATGACACTAGAAATGAGCTTGTAAAAACCAAATTAAGACTTCCCTTTTGGCAATAAAAGGCCACGGTTTTCAGCTCAGCTCCAACAGAATTTTGTGTAGTTTTCTAGCTCTTTTGATATGTTTGAATGCATGTGTGTGTAGAATACTAAGTCCCCTTGGTCTTAGTTAAGCATGGGTAGCAAGTATTAAACAAATGCATGCTTATTCTAACTCCCATGCCACTCACATTGCCATAATATAATATACTTTTATAAAAAAAAACTGATTTTATAAAATCAGTTTTTATAAAACTTGATTTCATAAAATACATTTTATAAACTTGTATATATATTATTTGTTATGTATATTTTATAAAACCAATTTTATAAAATGTATCATAACTTAATCAATTATTTAACCTATAAATAATTAAATCCTTGTTATATAAGTTGTTCCATAACTTATATATAAACATATCAAGTAATATTATTTAAGAAACCTTTTCCTTAAAATTCAAGTGTCGCGTATTTAATCAATGATCCAATCGTTAAGATCAAATACGAATAAGGTGTCGGTAAGCTTGTTATTGGGTATGACCCGACTTGGATCAAAACATATTAGCCACATTAATTTAATATGTCTCTCGGGCATACGAAAAACCTTCAATCTCCCACTTGCACGAGAAACATAAGAAATTAATGCAAGTGACGGATACCACCTAACGACCGTCCATCACCCCCAATATGTTATGACTTTGTGCCATTCAATAACATCATCCCTTTCGAGTTCCCATCTCGAATATGAATAGGTGAATCTTTTCATTATATCCTTTCGTCCTAGATGTCATGTTAAATCCAAGAGACACAGAGTGATCACTCTCTTCTAGATTTAACTTTATCAGGCCTTAGACATCTGACTCTCAACGAATAAGAGGGACAAATTCCATCTTGACTACACACGTCCTAAATATATACCTTGTATTATACCTGAGCTCTTCCTTATGAACTACCATATTTCAGAATAGCGAAGGAACAAATCAAGGCACAATACTTGGTAAATATCTGAACCCAATATGTATCTCAGGTCAGAGGATACAATGATATTCGCCTTTACTCAAGACTACATGTGATCAACCACAAAGGCTCCATTTAGTAAATCTTGAGAGCGGGTCTTCCAATATTTGTATCCAACAAATATCTATGAACCTTGGTTGCAACCTTGCCCCACATTCATCCCGTGAATGTATACCAATCCAAGTTCATAATAGTCTAAACCTCACATTTGCTCCCACAAATGTGATCGACTACGGAATTTAGAATAATTACTTATTCATGGATAAAATATGCAAAATAGGAACATAACTCAAAATAAATTAATACCATAATTATATTAATGAGTTTGAACAATTTCGTTCCTTTACAATACTTAAAACAGATCATGACCAATCACTAGAATATCGAAGCCCTAATGCACAAACATGTCCGGCATGTTTTGATCCATGTAAGAGCTTCGTGAGAGGATCCGCTATATTAAGATCTGTGTGAACTTTGTGAATACATATCTTTCCCTTTTCAACTTCATCCCTTATGTAGTTGAATCTCCGCTCAATGTGATGGGTCTTTTGATGAGCACGAGGTTCTTTGATTTGAGCAATCGCACCCTCGTTGTCACAAAAGATCTCAAGAGGGTCCTGAATGGAAGGGACTACTCCTAAGTCGTCGATGAATTTCTTCATCCATGCAGCTTCCTGAGCTGCCAATGAGGCGGCAATGTACTCAGACTCTGTAGTGGATAATGCAACAACATCCTGTTTTGAACTCTTCCAAGAGACCGCACCACCATTTAATGTGAAGACATAACCGGACTGTGATCGAGAATCATCTCGATCAGTTTGGAAACTCACGTCCACGTAACCTTTTACAGCGAGTTCCTCCTCACCAGACCCATATATTAGAAACATATCCTTAGTTCTCCTAAGGTATTTCAATATACTTTTGACAATCCAATGACTGTTGCCTGGGTTATTCTGGTATCTACTTGTCAGGCTTAGAGCGCATGACACATCCGGTCTCATGCATATCATTGCATACATGATTGACCCAATAGCAGATGCATATGGGACTTTCTTCATTCTCTCCTGTTCATCTTTCGTGGTGGGGCACTGAGATGAACTAAGGAGCGTTCCTCTTTGAATAGGTACCAAACCTTTCTTAGAGTTCTCCATCTTGAACCTTTTCAAGATTTTTTCAATGTATGCACTTTGATTCAAACCTATCAGTTTCTTGGATCTATTCCTGTAGATCCCAATCCCCAAAACGTATTGTGCTTCTCCAAGATCCTTAATGGAGAAACATTCACTTAGCCAAGTTTTAACTCCTTGCATTGCCGGAATATCATCTCCAAATAACAATATATCATCCACATATAGTACAAGGAACATGATAGTGCTCCCACTAGCTTTCTTGTATACACAAGCTTCATCACCATTTTTAATGAAGCCAAACTTCTTGGCCTCCTCATTAAAACGATGATTCCACATTCTAGATGCTTGTTTCAATCCGTAGATTGACTTCTTTAACTTGCATACCTTTTTAGGATATTTCGGATCAACAAAACCTTCAGGCTGAACCATATAGATATCTTCCTCAAGATGTCCATTTAGGAAAGCGGTCTTGACATCCATTTGCCATATTTCATAATCATAATGAGCAGCAATGGCAAGTAATATCCTAATAGACTTTAGCATTGCCACAGGCGAAAAAGTTTCATCATAGTCAACCCCTTGAGTTTGAGTGAAACCTTTTGCTACAAGTCTAGCTTTATATGTATCCAAGTTCCCATGTATGTCGGTTTTCATTTTGAAAAGCCATTTACAATCAACTAGCCTCGAGCCTGCAGGTTGTGCAACAAGTTCCCAAACTTGGTTGTCATACATGGATTGCATCTCAGCGTTCATGGCTTCCTGCCATTTATCTTTATCAGTCCTTGATAAAGCATCTTGGTAGTTTGTTGGTCCATCCAAATCAACCACATAGCAACCATCCATGAGAAACCCATATCTCTCAGGAGGATTACTAATCCTACCAGATCTGCGAACGTCTCGTGTATTTTGATCATCCATTTGATCATTCTCAACATTTTCATGTTGAGTGCTAGTGTCAACCAATTGTGTATCATCTACTTGATCTTGAACCTCTTCAAGATCTATCTTCCTTTCACTATTTTCTTCCATTAGGAACTTAGTTTCAAGGAATTCAGCCTTTCGAGCAACAAATACATTTTGCTCGGTTGGATCATAGAAATAGTATCCCATATCATCCTTGGGATATCCTATGAAGATACACTTTGTGGATCGAGCATTCAACTTATTAGGGACGTAACACTTAGGATAAGCTTCACATCCCCAAACCTTTAAGTATGATAGAGATGGAGGTTTTCCAAACCACATCTCATGAGGTGTTCGTTCCACTTTCTTGGTTGGGGCCATATTTAAAATACGAGCCGCAGAGCATAGACAATAACCCCAAAATGATAGAGGTAACGAACTTCTAGCCATCATAGATCGAACCATATCCATTAGGGTTCGGTTCCTCCTTTCGGACACACCATTAAGTTGTGGTGTCCCGGGTGGAGTAAGTTGCGAGATAATCCCACAACTTCTAAGATGATCTTGGAAAGCATCGCTTAGGTATTCACCTCCTCTATCGGTACGAAGTACCTTGATTGTCTTATTGAGTTGATTTTGTACTTCGCTTTGATATTCTTTGAATGCTTCAAAAGTTTCGTCCTTATGTCTTTACAAGTAGACATATCCAAAACGACTGAAGTCATCAATGAAAGTAACGAAGTATCTTTCACCATTCCTAGCTATGGGCTTAAAGGGTCCACATACATCCGAATGTATTAATCCCAATAAGTCCTTAGCCCTTTCATAGGTCCCTTTGAAAGGTGCTTTATTCATCTTGCCTTGTAAACAAGATTCACATACATCAAACGAGTCCATCTCATTTGATTTCAAAAGTCCATTCTTTTGAAGTGTATGCATTCGGTTCTTGTTTATGTGACCAAGGCGACAATGCCATAAATAGGAATCACTCAAATCCCTTTTGAGTTTCTTGGTGCTAGTATGGTATATAGAGCTCGATGATGCGTCATCATGAACCAATTCATAAATTCCATTTGAAGGCGAAGCCTTGAAATAGAATACATTATCTTTAGAAACATGAATATCATCATCAATAAAATTAACAATGTAACCACATTGTTTTAAGCGAGAAATAGAAATAATGTTTCTACACAAATCCGGAGCATACAAAACATTTTCTAAAATAAGTTCCAATGTAACGACCCATCAAAATCGCTATTGACGCGGCACGTTAATCATTGATTCCACAGTGAGGTTTTGACCTCTATATGATACGTTTTGATAAAATATTGCATTCATTAAAATAAGTGACTTTCTAAACATAGAAAGTTATAAACATGTGGGCGAGTGCTTAGGTATAAGCAAAACCCCGAAATACATAAGTCTTTAATTTACAGGTTGACATCACAGTCCAATTATTTATTACACAACGCAGTTTTATTTTGAATGCAATAAACTTTGTACAAAGCATGAGAGACTCCATGCAGGCAACAAGCACATCACAGCGGAAGCATTCTAAGGACCTGAGAATGAAACATGCTAAAAAGTCAACACGAATGTTGGTGAGTTATTTGTTTAATTGCTCGAGTCATAAACATATATAAAGATAGACCACAAGATTTCATCAAAAGTTTATCAATAGATTCTACGTAACAGAGCACCCTGGTAACTAAACTTAACGCTATAGTGATAATTACCCCATTCGTTTTAATACACGCAAACCAACGTGTCTTAAACTCAAATAACATACGTCCGTTAAAAGGCTAGCGCTCTAGCTCGGACGGGGATGTCAAGCCCTATGGATCCATATACAATTATTCGCGCCCACCAGTCCATATCCTATGTACTGGCAGCTACTAGTTACCAAAGCTAAGGGATTTCCGGTTTAACTCAGTGTAGAATTTAGTATGTACTTGTGTCTTATCGCGTTTAAAATAAATTGCATGTATTCTCAGCCCAAAAATATTTAAAGTATTTAAAAAGGGATCTATAACTCACAGTTCAATATTGCGATTCAATATTGTAGGCAAATTGCGTAGACGTAATGATGGTAGATGACTGTATGGTTGGCCTTGGATTCAAGAACAATACCCCGAATAATACCTAATATTTCCTTAGCTTAAAGCGGTTTGAAACCCGAATTAAAAACACCCTCGTATATACCTTATTATTATTAAACTTAAATTTAAAATTATAATTATAATATAAATATAAATATTGAGATTAATGTGATAGAGTTCGTCGAACAAACTGCGTATTTATATTACTTTTCGATTTACTGTAGCTCATGCGATCGCATGAGTTTTCAGTGTTTTTGCCATGCGATCGCATGGCCGCCTTTTCTGTTTTTGTTTGCTAGTTCGTCGACATCAAATAGTATTTTACTGTAGCAAATAGTGTTTACTGTAGCAAATAGTGTTTTACTGTAGCAAATAGTGTTTTACTGTAGCAAATAGTGTTTACTGTAGCAAGTCGTTTTCACTGTAGCACTGTAGCAAAATACGGTTTCACTGTAGCAAATAGTGTTTTACTGTAGCAAAGTCATTTTTACTGTAGCAATTAATGTTTTACTTCGTTTTTACTTGTACATCTTATAATATATATATATATATATATATATATATACATACATATATGTATATTTACATAATATTAAATCATAAAGAGAATTGGTTTAAATTAGTCGAAATTTTTCGGGTCATCACAGTACCTCCCCGTTAAAGAAAATTTCGTCCCGAAATTTTGAGTAGTACCTGTTTCATGAGCGATATCAGTGAACAAATGTGGATACTTTTGCTTCATTTGATCTTCACGTTCCCAAGTAAACTCGGGTCCTCGTCTTGCGTTCCAACGAACCCTAACTATCGGTATTTTGCTTTGTTTTAATTGTTTGACCTCACTGTCCATGATTTCAACAGGTTCTTCGATAAAATGGAGTTTATCATTGATTCGTATTTCGTCAAGAGGAATTACGACATCCTCTTCAGCTAAACATTTCTTCAAATTTGACACGTGAAATGTGTCGTGAACACTACTAAGTTCTTGTGGTAGCCTTAATCGATAAGCAACTGCTCCAATTCTTTCGGTGATTTCAAAGGGTCCTACGTACCTAGGACTTAGCTTTCCTCGTTTACCGAATCGTACAACGCCTTTCCAGGGTGACACTTTCAACATGACTTTGTCGCCCACTTGAAATTCTAGCGGTTTTCTTCTTACATCAGCATAACTCTTTTGGCGACTCATGGCCGTTTTCAATCGCTGTTGTATTTGAATGATCTTTTCGGTGGTTTCGTGAATAATTTCTGGTCCAGTAAGTTGTCTTTCTCCTACTTCACTCCAACAGATAGGAGATCTGCACTTTCTACCGTAAAGTGCTTCAAATGGCGATGCGTTGATGCTCGTATGATAGCTGTTATTGTATGAAAATTCTGCCAACGGTAAGTGTCGATCCCAACTGGTTCCAAAGTCAATCACGCATGCCCGTAACATGTCTTCCAATGTTTGTATTGTTCTTTCACTTTGACCATCTGTCTGTGGGTGATAAGCGGTGCTCATATCTAATCGAGTTCCCAATGCTTTTTGTAATGACTGCCAGAAACGTGATGTGAATCGGGTGTCACGATCAGATATGATAGAGATGGGTACACCATGCTTGGAAACTACTTCCTTCAAATATAGGCGTGCTAATTTCTCCATACTGTCTGTCTCCTTTATTGGTAGAAAGTGAGCTGATTTAGTTAGACGATCAACTATCACCCAAATAGTATCATGACTACTTGCAGTCCTTGGCAATTTCGTAATGAAATCCATGGTTATTCTTTCCCATTTCCACTACGGAATTTCTGGTTGTTGCAGTAATCCTGACGGCTTTTGGTGCTCAGCTTTGACCTTTGCACACGTTAAACATTTGCTTACATAAGTAGCAATTTCTGTTTTCATATTAGGCCACCAATAAAACTTCTTGAGATCGTGGTACATTTTTCCGTTTCCTGGGTGAATTGAGTACCTCGTTTTGTGTGCTTCATCCAGTACTAGTTGCCTTAGGTTACCATGTTTTGGTACCCATATCCTACCAGCAAAATACAGGGTTCCATCGGCTTTTTCTTCAAGTTGTTTTTCTAACCCTTTGCTTATTTCGCCTTTTTCGTTTTCTTCTTTTAAAGCCTCTAACTGTGCTGCTTGAATTTGCTTTGTGAGATCAGTACGAATTGTAATATTCAAAGCTCGGACCCTAAGAGGTTTTACTCTTTCTTTTCGACTTAGGGCATCAGCTACAACATTAGCCTTTCCGGGGTGGTAACGGATTTCACAATCGTAATCGTTTAACAACTCTACCCAGCGACGTTGTCTCATATTGAGTTGTTTTTGATCAAAAATATGCTGAAGACTCTTATGGTCGGTGTACACTGTACACTTGGTGCCATATAGATAGTGTCTCCATATTTTGAGTGCAAAAACTACAGCTCCAAGTTCCAAATCGTGTGTCGTATAGTTCTTTTCATGAATTTTTAGTTGTCGTGAGGCATATGCGATAACTTTTGTGCGTTGCATTAATACACATCCTAAACCTTGGCGCGAAGCGTCACAATAGATCACGAAATCATCATTTCCTTCTGGTAATGACAAAATGGGTGCAGACGTTAACTTCTTCTTTAATAACTGGAATGAGGATTCCTGTTCCGTGGACCAATCATACTTCTTTCCCTTTTGAGTCAATGCAGTTAAGGGTTTGGCGATTCTAGAGAAATCTTGAATGAATCTTCGGTAGTAACCAGCAAGACCTAAAAATTGGCGGATTTGTGTTGGAGTCTTCGGGGTTTCCCATTTACTAATGGCTTCGATCTTGGCGGGGTCAACTTTAATTCCATGTTTACTGACAACATGGCCCAAAAATTGTACTTCTTGTAACCAGAAATCACACTTCGAAAATTTTGCGTACAATTCTTCTTTCTTGAGTATCTCTAGTACCAGTCTTAAGTGTTGCTCATGTTCTTCCTTGTTCTTCGAGTAAATCAATATGTCGTCGATAAAAACAATGACAAATTTGTCTAAATACGGCCTACAGATGGGATTCATTAGATCCATGAATACTGCTGGAGCATTAGTCAATCCAAAAGGCATGACTAAAAATTCATAGTGACCGTAACGGGTTCTGAACGCTGTTTTAGGAACATCTTCTTCCTTCACTCTCAGCTGATGATATCCGGAGCGTAGATCAATCTTAGAATAAACACTTGATCCTTGCAATTGATCAAACAAATCATCAATCCTCGGTAATGGGTACCGATTCTTGATCGTTAATTTATTTAATTCTCGGTAATCTATGCACATTCTCATAGATCCATCCTTCTTCTTGACGAACAGAATAGGAGCACCCCAAGGTGAAAAACTAGGACGAATAAATCCACGGTCCGATAATTCTTGCAACTGGTCTTGTAATTCTTGCATTTCTGAAGGTGCAAGTCTATATGGAGATCGGGCTACAGGTGCAGCTCCTGGTATGAGATCAATCTGGAATTCTACACATCTGAGTGGAGGTAGCCCCGGTAATTCTTTTGGAAATACTCCGGGATATTCTCTTACAACCGGCATGTCATCAATGCTTCTTTCTTCAGTATCGATCTTCTTTACGTGTGCCAGAATAGCATAACAACCTTTTCTTATAAGTTTCTGGGCCTTCATGCAGCTGATAAAGTTCAGTTTTGAGTTGCTCTTCTCCCCATAAATCATTAATGACGTTTCATCCTTACGAGGGATGCGGATTGCTTTCTCAGCGCAAACAACTTCCGCTCTTGTTTTGGACATCCAGTCCATGCCAACGATTACGTCAAAACTTCCTAGTTCTACAGGTATCAAATCGATTTTGAAGGTTTCACCAGCGAGATTCATTTAGCAACCATGGCAAATTTTATCGGCTTTTATCAGTTTACCATTAGCTAATTCAATAGTATATTTATCGTCTAGAGGTAATGATGCACATTTTAGTTTAAAACTAAAGTCTTTACACATATAACTTCTATCAGCACCCGTATCAAACATAATAGAAGCTAGTTGATTATTAACGGTAAACGTACCCGTGACAAGATTAGGATCCTCACGTGCTTTACTGGCACTAACATTAAATGCCCTCCCACGTGCGGGTTCTTTGTTCTTCTCCTTATCAGGGCATTGATTTATAAAGTAACCAGACTTCCCGCATCCATAACATTTCTTGACATCGGTCAATTTTGTCTTTACTTCAGAAACGGTGGCATAACAATCTTTCGCCACATGTCCTTTCTTGTTGCACTTATCACAGACCACTTGGCAATATCCTGCATGATGTGTGTAACACCTTTTGCAGAACGGATGAGGTCCCTTATAGTTAGGACTTGCAGTTGCCCCATCTTGTTTACCTTTAAAAGTTTCTTGTTTCTTCAGGTGAGTACTTTTGCCCTTATAGTCTTCCCATTTCCTCTTTCCTTCAGTTGTCTTGACTTCGGTAATTGGTGCCTTAATCGAACTCTCTGTGATCTGGTCCATGAGTTGGTGTGCCATTGTCATGGCTTCCTGCATCGTATTCGGTTTGGACGATGTAACATTTCCTTTGATATTGATCGATAAACCGTCAATATACATTTCTATCTTTCGTTTCTCATTTGGCACCAATTCGGGACACAACAAGGCTAGTTCCATGAAATGCTTTTCATAGTTATTGAGATTCGCGCCGATAACCTTCAGATTACGTAACTCAGATTCCATTTTTCTGATCTCGTTTCGAGGACAGTACTCCTCGATTAGCATCTTTTTCAGTTCTTCCCAAGAGATATCATATGCCGTATCTATTCCTTCTGCTTTAGCATAATTGTTCCACCAAGTAAGTGCACCATCTTGCAACGTGCACGAAGCATACTTTGACTTGTCTTCGTTCGCACAATTACTGATTTTGAAAACGGACTCCATCTTTTCAAACCATCGGGTTAGACCGACTGGTCCCTCAGTTCCACTAAACGTCTGTGGTTTGCATCCTTGAAAAGTTTTGTATGAGCATCCGTTTCGTGAGTTTGTGTTTACGGCTGCTGCTTTGGCTGCTGCTTCGGCTGTTGCTTTTGCTGCCTCAGCTGCAGCAATTCTTTCATTCACACGTTTCTCGACTAGTTGCTCAAACTCAGCATCCGACATTTGAGACATGTTTCTTCAATAAACACAGCAGATATAATTTAATCATATAGAATATTATAGGTAAAATGAGTTGTCAATAGTTAATCGTAGCATATTAATAATATGAACCGATTATTATAAAAGCATTTTCTTCTTATTAGCATTTTATAATTATTTCTAGGGTATTACCTACCCGTTAAGTTTATACATAATAGCTAGTACTAGGAATTAACTACTAAAATCCTAATAATATTCCACTATGAAAAATTATAGCGAGTTACTACGTTATTATGTAATAATAATAATAAGTATTAATAATACAAATAATCATTCCATGCATTTATTATTAATAAACCAAAATAATACAATACCATACAATACCGATATTTTACATATGATTATTCTACATAACAAGATAGAGTAGCACACATAAGCAATAAAATAGCGCATGGAAGATTTATGGTTGCGAGGTCGTTCATTCAGAACTATCAGAAACTTCTTCCCATTTGGTTCTCTCTGCCAATTGTTTGTGTGCACATGGTCCGACAGACATTCTGGCAGTGTATTTTATTTTTGGTGGGGTTTTGAGGTACCCGTTGCCTCAGTGGGTTTAATACAATAAGGGTGGTTACGGATCGAATGGTCCTGTTCTTTTTTAATAATTAAGGACATTTTATTATTGTGGTTGTTTTTATTATCTATAGCAAGTTGGAATTTCTCCTTAGTGATCTCTTTTATTTCATTAGCGAAATCCTCCTCCTTACTGATCTCGTCTGATGACGAACTGTCTGAGTCATGTGTAGGAGAATATGATGACGAACTGCAAGAATATGTACCGGTGGTCATGAACCGAAATCTGCCAGGCGTAATCGGCACAACCCGCCCGTCGGCGGTATATCTGGACCAATGTCCATATTTGTTTAGAAATGGGCGATCCTCGTTTACTCCAGGGATCATGGGTCCATGCCAACGATACTGTGGCTCCGGAAAACTAAAGCTGGGTGGAGCTGGAACCTCCTCTGGGTTTACCGGGAGTTGAGATTCCCCGGCTAACACAATTTCTTCTTTAATAGGTATTGGAACGCCCTTTTCAGTTGTGGATAGAATAGATTCAGTGTCCGATTCCGAGTCGTACAAAATGATAGGATTGGAGGAAGTCATCTATCACATAATTGAAACAACAATTACGTTAGCATATAAATATATCACATATAATGTTTTTGACCAAATAATAAGCAAAAATCAGTAAAAACAGATATGGTCATAGTCCAGACTCACTAATGCATCCTAACAATTACCAGTTAAACACACTAATGTAATTTCTGGTTCCCTATGACCTCAAGCTCGGATACCAACTGTAACGACCCGTCAAAATCGCTATTGACGCGGCACGTTAATCATTGATTCCACAGTGAGGTTTTGACCTCTATATGATACGTTTTGATAAAATATTGCATTCATTAAAATAAGTGACTTTCTAAACATAGAAAGTTATAAACATGTGGGCGAGTGCTTAGGTATAAGCAAAACCCCGAAATACATAAGTCTTTAATTTACAGGTTGACATCACAGTCCAATTATTTATTACACAACGCAGTTTTATTTTGAATGCAATAAACTTTGTACAAAGCATGAGAGACTCCATGCAGGCAACAAGCACATCACAGCGGAAGCATTCTAAGGACCTGAGAATGAAACATGCTAAAAAGTCAACACGAATGTTGGTGAGTTATTTGTTTAATTGCTCGAGTCATAAACATATATAAAGATAGACCACAAGATTTCATCAAAAGTTTATCAATAGATTCTACGTAACAGAGCACCCTGGTAACTAAACTTAACGCTATAGTGATAATTACCCCATTCGTTTTAATACACGCAAACCAACGTGTCTTAAACTCAAATAACATACGTCCGTTAAAAGGCTAGCGCTCTAGCTCGGACGGGGATGTCAAGCCCTATGGATCCATATACAATTATTCGCGCCCACCAGTCCATATCCTATGTACTGGCAGCTACTAGTTACCAAAGCTAAGGGATTTCCGGTTTAACTCAGTGTAGAATTTAGTATGTACTTGTGTCTTATCGCGTTTAAAATAAATTGCATGTATTCTCAGCCCAAAAATATTTAAAGTATTTAAAAAGGGATCTATAACTCACAGTTCAATATTGCGATTCAATATTGTAGGCAAATTGCGTAGACGTAATGATGGTAGACGACTGTATGGTTGGCCTTGGATTCAAGAACAATACCCCGAATAATACCTAATATTTCCTTAGCTTAAAGCGGTTTGAAACCCGAATTAAAAACACCCTCGTATATACCTTATTATTATTAAACTTAAATTTAAAATTATAATTATAATATAAATATAAATATTGAGATTAATGTGATAGAGTTCGTCGAACAAACTGCGTATTTATATTACTTTTCGATTTACTGTAGCTCATGCGATCGCATGAGTTTTCAGTGTTTTTGCCATGCGATCGCATGGCCGCCTTTTCTGTTTTTGTTTGCTAGTTCGTCGACATCAAATAGTATTTTACTGTAGCAAATAGTGTTTACTGTAGCAAATAGTGTTTTACTGTAGCAAATAGTGTTTACTGTAGCAAATCACTGTAGCAAAGTCGTTTTCACTGTAGCACTGTAGCAAAATACGGTTTCACTGTAGCAAATAGTGTTTTACTGTAGCAAAGTCATTTTTACTGTAGCAATTAATGTTTTACTTCGTTTTTACTTGTACATCTTATAATATATATATATATATATATATATATATATATATATATATATATATATATATATATATATATACATATATGTATATTTACATAATATTAAATCATAAAGAGAATTGGTTTAAATTAGTCGAAATTTTTCGGGTCATCACATCCAATCCGCTTGGAAGCTTCAAAACAAAATCTCCTTGAGCTTTAACATGCACCTTTGCACCATTGCCCATATAGAGACTTGATGTTCCCGCCTTATGATCACTTCTTTTGAACCCCTGCAAAGAATTGCAAATATGAGTTCCACATCCCGTGTCTAATACCCATGTATTAGAAGAAGTAATATTAAGCTCAATATATACCATATATATATTACCTGAGGTTTGCCCCGCATCCCTCTTGTCCTTCAACTCCTTAAGATAGACCGGACAGTTTCGTTTCCAATGACCCATCTCACCGCAACCGAAACATGGGTCTTCTTTGGGGTTTGCCTTCTCGGCTACCTTTTGCTTCTTAGCCTTGTTGATGGTTGGAGTAACCATCTTCCCCTTCCCTTTGCCTTGATAGGCGGGTCCTTTTCTCTTAGCCACCTTTGGCTTAGAGGTGTTACCTTCGGACCCACCTTGATCGATTGCTAACACGGGTAAAGTCCTTGTACCCATGCTAGTTTCCGCCGTTCTAAGCATACCGTGAAGCTCACCTATGCTCTTATCCATCCCATTCATATTGTAATTAATTACAAATTGATCAAACCCTTTTGATAGGGAGTTAAGGATAAGATCGGTGGCTAACTCATTTGATATGTTTAGGTTAAGGCGGTTAGCACGATCAATAAAGCTCTTCATCTTAAGCACATAAGATGAAACCGATTGGGTATCGTCCATACGACAAGCATGTCGCGCCCGAACGGTCTCGAAACGCTCGACACGCGCTTGTTGAAGGAACATCTCCTTCAATTGCGTTATCATGTCGTATGCACTATGATGCTCGAAATCCTTTTGGAGTTCGGGAATCATAGTCCCAAGCATTAGGCATGAGACTTGAAGGGAGTCGTGGCAATACTTATCATAAGAGGCCATTGCCTCCACATCATTCTCATCCGGTTGATCAGGAATGGGGTCCTCAAGTACATACGCTTTATCCTCTTGTTTGAGGACAATCCGAAGATTGCGGAACCAATCCATAAAGTTTGTATAGTTGAGTTTGTTTTTCTCTAAGAGAGACCTTAATGATAGGTTGTTCATGTTAAGTGGTGCGTTTTGCATGTTGTTGTTGTTATTAGCGGCCATCTACAAAATTCAATAAAGTCCTTTTAAGTATCGATTTTAAATTCAATAAACAATACCCTTTTAATTTGTTTTATTAAATATTAGAATCCAACGGTAAATCAAATTTCGGTTAGGTGACCTTTATCCCGTCATTTGATTTAGCTAGGTAGTCATAATGACAATTGCAATCCTTTTGCAACTTCTAAGTTATGGGATCATGCAATCCTTTTGCATGGCATATTAATCCCATCAACGCCTATTTGTTCCTCATGCTTCGGTGACCCTAAGTTCATGATTCCCAAATCAAGTCGTTCTACTTGTGTAGACATGTAAATTTAACAAACAAGTGGTTAGGTGACCTTTATCCCACTAGTGTGCAAAATTTACCTTATTCATATTAGTCCGCTCATGACGGTTAGGTTACCTTTATCCCGTCAAGAGTTTCTTAATATGTCTAAGTGTTTTCACAAAAGGATGGCGTTTAACTTGTTTACCTTGTTTTAGTTAAAGGGATTTAAGTTTTCTACATTCTAGTTTTAGAAAACAAAATGCTATACACCAACATGCATTTGGTGTGTAGTAAATTTTGAAAAACCCATTTTCATGTCCTTTTTAGTAAAACCAATTACTAGTCATGAACCAATTTAATACTTTTTAAATAAACCATTTTATTTAGGTCTAATAACCAATTATTAGTGTCGTTATGTTATGTTTTATTATAACCATTTATAATGTATTAAGCACGTTGTTAACATGTGATAATCTTGTAGCAACCAATCATACAAACATACACAAACATGCATAACAAAATATGTTCACAATCGGGAGCCATTTTGGTGGGCATTTGTTTAGCCAAAAAACAAATGTCACCGGTAAGGGTTAACAAAAGAAAGCAAGAGATTTTTAAATAAAATCTCCCACTTAATCTTGTAATCTTCAAAGCTCCATCTTGTAATCTTCATCTTGAATCTTCATTTTCTTTTTACAAAATTATATCCTAATACAATTTTTCTAGAAAATGAAATAACAACCTATTCTATTTTTACAAACAAATAGAATAAATTACATGAAAAATTACAAGATTACTTACAACTTATTACACACCAAAATTACAAAATTATTACAAATTAATACAAACCAAATGAATGAATATTACAACCATGAATAATAACCAAATCATTCAAACATTCAACCACACGGTCTAGGCTCGATTGTGAACAATAACATAACATCAAATCTTGGTCAAACTTGAAGTCCCAAACCCACTTTTGGGGTCCAAAAATTCGGCCAAACCAACAAACCCACCAAAACTCATGATTTTTACATTCTACTTTCATGCATGTTGGTAGATTGTAAAATAAATGAGTTTACTAGCCAAAAATAAGAAGCATATTAACAAGACTTTGGCTCTAGATACCATTGTTGGGATTTAACAAGTTCATAAACACTAAAATCATATTAAGATTTATATTAAAGCGGAAGCATGTAACCCGATTTGAAACTTGTTTACTTTAACCAATTAAAATTAAATCCCAATAATAGATCATGTCATGAAATATACTTACAAACCAAAGTGGGTTTAGAGTTTTACCTCCTCAAGCTAGTTGAGGGTTACTACAAGATGATGAAGAAGATGATGATGAACAAGCTTCTTACTTGAAGCCTCAAGCTTGAAATACCCACAAGCAATAACCCCAACACCTTTGTAATTAGTTAGGATTTAAATGACACTAGAAATGAGCTTGTAAAAACCAAATTAAGACTTCCCTTTTGGCAATAAAAGGCCACGGTTTTCAGCTCAGCTCCAACAGAATTTTGTGCAGTTTTCTAGCTCTTTTGATATGTTTGAATGCATGTGTGTGTAGAATACTAAGTCCCCTTGGTCTTAGTTAAGCATGGGTAGCAAGTATTAAACAAATGCATGTTTATTCTAACTCCCATGCCACTCACATTGCCATAATATAATATACTTTTATAAAAAAAACTGATTTTATAAAATCAGTTTTTATAAAACTTGATTTCATAAAATACATTTTATAAACTTGTATATATATTATTTGTTATGTATATTTTATAAAACCAATTTTATAAAATGTATCATAACTTAATCAATTATTTAACCTATAAATAATTAAATCCTTGTTATATAAGTTGTTCCATAACTTATATATAAACATATCAAGTAATATTATTTAAGAAACCTTTTCCTTAAAATTCAAGTGTCGCGTATTTAATCAATGATCCAATCGTTAAGATCAAATACGAATAAGGTGTCGGTAAGCTTGTTATTGGGTATGACCCGACTTGGATCAAAACATATTAGCCACATTAATTTAATATGTCTCTCGGGCATACAAAAAACCTTCATAAATGTCGTTACAACGATAATCGTTACATATATGTCTCGTTTCGAAATCCTTAAGTTAGTAGTCTTGTTTATATGTATATAACTCATTGTTAATATACTTATGGAGATACTTACTTATCATAATCTTATGTTAACCATATTTATATCCATATATATATCGTCATGTCATTTTTACAAGTTTTAACGTTCGTGAATCGCCGGTCAACTTGGGTGGTCAATTGTCTATATGAAACATATTTCAATTAATCAAGTCTTAACAAGTTTGATTGCTTAACATGTTGGAAACATTTAATCATGTAAATATCAATCTCAATTAATATATATAAACATGGAAAAGTTCGAGTCACTACACGTACCCGTTATAACTTCATCTTCTTCACGGGCCTCTTCGGTAGTCATGACAAATGCTCTACCCTTAGCATTACCCGCTGTTGCAGTCTTGTTCTTAGGGCACTGGTTTCTGAAATGCCCAAATTCCCCACAACCGTAACAAGTAGGCACGGTTGGATTAGTCTTTGCAGCTGGAGTGTTGGTTGCAGGCAGTACAACCTTACAGTTCTTGGCTAAATGGCCAATCTTCTTACACCTACTGCACTCAACAGTGCACCTCCCATGATGATGCTTATCACAGCAATTACATAACGGCTTTGTTCCAATATAACCACTTTTTGTAGCATCACTAACCCTTTTGTTTGAACCCTGACCCGAACTCTGAGCAGGCTCAAACTTCCTTTTATTATCAGCAGCTTTTACTTTGGTTTGCTTATTAGTGGCGAGCTTCCTTCTTTTTGCCATTACCAAATTTTGAGCCATCAATATCACACCATCGACGGTCTCCTTACCAGCAGCTATCACATTACCCTGAATCTCATCAGGCAGACCTTCAACATAACGTTCAATCTTCTTGTATTCCGTAGGTACCATGTCGGGGCACAATGTAGCCAACTCTAAGAAACAATTGGTATAAGCCTCAATGTCAGTACCCTTCACCTTGAGTTCCCAGAACTCACTTTCCATTTTTTCGACCTGATTTCTCGAACAATACTTGTCCATCATCATTCTTTTTAGGTCAGTCCATGGGATGGCATTTGTAGCATCAAGTTCCACAGTTTGAGAGTATGCAGTCCACCAAGTCAGTGCACTGCCAGATAATTATCCTGTAGCAAACTTAACGTGATCAACATCGGCACAATTGTACATCCTGAAAATAGAATCAAGTTTTTCGAACCACCGGGTTAGTTCAACCGGTCCCTCAGTTCCTTTATAGCTTGGAGGTTTGCAGTTTGAGAAATCCTTGTATGAACACGTTTTGGGGAGATTCTGTTGACCGTTGTTGCCATTGCTGTGGTTGTCCTGGGCGGCAGCTAAAAGTATCTGAAATTGCTCGGCAGAGAGAGTGATGTTGGGAGTAGTGTTGTTGTCGTTTGTTTGTGCACCACTAGTCATTTTCTTCAATACATAAATAAAGTATTAATTGAAGAGTTATGGTGCTATAAATATAAGTTTGCAATTATGATTCATAATAATCACACAACACACACATATAGATATGGTGAGATAAGACAAGATTTTTAAAAAACAAACACTTGACTTTTATTAATAACGAATGGATAAATTATCCTTATTACACGGAAAATGATGAGTAGGCAAAGCCTTTATATGAAAAACACTTGATTTTTTTTTTTTTTATATAACTAAGTTAGTTGTGTTTAAGTCTCTTGGAGGGACTAGGGGTTTCAACAATAGGTGTCTCAGGTTCCTTCCTCTTCTGAGAGGGAGCTAAGATAACAGTGGGCTCAGACTCCTTCTCGGGTTCAGATTCTTCTTCTTCAATAATTTCCTCCATGATTTCTTCTTCATCATCATCCCCATCATAGTCAGCATCAATTTGGGATTCTCCAGTAGGTGGTGAATATGGTGGAGTAGCGGGAATATAGACTGGTGATGCAGGCGGTGTAGTAGGAACATAAACTGGTGATGCAAGTTGAGTAGCAGGTGCGTAAATTGGTGAGTTGCCTGATCTTTCAGTTTCAGAATCAGAGATGATGATCGGATTACGTTTGACTGATCCTTCAGTTTCGGAGTCAGAGATGATGATCGGATTATGGTTAGACATCCTAAAAGAAAGAAGGAAAGAGAACTAGAATGATTCTAAGGATGACATAAAAGCACGAGGTAAGATATAAGGGAAAAGCACTTAATACTAAGGCATGAAAGGTTATAGTCCTAAAGATTGCTAAGGTACCCTAACTAGCACATAAGACACACATAAAATGCAATCCTAATTCTCTATAACAAACCTACTCTGATACCAATCTGTCACACCCCCAAAATGGACCAGGGGTAATTGTGACCAATCATATCATAACACAGTTGTATAAACGAGAAAAACTCTATATGAGACTTTTTAAATAAAACCTTTGTTAAT
The DNA here is from genome assembly GCF_046630445.1 of Rutidosis leptorrhynchoides. NCBI lineage: Eukaryota > Viridiplantae > Streptophyta > Magnoliopsida > Asterales > Asteraceae > Rutidosis > Rutidosis leptorrhynchoides. Next base: position 503,328,931 of record NC_092333.1, on the reverse strand, counting down.
AAAACAGCGGAAGCAGTAATAAATGTTTACATTATTATTGAAATGTAAAATAAATGTTCATGAACTAAAATATAATATGTGATGTGGACTCCATGCAAGCATCAAATCTATCATCACAAAGTTGCAAACAGCTAGCTCAATCATCACTTGAGACAAAACATGCTTAATGTGTCAACCAAAAAGGTTGAGTGAAATTCACAGGTTTATAAATAATATCCAAAGTTTTAGACCACAAGATTTAGTTTAAAGTTGATCAATATAGATATATCAATCTAAAAGTGTTGCTGCAGTTTGTAATATCGTTACTAAACAAGTTTACCCTATGACACCCTGTACTGTCAGTGTCGTGAAATCATTATTATGTAACCAAAGACCAACGATTGAATGGTTAGAGACATTACTCTCAGTAGGCCTACTCACAATAATTAAGTTTGCATTTAAACGTAGCAATTGACGATATTACGGTAGGGATTTATCATGAATCAAAGCATGGCAGCATAGTTAACAATTTAGTACTTGTGTCTAAGCGTAAAACAGTTATAAAGCAAGCATGTGTCTCACCCCAAAAGTTATAAAAACAGTTATGAAACAGTAAAAAGTGGGGCTATGAAGTTCACCTTAGTAGCAACTAAGTTATTCCACACAAAGAAGAATGAACGGAGTAAGTGATCGGAGATCTTAATCTAGAGATATAATCTTTGATTAGTTAATGTCTAACAGACATAAAGTTTGTTTATTAATATAGCAACTATATTAACAGTGACGGTTTTCGAGAGAAAAGTTCCTATTTCTCAAAAGTTTCTATTTTTGGAAACCTACTATTTATGGAAAGCTTCCACTTATAGTAAGCTTCTAGTTTAAGAATGTTTGGGTCATAATCCTCAACAAAGACGTTGTACAATCTCGCCCAAACTTCATTGCTAACATGCAAGTCACTCGAATGATCTATTGTTACCGAGCGGCCCAGGATCTCTTGACTAGAATCTAAGTCTTGGCATTCGAGATCCATAAGCGTCCCATAATGGTAACAAGGATCACCTTAGGCCACAAGTAACGGTGATGTTTGTAGTCTTTGTACGCTATCTTTAATTATAACCTTCGTGTTATAGGTGTATACACACAACGAATTATTAAGGTACTTAATAATGATAACATAACCTAAATATTATTTAATATTTAGTTATTATACCTTAGTATGTCTTATATATATTAAATATAATTACCTTTAAATAAATACCTAAATTACTTCAAAAATAATAGTGTTTTATTAATCGAACATTATCCAAAAATGTCTAAATAATTAATTAAATATCTAAAAATTATATACATAATTTTTATAGTCTTAGTTAATCATATAGATTAGTAGAAAATTTTAAGAAAACGTTTTTATTATATTTTTGTATTTATTTTTGTTTTTACCCTTATTTTATTCACAAAATAACTTTAATTCTACATAATTACTAAATAAATCCAAACAATTATTTTTATAATTTTTATAAGTTTCTATGAGTTTGATAACCTGTAGAAAAAATATTAAAAAAATATTTTTTATTATTTTATATTTATTCTTAATTTACCTTCAAATTACATAATAATAGAGTTTAATTATATAATAATTACCAATTTGACCCAAGTAATTATTTTTATAATTTTAACATACTTATACTAGTGTAATAATTTCAGAAAAAAATTTATAAATATTTTTGGTTCAGTTTAATATTTTATTACGAATTTTACATAGTTTTTGTGTTTAATTAATAAGTAATTCGTAATTAATTATAAATGATATTCCAAAAATTCTAAAAATCATTTTCACGTGTTCCTTAACAGTTCCAACTAATTTTTATACAATTCTTACTGATCTTAATATTTTATATCATTTATATCTATTTTATCTATATGTGTATAGCGGTTTTGATTAAAATATAGAAAATATATATAAAATAGTAAATAAATTTTGATTTCAATTCTAATATTCTTTTTATATTAATTTAAAGTTATGAAAATAGTTTTTCTAGTTTTTAAGTACATATACTAATTTTTATTGATTTATAGTATATATATACTAACCGAAACAAAAATAAAAAATAAATATATAGCACAACATATAAATTAATATTTCGACTTTAATAACTTATATGTGATTAATAGAATCTGTAAAAATTATTTTTACTAATTTTAATAATTTATAACTATTTAATCCGATTTATATATTATTTTATGTAAACTGAAAGAAAAAAATGAAATAAAAAGAAGGAAAAGAAAGTACCTCAAATTTCTTCAAAATTTGGAGAGAAAGATTTAGGGGTTGTGTGAAAAATATATGAGTTTTAGGTTGGTATTTATAGGTAAAAATGGTAGGTGAAAAAGGAAAAAAAAATAATAAAATAAAAATTTCAAGGATGCCAATTTTGACAAAAATGAAAAAAAAAATGTGGAAAATGTTTTTGATAAGATTGTTTTTGAAAAAAATCAAGAAAAGTATTAGTCAAATTTCTTGGGCTTAAATTGTATTAAAAAAATCTTACTTTTTTTTAATTAGCTACAAATATAAATATAAATATAAATACTAATTAAAATAACTTATCATTTAATTAATAATTATGTTACATATAGTTATATATATATAGTACTCATTAACATTAATATTAACTAAAGTTATTTTACATAATATATATAAACTTTAGTTAACAAAACTTGTCGACTAAAAATAAATATTTAATCAACGTCGAATTTAATTATATATTACGTATGGATAACAACCCTATAGTCAAATTAGTCAATTCAAGTATGGAAATGTGAGGGTTGTTATAGTATATAACAGTAATATAATCACTTATGGTAATCGGTCTAATCCCGTGGTTCATGGCGATGACTAGTAACTACGCATGTTACTAATTAACAACATCCGTAAGGATAGTCCCACTCACCTGATATCTCAAAGCCAGAACTCAGAGATCTTATATTACTGAGTCTTCTCCTTCCCTTTGTCACCTGGAAATAAGATACTTCCAAGTTAGCCAGAATCCCAATAAATAATGACATCAATTAAACATATAGCACTAATGAAACAATAACAACAACAACAACAACAACAATACCCAATTCCACTAAAGTGGAGTATGAGGGAGGTTAGATGTAGACAGTCTTTCCTCTACCCTAGAGTAAAAGGGAAGTCATTCCTCCACCTACGGGTACCTATCGGTCCGCGGGTAGAAGAAGTCGTCCCTCCTTATACTAGAGGGCAGAGAGGCTGCTTCTTAAGGACCTCTGGCCATAAGAACCATGAAATCCGTTAAGTGAAGTAACTAAATGCAAGTACAGTATATAAAATAGAAACCTTACCATGGAAAATGTAAAGATAAATATAGCATGTAACAAAGTAAAGTAATAGAACATATAGGTGAAATATGTAAGTGTCAAATATGCAAGTATAACAACCATGTATGTATAATATGTGTATGTAAACATGTAGGTGTGAAGCATGTAGGTATAATATGCAGTATAAAACATGTAAGTATACTATGTAAGCATAAAGACATGTAACATGTAAATACGTGTAATTTAATGCGATATAATGTAATGCAAAACATGTACCGGTATAGTGCACTAAGGCATGTAAATAAGTATAATGTAATGCACAAAATATGTTAAGATATGCTACAATAAGTATAAGTATAGTATGTGAAAAAAAAAATGGTAATACAAACATATATGAAGCAAAAAAGCAAGTAGGCAAAAAAGGCATACGATAGAAATATATAAAACTAAAAAATAAATAAATAAGAATACAAAATAAAAAATATATACAACCTAGTCATCAATCCTAATTCTACTCCTCCACAAAATTCTATCAGAAGTCATGTCCTTAGTCAATAAAAGCTCCTTCATGTCAAGCTTCAGTCTATCCTCCAACCTACGTGTAGGTCTACCTCTTCTCCTTACGCCACCAACCGTGAGAGCTTCCACTCTCCTGATGGGTGCTGTGGGTGGCCGCCTTTTACATGACCAAACCATCTAAGTCGTCCTTCTCTCATCTTGTTGACGATATTCTCAACTTTTAAGTTCTCCCTAAAAATCCCATTAGGTATCATGTCTAACATTGTCTTACCACACATCCACCTAAGCATCCACATTTCTGCCACTTCCATCCTCCTCTCTTGGGCCTTCATCATTGGCCAACACTCCGATCCGTACAACATGGACGGTCTAATCACTACCTTGAAGAATTTTCCCTTCAATTTAAGGGGTATCTTCTTGTCGCACAAAACCCCTTTCGCAGCTCTCCACTTCAACCATCCTACCCATATATGGTAAGACACATTCTCATCTATCCTTCCCGATTTGTGTAGCATTGATCCTAAGTATCTAAAAGAATCAACCAAAATTATTTTAACATGTTTAGCTCATACAAATTATTAAATAGTGCCTAAACATTATTTTAACCCTTGTATAGTATTATGATCATAGTTATAGTTATAACAATGATGTAATTTATTCGACGTGTATTAACATGTAGATAGTCATATTATAATTATTTACAAGTTTATTATCATATCTCATATCACATGTCATATATTAATAAAGAATACTAAAAGTAAATATTAATAATAAATATAGATAAATAAGAAATGCATAATAATAATAATAATAATAATTACAAAAAGAGGTTGGATGAAAGTCAACTTGATAGTAGATTATGAAAGGACCCGTTCATATACATTATAAACGATTCACAATAGTTGATTACATCGCAAGGTATTTGACCTCTATATGATACATTTTACAAACATTGCATTCGTTTTTAAAAGATAAACTTTCTTTACATCGAAAGTTGACGGCATGCATACCATATCATAACACATCCAACTATAATTCACTTAATAATAGTCTTGATAAACTCAATGACTCGAATGCAACGTCTTTCGAAATATGCCATGAATGACTCCAAGTAATATCCTTAAAATGAGCTAATGCACAGTGGAAGATTTCTTTAATACCAGAGAATAAACATGCTTTAAAGTGTCAACCAAAAGGTTGGTGAGTTCATTAGTTTATCAAAATCAATCATTTCCCATTTATATAATAGATCACAAGATACTCATATTTAGAAAACAATCTGTGCAGGTGTATTCCTGCTATAAAATCATTCATATGAAGAACACCAGAACCTTTCAAAACAACTCACCAACGGTAGCTAATGCGTCGTGCAATGCAAAATCATCTCACCGTCATAGTTAATACAATATAATTTCAATAACGGTAGCTAATGCGTCGCGCAATGCAAAATCATCTCATCGTAAATAATTTTACAACGGTAGCTAATGCGTCTTGCAATGCAAAATCATCTCACCGAGGGTAGTTAAAACGGTAGCTAATGCGTAGTGCAATGCAAAATCATCTCACCGTTACTAACTACTAAATTGAACCAAATAATTTTACAACGGTAGCTAATGCGTCGTGCAATGCAAAATCATCTCACTGAGGGTAGCTAAAACGGTAGCTAATGCGTAGTGCAATGCAAAATCATCTCACCATTACTAACTACTAAATCGAACCATTTCGGTAGCTAATGCGTCGTGCAATGCAAAATCATCTCACCGATGGTCGATAATACAATCTTTATAGAAATCGAACCTCTGAATCCAAATAATTCTATCATAGATTGTAGTTTTGAATATTTGTATCTATTTCGTCAATCATTTATAAAAACAGTTCATGTATTCTCAGTTCAAAAATATATCTCAAAATCATTTAATAAAAACAGTTTTAAAAACAGCGCATGTATTCTCAGTCCCAAAAATGTAAAGAGTAAAAGGGAATCAAATGAACTCACAATATTGTATTTCATAGTAATTAAGCATATGATGGCATTGAACAAGTGCAAGGTTGGCCTCGGATTCACGAACCTATATTAATTATATATATTTATATGTTGGTTAAAATTTGTCTAACAATTTAGGTCAAGTCATAGTGTACCACGATTCTAATGCTCGAGACTAATATGCAAAAGTCAACAAAAGTCAACTTGACCAAAATGACTTCCAAAACCTATACATGATTATAACTTAAATATAGTCGTTTTATATATTTAATATATTTAACAGATTTTATTAGAGTAAATAATAAAAGTCATAAAAAATTTATATTAAAATATATATCTGATAAAAATATACTTTTATATATCTTAAGTAATAAAATTTATAAAGTTCATTTATTATCATAAAAATATAATGATAGGTATTGTTAATGTAATTATATTACATGTAGTAAAATATCTTTGTATTACATATTTATAAAATAATATTGATATTAACAATAATAATTAAAAGTTGTATTATTTTGTAATAATAATTATTATTATTCTACTAATAAAAATAACAGTATTTATATTTACTAAAAATGATATTAATTATGATAAAATGATAATTTTTATTAATAATAATATTAAAATGATAATGATATTTTATAATAACAATGATATTTCTATTAATAATAACTTTAGTAAAAATGATAGTTTTAATATTAATAAAACTTTTAATATTAATAATAATGATAAAAATAATCAAAATGATATTTTTATCTAAGTTAATAACTTACAATGTTTTTATTTTATCATGATACCTATACCCATTATTTCCTAATTGATTCGTTTAATAGCTTTTAGTACTCTTTTATATCGCATTCATAATAATGATAATAATCACAATCATAATAATTAGATAATACTAATATTAGTTTTAAAAATAATGATACTAATAAGTATTATAATAATAATACTAGTAATAATAATAATAACGATGATAATATTAATAATAATTTTTGATGATAGTAACATTAATAATAATAATAATAATAATAATAATAATAATAATAATGATTTTTAAATAATGATACATATATTAATAATGATAATATTAATAATAATACTAATAATTATTAGATAATAATAATAATAACGGCGATAATAACGACGATAGTAATAATAATCATTTCAACAATAATACAAAAATTCAGTTGAATATAACTTCTAATCTGTTCATCGAAACCATTCGATTTCTAAATGAAAAGTTCTTAATTTTTCACTAGCTTTCCAACGACATGCATATCATATACCCTATCTCAGTAGCATATGTATCTAATTCAGGATTCAACATAAACTATCTAACGATAATATCAAACGTACAAGCATGCATAATCCTATATACTCGAGCACTAGTCAGGGATACACTAATAATATATAAAAGTTAAGTTATGAGTTCTCACGTATCAATATTGAGATTCAATATTGCAGGAAGTACATAGACGCAACGGAGACGATAAACACTAGGTTGACCTCATGAGTAAACCCTATGAACATTACCCATCACCTCCATAGCTATAACCCATAATTTCCTTAGCTCTATCTCGCTCATAAAACCCATTTTGAAATCATTCGCTCATAACCTCGTCGTAGTATTTTATGTATAAATACTAATAATAACAATACTTAATATTTCTAATAATAATAATAATAATAATAATAATAATAATAATAATAATAATAATAATAATAATAATAATAATAATAATAATAATAATAATTAGATACGAGTAATATAGAGAGATGAGTGAATTATGAACTACACTGAACCAGAATTCGATATTTAAAGAGATGTATCCCACCTACCCACACCATGCGATCGCATGGGTTAGGGGAGCAAAGGCCATGCGATCGCATGGCTGCTCTTACGTTGTGACTCGACTTAAGTCTCAGTTCCAGTTTCTCGAACGCTATTTCGTACGCTTAGAAAACTAGCACTTTATGTTTAGTGACTCGTACCCTTATCAAAATATATACTTAAATCATTAGTAAACCATATTACACGAAATGTAACTTATGCATTTTGAGTGTTTTTGTCATTTGCTTCTATAAATCATTGTCTCGTTGTTTATCAAAATACGTTTAATAATATCGAGACGTTTTATATTATCCATTAACGCATTGTAAAGTGTATATATATATATATATATATATATATATATATATATATTCTTGTTTAAAAATATAATTTTTGTACATCTTTATATATAATTGAAATATCTATTTAATAATATAACGTTTAGTTTTTCAAAACTAATTATATTTCAAAGTTCATTTTAAAATCGTTTAAGTAATAGAAATATTATGTCGTAACACGTTTACGTTTTTGAAACACTATATATATAAATTTATAATATAAAGCTTTAATTGATTTCTTCTAATTCTATATAATCAATTTACCTTTATAATATATTACAATAACTCAGTTTTTGAAATCATTTTCATATATTTGAAAATAGATCAGTCGAACATTATGAAAACCAGTTCTCCACTAACTTTTGTCTAACCCACGTCAATTGACACATTTGTTCTTACTTGTAAATGACTTTACCATTTATTCCGAATACCGTTAAAAAGGAAAGGTTTCTTAAATCAAAGTGGATCTCTCAACAGAGACTCGCAATCATATAATGTATCTGATAAATCAATCATTTAATATTATCGTCTAATTCCATTGATAAACATATTGAAACAAATACGTTCATGTAAAGTATTATACGTTTAATACTTTGTTAATATTCTCAAGTTATAATACATGCATATACCTATATATACATATTCATATCCAATTAATTAATGGTTCGTGAATCGTCAGAATTTGGCCGAGGTTAAATGAATGTATGAACATAGTTTAAAATTCTTGAGATTTAACTTAACAAACTTTTCTTATCGTGTCTGAATAATATAAAGATGAAGTTTAAATTTGGTCGGAAATTTCCGGGTTGTCACAGTACCTACCCGTTAAAGAAATTTTGTCCCGAAATTTGATTGGAATGGTCATGGCTGACAATAAATATGTTTTCATGACGCATACGAGCTGAAAATTGGAGTTTTATCACCAGCGAGTAATATGGATAAAACAATTTGCTTAAGTGAAGCGTACGAGTGGAGTTATCACAAAAGAGTGAAATGAGTAAGTGTAGGTTCGTCATATCTTTTGACATAGACAAGATTGATTTCCAGAGTTCAAGGGATTTGGAGAAAATCTTCGTAATAAGATTTGATTCATCGATAATCAAGGAAATTAGGACCCATTTTAAATGCGATCATCTGTTTTGATTGCTATGTCGGATATTTTACTATAAATCCACCCCCTTCGTTTCCTTACAATTCACACCTTCTATTCTTTATCCTTTAATTCATACTTTAAAGCATTCGTCAATATGCTTCATCCAGTTCTAATTCTTGATATACTCCTAACTTTTATATCTACCATTCTTCTTTTTCATCTTCCAATGGAAGAATCTATTCACTTCTACTATACTCTTGGTTTTATAGTGTTTTTAGTCCTCCCTTGTCTTTATATTGCTATATGCATCGATATATACGGTTTATAACTTCTGGGTGGTTGTTGAGTTTTATATCTTCCCTTATATTTCGATGTCTCTGCTTCTCTCTTTCCATAATCATTGACATCCACAATTAATACTCTCTCCAATTTACTGTGATTTATACTCTCATTGATATTTTGAAGCTTCTTGCTTTTGTTTTATCTTCCCGACTTTAAATCAAGCGAATAATGGTCCAGAATACGTGGATATGAATTTCGAAATGAACATAACTAATGTTCTAAGAAGGAAATTGTAATGACACGGTCTTAACTTGTCAAATTACTAGAATATCTGGAAAAATAGAACTATCAAGAAGATATGTTCTTAATGTGTTTGTAGAATGTAAGAGTTATGTAACATGGCACATGATGACGATGTGGTCAATGAATCATCACGTTCCATTTAGAAACTCAGCATGACTTACTTTAATATAATCACGTTGATCAAGTGTCATTATATTTTACTAACTCATGCTTCAGTTCCCAACATTACTTTAAAAACATTCATACTTTACACTCAGAGGTTTCAGATGTTTAGAAACTAAAACAGTTTCCTTTATGATGTGATATAACGACCCTCATTTTTCCATTCTATATTTTTCCAATATTAAATGCCCAAACAATATAATTAAAACTTAATGATTAAACTTTAATCAACAATTGTTAAGTGTTAAGAGTTATAAAACATATTAATTAACTTTGTGCAATAATTGACAAGTTAACAAAAGATGAAAATAATAAACTGTTAGTCGACACTCACTGCTAATTAAAATTTATGCATTTATGTAATATTATAACTAATAACCTATAAGTAATAAATAAAAAGTGACATTTATATAAATAATAAAACAATTGGGAACTAAATAAAAAATATATATATACAAGTCATGAATTAGTAAAAAGAAAATAATACTTATCATGTAGTAAATATAAAAATAATAATAATAATAATAATAATAATAATAATAATAATAATAATAATAATAATAATAATAATAATAATAATAATAATAATAATAATAAGAATAATAAGAATAAGAATAAGAATAAGAATAATAATAATAATAATAATAATAATAATAATAATAATAATAATAATAATAATAATAATAATAATAATAATAATAATAATAATAATAATAATAATAAGAATAACAATAATAATAATAATAATAATAATAATAATAATAATAATAATAATAATAATAATAATAATAATAATGAGACTAAAGAATCTTAAACAATTACATCCTTATGTTGACTAAAAAAATAAAATAATATATATATATATATATATATATATATATATATATATATATATATATATATATATATATATATATATATATATAACTAGTACCACCTATTGTTGACTAAAAATTATAAAATAAAATAAAATCATTAATTAGAACATCCTTATGTTGACTAACACTCTAATACTTGCACTATATAAACACCCCTAGACTCCTAGTTTCTCATTCACAAATCACACCAAAATCCTCTCTCAAAAACAATCTCTCCCTCTCCCTCTCTTGTGGTATTCGGATCTTCAAGCTTGTTCTTCGTGTTCATCAAGATTTTCAAGCGTGTTCTTCATTATTTGGGTTATTTGATCTTCATCACCAAGTTTTCTTCTTGTTTCTTGTTAATCTTCATCATCATTAACAAGGTATGATCCAAAATCTTAAAACTTTTAAATCTTTCTTTCAATTCATGTTTATATTCATAATCATATTCGTGCATGATCTTAACATTCATATTATTTAGATCCTCAAAACCCTAAACCCTAATCATTAAAATACTACTTTAATTAACTAATCCTAATTAATGAAACCCTAATACTACTTATACTATTAATTAACATGTATACACTATTACTATTACTAACACTTATAACCTACTACTTATATTATAACACATAAAAACATTTTGGGTTATGTATTAGATATGTATATATCTTCGAACTTTCTTGACGAATGGTTTCTACGAAACTCTAGGCGGAAGGGTTTGGATTTCTGATTTAAAGGATCCTATAACTCAAGCCCCTAGACCTGAAATGGCCATTCGAAGGGAAAAGGGTGATTGGAAGCTTGTCTAATACGGCAAGTATCCTAAAATGGAAATTACTCTTAAAGTAGAAACTTATAAGTTATAGAAACTTCCTAAGATAAGAAATCTACTAAAAGTGGAAACTTTCTAAAAATAGAAACTTACTAGGAAAGGAAACTTAGTAAAACGAACTATACTTACAACACTATCATACTTAAATATCTACTTAACTTGGGCAAAAACACTTACTACTCTTAAAGGTCAATAGGTTGACTTTTCTGCTCACTCATCCAACTTTCTATTCTGAGGAATAAATCTCTCTCTCTCTACTTATTAAGGTGAATTCATAGACCCACTCCTTATTGCTAGCAAACTTACTTACTTTTATTGAGATGAGACACATGCTGTTTTTACATTTTACAACTTAGACACAAGTACCAAACTACTAAACTATACTATACCCGGCTATGTCCGACTAAGTCCCTACAGTGATATTTTTAATTGCTCGTTGAATGCATGCTTAATTATTGGGGGTAGGTCTATCGGGAGTAACGTCCCCAATACATTTGACTAAGTCTTTGTATTACTTAATAATGAAATTAAACTGATAAGTATAAACTACAACTTGTCTTTGGGACAAACTTGAACGTTTAGTCTAAATATCACGCATTGGCATAACTTTTTGATCCTGCGGGAGATCAACTTTATAAACTAAATCTTGTGATCTAAAAACAACGATAACTACTTTTATTAAACCTATGATTTCACTCAACCTTTTTGTGGTTGACACTTTAGCATGTTTGTCTCAGGTGCTGATTGATTCAAGCTTACTTACTTACTGCTTATGTGATGCTACTTGGACTTAGGAACAAGAGATATCGCATTTACTATTCTTGCATTTGAAACATTTACTTTATTGTAATTTCAATTCTTGTAACAACATTTCATTTTCCGCTGCGTACTCTCAATAAAGTTTGATTTTATCATGTAGTATTGTTCTCGTATATTATAATATGTTGGTTTATTTGATATTAGTGATGTTTCTTCTAGACCCTATCTGGAGGACGTTACAGAGTGGTATCATAGCAAACTAAGCTGTTATAGAGAACCAGGATTGCATCTTTATGTGTGCCTTACTTGCTAGCTAGGGTGCCTTAGCAATCTAGAAAACTATAACCTTTCCTGCCTTAGACTTTAAAGCACTTAGGATTGCCTTATAATCTTAACAACCTTGCCTTGATAATCTTGGCTTAAAATGCTAATCAAAGTCTCTTTCCTAATGATGGGATGTCAAGCGTTAATAAAAATGACAAGACAATTCTTTTCAAACCATCTGAAGTAATGACTCACTTCAAACCTGCTATCGAAGAAGATGATGAATATCCTTCAACTGCAAGACCAGTCCAAAGTCCACCTTATGGCTTTGGTGGTCCTCCCTCACCAAACTATAGTCCGGATACTTTACCTAATTCTCCCGAATACTACCCGACTCCAAGAATGGAAAGTAAAGGGAAACGCTCTGCTGATTTTAAAGAAGATGGCCCGTCAAAGAAAAGATCCCGATCTCCTTCCTACGAAGAAGTTGATGCCAAGTACGAGATCATGAATCTGCGAAAAACTACCGATGGCCTAATTCTTCATATTGTAAGGATCGATGTTCAAATGAAGGAAAAAGACCTAGCGATCAGGAAGCTCATGGAGGAAAATGTTGAGCTAAAGAAGGAGATAAAGTTGGTGAAGTATGAAGGTAATAGAAATGCCCGATGGGGGAAGAAATCTCTTGCCTACCTAAGAGAAGATGTTAACTTTAGATTGAAGATGGAGGAAAACCGCCTCGAGTTCCTGCATGAGAAACAAAAGGCGAAGAATGAGAAAGTTGAGAAGTTTATGAAGAAGGTTGAGGACGAGAAGAAGAAATATGAAGACTACTTCAATCCTAATATTTCCTAGTTTATCCTATTCCAATTTCTCATCTATGTAAAGGCTATGACTTAAACCATTTCTATATCCGAATCGTGTATTAAAAAGGCTTATTTAATGCCTCATTCTTAATAATATAAAGTGTTTCATTTATATCATATTCATCTTTATCCTATCGGATTTATCAAACTTCTATACACCCTTATGTAGTGAAGAATCATGGTTCGTCCAACTACACCAAATCTTACCACGATGTTTTATAATTTCCTCATCTGACTACGTCTTCCACAACTTCCATAACTATCAAAGATATGAAGGTTAACCAAGTCTATAAAGACTGCAACTTAAAACTAGCCAACCATAAGTTAGTAACTATTTTCACGGATGGCATTTCGAACTGCTCCAAGAGTGAGAAAGGACGTGAGCAACATTTACAAACTCATTCTTGAGAGAAAGAACAACTCTACGCAAACTTTTCCAAAGTGCAAGTTTTGGCTTAAAACCGACATGTTGTCGATCCCGCTAAGATTACTGCTGTCCTTAACACACTATATTAGAAGTCATCATTGATCACATATCCTGACCTTATGGAGTGATCTTGGAAAGGAAATATGAATTAGTGAAATATAATGACGGTGGCCAACGTGATTATATTCCGGTAATTCATAGAGATATTCCAATATCATGACGTATGGAATAGAAAGTGAATCAAAGAAAAACTCTCAAGCTATCTGTTCAAAAACCCAAATGCAAGGGCATGAAAAGTGAAAAATGATCATCTTGATATTTAGTAGATACGAAGAACTCATTCTAATCAAACTATATATCTATCTCATACTCATTTAACAAACTTTCATGTACCATAAAAAGTTGTAGACAATCGAATATTGAAATTCATTCATCCTAAATGGATATCTCCTGATCATTGATACATAATCATCACTTGTTATTACACTCTCGGTGTAAATTCTCATATGACTTTCAAAAACCTATGTCATTTGAACCCTCCAACGTCGATATTACAAACACCATTACATTATCTATGTCGAGATGATAAATATCTCATATGCATAATCTTCTGAAGAATGGAACCTCCATACATGTATCGTTTTAACTATCATAGTCAAGAAATTTCTGTACTCATACATATACTTATAATAGACTACTTGGCACCATGCAAGTAATGGTGCCATACTCAAACAATAATCGATCATTGTCAACTCGAAAACCAGAGGTGAAATACACTATCTTAAGTTGTGGCTTGAGCTAAACTCCTCTGAAAAACTGCTGTAACAATTGAAATGATTCCATCATACTTTAACGTATCCTCCTCTCAGACCAATTAAGGCTGAATTCCGATAATCATTACGTAGTTGAAAGCCACTGCTTTAGCATTTATTTATACTTGTCTATGCGACTGCCAGATTATTCATGCCGAGTTCTTGAACTCTCACTATCATTCGAACGATTCAAAGTTGCAAATCTTATTTGAAGTTCTTTCATACATAACTCTAAATCCGAAGGATTTACTCATTTGATTATAATCACATTATCATCCTTCTAACTTTAATGTTAACATTTCGAGTCCAAGGACTCATGCCCTGATAAAAGTCGATCCATTAGTTTTCACTACCTTGAAACAATTATTACACAATTATCCTCCGGAATTTTAAAATCTTCAATCAATTTTTCTCAAACAAATAAACTCTTAAATACAAGTATCCTGTTTTCCAAAGATTTCTTACACGAGTCTTTATTTTCAAACTATCTTGAAATTTATAAAAAATGATTTTTCACTTATGTGATTTATAAAACCTTAAACTTAACTTTACGTACTTTGACTAGTACATATCAAATTATACTTTCACTTATACAAATTTCTACTTTGATTAAATCGAAATTACTTTACAAAATTTTACGTAACCATAGTTGTACTATGACCATCATTTCGTCACCTCCTCTAAAATTACTTTCACTAATTATATAAACACTTTCGCATTTTTAGCAATTTACCTTTGTTTCATTAAATTAAACATTCTTTTAAACAACTCTTTTTTTTCGTATTGTTCAAATGTTTTCAAATAAAATAGTACGTGTTGTACATAACTCAAGTTTTACCAATAGCTCCGCTTCGTTTATATTGTTATAACAAATGTCGCAACTTTTCAAAAATTACTTTGGTTTATTATTAAAACTTTCGTATTGCTCTCCAATATGTTTGGATGACCTTTATTCCCATTCTCCGTGCAAGAACGAGACTTACCTCTTTACGTACATCATCTCTTCCTTACTATGTTATTCGTTAAGAAGTTTCTACTTCCGGTATTTCACGGCCAAACCACGACGCTCTCGTAAACATCAATACTACGATCTTTTGAACAAGGAAGCAAAGGTTCCTTCATGGTAGAAACAATACCTTATAATCAATGATTCACATTTATTCTCATCCACATTTAAACTCATAAGTAAATAATAGACCGACTCACCATTTGTGCGAAAACACTTTTCTTACTCTGAAGGAGTTACCTTAGACATTTATGAAGATACTCTAAACATTTCTTCCTTTTTGGTTTGCAACTAGATGTTATTCTAGTCAAGTTTTAATCTATGATTCGACATGAAACTGAAATCATAAATCTTAAAGCTACATTCTGAAACTATTTCTAAAGACAAGTTCTCATGTATACTGAACGATGTCTTAAATTTAATCGCTCGTATTATCCTGAGATCAACGAACTCTCAACTAACATCTCATTTGTCTATTAGACATCTCTTGAAAACTAAAGGTATTATGGTTACCTTTCAAAACTTGAAGCTGGTACTATCTCTAACAAACACCAGCCATACATCAAACTACGTAACTGAAATCATTACGTACTCTACTCTATTTTATCTGCCCTACTATTGCGGCATAAACACTCAAGATCTTAACGAGCTCAATAATACATTTCATGCTGTTATAGCATCATCTTTCCTTTTAAAGAAAAACTAGTCAAACAACACTCTTGTTATTCCTTGGAAAATTCTCCGCATTTAATGCACTTGTAAACGACCTATTAAGGTTAAGGATCATGAGATCAAACATGTAAACAAAATAATATACTTATTGTTAACACTCATTGGCCCCGACCGTACCCGGGAACGTAAAAATCAAACTCTATTGTTAAAGTCCGTTGGGATTCGCGTAGAAGCCCCTAACATACATGGGAACGCGAAGACTAAACAATACGAAAATACCCCCATCTCTTCTCAACTGCTGATGCAAACGAGAAATCTACTTAAAACTTCGGGACGAAGTTTCTAATAACGGAGAGGTACTATAACGACCCTCATTTTCCATTCTATATTTTTCCAATATTAAATGCCCAAACAATATAATTAAAACTTAATGCTTAAACTTTAATCAACAATTGTTAAGTGTTAAGAGTTATAAAACATATTAATTAACTTTGTGCAATAATTGACAAGTTAATAAAAGATGAAAATAATAAACTGTTAGTCGACACTCACTGCTAATTAAAATTTATGCATTTATGTAATATTATAACTAATAACCTATAAGTAATAAATAAAAAGTGACATTTATATAAATAATAAAACAATTGGGAACTAAATAAAAAAAATATATACAAGTCATGAATTAGTAAAAAGAAAATAATATTTATCATGTAGTAAATGTAAAAATAATAATAATAATAATAATAATAATAATAATAATAATAATAATAATAATAATAATAATAATAATAATGAGACTAAAGAATCTTAAACAATTACATCCTTATGTTGACTAAAAAAATAAAATAAAATATATATAAAATATTTTATATATATATATATATATATATATATATATATATATATATATATATATATATATATATATATATATATATATATATATATATAAACAATTGAGAACTAAATAAAAAAATATATATACAAGTCATTAATTAGTAAAAAGAAAATAATATTTATCATGTAGTAAATGTAAAAATAATAACAATAATAATAATAATAATAATAATAATAATAATAATAATAATAATAATAATAATAATAATAATAATAATAATAATAATAATAATAATAATAATAATAATAATGAGACTAAAGAATCTTAAACAATTACATCCTTATGTTGACTAAAAAAATAAAATAAAAATATATATATATATAAAATATTATATATATATATATATATATATATATATATATATATATATATATATATATATATATATATATATATATATATATATATAACTAGTACCACCTATTGTTGACTAAAAATTATAAAATAAAATAAAATCATTAATTAGAACATCCTTATGTTGACTAACACTCTAATACTTGCACTATATAAACACCCCTAGACTCCTAGTCTCATTCACAAATCACACCAAAATCCTCTCTCAAAAACAATCTCTCCCTCTCCCTCTCTTGTGGTATTCGGATCTTCAAGCTTGTTCTTCGTGTTTATCAAGATTTTCAAGCGTGTTCTTCATTGTTTGGGTTATTTGATCTTCATCACCAAGTTTTCTTCTTGTTTCTTGTTAATCTTCATCATCATTAACAAGGTATGATCCAAAATCTTAAAACTTTTAAATCTTTCTTTCAATTCATGTTTATATTCATAATCATATTCGTGCATGATCTTAACATTCATATTATTTAGATCCTCAAAACCCTAAACCCTAATCATTAAAATACTACTTTAATTTACTAACCCTAATTAATGAAACCCTAATACTACTTATACTTTTAATTAACATGTATACACTATTACTATTAATAACACCTATAACCTACTACTTATATTATAACACATAAAAACATTTTGGGATATGTATTAGAGATGTATAGATCTTCAAACTTTCTTGACGAATGGTTTCTACGAAACTCTAGGCGGAAGGGTTTGGATTTCCGATTTAAAGGATCCTATAGCTCAAGCCCCTAGAACTGAAATGGCCATTCGAAGGGAAAGGGGTGATTGGAAGCTTATCTAATACGGCAAGTATCCTAAAATGGAAAACACTCTTAAAGTAGAAACTTTCTAGTTATAGAAACTTACTAAGATAAGAAATCTACTAAAAGTGTAAACTTTCTAAAAATAGAAACTTACTAGGAAATGAAACTTAGTAAAACGAACTATACTTACAACACTATCATACTTAAATATCTAATTAACTTGGGCAAAAACACTTACTACTCTTAAATGTCAATAGGTTGACTTTTCTGCTCACTCATCCAACTTTCTATTCCGAGGAATAAATCTCTCTCTCAACTTACTAAGGTGAATTCATAGCCCCACTCTTTATTGCTAGCAAACTTAATTACTTTTATTGGGGTGAGACACATGCTGTTTTTACATTTTACAACTTAGACACAAGTACCAAACTACTAAACTATGCTATACCCGGCTATGTCCGACTAAGTCCCTACAGTGATATTTTTAATTGCTCGTTGAATGCATGCTTAATTATTGGGGGTAGGCCTATCAGGAGTAACGTCCTCAATACATTTGACTAAGTCTTTGTATTACTTAATAATGAAATTAAACCGACAAGTTGATATACATCGCGAGGTATTTGACCTCTATATGATACATTTTACAAACATTGCATTCGTTTTTAAAAGATAAACTTTCTTTACATCGAAAGTTGACGACATGCATACCATTTCATAACGCATCCAACTATAATTGACTTAATAATAGTCTTGATAAACTCAACGACTCGAAAGCAACGTCTTTCGAAATATGCCATGAATGACTCCAAGTAATATCCTTAAAATGAGCTAATGCACAGCGGAAGATTTCTTTAATACCTGAGAATAAACATGCTATAAAGTGTCAACCAAAAGGTTGGTGAGTTCATTAGTTTATCAAAATCAATCATTTCCCATTTATATAATAGACCACAAGATACTCATATTTAGAAAACAATCTGTGCAGGTCTATTCCTGCTATAAAATCATTCATATGAAAAACATTGAAACCTTTCAAAACAACTCACCAACGGTAGCTAATGCGTCGTGCAATGCAAAATCATCTCATTGTGGTAGTTAACACAATATAATTTCAATAACGGTAGCTAATGCGTCGTGCAATGCAAAATCATCTCACCGTAAATAATTTTACAACGGTAGCTAATGCGTCGTGCAATGCAAAATCATCTCACCGAGGGTAGTTAAAACGGTAGCTAATGCGTAGTGCAATGCAAAATCATCTCACCGTTACTAACTACTAAATTGAGCCAAATAATTTTACAAAGGTAGCTAATGCGTCGTGCAATGCAAAATCATCTCACCGAGGGTAGCTAAAACGGTAGCTAATGCGTAGTGCAATGCAAAATCATCTCACCGTTACTAACTACTAAATCGAACCATTTCGGTAGCTAATGCGTCGTGCAATGCAAAATCATCTCACCGATGGTCGATAATACAATCTTTATAGAAATCGAACCTCTGAATCCAAATAATTCTATCATAGAATGTAGTTTTGAAATTTGTGTCTATTTCGTCAATCATTTATAAAAACAGTTCATGTATTCTCATTTCAAAAATATATCTCCAAAGCATTTAATAAAAACAGTTATAAAAACAGCGCATGTATTCTCAGTCCCAAAAATGTAAAGAGTAAAAGGGAATCAAATGAACTCACAATATTGTATTTCATAGTAATTAAACATATGATGGCATTGAACAAGTGCAAGGTTGGCCTCGGATTCACGAACCTATATTAGTTATATATATTTATATGTTGGTCAAAATTTGTCTAACAATTTAGGTCAAGTCATAGTGTACCACGATCCTAATGCTCGAGACTAATATGCAAAAGTCAACAAAAATTAACTTGACCAAAATGACTTCCAAAACCTATACATGATTATAACTTAAATATAGTCGTTTTATATATTTAATATATTTAACAGATTTTATTAGAGTAAATAATAAAAGTCATAAAAAATTTTATATTAAAATATATATCTGATAAAAATATACTTTTATATATCTTAAGTAACAAAATTTATAAAGTTCATTTATTATCATAAAAATATAATGATAGGTATTGTTAATGTAATTATATTACATGTAGTAAAATATCTTTGTATTACATATTTATAAAATAATATTGATATTAACAATAATAATTAAAAGTTGTATTATTTTGTAATAATAATAATTATTATTCTACTAATAAAAATAACAGTATTTATATTTACTAAAAATGATATTAATTATGATAAATTGATAATTTTTATTAATAATAATATTAAAATGATAATGATATTTTATAATAACAATGATATTTCTATTAATAATAACTTTAGTAAAAATGATAGTTTTAATATTAATAAAAATTTTAATATTAATAATAATGATTAAAATAATGAAAATGATATTTTTATCTAAGTTAATAACTAACAATGTTATTATTTTAACATGATACCTATACCCATTATTTCCTAATTGATTCGTTTAATAGCTTTTTGTACTCTTTTATATCGCATTCATAATAATGATAATAATCGCAATCATAATAATTAGATAATACTAATATTAGTTTTAAAAATAATGATACTAATAAGTATTATAATAATAATAATACTAGTAATTATAATAATAATGATGATAATATTAATAATAATTTTTAATGATAGTAACATTAATAATAATAATAACAATTTTTAAATAATAATACATATATTAATAATGATAATATTAATAATAATACTAATAATTATTAGATAATAATAATAATAATAACAACGATAATAACGACGATAGTAATAATAATCATTTCAACAATAATACAAAAATTCAGTTGACTATAACTTCTAATCTGTTCATCGAAACCATTCGAGTTTTAAATGAAAAGTTCTTAATTTTTCGCTAGCTTTCCAACGACATGCATATCATATACCCTATCTTAGTAGCATATGTATCTAATTCAGGATTCAACATAAACTATCTAACGATAATATCAAACGTACAAGCATGCATAATCCTATTTACTCGAGCACTAGTCAGGGATACACTAATAATATATAAAAGTTAAGTTATGAGTGCTCACGTATCAATATTGAGATTCAATATTGCAGAAAGTACGTAGACGCAACGGAGACGATAAACACTAGGTTGACCTCACGAGCAAACCCTACGAACATTACCCATCACCTCCATAGCTATATCCCATAATTTCCTTAGCTCTATCTCGCTCATAAAACCCGTTTTGAAATCGTTCGCTCATAACCTCGTCGTAGTATTTTATGTATAAATACTAATAATAACAATACTTAATACTTCTAAGAATAATAATAATAATAATAATAATAATAATAATAATAATAATAATAATAATAATAATAATAATAATAATAATAATAATAATAATAATAATAATAATAATAATTAGATACGAGTAATATAGAGAGATGAGTGAATTATGAACTATACTGAACCAGAATTCGATATTTAAAGAGATGTATCCCACCTACCCACACCATGTGATCGCATGGGTTAGGGGAGCAAAGGCCATGCGATCGCATGGCTGCTCTTTCCAGCTCACTTCCATTTAAAACATGGGCGGCTACCGTTTTATAATATTATATATATATACTATTTTTAATTTATATAATTAGTTATATATTATATTATATTTACGTGCGTAGTTAAATTGTAATCTTAGTCCCAAAGACTCGTACGTTGTGACTCGACTTAAGTCTCAGTTCCAGTTTCTCGAACGTTATTTCGTACGCTTAGAAAACTAGCACTTTACGTTTAGTGACTCGTACCCTTATCAAAATATATACTTAAATCATTAGTAAACCATATTACACGAAATGTAACTTATGCATTTTGAGTGTTTTGGTCATTTGCTTCTATAGATCATTGTCTCGTTGTTTATCAAAATACGTTTAATAATATCGAGACGTTTTATATTATCCATTAACGCATTGTAAAGTATATATATATATATATATATATATATATATATATATATATATATATATATATATTCTTGTTTAAAAATATAATTTTTGTACATCTTAACATATAATTGAAATATCTATTTAATAATATAACGTTTAGTTTTTCAAAACTAATTATATTTCAAAGTTCATTTAAAATCGTTTAAGTAATAGAAATATTATGTCGTAACACGTTTATGTTTTTGAAACACTATATATATAAATTTATAATATAAAGCTTTAATTGATTTCTTCTAATTCTATATAATCAATTTACCTTTATAATAGATTACAATAACTCAGTTTTTGAAACCATTTTCATATATTTGAAAAATAGATCAGTCGAACATTATGAAAACTAGTTCTCCACTAACTTTTGTCTAACCCACGTCAATTGACACATTTGTTCTTACTTGTAAATGACTTCACCATTTATTCCGAATACCGTTAAAAAGGAAATGTTTCTTAAATCAAAGTGGAGCTCTCAACAGAGACTCGCAATCAAACAATGTATCTGATAAATCAATCATTTGATATTATCTTCTAATTTCATCGATAAACATATTGAAACAAATACGTTCATGTAAAGTATTATATGTTTAATACTTTGTTAATATTCTCAAGTTATAATACATGCATATACCTATATATACATATTCATATCCAATTAATTAATGGTTCGTGAATCGTCAGAATTTGTTCGAGGTTAAATGAATGTATGAACATAGTTTAAAATTCTTGAGATTTAACTTAATAAACTCTGCTTATCATGTCGGAATAATATAAAGATGAAGTTTAAATTTGGTCGGAAATTTCCGAGTTGTCACAGATTATTGGGAGCAAGTAGAATGTTAGTGTGAGTTTTCTACTAAGGACTCCATACTATTTATAGTAAATTTTGTGAGGTGCTTGTCATTAGTCTACATACTAGAATTAATATGTGTCGAGATGACACTAACTCTTAACAAGCAAGTATGACACTTGTCATTTTGGTAGCTTAGTCATGCAATCTAGATGATAGACTTGGCATATGTCAAAATCATATTGAATCTTAGCTAACAAGAAATATGATTCATCTAACTTTTGATATATGTACATATTGATGATACATATACATACTACTCATCTAATTATTTATTAATTTTTTTTAGCAATTAACCATTACTTAAATATCATATTCAAATTATATAATAATAAAATAATTTAGAGATACTAATAAATTCTAGGCCATAAAAGCGGGTGTTATATTAGTCAGAATACATATAATAACGGCCTATCAATATCATAAAAAAGCCTAGCGGGTAAATCTTCTCGTTATTCTCCATTTTCGGCATTTTCGTCGACGTAACGCCAACCCAAACTTTCTTCATCTTTCAAAACTAAATAAAGAGAGATTCGATTTGAACGCAGATCGACGATTTATTTTATAACCGTACCATTGTTCGTCGGTGCGAAGGTACGTAGCGGAAAATTCCGAAACATAGTCATCTTCATAATACTTGTCCGTGTGTTCGAACGGTACATTTTATTTCAAAATGCTAACAACTCCTGTAAACCAAAGTCGCGAACGTCAATTTCTTTGAAAAAAGCTTTCGAAGCACGCGTATAATCGTAAACTTTATTTTCATTACGGAATTCACTTCCGTAATACACGTCAAATGAGACAATGATCGGCGGAAGGGTCAACATTTGTGAGTGAGTGAAGTGTGTGTTTTGATTTTGAGTTGAGAAGTTGGATGTGGTTTGTGTTTTGTATATGGTTTATGTAAAGTTGAGATTTATAGAGTGATACTGATAAAATAAATATGATATAAATTAAAAGGGTATAGGAGTGTATATATTGAAGAGTTGGGAAAAAAATATAAAGAAAAAAGCCAGACTATAAAGTCGTTTGAATATTGAAAATGGAGATAAGTTTCATTCTGAGTTATGCGTGGATAAGAAATTTGTTCATAGAAATGCACTTGGGCAATTAAGGGCGATCGCAAGCGGTACAATGCTATCGGACCTCTCTGAGGGCGGGTTTGAGAGCGACCTAGCACGACCCCCATTGGGTATGGTCTTATAGATTGAAAATAACTACACTATTGAAAAATAACTGCTCTTAAGTCTTAAGTGACAAGTTGTATAACTACGTTTTGCATAAATTTTCTTATTGAGAGTTGTCATTAAAAAAAAATCTATTATTAGTAATTATCAGTGATACTACAAGAAACAATACAGGTTCGTTCATCTACGCAGTTAAAACCAATATGAAAAAGAAACGTATCAGTCACAAAGAACTGAAGGCAATAAAAATATATCCCAGTTTGCAAATTAAAAGGGCAATACACATCAAGCACACAGGAACATAAAAGTCAAATTCTCATTTATCTAAATTACCATTCTCTCGAAAGAAACAACTACCCAAAACAAACGTTTATAATTAGCAATCAAAAATACATTGCACCAAGATAACAAAATACTCGACGTAAGCAAATAAGCACATTCAGTTTCATGGATCACTTCTTCTTCTTGGCAGCATCCCAAGCCTTGGTCTGCAAAATCAATATTTATCGTTTATATGATCCATTCACACAAAAAACAATCTTTCAATAAAATAATGACTTCAATATAAAGTAGGAGTATAATGTTAAGTACTGACCTTTTTTACACCCCGAATCTTCTTTGCTCTGTTCTTTCTTTCCTTCAATTGCTTCCTTGACTTCTCAACCTTAGTATCAAGTCCATTCTACAAAATGTGATAAGAATGTTAGAAATATAAACACAAAAAGTATATGCCATAGATATAACCAAATAAGAATATTATATTCCTCGAATCGTTTATCTCAAAAGTCACATATAAAATAGAAGGAATAGGTATTCGAAAAAAGTAAACCTTTTAGTAAAAACAAATACTAATACGAAATATGTGTAGAGAATTTTACCCTGACAAGTCTATATTTTGGCTCAAACTTTTTCGCATTCTCAACAGAATCATATATCAAACCAAAACCAGTTGATTTGCCACCACCAAAATGAGTCCTGAACTTGAACACAAATATGGCATTTGGATCTTTCACCTCATACATCTTGGCCAACTTTTCCTTCAATTCGGCCTTTAACATAATATAAACACTCAAATCAGCCTTTAACTTGCAGAAACACATACAAAAAAAAAGACACATACATAGATAGCTTAAAAAAGATAACAAGAAGATCTGTACCTTAGAGACATTCGCCCTGCCTGGATGAAGCACATCAATAACCTACATCAACAAAAAAAGTAAGCACAATAAACCGACTCATAACATTAGAGATAAATGCAACAACATTTACACACAACTCACAAATTGTTTCCTAGATAGAAGCCTGTTTGTCATAAACTTCCTGGTACGAATCGTCACTGCCTTAGTGTCCGCCATTTTTTCTACACAATGACAAAACGATACATGAGAAAATCAATCATTCATTAATAATCATGTCAAAAAAACACACAGACATTGCTCTAGTGACTTCTTGATAAGCATATAAAAATAAACACTTAAACAGTTAAGACTTTTGGAAACTAAACATTATTCCTACAGGATATAACTACGACTAACTTATTGGGATATAACATTTAGCAGCCTATAAGAACAAATATACGCATAAGCAATAAGCAATTATTATAATAATAACAATTAAAATTAGCTATAAAGCTACATCACAAAATGCAAAAAACAACTATAACATATCACTTAAAAATGATGTAAGAGAAACTTAAATAGTTTAATTTAATTAAATAGCTTACCTATAGCTACTGATATTTAAACTACACTCAAATTCTACAAGATATTTAGCAGCCTATAAGAACAAATATAAGCAGTTATAATAATATAAATCATACAGCTATAGCTACTGATATTTAAACTAAACTCAATAATACGATTACAAAAGACTAGCAAATGAATCAAAAAGTGTATGATCTGATGGATACAAATTAACTAAACTATATTGATAATAATATTCAACGAATTAACATATACCTAGTAAACTTCTCAAATCTAATTTGATAAGTTAGCAAAAATGTTTAGATTTAATTTCGTCGAAATCATTAAATTTTCAGCTATTTGGGGTGATAACAAACAATTCGCCCCAAAGTGAATCAATAGGCGTTGATTTAAGAACAAATTTTTGCAATTAGAATCAAAATGAAATGGAGTTCACGAATACCTGAGATCAGTTACTCCAACTGACGACGGCTATTGCTGCTTTCGTAGTCGGTAGTTAGTTAGAAACCCTAAAATCAAATTTGCACATAGAGAGATATCAATATGTCTTTTAACTTTTTTATTAGTGGGTTGGGCAATTTGTTATGTTTACAGAATTTAGTGGGCTGGCCCATTTGTAGTCATAATAACAAAGCACGTGATTTATTTGGTTAATGTTACAGTTAAAAAAATTAAAAATTCAAATTAAACAGAGTATAAAATAGACCTCAAAAAATTATTTATAGCCTAAGACCATAGATCAATTTTAGACAACTAAATTATAATAATTAGATCAATAGTAGACAACTACTAGGTTTTGAGCCCGTGCGTTGCACGGCTACTCAAAAACCGTTTCAAATGAGTCAGTTCTTTTACGACATTTGATGTTCATTTTTAGATTATGTTTGTGATAGCGTTTAAAGTTGGGCATATATTGAACCAATAGTTTGAAGTATACATAATTTGGATAAATATTCTATTTTCAATATGTCATATCAGTTAGTCTTTGAAATGGTAATGGGTTAAAATTGACATTTTTTTTGCTATTGTTATATATATTCCTTCAGTTATCGTCTACTATGATCCCAAACAGTATTTTTTTTTTGTGATTTTAGACACTATAAAACTCCACTTATAATAAAAGAGTGTAAGCATGTTTTCAAATACCACATTTTAGGCGTACAGGACCATAATATGCACATTATGTGCCCTTAGAAATTCAAAGAAAAAAAGAAACATATTTTGCATTTTGGTTAATATCACTATGAATTACCTTATTTATTGTAGCGTTACTATCTTAAATGACGTCTTAAAATCACCTCTATACAAGATACAACGTAAAAACAATTAGATAAGAAGGATGAGTGCTGAACATATACATATATCACCTATTTTGTTAAACAATAATTAGATAAGAAGGATATGTGTTGACAACAATTAGATAAATGGGGTACATTCGTTTGTTAAAAAGGATGAAGTTGATTTTGATTTTTCCAAGCATTTTTGATTTTTTTAAGCTTTATAAAAGGAATGAATTAAAGCTTAAACTCTATTCAATTTATATACGGTTGTTATTTTAATGAATGATTTCTCGATTTTGTTTATGGTTCTATATATATATATATATATATATATATATATATATATATATATATATATATATATATATATATATATATATATATTCTTATTTTCGCCGAAAAAATATACGGTATTATTAATTAATTCCATTTAAGTAATAATTTTAAATTAATAAATATTATTTAGCTCCTTAATTTTTCGATAATTATGGAAGAGATATGTGAATTTTTCACTTGTCACAATTAGCTACAATTAAGGTGATAATGACATTTCATGTTTTTTTAAACTCTATTTTATATAAATATATAGAAATAGAAATTATAATTAGATCAATAGTATAGTGGAAAATAGACATCACTATCTTTTTTTTTAAACGGCGATCACGTCGAATGTTTTTATTTATCACGGTGGCAGACTCGGAATTTTTTTCACCGGGAGCGAATTTTTTTTTTTAAAATGTAGGGATTTTTTTTGTCAAAACATGGAGGCTTTGGGGCAAAATATAGAGTTTTTTGAGCAAAATTTGAAATTTTTTAGACAAAATACGAAGATTTTGGGACAAAATATGAATGATTTGGGGCATAAAAAAATTTCACCGGGGGCAAAATCAGAAAACCAAAAATATTTGCACTAAAATTGCAATTTCACTGGGGGCGGGCGACCCCTCTGCCCCTACATAGGTCCGCCCATGTTTGTCACCCACACATGCTTAGGAAAAAACTCAATTCGCGACGATGTTGGTAGTACCATCGAAGGTTGCGAAAAACCCCGAAGGTCTTCTCAAATCGCTTTGATGTTTCCAATACCATCAAAGAATGGATATACATTGTTTGGAGTGAGAATCGAACATGTGTTAACACTACCCAAGTTGTATCTCACCTCGTACCGCTCAAGTCAAGCTTCTATGGTAAATCATTACATCTTATAGAATAGAAACTTGTATAAAGTAAATATACAAGAACTATTTAATTATTGTAATTACATACAAATACACTCTTTTTTAGATATATATATCTTACGAAACAAATATATACAAGTAACGCAATGAGTCTCTATCATGCGCATACACTCACAAAAGATCGACACAAATGCACCCAGTGTTTACAAGTAAAGTTGATTGGTTCGTCATAGACATTCCTATCATACTCGTATATAATAAATACAACTATTTTAGATCGCAAAATCCGGTCCAACCAACATTGACCATAACATTTGCACATCTTCACACGAGCAACACTTCACGTCCTCATACAACATATACAATCCTTTACCTACAAAAAAAAAAAAAAAAAAAAAAACAAAATTAATTCAAAAATGTAACATCATCATACCTCGTGTAGATTTTGGACTTCAAGAAATGATCAAATACGTACGTTTTCTATGGCGAGTATGAGTGAACTGAATTCGATTCCATAGGGTCTTGAAGGGGTATAAGAGAGATTGAAGCCAACCCATTTAAAGCTTTAACTCGTTCCTTGATAATTCATGATTATTTATTGTGAAAGTAATACGGAGTATGTAAGAAGGCTAATATTTTGGTATCAAGTCAGTGTCAAAATGTAAATGATAACACCTTCAATACACTAACTGTCAATTGACCAAATAATATTAGTAGTTGGTATGTCACTTAGTGATGTTACAAGAAACAATATATGTTCCTTCTTCAACACAATCACAAATGCAAGTAATTTGGGTTTTAAACAAGAAATTCGTACTTTATGATAGTTTGGTATAGAGATAACGGTCCTTTTTATGATAGTTTGACTTATACATAATGATAATATTGAATAAAGAAACCACCAATATTTTTTTCGAGAAATACTATGCTTACAAAAGTTTTACAAACAGTTTCTTAAAAAATGACGTGTTACCAATAGATAAAAAAGAGAGAGAGATTGGAGAGCTGAATAAAATAAAATTAACCTATATAATACAAATATGTCACTTTGTAACTTCTTTTATAAATTTTTATTTGTAAACCTAGAATTCCTCATTTTTTTTTTTTAATATATTACTTTAGCTTTCAATTTGTGGTTAAATTAAGAGAAATTCGCCAAAATACACTTTTTTCTTTTTAAGTTTTCGTCTAAAATACATTTTTTTTAAATTGTCTTTTTACACCATTAGGTCGACTAGCATTGCGGTCGACTATCATATTGTATGGTCGACCTCTACATTTTTCAATGTGGTCGCCCATAGTTTATAGAGGTGTTGGTCGACTACCATGTTAGGTAGGTCGACCACTGTATTCGACCGAAAATTACACGGGCGACATTAATGTTGGTCGAGTATACATATTAAGCACTGAAATAGCAAGTTTCACATTTCAAATTACAAATTTTCGTCCCACAAGCCCTAGATACGAACCATGAACCCTGATTTATTGCAGATACACTCAATTCGATCATTAGCTTCTTCTTATCACATATCGATTTCAAAGATAAAACCTAATTCAAAGATAAACCCCAATTCGATCGTCTACTGCCAAAGATGACAGATGTGGAGGTAAACCCTAATTCGATCGTCTACTGTATATTTGTGTATATGTAACTGTATGTATATGTGTATATATGTATATGTATGTATATGTAAATGTATATGTATCTGTGTGTATGGATGTAACTGTGTGTATATGTATATGTATATATATGATGTTGTATATTTAAATGTATATGTATATGTATTTATATGTATGTATAGTTAAATGTATATGTATATGTATCCATACATATGTATTTTATAATTCCTATGGTGTATAAGTTTTAAGTATAAACTGTATGGTGATGGTGGAATAAATTAGTGCAGAATGATAGTGGGGTATTCGACCATACAAGGGGTCGACTGTCACAATAATACACTATAGTCGACCACTTTTGGGGTCGACTATAGTAGAATTAAACTATAGTCGACCAGAATCAAGGTCAACTATATGCAGGATATTCTGTTACTTATATGTATTTTTTTTTATCTATATGTATGTATAGTTAAATGTATATGTATATGTATATGTATCTATATGTAACTGCATATGTATGTATATTCTCTATATGTAGGTATATCAACATATATGTATATGTATAGATTCTATATGCATATGTATACTCGAATCTTGTGTTAATCGCATAATGACATATACATTGTTTGTTTACAGGTTTGGTTCGAGGCGAAGGTCACTATCCGAAGCAAGATGTCTCTTATTCGTGAAATTAAAAACAAACTCACTCCGGCTCAGACAAAGATTTTCAGAGAAACGTGTTTTGGTCATTGGTTAGATATAAAGTGTGATGACAATGATCCAGGATACATACATTGCTTATTAATGAATCAGATTGACCGTCCAAAAAAATTTACAATCAACGGACGCGAAATATGTGAGGAGCCAGAAGAGCTATGGTTTTGAGCTACTCGAGATCATGTCATTAGGTGCGGTCGACGTGAGTTTTGCTTGGTTACCGGGATGCGGTTTGGTTCGGTTACATCATTTGTAGATTGGATAGGTCAAGAGAGGTCTGATTTTGATCTATCGGTTTCATCTCGTGTTTTAGTAAACGACATAGTGGTCCCCACTATCTTTCAGAATTTCACGACGGTTTTTTTAAAGATGAGTTGAAAGAAAATGACAAGGATAAGGTCCTAGTCGCGATTGAGTTGATAATTAACTTATGCTTCCTTGGCAAGCAGTTGCGGGATGGTGTAAACAATGATATACTTCTTTTATTAGAGGACTTTGAGTTTATGAACAAGTATCCGTGGGGTTTGTTCATATGGACCAAACTTTATAATCACTTGCATCGCGTGTTGGTACCTTATAAAGACATGCAGCAGACAAAAACCAGAAGGGGGTGACGACATACTATTTGAGCGGCTTCACTTGGGCATTTAAGATATTAATCTGTACTTATAAATGTTAATCAAATAACATGTTTCACGTTTAACCGAAATCTTCATTTATTTGAAGATGTGGATATGGGAGGCATACAAACACCGAATAGAAGCATACGCTTTCAAGCCAGTTAGTGATGGCATCCCTCGTGGAATCCATTGGAAACGGAAGAAGAAAATCATGGGCTGGAATGAGTATGTTGAGTTGATGCAACTCAGAGTGAGTGGCTAGTTTGAATTATTTCAAGAACCCCGATGCTAAAGTCTCGATGAAGAAAAGTGATGGTCCAAAGACAATTGATGATAAGTCGAAGAAGGAGTTGACGAATATGATAGAGAAACTGTCAAAGAGATTAGATGATCAGGAAAAGAAACATGCCAAGGAGAAGAAGGTGATAAACAATCGGATTGAGGCAGACATCCATGTTACACGTGAAACACTAAAGGTAGTGGAGGGTTTACATCATTCTAGAACCAAGCATCGGACAAGTATTTTAAATATCTATGGTATGGTACATAAGCTTCAACAATAACAACAACACCAACAAGTGCATGTAATTTCTTATTTTATAATTCCTCTAGTTTATAAGTTATAAGTATAAACTGTATGGTGATGGTGATATAAATTTGTGCAGTTTGTAAGTGGATTAGTCGACCATACAATGGGTCGACTGTTGCAATAATACACTATAATCGACCACTTTTGGGGTCGACTATAGTCAAATTACACTCTAGACGACTAGAATGAAGGTCGACTACATGCAGGATACTCTGTTACTTAAACTGTATTTTATTTTTTTGACAGAATGATGGTGATTTCATTGGTGGATAGGTGTCAGATATAGAAGTTCAAACAACTAAGAAAGATTTTCAATCACCGGTAATTCAGAGGAAGGTAAGTATGTCTCCATACACTAGTGTGAAGGTTGCTTCACCGGTAATTCAGAGGAAAAGAAAGGGGACCGTGGGGTTGCAAGGGCTAGGATGTCTCCTTACGTTACACCGTCACAGATGATGAAAAAGGGTGGTAAAAAGCTTGACATACCAGAAAAAGAAATGCCGATAAAACAACAGTGGAATAGGAGATTGAGGGTTCCGGTAGTTGTTGATACTTTTATTCTAGAAATCGTTGACGATTTAATTCATGAATCTGGATTAATCTATCCCGGGCCTCCCACCATATATGCGGATGAAAGGAATCTGGAAGACCCTACGACACCGGAAAAGATGATGGATCCAAATGTCGAGTGCCTTTCAGTGTTTGTTCGGGGCCTATACAACGAATTTATATTCATCACTGACAAGTAAATTTGAACGCGGATGGCTAGATAACTTTGTAAGTTTTTATAAACTTATTCTTAATATCGTAAATTTAAATGTGTATAATAATATTGACTAACTATTTGTTAATTGCATAATATTAATGGTTGGGCATCTTTGTTGTTGTGGTGGAGCTACCGTTGAGATGATATGGATTTTCAGCCGCTAATGAATCGTCAAAGATGTGTGATCATGCCGGCGGACATGATTAAGTGGATGCGGGTTTTTAAGTTGGGTATAAAAGTTGACCCAGATTACACCAATCCCGATATCACATGTTATGCCTACGGTACGAGACTCCCTTTCCCACATTGGTCGAAGTGTCAGAAGGTTAGTAAACTTTATACATATACGTATACAATTTACATATACATAAACATATACATTTACTTTATATATATATATATATATATATATATATATATATATATATATATATATATATACTTTACACTTATATCTTTAATTGTAAATGGTAGGTCCTATTCCCAACACTGTTGGAAGATGCCAATCACTGGGTGCTTATTGTTCTTGATCTAAAGGACTTTGTAAGTAACTAGAGGGGGATGAATAGTTACTTGATACGTTTTTAACACTTTTTCGATTGATCACCAAATTTGATTAACTATGATCAACCAATTCAACTCAAACTTGATGTGTGTGGTGTATATGTTCAAAATGATAATCAAAGTAATGTAAAGAACATAAACACAAGGATTTATAATGGTTTAGGTGCATGTTAACTAATCTACCTTAATCCACTCCCCGATTACACTAATCGGGATTTCTTGCTTCACTAAGCACTTTTCTCCAAACCCTGTGGAGATCCGATTTACAAGTCTTCAACTTCTTTGGTAGACAACAAACCTAATCTTTCTATCCCTTTGAAAGATCAACTCCAACCTAGATCAACTTGTCTTCACCTTGGACAAGTATTAATCTCCAAATAAGATTAATCAACTTCCTAAGTCCCTTTAAGGAAGTAGATCACTAAGCTAGCCTATGCTTCTACTAATTGAAGTTACAAGACTTATACACTTTGCAATGATGATCCTAAGACAATACTAGGACATACATCACATCAAGTAAACTCACAAGATAAATGATTTTGATTAGTAAGTTTACAACAACCAAATTCTATATCTATAAGATCATAGAATCTTCTCTTGCTTGATCACATTTGAGTAGTAATTAAAGCACTTGTGATCTCTGGAAATAAGCCTTTGAAATATGCAAGAGGGTCAGCTTCAAATGCTATTCAGTGCTTGCCTTTTATAGTGAGATTCAAAAAATAGCCGTTGTCATACGGTTGCCAACACGGTCGGCCGTAGTTCGACCGTGCGTGCTTCAGTCCAAATTATGTATCCGTTGTATAACTGTTTGACTCAGATTTGAACATCACATTTTGGAACCTTTACTCCATCTAGCACCTACAAAAGAAACCCAACATCCTATACAAGTACTATATGCATTAAATGTGTGGGATTTGGTCTTATTGAGTGAAAATGACATAACACTCCTGTAAGTAACTAGAGGGGGGTGAATAGTTACTTAGTCAATTTTTCAAAAATTTCTTTACGTTTTGTTGAACTTGAACTTGATATAGTGTGACTTGAAATGTTTGTTCTCTAATAATACTAACAATATGAATATATATATAAAATTATAATCAAAAGATAAGGGAAGAGAGAACAAACACAACGATTTATAGTGGTACGGGAAGATGTTAACTAATCTTCCTTAATCCACTCCTCAATTCTACGAATTGAGATTTTTCTTCACTATGATACTCCAAACTCGGTGGAGTGTCCGGATACAACACTAGTACTTCGATAAGATGTAACTTGAGAACTCTTACGTCTCTTTGAAGACTTCACAAACACCTATAACTCTTACCACAAGCTCCTAATGCACTATCCTAGTGAAAAATACAACTACCTTCTAGATCCCTTTAAGAAGATAGTTTACAAGTAAACTTACAACTTAAGCTTACAAGTACTCTTGCTAGAATCACTCTAAAAGATTACAATTTAATTATAAGAATGATATCAGTAAGTATGTGAAAAATATGAGCGCAAGAGGTGAGTCTTCAAATGCTTCAAGGATTTGCTTTTATAGGAAAGAGAAATCTACCTGGAAGCTACACGGCTCACTGCACGGTCGACTGTGGTTCGACCGTGTACCTCTAACATCTGATTCATATGGCCGTTTTTGTCCTTTCAAAACTGTCATTTTCCCTTATTGAATAGCTGCAACTAAAGGCCAATTATCTCTGAAATCATCCCTATTACCCCTTTTGTTTTGGACATAAGCATGGAGGTTGACATGTCCATAAAAGAAGAAAGTCTTCAAGCTTTGACCATTTGTCATTGATTACTTAAAGAGGCAATTGCAGAATTTTTTCTCTTGACAAACCATTATCTTCCAAACACTTCATCAACATTTCTCAATTGCTTGTCATCTTGCTAATGGATGTATATTGCTCTTTGGAACATTGTTACAACTCAAATAAACTAGTTTGAGTCTAGTTTGAACATAATGATTCTTGTTACAATTTGACTAGACTTGAACTAATTGCATTCTCAAACAAATAATGATACATAGAACTAATGGGTGAGCAACTCTTTAATTGGGACTTTAATGACCATTATTAGTATGTTTTAAATGACACTGTGTATTAGGATAAAGAGATAAAACACTCAAGTGTTTTAGTCTAAATCAAGCTTAAAATGTCATTAAGATGTCATTAGGTGTGATTAGTAAAAATTAACATCTTTTGGTTCAAAACTCTTTTGAGATCAAAAAGAGCAACTATTATAAGTATGTTTAAAAAGGTTTTGCAAATTATAGATGCCTCAAAGTGGTCTAACTTAAAGTGGATGATTTTGGTAACAGAGAAAACTGCGGTCGAGCTACGGTCGTCCGTGAGGTTAGCCGTAGATTGATAGTTTTAGAAAAACTTGAATTCGTTGGTACAGGACATACACGGCCAGTGTCACGGTCGACCGTAGTGCAGCCGCGTAACATTTTTACCAAGATAATTACTTATGTATTGGTCTTTTGCTAGAGATAGTTTAGGCTTATGAACCCATGTCATCCTACATATGATTAATCACTTATCTCTTGTGTGTCATCATCAAAATAAAGTGATTAACGTTTGAATATTATGATTGGAATCTTAACCAACATTCTCCCCTTTTTTGATGATGACAAACATATGAGTAAGTGTTAACTATGTAAGCCGACATAAGTGTTAACATCACTTACCATACACTTTCTCTTTGACGACCCGACAAAATCGTCATTGACGGCTCCATCAACTTAGGTCCTGTAACGTGGTCATAAGTCTTTAAAACCAAGTTTGACCAAAATATGTCGCATTCATTTCAAATGTAAAGATGTTTTAAAGTTTACAAAGTAGTTTAACAACTAGTTACATTACAACATTTAAAGTACAAATGAAACCTATGTGACACAGTATAAAGTAAAGTCAAAAGACGCTCCATGCATACATGTATACTCGACATCCAAGCAAGTATCAAAATAGTGTGCGGAAGCATGAATCACTTAGCGTTCAAGGACCTGAGAAAACATATAGAAACTGTCAACGAAAAATGTTGGTGAAATCATAGGTTTAGTAAGTATATTGTATTGAACCACAAGATTTAACATAAAGTTGATTATCCAAATCGTTTGCATTCCAAAGTTGTTGTACGTTCGCGAGCACATAAATATCAAGACTTAACTGTTTTACGAACCCCGTTATCATAGTGTTAGAACCTACACTATACCCGAAAATATATTTCATCCGCTAACGGTAGCGAACCGTCCGAATGAGGGCGCGTCAAGCCCGTATGGATCCACACAACATAAGTTCACGTTTACACCCTACAAGTGTAACTAATGATAATTGAATTGAGGCTTTTTGTTCTAACTCGCATGTGGAATGTTTGTTTCTGTACTTGTGTTCAAAGCATAAAAGTATAAAACGTATATGTTTCTCATCCCATGATTTAAAGAATAAAAGTTGTTGAAAAGAATGGGACTATGATCTCACCTCGAGTACACGAGTATATAGGTACTTCACAAAGTAAACGTGTGCAAGAACGTATGATAGTCTTGACCTAAACAATAGGTCGTATCAATATCGGTAAAGTATGAAGTCGGTCAAAGTTGTTCAATTAGTCCTATGGCTCGTTACGACTAGATTATATAGCATGTGAATCACGTTATCAAGTTTCATGCAAGATATAAGTACAAGAGAGAGGTTATAACGATTAAACAAAGTATTGGTTAAGTTTGGATAAAAGTCAACTTTGGTCAAGTCAAAAGTCAACGAAAAAGTCAACACGTTCGGGTCAGGTCTCGAACAAGTTTTTTGAGCTAATTTATCATATGTGAGCATGTTAGAACAAGTTACATGTTAATCGGAGGTGCGTAGCATAGGTAGAATTTAATGTGAAAAAGGAAAGTTGAACAGCCCCCAAATGCGGCAATTGCCGCGCCGCGCCAATTGGTGGCTGCGCCGCGCCATTTGGCGTGAGCTGGTTCCTGGTTGTTTCTAAATGTTCAAGTCTCGAATTTAATTTCACCAATTCACAAATAACGAACCGTAAACATTCAAAACACGTATCTTATATTGTTGGAAAGGTAATTTAACGAGGAACACAACTAAACACATTTCATTAACCAAAAACATCATTTACAATAATCAAATCCAAGTTGAATGTTCATTTAATGTTCATCATAAATGCTTCAAGTTCATAAATGCATATTGATGATTCGGGAATTAAATGCACACATATAATACGCTATTTCGTAGGTAATTACGCATACAATACAACTAAATACTCACCAATAACACCTCATGGCATTCAATGAATCAAAAGTTCATTCTACTCCTATCAAACCCTAACTCAAAATCATAAATTTAACAATTATGTTCATGAAGTTTTCCAAGTCAACCTACACATCAAATTGAAGCTAATGATGCTAGTAACACATTTAATACATGAACTTTAACGTAACAACAACATTTAATAAACCAAAACTCAAGATTAAACACACCCATTTTCAAGTTGATGCTAGTTACTCAAAATAACAAGATCGAGCAAATAATTCACATATTCATGTTAGACTTGAGCAATAGACACTAATTAACACTTTTATAATTCAAAAACATCAAGAACAAGGAATCTAGAGTTTTTAGAAATTTACCCAAAAGAGATGAAGTTGGTATGGAATTGAAGAGGAAGATGCAAGGATTCCAAATATGTACTTTGTTTTGAAGGACACTTGCTAGATCGAAAATGGATGATGAATCTTTGATTTAGGAGTTGAGAGCAAAAAGATGGAAGTATTAAAGTGGAGGTGAATGAATGAGTGAAGGAGGAGAGGTTTGACTAGTTGACCTAGTCACTAGTTTGACCCTTTGGCAACTTTAGTCCCTCGAGTTTAAAAGCGGTTGCGTGAATTAACCAAACGAATTACCTTAAATACGTAGAGTAAACGAGAGATGTTATAATTAAATAATGGCCTTTAAAATAATTAAATAGAAAGTAAACGGAATAAGGCGGGTTGTTACATTACCCACTCCTTAAAAAAAATTTCGTCCCGAAATTTAGGTAGATGTAGTGGCGTTGCTTCCTCCTTGGGATCTTGCGTTGCCAACTCAACGAATAAGTGAGGATACTTTCTTTGCATTTGATCTTGTCTTTCCCAAGTAAACTCGGGTCCCCTTTTGGCATTCCAATGAACTTTGACAATCGGGATTTTGCTTTGTTTTAGCGTCTTGACGGAGTGGTCCACAATTTCAACCGGTTCTTCCACGAAATGTAGTTTGTCATCGATGGTAAGCTCCTCGAGAGGGATGACAAGTTCGGGTTCAGGAAGGCACTTCTTCAAGTTTGATACATGGAAAGTAGGATGAACGGAGCTCAATTGAGTCGGAAGATCTAACCGATAAGCAACGGGTCCAATACGCTCCAAGATTTCAAAAGGACCAATATACTGCGGATTTAGCTTTCCACGTTTCCCGAAACAGATTACACATTTCTAAGGTGCGACTTTTAATATTACACGATCACCCACTTGGAACTTGAGATCTTTTCGTCTAATGTCGGCATAGCTCTTTTGACGACTACGGGCTGTCCTGAGCCTATCTCGGATTTGAACGATCTTCTCGGTTGTTTTATGAATGAGTTCGGGTCCAGTGATTTGCTTGTCACCTACTTCGGCCCAACAAATAGGAGAACAACATTTGCGGCCATATAATGCTTCGAAAGGTGCGGCGTTAATACTCGCGTGATAACTATTGTTGTAAGAGAATTCAGCTAGAGGCAAATGCCTTTCCCAAGCTTTTCTGAAATCGATAACACAAACTCGTAACATATCTTCCAAAGTTTGAATCGTGCGTTCACTTTGCCCGTCGGTTTGTGGATGGTATGCGGTACTCATGTCCAAACGCGTTCCCAAGGCTTCTTGCAAGGCACCCCAAAATCTAGAAGCGAAACGGGCATCTCGGTCAGAAATAATCGATAAGGGTACACCGTGACGGGATACAATCTCTTTTATGTAAAGTTGTGCAAGTTTTTCCATTTTGTCGGTTTCTTTCATGGCTAGGAAGTGGGCGGATTTGGTGAGACGGTCAATAATAACCCAAATGGTATCATAACCGCTCGCCGTTTTAGGTAGTTTTGTGATAAAGTCCATCTTTATTCTTTCCCACTTCCATTGCGAGATTTCGGGTTGTTGAAGTTACCCGGACGGCCTTTGAAGTTCGGCTTTGACTTTGGAGCAAGTTAGGCACTTTCCAACATAAGTAGCGACGTCCCTTTTAATGTTCGGCCACCAATATTGTTCTTTGAGATCGTGGTACATTTTACCGGCACCGGGATGAATCGAGTACCTTGACTTACGGGCTTCGTCTAGAATAAGGCTTCGTAAGTCCCCATAACTAGGCACCCAAATTCTTCCGGTGAAATATCGGAGTCTGGTCTCCATAACTTCGAATCGAGAGACGAGAACGTTCAAGTGTTCGTGTGAAATATTTTCATCTTTGAGAGCCTCATCTTGGGCTACCCGGATTTGGCTATTGAGATTGGTGTGGATGGTGATGTTTAGGGCTCGGGCACGAAGAGGCACCATTCTTTCTTTTCGGCTCAAGGCATTGGCTACTACATTTGCCT
This sequence comes from Rutidosis leptorrhynchoides, assembly GCF_046630445.1. NCBI lineage: Eukaryota > Viridiplantae > Streptophyta > Magnoliopsida > Asterales > Asteraceae > Rutidosis > Rutidosis leptorrhynchoides. Next base: position 503,288,873 of record NC_092333.1, on the reverse strand, counting down.
TCCCGAGATGATAAAGAAGCTCACAATCGTAATCGTTCAAAGTTTTAATCCACCGCCGTTGTCTCATGTTTACTTGTTTTTGATCGAAGATGGGTTGGAGGCTTTTGTGGTCAGTGAAGATGGTACTTTTGGTTCCATAAAGATAGTGTCTCCAAATTTTGAGTGCAAACAAAACGGCTCCAAGTTCGAGATCATGTGTCGTGTAGTTTCGTTCGTGGATTTTTAATTGTCGGGAGGCATAAGCAATAACCTTCTTTTGTTGCATCAACACACACCCAAAACCATGTTTTGAGGCATCGCAATATAGAACAAAATCATCATTGCCTTCGGGAAGCGATAAGATAGGAGTGGTGGTTAACTTTTTATTCAAGATTTGAAATGTGGACTCTTGTTCGGTTGCCCATACGAATTTCTTTCCCTTGTGAGTTAACGCGGTTAGAGGACGAGGAACCAACGAGAAATCTTCGATGAATCTACGATAATACCCGGCGAGGCCTAAGAATTGACGAATGTGAGTAGGAGTAGTGGGGGTTTCCATTTACTAATGGCTTCGATTTTTACAGGATCGACTTTAATACCTTGATCGCTTACAATATGACCAAGAAATTGAACTTCCTTTAACCAAAATTCGCACTTGGAGAATTTGGCATAGAGTCGTTCTTGTCTCAAGAGTTCAAGCACGAGTCGGAGGTGTTGTTCATGTTCCTCTTCGCTTTTTGAGTAGATTAAGATATCGTCTATGAATACAACAACTGTAACATCCTGCCTTTTTCATTTACTTTCCGTCTATTTATTTTTAAAGTCCGTTATATAGTTATAACATCTTCCGTTAATACGCGTTTTAAAATATTTCGTTTAGGTAATTCGCGCACCTGCTTTTAAACTTGAGGGACTAAACTTGCCAAGAGACCAAAGATTTGACTAGGTCAACTAGTCAAACCTTTCACCTCCACTCACTAATTCACCTCCCTTTTTCATCTTTGATACTTCCATTTTCTCTCAACTCACTCAACATAAATTCATCATCTAAATCCGATATAGCAAGCGTTCTTCAAAACAAATTACATATTTGGAATCCTTGCAACTTCCTCTTCGATTCCATACCAACTTCATCTCGTTTGGGTAACCTTCTAAAAATACTAAATTCTTTGTTCTTGATGTTTTTAACTTATAAAAGTGTTAATTAGTGTCTATGGCTCAAGTCTAACATGAATATATGATTTATATGCTCGACCTTGTCATTTTAAGTAACTAGCATGAACTTGAAGTTTGGTGTGTTTGATCTTGTGATTTGGTTGCTTAAATGTTATTAGATGTTAAAAGTGCATGTATTAAATGTGTTACAAGCATCACTAGCTTCAATTTGGTGTGTAGGTTGGCATGGAAAAGCTTCATAAACATAATTGTTAAGTTTATGATTTTGAGTTAGGGTTTGATAGAAGTAAAATGAACTTTTGATGTATTGAATGCCTTGCAATGTTATTTGTGAGTGTCTAGTTGTATTGTATGCGTAATTGCCTACGAAACGGCGTATGATATGTGTGCATTTAATTCCCGAATCATCAATATGCATTTATGAACTTGAAAGCATTTATGGTGAACATTTAATGAACTTTTAACTTGGAATTGATTTTTGTAAATGATGATTTTGGTTGATAAAATGTGTTTAGTTGCATTCCTCGTTAAATTACCTTTTCAACGATGTATGATATGCATTTTAAGTGTTTACGGTTTGCGATTTGTGCTTAATTGAAGTTTGGTTGAGACTTGGACAATTGAAACTGACTAGGCACCAGTTCACGTTGATTGCCGCGGCGCGGCGCTCCTTGGTCGCGGCGCGACATTAGGCGTGGCCAGGGACTGATCAACTTTACTTTTACACCAAAAATTCTAACTATGCTACGCACCTCCGATTGACATGTAACTTGTTCTAACATGCTTATATATGATTAATTAGCTTAGAAAATTAGTTCGGGACCCGACCCGAACGTGTTGACTTTTTCATTGACTTTGACTTGACCAAAGTTGACTTTTGTCAAACTTAACCAATACTTGTTTAAACCGTTCTAATTTTCTTCTATACTTGATTCTTGCATGAAACTTGACAATTTGATTCACATGCTATATAATCGAGTCGTAACGAGCCATAGGACTAATTGAACAACTTTGACCGACCATGTTTACCGTTATTAATACAACCTACTTGTTTAGGTCAAGACAAGCATCCGTTCTTGCACACATTTACTTGTGAAGTACTTTTACCTTTGTGCACTCAAGGTGAGATCATAGTCCAACTTTTACTCTTTTAGACTTACATTTGGGATGAGAAAACATAAACGTTTCGTTTTACAAAGTGAACACAAGTACGAAAACAAACATTCTACGTACGAGTTAGAACAAAAATCCTCAATTCGATTATCATTAGTTACACTTGCTGGATGTAAGCGAGAACTTATGTTGTATGGCCATATGGGTTTGACAAACCCTCATTCGGACGGTTCGCTACCGTTATCTGGATGAAATATATTTTCGAAAAACAGTGTAGTTTCTAACACTATGTGTATGGGGTTCGTGGAAAGTTAAGCCTTGATAATTGGGTGCTCGTGATAACAAATTTTAGAATGGTTTACTATTATTTCAACGTTATAAATCCTGTGGTTCATTTGTACTTACTCACTTACTTACTTAAACCTATGATTTCACCAACGTTTTCTTTGACAGATTTCTATGTTTTTCTCAGGTCCTTGAACAATAGCTGTTACATGCTTCCGCTCACTATTTTTGATATTTGCTTGGATGTCGAGTATATATGCATACATGGAGTATCTTTTGACTTACTTTTAAATCGTGTCGCATAGATTTCATTTGTACATTAAACGTTGTAATGTAACTAGTCGTTGAACTACTTTTGTAAACTTGAAACATCTTTACATTTGAAATGAATGCGACATATTTTGGTCAAACGTCATTTTAAAGACTTATGACCACGTAACGGGACCTAAGTAGACGGCACCGTTAATGGCGATTTTGTCGGGTCGCTACAATAACGAATTTGTCAAGATACGGTTTGCACACGCGGTTGATAAGGTCCATGAACACCGCCGGTGCATTAGTTAATCTGAATGGCATTACAAGAAACTCATAACTACCATAACGAGTCCGAAAAGCGGTTTTGGAGACATCTTCCCCCTTAACCCTTAGTTGATGATAACCCGAGCGGAGATCGATTTTTGAATATACACAAGACCCTTGTAGTTGATCAAAGAGGTCATCGATGTGTGGAAGAGGATACCGGCTCTTAACCGTCAATTTATTTAGTTCACGATAATTGATGCACATTCGTAGGGATCCATCTTTCTTCTTTACAAATAAAATTGGAGCACCCCATGGTGAATGGCTAGGTCGAATAAAACCACGGTCAAGTAGTTCTTGGACTTGACTTTGTAATTCTTGCATTTCAGATGGAGCAAGTCTATACGGAGCACGTGCTACGGGTGCGGCTCCCGGAATAAGATCGATTTCGAATTCAATCGGTCGATGAGGTGGGAGACCCGACAATTCGTCAGGAAATACATCAGAAAAGCCACTAACCATTGGCACATCATTGATATGCTTCTCATCGGTCTCGACTTTCTTAATGTGGGCTAGGATCGCGAAATAACCTTTACGAAGTAATTTTTCAACTTTAAGGCACGAGACGAGATTGAGTCCGGTGCAACTCTTATCGCCATAGAAAATCAAGGGTTCACCATTCTCGATAGGAATTTGAATTGCTTTAAGATCACAAAGGATGTGAGATTTCATTTTGGCTAACCAATCCATACCAATTATTACATCGAAGCTCCCTAGTTCTATAGGTATCAAGTCAATTTCAAACTCTTTACCTAATAGGTTTAACGTACACCCCCGATAAAATTTGTCAGCACTCAATAATTTCCCGTTGGCCACTTTAATGGTATAAGTAGTATCTAGTGGGAGTGGTAGAGTGCAAAAACAATGAGTCATGGTCTTGGATACAAAGCTCTTATCGGCACCTGAATCGAATAAGCAAGAAACATAAGAGTTGTTGAAAAGAAATGTACCCGTGACTTGTTCATTGTCATCTCGGGCCTCCTTGGTATTAATGTTGTAAGCTCAGCCGTGTGCATTGGGGTTAGCTTTCTTCTTTGGGCATGCGTTCTTATAATGACCCGGTTGGCCACATTCATAACAAACACCCGTTTTTGGTGAATTGGGCCCCTTTTTAGTGACGGGGGCGGTATTTCTACACTCATTGGCCACATGGCCACTTCTTTGACACTTGTTGCAAAATGGCTTGCCACATTAACCATAATGATGTTTGTGGCACTTGTTGCAAAATGGTTGATTTCTGGCATAACCTTTCTTGCCGTCGGAAGTGAAGGGCTTCTTGGTGAAGTTGTTGTTGTAGTTTCTTGATTGAGGGGCTTCCCACTTTCTTTTGTTGCCACCCGATTTATCCTCGGCCTTTGGTACCGGTATTTCAATTTCATCCACCATTTCTATTAATTGGCGGGCCATCTTTAAAGCTTCTTGTAGGTTAGCGGGTTTGGATGACATTACCCCGTGTTTAATGCTCTTAGGGAGGCCATCCATGTAGAGTTCAACCCTTAGGGACTCAGGAGTCACGAGGGCCGGACACATTAAGGCTAGCTCGGCAAACCATTGATTATAAGCTTTGAGGTCATTTCAGACCGCTTTTAAACTTCTTAGCTCATTTTCGAGCCTTCGAGTCTCTTCAAGTGGGAAGTATTCGGTGATCATCTTTTCCCTTAAATCGGCCCAAGAAAAAGCGTGGGCTTCATCGGTACCCACCGATTGCACAAACGTGTTCCACCAAGTGAGAGCGATACCGGCGAAAGTGTGAGTGGAATACTTGACCTTGTCTTGGTCCCGGCAACCGCTTATGCTAAAAATGGCTTCCGTTTGCTCAAACCATCGGGTGAGAGCAACCGGTCCCCCGGTTCCATCGAAAGTGTGAGGTTTGCACCCCATGAAGTTCTTGTAGGAGCATCCCTCATTTGAATTACCGGCTCCATGGTTGTTATTGTTGTTATTGTGGTTGTTGTTATTGTTGTTGGAGGAGTGACCGGCCATGGCCGCATCTACGGCGGTGGCTATCATTCGTTGAAGAGCTTGTTCGGGAGTTTCGGGAGGAGTATTGCGTTGACCTCGGCGAGTTCCTTCAAGACACAAGAATATCGTTGATTAGTATTCTCAATAATACTAATCGTGATATGGAATAAAGATAGAGAGAAAATTTCCCTTGACCTGCCCTCAATTCTTTATGTTATAATGTCGGAACGTCCATATGAGTCACCGTAATATAATCCCGGCAATTATATTCCCCTAATTCATATGTGCATTCGATATTACCTCATAAGGTCAAGACGGCGTGTCAATCAAATTAAACAATGTGAGATTAAGATGAAATAGGAGTTAGATACGATTAGAAGAGTTAAAGTATAAATGCACAAGTAGTCAAGTAAGTCCTACTTCAAGTCTATATGCAGTTGTAGTCTAGACTCACTAATGTACCCTATGACTTGGGGTTGACACCAATAAACTCTAAATCCCTACAACCAACGCTCTGATACCACATGTGATGACCCGACAAAATCGTCATTGACGGCGCCTTCAACTTAGGTCCCGTAACGTGGTCATAAGTCTTTAAAACCAAGTTTGACCAAAATATGTCCATTCATTTCAAATGTAAAGATGTTTTAAAGTTTACAAAGTAGTTTAACAACTAGTTACATTACAACGTTTAAAGTACAAATGAAACCTATGCGACACAGTTTAAAGTAAAGTCAAAACACGCTCCATGCATGCATGTATACTCGACATCCAAGCAAGTATCAAACTAGTGTACGGAAGCATGAATCACTTAGCGTTCAAGGACCTGTGAAAACATATAGAAACTGTCAACGAAAAACGTTGGTGAAATCATAGGTTTAGTAAGTATATTGTATTGAACCACAAGATATAACATAAAGTTGATTATCCAAATTGTTTGCATTCCAAAGTTGTTGTACGTTCGCGAGCACCCAATTATCAAGACTTAACTGTTTTACGAACCCTGTTATCATAGTGTTAGAACCTACACTATACCTGAAAATATATTTCATCCGCTAAAGATAGCGAACCGTCCGAATGAGGGCGCGTCAAGCCCGTATGGATCCACACAACATAAATTCACGTTTACACCCTACAAGTGTAACTAATGATAATTGAATTGAGGCTTTTTGTTCTAACTCGCATGTGGAATGTTTGTTTCTGTACTTGTGTTCAAAGTATAAAAGTATAAAACGTATATGTTTCTCATCCCATGATTTAAAGAATAAAAGTTGTTGAAAAGAATGGGACTATGATCTCACCTCGAGTGCACGAGTCTATAGGTACTTCACAAAGTAAACGTGTGCAAGAACGTATGATATTCTTGCCCTAAACAATAGGTCGTATCAATATCGGTAAAGTATGAAGTCGGTCAAAGTTGTTCAATTAGTCCTATGGCTCGTTACGACTCGATTATATAGCATGTGAATCACGTTATCAAGTTTCATGCAAGATACAAGTACAAGAGAGAGGTTATAACGATTAAACAAAGTATTGGTTAAGTTTGGATAAAAGTCAACTTTGGTCAAGTCAAAGTTAATGAAAAAGTCAACACATTCGGGTCGGGTCTTGGACAATTTTTCTGAGCTAATTTATCATATGTGAGCATGTTAGAATAAGTTACATGTTAATCGGAGATGCGTAGCATAGTTAGAATTTAATGTGAAAAGGAAAGTTGAACAGCCCCCAAACGCGGCAATTGCCGCGCCGCGCCAAATGGTGGCCGCGCTGTGCCATTTGGCGTGAGCTGGTTCCTGGCTGTTTCCAAATGTTCAAGTCTCGAATTTAATTTCACCAATTCACAAATAACGAACCGTAAACATTCAAAACACGTATCTTATATCGTTGGAAAGTTAATTTAATGAGGAACACAACTAAACACATTTCATTAACCAAAAACATCATTTACAATAATCAAATCCAAGTTAAATGTTCATTTAATGTTCATCATAAATGCTTCAAGTTCATAAATGCATATTGATGATTCGGGAATTAAATACACACATATAATACGCCGTTTCGTAGGTAATTACGCATACAATACAACTAAATACTCACCAATAACACCTCATGGCATTCAATGCATCAAAAGTTCATTCTACTCCTATCAAACCCTAACTCAAAATCATAAATTTAACAATTATGTTCATGAAGTTTTCCAAGTCAACGTACACATCAAATTGAAGCTAATGATGCTAGTAACACATTTAATATATGAACTTTAACATAACAAAAATATTTAATCAACCAAAACTCAAGATTAAACACACACATTTTCAAGTTGATGCTAGTTACTCAAAATAACAAGATCGAGCAAATAATTCACATATTCATGTTAAACTTGAGCCATAGACACTAATTAACACGTTTATAATTCAAAAACATCAAGAACAAGGAATCTAAAGTTTTTAGAAAGTTACCCAAAAGAGATGAAGTTGGTATGGAATTGAAGAGGAAGATGCAAGGATTCCAAATATGTAATTTGCTTTAAAGGACACTTGCTAGATCGAAAATGGATGATGAATCTTTGAATTAGGAGTTGAGAGCAAAAAGATGGAAGTATTAAAGTGGAGGTGAAAGAATGAGTGGAGGAGGAGAGGGTTTGACTAGTTGACCTAGTCACTAGTTTGACCCTTTGGCGACTTTAGTCCCTCGAGTTTAAAAGCGGGTGCGTGAATTAACCAAACGAATTACCTTAAATACGTAGAGTAAACGAGAGATGTTATAATTAAATAACAGCCTTTAAAATAATTAAACAGAAAGTAAACGGAAAAAGGCGGGTTGTTACATTCTCCCCCTTTTGTCGAAGCAAAAAGGTTAGTTCCACTTGGAACTAAGCGCGCCCTAGAGTAATGCTCCCCCTTAAATTGTACACACTTATCAATTGTTCCTGTTTATCAATAGAATGGCTCCCCCTCGAACCAATATTAAACATAAAGAGTAACAAACATAATAAGCGTAGCAAGTGCATTACAATAATTAATACCTAACAAATTTCAATCTTAGGACAAGTGTTGTATCTACCCGCCCTTAAAATTATTCTTAACCAACATTAATTGTTCTTAAGGATAAATGCCGTTGGTGCTAAACGCATCGGAGATTGTTGAGCTTTCATTGTCGGAAGAAAGAATAATTACCGGATGAGCTACCCAATAGGTAAGAGGAATTGTTGACACAGGTTGAAGGATATGAGAGGCATTGATGGCATCAACAAATCAGAAAAGTCGATTAAGATTGTTTGAATACGGAAGTGCGCGTGTTCCTAGTTCTCGAAGGTAACCAATTCTGAAAGGACCCGTCCTAATTGATTCGGACGAAGTCCATATCGATTATAAACGATTCACAACAGTTGATTACATCGCGAGGTACTGGACCTCTATATGATACATTTTACAAATATTGCATTCGTTTTTGAAAAGACAATCTTTCATTTCATCGAAAGTTGACAACATGCATACCACTTCGTATTATATATTACTTTAATGGACTTAATAATAATCTTAATGTACTCAATGACTCGAATGCAACGTCTTTTGAAATATGTCATTAATGACTCCAAGTAATATCTCTAAGATGAGCAAATGCACAGCGGAAGATTTCTTTCGTACCTGAGAATAAACATGCTTTCAAGTGTCAACCAAAAGGTTGGTGAGTTCATTAGTTTATCATAAATAATCATTTCATAACTTTTAATAGACCACAAGATTTCATATTTCCATTTCTCATAAACATACGTCCCATACATAGAGACAAAATAATCATTCATATGGATTGAACACCTGGTAACCGACATTCACAATATACATATAAGAATATCCCCATCATTCCGGGATCCTCCTTCGGACATGATATAAATTTCGAAGTACTAAAGCATTCGGTACTTTGGATGGGGCTTGTTGGGCCCGATAGATCTATCTTTAGAGTTCGCGTCAATTAGGGTGTCTGTTCCCTAATTCTTAGATTACCAGACTTAATAAAAAGGGGCATATTCGATTTCGATAATTCAACCATAGAACGTAATTTCGATTACTTGTGTCTATTTCGTAAAACATTTATAAAAACAGCGCATGTATTCTCAGTCCCAAAAATATATATTGCAAAAGCATTTAAAAAGGGAATAATGAAACTCACGCATATAAGTATTGTAAAACAGTTAATAAAGCATTTGCATGTATTCTCAGTCCCAAAAATGTAAAGAGTAAAAGGGATTCAAATGAAACTCACACATATAAATATTGTAAAACAGTTAATAAAGCATTTGCATGTATTCTCAGCCCAAAAATGTAATGAGTAAAAAGGGCAAATGAAACTCACACATATAATTATTGTAAAACAGTTAATAAAACATTTGCATGTATTCTCAGCCCTAAAAATGTAAAGAGTAAAAGGGAATCAAATGAAACTCACCATACTGTATTTTGTAGTAAAAATACATATAACGTCATTTAACAAGTGTAGGGTTGGCCTTTGATTCACGAACCTATATCATTTATATATATATATATATATATATATATATATATATATATATATATATATATATATATATATATATATATATATATATATATATATATATATATATATATTAACACATATAATGGTAATCGAACAAGTATATATTATTAGTAATTTAATTGTTATTTAAAACCTGTGTTTCATTAATAATTTAATTAATTATATTTATTTTATGTACCTTGAATAAATAATTAATATTTATTATGAAAATTATTAAGATAGTTATGTTAAATATAGTTTTATGTAACTAATAATTATATGATAAAGTATAATTGATAATAATAAATAAAAAGTTGTTTTATTTTATAATAATAATAATTGTTATAATAATAATGATAATAGTAATAATAAAATGATAATAATCATAATTCAAATAATAATAATAATAATAATAATAATAATAATAATAATAATAATAATAATAATAATAATAATAATAATAATAATAATAATAATGTGTAATATGTAAACTACCTCAATGAAGTAGCCCTAAAAAGAAAATGCTCAAGTCCGGGTTTGAACCCGCGACGTCCGCTAACCCAAAAACTCCTTTACCCGATGCTCCATTTGTTTCGTTTATGCTTAATACCCATAATATGTAACACTTCTGTTTCCTAATTCCTTCCTCTTATTTTCAAAAATAAAAATGAAAAAAAAAGTCACCAGGCACTAGGATAGAACCTGCGACCTCTTGTTTGAGCAACAATACCCCTAACCATTGTTCTATGATTTCATTTCTGTTCTTTATACCCGAACTAATTCTTATAACCCATTTTCTTTTTCCATTTCTATTATCCTCTTTTCAGCCCAACCATACAAAAGGGGTTCGGCCCAACATACTAAAAAAAACACGGCAGCCCATACAACATGTCACAACCCCAATAAAATTTAAATGGCCCGCTAGAGAAAAAATTTATAATGATACGGTTCTGATTTAGGTAGAAACCGAAATAGAGCCGCCACCCCTTTATCCTATGCTTTACGTATATACCAGTGTAATTAGATATCATTTCAATATTCCCTTGGTCTGCCATAAAGTCTCATCACCCTCCACTTGGATAATTTTTTTTTTTATATCATGTGTATATAAAGTCCCTATATATATCTATGTTGACAATTCCCTAAATTGAACCCATACTATCCATATCATCGTGATATTTTGCTCGAAAAGAATATAGTTTAATCATAGTAGGTACAGCAGTAGTCTTGTTGTAGTGACCGTAAACAGAAGTTATAAGTGAGCGAGAGAATGAAGGAGTAAAGGTGGTGGTGTTTGGGTCACTTGAATGGAAACAGAAATACTGAAGTTGCAGCTCTTCGAATGAAATAGAATAATAGCAGTGGGTTTGATGGTGAACGTCTATGATGAAGGTGGTTTAATAATGTTTAAATACGATAGCAGGAGTAGCAAGGTTGAAGATTTACGGTGGTGGTCTTGAGAAACAAAATAGAAACCGACACGTAAGTAGTAGTTGGGTTTGTGTTCAGTGAATCTGAAAGAACCAGAAAATAATACGTATGATGGAGTGGTGATTAGGGTGTTTTGGGTTCACAAAGGTGGTGTGTTTTTGGTTGTTTTAGTTGTGGTGGTTTTGGTTGTCAACATTAGCAAGCATGAGTGGGTTTCGTGTTTATTATAGGCCAAATAAAACATAGCAGTAGCGAGTAGCAATGAACGTCAATGGTGGTTATGGTGGTACCATGGTGGCGGTTAAGAGATGGTGATACCCGGTGTCGACGGGGGTTATGGTGAAGGTGAAGTTGGCGAGTTTTGGTTATGGTGAAAGTGGCTGATGATGATGGTGCACAGTTGTAAGGTTGAGATTATGATCAACACATTAGCCGTAATAATCACAAGTGTCGGGTTGTTTATCTTGGACCGTAAACTAGCAAATGGGTTTCTATTAACGAATATATGTATATAAAGTATATCATATTTATCATTTGGAGATCTTTTGACTTTGTGCAATTATCCCATATATCATGAATTTTAGATAGAGATCAAAGTTAGTTTGTTACCTAAAATAGTGGTAACAATAAGTTGTACATATACGTTTGCTTGGTGGCCAGTGAAGCTCGTGAAAGTGAGTTTGGGTTCAAGAAGAATGAGCAAGTGAGTTCATGGTGGTGAGTTTGGATTTTCCTGGTGGTGTTGCATAGTAATCGGAAAAAATAGGGTGTTGGATTGTTAATCATATAAAGGGCAATAACCAAAAGGTACTTGGATGTTTTGCGTGGTTTTGAGTTTTGGCCAAAAACAGAAATACAAAAGTAAATGGTGACGTCAAGGTGGTGGCTTACTATGGTGATCGTAGGTGATAATGTTTGGTGAGGATGGTGAAGAATAAAGAGTTAATCAACTGAAATTGAGAATCGTTTACTATATAATGTGAGGATGTCGACACATTTTATTTTAGCAGGTACAAGAATAATAAAAAAAAAATAAAAAGGAGAAGTGGATTGATAACAGAATTTGGACTGGTTCCAATGCTTTGAAGTTGATTTGTACGAATTTGTTTGTTAACATCACTTAATTAAATTCGTGGAACCAGTTGGTAGCCAAAAATCGCTTTACAGCATAGTTCAACAAGGATTGGAAATAGATTACCTAATTATATGTATTTATGTACGTATATACAGCATCCATATATATTTAATTGTATCTCTGTATTTTATATATGTATATGTATGTATTTATATAATTGTATATATATATATTGATTATATTTCTGTATTTATATATATATATATCTAATTCCTATTTTTATTTAATTATCTAGTGTAATCATATTAATATTAATACTATTAATATTAATAATACTAATAATAATATTAATAATAATATTAACAAAATTTAATAATAATAAAGGATAAATAATAATATATTAATATTAATACTAACAATAATGATAATTTTAATTACTAGTAATGTTATTAATAACATAAATAATAATAATAATAATAATCTTATTGGTTATAATAATATTGGTATTATTAATGATAATAATAGTATCAATAATATCATCACTCATACATCACAATGTTATAGATACATATATACTTTATTTTTATAATTGTTTAATATTGAAAATACACGTATTAATATTAACAATAATGATAATGATAATAATGTTAATATAACAATTATATATTCATCTTGTAATTAAATAAAATATATTACCATTTATTATACCATATCTATCTACCCATTACTGTTCGTGAATCGTTGAGCATAGTCAAATGGTAATTTGATTACATGAATATAGATTTCAAAACTTTCGAGACTCACCATTACAGATTTTGCTTATCGTGTCGGAAACATATAAAGATTAAAGTTTAAATTTGATCGGAAATTTTTGGGTCATCACAAATTCTTTGAGTAGTGAGATAAGCTAGATTTATGGGTTCATGAGTAAGAAGAGACCACATGACAATAACTTCGGTTTCGGAAATGTGAGTAGCGGTAGGTTCCTGACAATAGACATTGTTCCGAATGATATTTAGAATGAGTTGAAGATCATGACGGATTTCGTCATCTCGAATGCGAAGCCGTTGGTTGAAGTTTCGTTGCACTCCCGGAGTGGTGATGAGATCTAAGATGGGTTGCAACGGAAATGTAGGGTTAAGTGATCTTAGATCGGTTGAAGGAGTATAGAAGGAACGTCCATTGGAAGGAATGGCCATAACGGACGCGAATTGTTCAAAAGACCAAGTGTAAGGTGTATCGAAAAGTCGAAATGCAACTTGGTCGGGATTTGAAACATCAAGATTAGCGTAGAATTCCCTAATTAACGTTGGATAAATGGTTTTGTCAAGCCCAAGGAACGAGAAGCAATTGTTATTGGTGAAAAGTTGAGATAGTTCGGGAAATTCGTTATGATGAACAACACGATCCTCATGAAGTGTTCTAGTCTCCATGTGTTGCCTATTGTTCGTAATACGTTGATTTCTCGTGTTGGTCATTTCCTAGAAAAGTCACAATTTTAGTAAAATAATCAATTTTATAAGTTTGAAAAACTATATGCTAAACATGTGTAGATTAGTCCTTATCTAGACTCATTTTGAAAACTATGAATTTGAAATTAAATTGTACTATTTTTCTTTTGAAAATTTAGACAAGTTTCATCGTTTTTCTTTATGTTTGCCAAGAGTAGATACTAGTCATGAGATTTACAAGTATCATAATGATTTGTTCAAACATATATGTGTGTGCATGAGTGAGTTCAAATATTTAAAACATATATGAGTTTTTTATGCAAGAAATCACTATTATGACTCATTTGATAAGAAAGGCCTTCTAAAACAATTTTACTCATATATTTTAAGAAAATCATGCAAGAAACAAGTGTTCCTATTAGTTTTGAAAAGACTAAAATATAATCAATTTAGTAAAATTGAAAGTAAGATTTTGGATGCTTACCTTAAAGAGAATTGAAAGAATATGGACCACTTTTTGAAAAGTACTTTAAGGTAGGACAAAAGTAAATCTGAAAATCTAGTGGTTGGGGTTTAAAGAAGAGATGTGGTTGGTGAAAAAGTTGTTTGGATATTAAAGGAGTTACATAAAAGACAAAGAAGTTCGTCAGACATCAGGCGGCTCTCAACACGGTCGACCGTGATTCGACCGTGCGTGATCAGGATAGGATTTTACGGATTATGTTCCATCATTCCCAACCCATTCCTAAGCAAGTTAAAGGTTTCCTTTTTAAGGGGCTTAGTGAATATGTCAGCTATGTTTTTTGCAGATTCTTTTTGGACGTGGTCACGAAGGAAATGGTGCCTAATGTCTATGTGTTTAGTCCTAGAGTGTAATATTTTATTATTCGATAAGTCTATAGCACTTTTGTTATCACAACATATGGGTATTTCAGATGAGATGATACCGTAATCAAGGAAGGTTTGCTTCATCCATAACACTTGCGCGCATGCTCTTCCCATAGCCACATATTCGGCTTCGGTGGTAGACAATGCAACAGACGTTTGCTTCTTTGAGAACCATGATGTTAAGCAAAGACCCACGAATGCGCATACTCCACTTGTGCTTTTTCTATCAATCATTGATCCTCCTTGATCGAAATCCACAAAGCACATAATATCAACTCCGGTGAACTTTGGTTACCATAACCCAAGATGCATTGTCCCTTTTAAGTATCTAAAGATTCTTTTGACGGCCTCAACGTGTGATGTCTTTGGATTTTCTTGAAATCTTGCACACAAGCACACACTAAACATGATATCGGGCCGAATTGCCGTTAAGTATAAAAGGGATCCAATCATTCCCATATACTTTGTACTATCGAACGGTTCTCCTTCCCCTTCCAAAGTGAGTTTTACATTTGTTGCCATCGGAGTTGCCATTGGTTTTGAGTTCTCCATTCCAAATTTTTTGATCATTTCATGATTGTACTTTTGTTGATTGATGAATGTTCCATCTTCTAGTTGCTTGATTTGTAGTCCGAGAAAGAACTTGAGTTCGCCCATCATGCTCATTTCAAACTCATCATGCATTAACTTAGAAAACTCATTGCTAAGAGATTTGTTAGTAGATCCAAATATAATATCATCAACATATATTTGAACTATGACTAAATCCTTTTCATGCCTTTTGATTAAGAGTGTATTATCAATTTTTCCCATTTCATACCCATTATTTATCAAGAAGGTTCTAAGTCTTTCATACCATGCTCTAGGGGCTTGTTTAAGTCCATAGAGAGCCTTTTTAAGTTTAAAAACATGATAAGGCTTTTCGAAATCTTCAAACCCCGGAGGTTGTGATACATAAACTTCTTCATTTATGACACCATTTAAAAAAGCACTTTTGACATCCATTTGATAGAGTTTGAAGTTATTGGCACATGCATATGCAAGAAGTATTCTTATTGACTCTAGCCTAGCGACGGGAGCAAATGTTTCATCATAATCAATTCCCTCTTGTTGGCTATATCCTTGTGCAACTAGTCTAGCTTTATTTCTAACTACATTGCCATCTTCATCTTGTTTGTTTCTATAGACCCATTTTGTACCTATGATATTGCTCTCACTAGGTAAAGGAACCAAATCCCATAAATCACTCCTTTAGAATTGATTTAATTCCTCTTGCATAGCTTCTACCCAACTTTCATCTAATAGGGCTTCCTTAATATTTTTGGGTTCTATTTGGAAGATAAAAGCATAGTTGGCAATTAGGTTGAATGCTTGTGACCTAGTGGTTCTAGTATTGATGTCTCCTATGACTTGATCTATGAGATGATCCTTAACATGTTTAAGATCAATTGAGGATACTAAGTTATCCTTACTTGGTTTTAAATGAGATCCTTCCTCATTTATGTCATTGGACTCGATTTGAGTTGGCATTATTTATATAGCATCTTGTTCTATCACATCATCATCCTCTAAAGGTTTAGTCTTAGGTGGTGGAGGAGTTTCATCAAATGTGACATCTAGGGATTTTTCTATGACATTAGTGTATTTGTTTAGAACCCTATATGCCTTACTTTCTAACGAATATCCTAAGAACACTCCTTCATAAGCTTTAGGTTCAAACTTTGTAAGATATTCCTTTTTGTTTAAGATAAAACATTTGCACCCGAATACTCTAAGATGACTTACGGTTGGTATTCTACCATTTAAGACTTCATAGGGTGTTTTATCCATTGACGGTCTAATTAAGACTCTATTTTGAATGTAAGTGGAGGTGGCAACGGCTTCACTCTAAAACTTTTGAGGTATAGATTGTTCATTTAGCATTGTTCGACTCATTTCTTGAAGAGTTCGGTTTTTTCTTTCAACAACCCCATTAGATTGAGGTGTGCGAAGAGCCGAGAAATTATGGGAGATACCATTTAGATCACAAAAGGCTCCAAATTGAGCATCATTATCAAATTCTCTACAATGATCCGTTCTTATTGTTACTATAGTACAACCAAGCAAATTTTGTATCTTAGTTGCAAAAATTATAAATCTTTCACACGCTTTATTCTTATGCTTTAGAAATAGTGTCCATGTATATCTTGAGAAATCATCTACTATTACTAAAGTATAAAAATTTTCTCCATAACTTTGAATGGCCGATGGCACAAATAAATCCATGTGTAAGAGTTCTAGACATCTTTTAGTAGAAATAAAGTTCTTAGGCTTATGACATGCATGAACTTGTTTTCCTACTTTGCATGCATCACAAAAGTGACTTTCATATTTCAATTTAAGCAAGTCTCTAACTATGTCTTTTGAGAATATGTTATGAATTAGTTTCATATTAGCATGCCCTAGTATCCTATGCCACAAGGTAGTAGTATCATGTATAGATGTGAGACAAATATCTACATATTTGAAATCATCTAATTTGCATGTATAAAGACCTTTCTTTCTAATTCCATTTATGACATTTTTACCATCTTTTATTATGTGTGAGGAAGTTTTGGTAAATGTCATGTTATATCCTTTATCACATATTCTTCCTACACTTAGCAAGTTAAAACTTAGATTTTTAATGTGTAACACATTATCAAGTGTAATCTTTTGATTAGTAATGTTACCTTTACCGACGATTTTTTCTTTTACATCGCCACCAAAGATTACTTCACCTCCATTGTGCTTCGTATACTTTGTGAAGAACTCTTTGTTGCCCGTCATGTGTGTTGTACATCCACTATCAATTATCCATTCTTCACTTTGTACAACACCATTGAGACAAACCTATATTTAATCAATCAATAATTTTGGTACCCAGTGTTTGTTGGGTCTGGGATGATTAGCACTAAAGATTCCTACTTTAACCCATCTTTTCACAATATTAACATTCTTGTTCCTTTTAGTTTCGACCTTTCTTCTTCCAAAGTTTTGATTGATTATTCTTCTTGAAGGATTTTTCACAAGTGTCTTAACTTCTTTTCTACTTGTTTTAACTTGATTATTTATGGAAGCCTTAGGTTTTGGTATTTCCACTAATTTGGGTTTAACAAATATCATCGGCTTATGTTTGGATGTATTTACCTCAAAAGTACTTTCCTTATATCTTAGCCCTTGTTTGTTACTTGTTGGTTTTTGAATACTTAAAATGTTTTCTAACACTTTACTACTTCCATTAAATTTTGAAAACTTAATTTCGTTTTCAAGTAGTTTGTTAGTTTTGTTTAAAATAAGATTTTCATGTTTTAAGTCATCACATGTAAGACATTCTTGTGAGTTAGATATTCTTTCTTTAAGTTGTAAGATTTCTAACCTAAGCATGCTATTTTCTTCCTTTAGACTTGTATTTTTATTACTTACTTTACTACTCAAGACACATAATTTAGTAAAGTTGTCAAAACTAAAATCAAAAGAATTTGAAAGTACCCCATCGTCGGTTTTTCCGACTTGCGATGTCTTTTCGTCATTACTTGGAATATCAATGGCCATGAGACACGATTCCTTTCCTTCTTCTTGTGTGTCATTTTCTTCATCATCCCATGCACATCCAAGAAACGCCTTTTCATTCTTTCTCTTAGGACATTCACTTATCAAGTGGTTTGGATCACCGCACCCGAAGCATTTTCGTACAAACTTTTTCTTGGGATCGAATGACATTTTCTTTTGTTCCATTGGAGGATGAACATGGTTTCCCGGCCTTCGATAAAATTTCTTGAATGATCGAACAATGAATGCAAGTTGTTCATCGTCATTTAGAATATCGTCATCGTCATCATCGATGTCATATTCATCATGAATCTTCCTTTAGAGCGATTGACTTGTTCTTTTCTCTCTTGGCCTTTTCTACTTCATCATCTTTGTCTAGTATGACCTCATGTACTTTGAGATTTTCAATGAGTTCATCTAGAGTTAACTTTTCCGCATTCTTTGATTCGTCAATAGCCGTCACTTTTGGTCTCCATCTTGATGGTAGAGCTCTCAAGAACTTTTGAACATATTGCTTATCCGTATAGATTGTACCTAGAGCTTTCAAACTTGAACAAATATTGTTAAATCTAGTATAAGCACTATCTATTTTCTCATAATCTTCAATAGCAAATTGTTCATATTTTGTTATAAGCAATTCTACTTTATTTTCTATGACTTGTGAGTTTCCATGATGAGTAACCATGATACTATCCCAAATTTCTTTAGCACTACCCATCATAAAAACCCTCTCGTATTCTTTCCTAGGCAAAGCATTAAAAATGGTCATTTTTGCTTCATAGTTTTTGCCTACTTCTATTTTATGTTCCTTGGTCCACTCTTCCTCGGGTATAAAGATTTTAGATTTTTTATCATCACTAAGCTTAAAAGGAACATAATCACCTTTAGTAATTATGTTCCAATAGTCTATGTCTTTGGAGCGGACATACATTTCAAATCGATGCTTCCAATAACAAAATCCTTCACTCTCAAGAAATGGAGGTCTTTGCATGGAGCATCCCTCACTATAGTTCAAGTTCTCAAATTTTTGTTCCATGATCTTAAACTCTTGGATTTGTAAAAATTAGCCTTAATTTTAGATTAGTAATTTTTGACAAAATGTTTAGAGCAACCGCTCTGATACCAATTGTAAGTAACTAGAGGGGAGTGAATAGTTACTTAGTCGATTTTTCAAAAATTTCTTTACGTTTTGTTGAACTTGAACTTGATATAGTGTGACTTGAAATATTTGTTCTCTAATAATACTAACAATATGAATATATATAAAATTATAATCAAAAGATAAGGGAAGAGAGAACAAACACAACGATTTATAGTGGTTCGGGAAGATGTTAACTAATCTTCCTTAATCCACTCCTCAATTCTACGAATTGAGATTTTTCTTCACTATGCTACTCCAAACTCGGTGGAGTGTCCGGATACAACACTAGTACTTCGATAAGCCGCAACTTGTGAACTCTTACATCCCTTTGAAGACTTCACAAACACCTATAGCTCTTACCACAAGCTCCTAATGCACTATCCTAGTGAAAAACACAACTACCTTCTAGATCCCTTTAAGATAGTTTACAAGTAAACTTACAACTTAAACTTACAAGTACTCTTGATAGAATCATTTTAAAAGATTACAAATTAATTATAAGAATGATATCAGTAAGTATGTGAAAAATATGAGTGCAAGAGGTGAGTCTTCAAAGACTTCAAGGCTTGGCTTTTATAGGAAAGAGAAATCTACCTGGAAGCTACACGGCTCACTGCACGGTCGACCGTGGTTCGACCTGTACCTCTGGCATCTGATTCATATAGCCATTTTTGTTCTTTGAAAACTATCATTTTCCCTTATTGAATAGCTGCAACTAAAGGCCAATTATCTCTGAAATCATCCCTATTACCCCTTTTGTTTTGGACATAAGCATGGAGGCTGACATGTCCATAAAAGAAGAAAGTCTTCAAGCTTTGACCATTTGTCATTGATTACTTAAAGAGGCAATTGCAGAATTTTGTCTCTTGACAAACCATTATCTTCCAAACACTTCATCAACCTTTCTTAATTGCTTGTCATCTTGCTAATGGAGGTATATTGCTCTTTGGAACATTGTTACAACTCAAATGAACTAGTTTGAGTCTAGTTTGAACATAATGATTCTTGTTACAATTTGACTAGACTTGAACTAATTGCATTCTCAAACAAATAATGATACATAGAACTAATGGGAGAGCAACTCTTTAATTGGGACTTTAATGACCATTATTAGTATGTTTTAAATGACACTATGTATTAGGATAAAGAGATAAAACACTCAAGTGTTTTAGTCTAAATCAAGCTTAAAATGTCATTAAGATGTCATTAGGTGTGATTAGTAAAAATTAACATCTTTTGGTTCAAAACTATTTTGAGATCAAAAGAAGCAACTATTATAAGTATGTTTAAAAAGGTTTTGCAAATTATAGATTCCTCAAAGTGGTCTAACTTAAAGTGAATGATTTTGGTAACAGAGAAAACTGCGGTCGAGCTACGGTCGTCCGTGAGGTTAGCCGTAGGTTGATAGTTTTAGAAAAACTTGAATTCGTTGGTACAGGACATACACGGTCAGTGTCACATTTGACCGTAGTGCAGCCGCGTAACATTTTTACCAAGATAATTACTTATGTATTGGTCTTTTGCTAGAGATAGTTTAGGCTTATGAACCCATGTCGTCCTACATATGATTAATCACTTATCTCTTGTGTGTCATCATCAAAACAAAGTGATTAACCTTTGAATATTATGATTGGAATCTTAACCAACAACTCCAAAAGTGGTAAACCCAACATTCTTGGAGAAGTGTCTTGATTGATATTTTGGGTAATCTCAGTTTGGTCAAGACTTGGTTAGCCACATTAATGCATTTGGTTCAATCCTAAAGACTAGTCAACATGTCATTAACTTTCTAGTTTCAATTAATCATAAGTCATGTTCATTTTAAGATTAAGTAGAGATTAATTGAATGATGTCTTTCTAAAATAAGCATTAAGTATGTAAAGACATCAATGTTAAGTCATATTTAAACAAGTAAACACAATGTGTTACTTAGACAAGACCAAATAGATAATTGACCATTATTCCTTTGTGAACCATTTTATACTTAATTCATTGGAGTAGACTAGTTACTTGAATCCTAGGATTCTAACTAGTAAACACAGAGCAAGTATATTAATCAAGTTGGCAAATTGATGAGTATTAAACATATTAGCAAGTAGAATGTAATACTCACACATAGCTAGAGATAGTTATTCTAAAATCAATCACATAAATATTTGCACAACACCATAGTTTAAGCTTTTAGCAAGCTTACTTGCAATATAACATATTGCATGATTAATGTGTAAGCACACATTAATGTCCAACACATACACAAGGGAAGAGCAATCTCTAGTTGGGACTTGGTGACCATCCTAAATGTATCTTAGTGTATTTTAGGATTACAAGTCTTTACTAGTTACTCTTGAAAGCATTGTTCTTCATTTAACCTTAATTAGTCACTAAGTCATCTTTACTTGTAATTAATATTCTAGTGATATTAGCTTAAGTGTGTTGGTACTTGGTGATCATCCTAAGGATATCTAGACAGATTTTAAGATCACAAGTTATTGATTAACACTTATGTGTTATGCCTAATCATGGTTAATTTGTCATTAAGATGTAATTAATCGTAATTAACCAAGATTAGTGTTTCTATGACCAAGACTCAATTGAGTATGGAAATGACATCTATTCTAAGCGTGTTGAAAAAGGTTTCGTGAATTATAGATGTCGGGAATTAGTCAAACTAAATTTGGTCAAAAATGGTGACAGAGAAATCTGCGGTCGCACTGCGGTTGACCGTGGTGGCGACCGTGCAACTTGTTTTCACAAAACTGGGTTGCAATTCAACCTGGCTTCTACGGCTGGGTATGTGGTTGATCGTACTTTGACCGTGTACTTTGCTGATCTTTATTTTCATTCTTTAAGTTTTGTTTGAATTGGTCATTTGCAAGATCAAGTATGGATTAGTGACCTTGCGTGTTTTATTTTAAGATATCGATCATCACTTATGTATGTGTACGTATCATCATCAAAACATATTCTTTGGTTAAGCATCATACTTAACTTTGTCGGTTAGTCCATTAACCAACATTCAACCAACATTCTCCCCCTTTTTGATGATGACAAACATACAAGTGATGAGGGACATTTTTCTATAAATACGCAAGTGTTAACAATCACTTGTATCCCTATTTCTCCCTCTTTTATCGAAGCAAAAAGGTTAGCTCCCCCTAGAACTATGCTCGACCTTAGAGCAAAGTTCCCCCTTAAATTGTGCACGATGGAAAATATTTATTAAAACATAACAAGCACACATTTTATTCATAGCAAACACGAAACATAGATATGCATACATGAAAATATGCATGGATAATACAATAAGTCACATAGCCGAAGATGCTTGTAAACCACACTCAATGGAGTCATGCTTGAGTGATGATACACTTATTCTCAGAATACGATGTAGAAGTCAACACGTTGAGATGTTTGAACAAGAGTGTCAAACAACGACCGTAGGGAAAAGGTTGCATGAGATCTTGTTTAAGGTCCTGCATCCTTGTAGCCATTATGTAGGCAAGATTTACTGGTATGGACTTGGTTAGGCACCACATGAGTCCAAGTTCAGTCATGGAAACTTGATCATCACCTTCTTTTCTGAAGAAGATGTTGTGACTTATGATCGTTATGTATGTCCCATACTCTGGTCGAATGTCGCTGTCAAAAACACCTTTTTGATAGAAAATACATAGTTTTACTTCAGCTCCTTTTGTTGGCACTCTAAGGATGTAGCCGAATCTCTTAAGTATCATCACATGGTCTTGATCAAGCAGAGTGAATTTTACCTTTCGGTCAGAGGTAAATTCAAACTTTGAGTATAATTGCTTGACAAGCGAAGGAAATGTGTAGGTTTTGAGTGAGAGAAACGATTCCCATCCAATTTTGTCGAACTCTCTTTGAAGAGTAGGATAATCATAGAACACTTCATGTTCTTCTTGGATGTGTCTTGAGTCATCTCGAGGGTTCTTCTTTTCATCACATGGGAGTTGGTTGAGAACTTTTGACATTTTGAGGTTTGAGTGATGCTTGGAGTTTGAAAAGAGAAAGGGTTTTGAAGAGCTCATTGCTTTGAGATGCAAGATGTTCTTTGAGATCTCTCAATTTAAGAAGTCTTGAGTAAAGGCTTTCTATCCATTTTGAGTAATTGTTTTGTTCAAGAAATTTGAAGTTGAAATTAAATTTGATTGCATTTGGATATTGTTTGTAAAATAGTGATATTGGTTTCCTATTGGTATGTATTTAATGGAGCTTAAATTGATTGCAGTCAATCTGCGATCAAGACTATGGTTAGCCATGATTGCGACCGCATTTTGTCTGCAACACATTTTTAAGTTGTTGACATCTTATTTTTCTTTGGCCAAGCTGTTTCAAACAGATTAAGACATTACAATATTCAAAAGCATCATGTCTACATTCAACTATAGAGTCACAGCATAATAGTTTTACACATTCCACAAAATACTCAAGTTATTTTAAAGATTTCTAGGTCGACGTACTCGAGTTGTCATCCTCCGTATCACTTGTCCTGCATGTAATCTTCCACATCACCTGCTTCATCATCTTCACATCTTTGATTCCTTTTTGAGGCTTTGGATTTGTTTCTGGTAGATTTTATCCATCTTTTCCATCATCCTTAACTCTAGAACTTGTTCATCAGCCTCTTCATCTTCATTATCAGGAATCATGGTTTCTTCTCCACTGGTTCCTGCTTCATCGGTTGTTCTTTTTAATTTATGTGTGGTTACTTTTGAAGTTTTTGGTCCTCTGAATATGACATGAATGGGTTGACGAAAGTCATCACTTTTGACACCCAGATATTCAAACACTTTATTGAGGTGCAATCCATACGGCAACACACGAGTGGTTTCTGTGATGATCCCATTCATCCTTGTTGATGCATGTTCTGTAAGTCCCTAGACATCTTGCCTATGTTTGTGATTAGTACTTCAGTTTATGTGATACCATGATCGCTCGTTATTATCCTATCTGTGTTTGTATGTGGTTAATAGGTACTGCAGGAACGCGATATGGATGTTTGACTATGTTAGACTTAGTCAGACGTATGAGTGAAGCATCACTCGTACGGCTGACAGGCTCATACGCACGGTTGATGCTGAGCTAAGTCATAATTATAACCCGAGTGAGAAGACACGAGTGAGTGATCACCCGTACGGCTGATGAAGCCAACTCGTACGTGTGATGGATGACTCGTACGGGTGAGTCAACAGCAGGGGTATATAAAGTCTTATGTTCTTCATTTTAGGTTAAGCCTCTCTCACACACAATCACTTTGATCTGGTTCACCTGATCCGATTCTCTCTCAACCTAAATCACTCCTGGTAGTGAATAATAGCTCTAGGCATTAATCTAATCACAATCCTTGTTGTGGTTTGACTAATTTAATCCCAAAAAGCTACCCATATTCACTTTGATTGGTTTGATTCACTAATTCCGCCTTTGTGTGAATTAAACCTATTGATCTCGAAGTTTCTAGTCATGTTTCATCATTGGTATCAGAGCGTTGGTTGTGATTTCAACATCATCAAGTGATTTTCGGTGATTAATGAAATGTCCCGTTCTTATTGATTAAAAACGTTCCATATTAATTGATTTCGTTGCGAAGTTTTGACCTCTATATGAGACATTTTTCAAAGACTGCATTCATTTTTAAAACAAACCATAACCTTTATTTCATAGATAAAGGTTTTAAAAAGCTTTGCGTAGATTATCAAATAATGATAATCTAAAATATCCTGTTTACACACGACCATTACATAATGGTTTACAATACAAATATGTTACAACAAAATAAGTTTCTTGAATGCAGTTTTTACACAATATCATACAAGCATGGACTCCAAATCTCGTCCTTATTTAAGTATGCGACAGCGGAAGCTCTTAATAATCACCTGAGAATAAACATGCTTAAAACGTCAACCAAAATGTTGGTGAGTTATAGGTTTAACCTATATATATCAAATCATAATAATAGACCACAAGATTTCATATTTCAATACACATCCCATACATAGAGATAAAAGTCATTCATATGGTGAACACCTGGTAACCGACATTAACAAGATGCATATATAAGAATATCCCCATCATTCCGGGACACCCTTCGGATATGATATAAATTTCGAAGTACTAAAGCATCCGGTACTTTGGATGGGGCTTGTTGGGTCCGATAGATCTATCTTTAGGATTCTCGTCAAATAGGGTGTCTGTTCCCTAATTCTTAGATTACCAGACTTAATAAAAAGGGGCATATTCGATTTCGATAATTCAACCATAGAATGTAGTTTCACGTACTTGTGTCTATTTTGTAAATCATTTATAAAACCTGCATGTATTCTCATCCCAAAATATTAGATTTTAAAAGTGGGACTATAACTCACTTTCACAGATTTTTACTTCGTCGAGAAGTAAGACTTGGCCACTGTTGATTCACGAACCTATAACAATATATACATATATATCAAAGTATGTTCAAAATATATTTACAACACTTTTAATATATTTTGATGTTTTAAGTTTATTAAGTCAGCTGTCCTCGTTAGTAACCTACAACTAGTTGTCCACAGTTAGATGTACAGAAATAAATCGATAAATATTATCTTGAATCAATCCACGACCCAGTGTATACGTATCTCAGTATTGATCACAACTCAAACTATATATATTTTGGAATCAACCTCAACCCTGTATAGCTAACTCCAACATTCACATATAGAGTGTCTATGGTTGTTCCGAAATATATATAGATGTGTCGACATGATAGGTCGAAACATTGTATACGTGTCTATGGTATCTCAAGATTACATAATATACAATACAAGTTGATTAAGTTATGGTTGGAATAGATTTGTTACCAATTTTCACGTAGCTAAAATGAGAAAAATTATCCAATCTTGTTTTACCCATAACTCCTTCATTTTAAATCCGTTTTGAGTGAATCAAATTGCTATGGTTTCATATTGAACTCTATTTTATGAATCTAAATAGAAAAAGTATAGGTTTATAGTCGGAAAAATAAGTTACAAGTCATTTTTGTAAAGGTAGTCATTTCAGTCGAAAGAACGACGTCTAGATGACCATTTTAGAAAACATACTTCCACTTTGAGTTTAACCATAATTTTTGGATATAGTTTGATGTTCATAATAAAAATCATTTTCTCAGAATAACAACTTTTAAATCAAAGTTTATCATAGTTTTTAATTAACTAACCCAAAACAGCCCGCGGTGTTACTACGACGGCGTAAATCCGGTTTTACGGTGTTTTTCGTGTCTCCAGGTTTTAAATCACTAAGTTAGCATATCATATAGATATAGAACATGTGTTTAGTTGATTTTAAAAGTCAAGTTAGAAGGATTAACTTTTGTTTGCGAACAAGTTTAGAATTAACTAAACTATGTTCTAGTGATTACAAGTTTAAACCTTCGAATAAGATAGCTTTATATGTATGAATCGAATGATGTTATGAACATCATTATACCTTAAGTTCCTTGGATAAACCTACTGGAAAAGTGAAAAATGGATCTAGCTTCAACGGATCCTTGGATGGCTCGAAGTTCTTGAAGCAGAATCATGACACGAAAACAAGTTCAAGTAAGATCATCACTTGAAATAAGATTGTTATAGTTATAGAAATTGAACCAAAGTTTGAATATGATTATTACCTTGTATTAGAATGATAACCTACTGTAAGAAACAAAGATTTCTTGAGGTTGGATGATCACCTTACAAGATTGGAAGTGAGCTAGCAAACTTGAAAGTATTCTTGATTTTATGTAACTAGAACTTGTAGAATATATGAAGAACACTTAGAACTTGAAGATAGAACTTGAGAGAGATCAATTAGATGAAGAAAATTGAAGAATGAAAGTGTTTGTAGGTGTTTTTGGTCGTTGGTGTATGGATAAGATATAAAGGATATGTAATTTTGTTTTCATGTAAATAAGTCATGAATGATTACTCATATTTTTGTAATTTTATGAGATATTTCATGCTAATTGCCAAATGATGATTCCCACATGTGTTAGGTGACTCACATGGGCTGCTAAGAGCTGATCATTGGAGTGTATATACCAATAGTACATACATCTAAAAGCTGTGTATTGTACGAGTACGAATACGGGTGCATACGAGTAGAATTGTTGATGAAACTGAACGAGGATGTAATTGTAAGCATTTTTGTTAAGTAGATGTATTTTGATAAGTGTATTGAAGTCTTTCAAAAGTGTATAAATACATATTAAAACACTACATGTATATACATTTTAACTGAGTCGTTAAGTCATCGTTAGTCGTTACATGTAAGTGTTGTTTTGAAACCTTTAGGTTAACGATCTTGTTAAATGTTGTTAACCCAATGTTTATAATATCAAATGAGATTTTAAATTATTATATTATCATGATATTATCATGTATGAATATCTCTTAATATGATATATATACATTAAATGTCTTTACAACGATAATCGTTACATATATGTCTCGTTTAAAAATCATTAAGTTAGTAGTCTTGTTTTTACATATGTAGTTCATTGTTAATATACTTAATGATATGTTTACTTATCATAGTATCATGTTAACTATATATATATATATATATATATATATGGATATATATATATATATATATATATATATATATATATATATATATATATATATATATATATATATATATATATATATATATATATATATATATATATATATATATATATCCATATATATGTCATCATATAGTTTTTACAAGTTTTAACGTTCGTGAATCATCAGTTAACTTGGGTGGTCAATTGTCTATATGAAACATATTTCAATTAATCAAGTCTTAACAAATTTGATTGCTTAACATGTTGGAAACATTTAATCATGTAAATATCAATCTCAATTAATATATATAAACATGGAAAAGTTCGGGTCACTACAGTACCTACCCGTTAAATAAATTTCGTCCCGAAATTTTAAGCTATTGAAGGTGTTGACGAATCTTCTAGAAATAGATGCGGGTATTTCTTCTTCATCTGATCTTCACGCTTCCAGGTGAACTCGGGTCCTCTACGAGCATTCCATCGAACCTTAACAATTGGTATCTTGTTTTGCTTAAGTCTTTTAACCTCACGATCCATTATTTCGACGGGTTCTTCGATGAATTGGAGTTTTTCGTTGATTTGGATTTCATCTAACGGAATAGTGAGATCTTCTTTAGCAAAACATTTCTTCAAATTCGAGACGTGGAAAGTGTTATGTACAGCCGCGAGTTGTTGAGGTAACTCAAGTCGGTAAGCTACTGGTCCGACACGATCAATAATCTTGAATGGTCCAATATACCTTGGATTTAATTTCCCTCGTTTACCAAATCGAACAACGCCTTTCCAAGGTGCAACTTTAAGCATGATCATCTCTCCAATTTCAAATTCTATATATTTTCTTTTAATGTCAGCGTAGCTCTTTTGTCGACTTTGGGCGGTTTTCAACCGTTGTTGAATTTGGATGATCTTCTGGGTAGTTTCTTGCATAATCTTCGGACCCGTAATCTGTCTATCCCCCACTTCACTCCAACAAATCGGAGACCTGCACTTTCTACCATAAAGTGCTTCAAACGGCGCCATCTCAATGCTTGAATGGTAGCTGTTGTTGTAGGAAAATTCTTCTAACGGTAGATGTCGATCCTAACTGTTTCCGAAATCAATAACACATGCTCGTAGCATGTCTTCAAGCGTTTGTATCGTCCTTTCGCTCTGCCCATCAGTTTGAGGATGATAGTCAATACTCATGTCTAGACGAGTTCCTAATGCTTGCTGTAATGTCTGCCAGAATCTTGAAATAAATCTACCATCCCTATCAGAGATAATAGAGATTGGTATTCCATGTCTGGAGACGACTTCCTTCAAATACAGTCGTGCTAACTTCTCCGTCTTGTCATCTTCTCTTATTGGCAGGAAGTGTGCTGATTTGGTGAGACGATCAACTATTACCCAAATAGTATCAAAACCACTTGCAGTCCTTGGCAATTTAGTGATGAAATCCATGGTAATGTTTTCCCATTTCCATTCTGGGATTTCGGGTTGTTGAAGTAGACCTGATGGTTTCTGATGCTCAGCTTTGACCTTAGAACACGTCAAACATTCTCCTACGTATTTAGCAACATCAGCTTTCATACCCGGCCACCAAAAATGTTTCTTGAGATCCTTGTACATCTTCCCCGTTCCAGGATGTATTGAGTATCTGGTTTTATGAGCTTCTCTAAGTACCATTTCTCTCATATCTCCAAATTTTGGTACCCAAATCCTTTCAGCCCTATACCGGATTCCGTCTTCCCGAATATTAAGATGCTGCTCTGATCCTTTGGGTATTTCATCCTTTAAATTTCCTTCTTTTAAAACTCCTTGTTGCGCCTCCTTTATTTGAGTAGTAAGGTTATTATGAATCATTATATTCATAGATTTTACTCGAATGGGTTCTCTGTCCTTCCTACTCAAGGCATCGGCTACCACATTTGCCTTTCCCGGGTGGTAACGAATCTCAAAGTCGTAATCATTCAACAATTCAATCCACCTACGCTGCCTCATATTCAGTTGTTTTTGATTAAATATGTGTTGAAGACTTTTGTGGTTGGTATATATAATACTTTTGACCCCATATAAGTAGTGCCTCCAAGTCTTTAATGCAAAAACAACCGCGCCTAATTCCAAATCATGCGTCGTATAATTTTGTTCGTGAATCTTCAATTGTCTAGACGCATAAGCAATCACCTTCGTTCGTTGCATTAATACACAACCGAGACCTTGCTTTGATGCGTCACAATAAATCACAAAATCATCATTCCCTTCAGGCAATGACAATATAGGTGCCGTAGTTAGCTTTTTCTTCAATAACTGAAACGCTTTCTCTTGTTCATCATTCCATTCAAATTTCTTCCCTTTATGCGTTAATGCAGTCAAGGGTTTTGCTATTCTGGAAAAGTCTTGGATGAACCTTCTGTAGTAACCAGCTAGTCCTAAAAACTGGCGTATGTATTTCGGAGTTTTCGGGGTTTCCCACTTTTCAACAGTTTCTATCTTTGCCGGATCCACCTTAATACCTTCTTTGTTCACTATGTGACCGAGGAATTGAACTTCTTCCAACCAAAATGCACACTTTGAAAACTTAGCGTACAATTCTTCCTTCCTCAATACTTCTAACACCTTTCTCAAATGTTCACCGTGTTCTTGGTCATTCTTTGAGTAAATAAGTATGTCATCAATGAAAACAATGACAAACTTGTCAAGGTATGGTCCACACACTCGGTTCATAAGGTCCATGAACACAGCTGGTGCATTAGTTAAACCAAACGGCATGACCATAAACTCATAATGACCGTAACGTGTTCTGAAAGCAGTCTTTGGAATATCATCTTCTTTCACCCGCATTTGATGATACCCGGAACGTAAGTCAATCTTTGAATAAACAGACGAGCCTTGCAGTTGATCAAATAAGTCGTCGATTCTCGGTAGTGGGTAGCGGTTCTTGATGGTAAGTTTGTTCAACTCTCGGTAGTCGATACACAACCTGAATGTACCATCTTTCTTCTTGACAAACAAAACAGGAGCTCCCCACGGTGATGTGTTTGGTCGAATGAAACCACGCTCTAAAAGTTCTTGTAATTGGCTTTGCAGTTCTTTCATCTCGCTGGGTGCGAGTCTGTAAGGAGCACGAGCTATTGGTGCAGCTCCTGGTACAAGATCTATTTGAAATTCAACGGATCGATGTGGGGGTAATTCCGGTAATTCTTTCGGAAATACATCGGGAAATTCTTTTGCAATGGGAACATCATTGATGCTCTTTTCTTCAGTTTGTACTTTCTCGACGTGTGCTAGAACAGCATAGCAACCTTTTCTTATTAGTTTTTGTGCCTTCAAATTACTAATAAGATGTAGCTTCGTGTTGCCCTTTTCTCCGTACACCATTAAGGGTTTTCCTTTTTCTCGTATAATGCGAATTGCATTTTTGTAACAAACGATCTCTGCTTTCACTTCTTTCAACCAGTCCATACCGATTATCACATCAAAACTCCTTAACTCTACTGGTATCAAATCAATCTTAAATGTTTCGCTAACCAGTTTAATTTCTCGATTCCGACATATATTATCTGCTGAAATTAATTTACCATTTGCTAATTCGAGTAAAAATTTACTATCCAAAGGCGTCAATGGACAACTTAATTTAGCACAAAAATCTCTACTCATATAGCTTCTATCCGCACCCGAATCAAATAAAACGTAAGCAGATTTATTGTCAATAAGAAACGTACCCGTAACAAGCTCCGGGTCTTCCTGTGCCTCTGCCGCATTAATATTGAAAACTCTTCCGCAGCCTTGTCCATTCGTGTTCTCCTGGTTCGGGAAATTTCTAATAATGTGGCCCGGTTTTCCACATTTATAACAAACTACATTGGCATAACTTGCTCCGACACTACTTGCTCCGCCATTACTCGTTCCGACACCATTTGTTCCTTTCGTTCTATTAACCCCTGGTCCGTAGACCTCACACTTCGCCGCGCTATGACCATTTCTTTTACACTTGTTGCAAAATTTGGTGCAGAACCCCGAGTGATACTTTTCACACCTTTGGCATAGCTGCTTCTGATTGTTGTTGTTGTTGTTGTTGCGGTTATTATTGTTGTTGGGATGATTGTTGTAGTTGCTGTTGTTGTTGTTGTTATTGTTGTTGTTGTTGTTGTTGTTGGGCCGTTTGTTGTAGTTGCGATTGATGTTGCGATTGTTGGGATAATTGTTGCGATTATTGTTGTAATTGCTGTTGTTGTTGTATTGGTGATTCTTATCACCGTTTTCCTCCCACTTTCTTTTGACTTGCTTCACATTGGCCTCTTCAGCAGTCTGTTCTTTAATTCTTTCTTCAATCTGGTTCACTAGTTTGTGAGCCATTCTACATGCCCGTTGTATGGAGGCGGGCTCGTGTGAACTTATATCTTCTTGGATTCTTTCCGGTAATCCTTTCACAAACGCGTCGATCTTCTCTTCCTCATCTTCGAATGCTCCCGGACACAATAGGCACAATTCTGTGAATCGTCTTTCGTACGTGGTAATATCAAATCCTTGGGTTCGTAACCCTCTAAGTTCTGTCTTGAGCTTATTGACCTCAGTTCTGGGACGGTACTTCTCGTTCATCAAGTGCTTGAATACTGACCACGGTAGTGCGTACGCATCGTCTTGTCCCACTTGCTCTAGATAGGTATTCCACCATGTTAACGCAGAACCTGTGAAGGTATGCGTAGCATACTTCACTTTGTCCTCTTCAGTACACTTACTTATGGCAAACACCGATTCGACCTTCTCGGTCCACCGTTTCAATCCGATCGGTCCTTCGGTTCCATCGAATTCCAAAGGTTTGCAGGCAGTGAATTCTTTGTAGGTGCATCCTACACGATTTCCTGTACTGCTAGATCCAAGGTTATTGTTGGTATGTAGTGCAGCCTGTACTGCGGCTATGTTTGAAGCTAGAAAAGTACGGAATTCCTCTTCATTCATATTCACGGTGTGTCGAGTAGTCGGTGCCATTTCCTTCAAAATAGTCAAATGGAACAAGTTAATCATACAGAATATTAAGAGTAGTTAATAGTATTTCGTAGCATAATATGAACTCATTTATAAAAGCTTTTTCTTCATATTAGCGTTTTATAAGTTTAAATTCGGGTAGTACCTACCCGTTAAGTTCATACTTAGTAGCTAATATACAATTCAACTACTACAATTCTATATGAAAAACTGATTATAATAATATTTCACGTTCAAACTTTTACACAATATTTTACAAACTTACAATACCGCTTATTTTACATATAGCATGAAATATAGCACACAATAAATTTGATACAAGATGGTTGTGAAGATAATTCTAGCTAGTACACAAGTCGTTCAGCAAAGGCAATAAAGACACGTAATTCATACGTCCAGAAACAAGTCATGCATTCTGGTTTTACTAGGATTACTTTCCATCCTTGGTCTTGTGGAACATAACCGTTATGGCCGTTGATAAGACAGCGTGTTGTAACGTCGTCAAAGGGACGAGGGTTACGTAATGTCCAACAGTCTCGTAACAATCTAAAAACCTCATTTCTTACCCCAATTACCGACTCCGTCACTTGTGGGAACGTTTTGTTTAATAGTTGTAGGCCGATGTTCTTGTTCTCACTTTGGTGAGAAGCGAACATTACTAATCCGTAAGCATAACATGCTTCTTTATGTTGCATGTTAGCCGCTTTTTCTAAATCACGAAGTCCAATATTCGGATATATTGAGTCAAAATAATTTCTTAACCCATTGCGTAAAATAGCATTTGGGTTCCCCGCAATATATGCGTCAAAGTAAACACATCGTAACTTATGGATTTCCCAATGTGATATCCCCCATCTTTCGAACGAAAGCCTTTTATAAACCAAGCCATTCTTGGAACGTTCTTCGAATGTCTTACAAACTGATCTCGCCTTAAATAGTTGTGCCGAAGAATTCTGACCGACTCTAGACAAGATTTCATCAATCATGTCTCCGGGTAGGTCTCTTAAAATATTGGGTTGTCTATCCATTTTGTGTTTTTATACTGTAAAATAGACAAGAGTTAGATTCATAAAAAAAAATACTTATTAATACAAGCAATTTTTACATATATCATAAAGCATAAGCACACTATATTACATATATTACACCACACGAATACAACTATCTTATTCCGACTCGCTTGTTTCTTCTTCTTCGGTTTTGGTTCGTTTTGCCAAGTTTCTAGGGATATATGATGTTCCCCTAATACGAGCCGTCGTTATCCACATTGGTTTAGAAAAACCTGGTGGTTTAGAGGTTCCCGGGTCATTATTACAACTTAAGGACTTCGGGGGTTGACGATACATATAAAGTTCATCGGGGTTGGAATTAGATTTCTTTATTTTTATGCCCTTTCCCTTATTATTTTCTTTTGCCTTTTTAAATTCAGTTGGGGTAATTTCTATAACATCATCGGAATTCTCGTCGGAATCCGATTCATCGGAGAATTGGTAATCCTCCCAATATTTTGCTTCCTTGGCGGAAACACCATTGACCATAATTAACCTTGGTCGGTTGGTTGAGGATTTTCTTTTACTTAACCATTTTATTATTTCCCCCACCGGTTCTATTTCTTCATCCGGTTCCGATTCTTCTTCCGGTTCCGACTCTTCTTCCGGTTCCTCTTCGGGAACTTGTGAATCATTCCACGAATCATTCCAATTTACATTTGACTCTTCATTATTATTAGGTGAGTCAATGGGACTTGTTCTAGAGGTAGACATCTATCACATAATATCAAACGCGTTAAGAGATTAATATATCACATAATATTCACATGTTAAAAATATATAGTTTCCAACAAAATTTGTTAAGCAATCATTTTTCAAGTAAACACGGTCGAAGTCCAGACTCACTAATGCATCCTAACAAACTCTATAAGACACACTAATGCAAAATTCTGGTTCTCTAAGACCAACGCTCTGATACCAACTGAAATGTCCCGTTCTTATTGATTAAAAACGTTCCATATTAATTAATTTCGTTGCGAGGTTTTGACCTCTATATGAGACGTTTTTCAAAGACTGCATTCATTTTTAAAACAAACCATAACCTTTATTTCATAGATAAAGGTTTTAAAAAGCTTTACGTAGATTATCAAATAATGATAATCTAAAATATCCTGTTTACACACGACCATTACATAATGGTTTACAATACAAATATGTTACAACAAAATAAGTTTCTTGAATGCAGTTTTTACACAATATCATACAAGCATGGACTCCAAATCTCGTCCTTATTTAAGTATGCGACAGCGGAAGCTCTTAATAATCACCTGAGAATAAACATGCTTAAAACGTCAACAAAAATGTTGGTGAGTTATAGGTTTAACCTATATATATCAAATCATAATAATAGACCACAAGATTTCATATTTCAATACACATCCCATACATAGAGATAAAAATTATTCATATGGTGAACACCTGGTAACCGACATTAACAAGATGCATATATAAGAATATCCCCATCATTCCGGGACACCCTTCGGATATGATATAAATTTCGAAGTACTAAAGCATCCGGTACTTTGGATGGGGCTTGTTGGGCCCGATAGATCTATCTTTAGGATTCGCGTCAATTAGGGTGTCTGTTCCCTAATTCTTAGATTACCAGACTTAATAAAAAGGGGCATATTCGATTTCGATAATTCAACCATAGAATGTAGTTTCACGGACTTGTGTCTATTTTGTAAATCATTTATAAAACCTGCATGTATTCTCATCCCAAAATATTAGATTTTAAAAGTGGGACTATAACTCACTTTCACAGATTTTTATTTCGTCGAGAAGTAAGACTTGGCCACTGTTGATTCACGAACCTATAACAATATATACATATATATCAAAGTATGTTCAAAATATATTTACAACACTTTTAATATATTTTGATGTTTTAAGTTTATTAAGTCAGCTGTCCTCGTTAGTAACCTACAACCAGTTGTCCACAGTTAGATGTACAGAAATAAATCGATAAATATTATCTTGAATCAATCCACGACCCAGTGTATACGTATCTCAGTATTGATCACAACTCAAACTATATATATTTTGGAATCAACCTCAACCCTGTATAGCTAACTCCAACATTCACATATAGAGTGTCTATGGTTGTTCCGAAATATATATAGATGTATCGACATGATAGGTTGAAACATTGCATACGTGTCTATGGTATCTCAAGATTACATAATATACAATACAAGTTGATTAAGTTATGGTTGGAATAGATTTGTTACCAATTTTCACGTAGCTAAAATGAGAAAAATTATCCAATCTTGTTTTACCCATAACTCCTTCATTTTAAATCCGTTTTGAGTGAATCAAATTGCTATGGTTTCATATTGAACTCTATTTTATGAATCTAAATAGAAAATGTATAGGTTTATAGTCGGAAAAATAAGTTACAAGTCGTTTTTGTAAAGGTAGTCATTTCAGTCGAAAGAACGACGTCTAGATGACCATTTTAGAAAACATACTTCCACTTTGAGTTTAACCATAATTTTTGGATATAGTTTCATGTTCATAATAAAAATCATTTTCTCAGAATAACAACTTTTAAATCAAAGTTTATCATAGTTTTTAATTAACTAACCCAAAACAGCCCGCGGTGTTACTACGACGACGTAAATCCGATTTTACGGTGTTTTTCGTGTCTCCAGGTTTTAAATCATTAAGTTAGCATATCATATAGATATAGAACATGTGTTTAGTTGATTTTAAAAGTCAAGTTAGAAGGATTAACTTTTGTTTGCGAACAAGTTTAGAATTAACTAAACTATGTTCTAGTGATTACAAGTTTAAACCTTCGAATAAGATAGCTTTATATGTATGAATCGAATGATGTTATGAACATCATTACTACCTTAAGTTCCTTGGATAAACTTACTGGAAAAGAAAAAAATGGATCTAGCTTCAACAGATCCTTGGATGGCTCGAAGTTCTTGAAGCAGAATCATGACACGAAAACAAGTTCAAGTAAGATCATCACTTGAAATAAGATTGTTATAGTTATAGAAATTGAACCAAAGTTTGAATATGATTATTACCTTGTATTAGAATGATAAACTACTGTAAGAAACAAAGATTTCTTGAGGTTGGATGATCACCTTACAAGATTGGAAGTGAGCTAGCAAACTTGAAAGTATTCTTGATTTTATGTAACTAGAACTTGTAGAATATATGAAGAACACTTAGAACTTGAAGATAGAACTTGAGAGAGATCAATTAGATGAAGAAAATTGAAGAATGAAAGTGTTTGTAGGTGTTTTTGGTCGTTGGTGTATGGATTAGATATAAAGGATATGTAATTTTGTTTTCATGTAAATAAGTCATGAATGATTACTCATATTTTTGTAATTTTATGAGATATTTCATGCTAGTTGCCAAATGATGGTTCCCACATGTGTTAGGTGACTCACATGGGCTGCTAAGAGCTGATCATTGGAGTGTATATACCAATAGTACATACATCTAAAAGCTGTGTATTGTACGAGTACGAATACGGGTGCATACGAGTAGAATTGTTGATGAAACTGAACGAGGATGTAATTGTAAGCATTTTTGTTAAGTAGAAGTATTTTGATAAGTGTATTGAAGTCTTTCAAAAGTGTATAAATACATATTAAAACACTACATGTATATACATTTTAACTGAGTCGTTAAGTCATCGTTAGTCGTTACATGTAAGTGTTGTTTTGAAACCTTTAGGTTAACGATCTTGTTAAATGTTGTTAACCCAATGTTTATAATATCAAATGAGATTTTAAATTATTATATTATCATGATATTATCATGTATGAATATCTCTTAATATGATATATATACATTAAATGTCTTTACAACGATAATCGTTACATATATGTCTCGTTTAAAAATCATTAAGTTAGTAGTCTTGTTTTTACATATGTAGTTCATTGTTAATATACTTAATGATATGTTTACTTATAATAGTATCATGTTAACTATATATATATATATATCCATATATATGTCATCATATAGTTTTTACAAGTTTTAACGTTCGTGAATCACCGGTTAACTTGGGTGGTCAATTGTCTATATGAAACATATTTCAATTAATCAAGTCTTAACAAATTTGATTGCTTAACATGTTGGAAACATTTAATCATGTAAATATCAATCTCAATTAATATATATAAACATGAAAAAGTTCGGGTCACTACAATTAATAGGGTTTATTATTTGGGTTTTTGAGATAAAAGTGATTTTAATTAAAAAGGAATCATTTTTACGTGTGTAATTGTAATTAGAGAGTGTGTTTATGTTTGTTTAGTGCTAATCCAGCTTTTGGACGAAGAAATTGAGGTTTAACATCAATTTTAGGGTTTTTGGGTGATTTGAGCTGAACAGCAGCTCACACGAGTGGGTCAAAATTTTTGATCACACGCACGGTTGACCACATGATTGATCATCACTCGT
Organism: Rutidosis leptorrhynchoides; assembly: GCF_046630445.1. NCBI lineage: Eukaryota > Viridiplantae > Streptophyta > Magnoliopsida > Asterales > Asteraceae > Rutidosis > Rutidosis leptorrhynchoides. The sequence continues at coordinate 503,250,655 of NC_092333.1, read as the reverse complement.
GAACTCACACGCACGGGTTAGCATAACCTTTTGAGGTTAAGTGACTACAGTCTGATCACACGAGTGATCAAATGGTTAATTGTGACAAGTACGAGTAATCACACGGGTGATTGTCATGCGCACGGTTGTTACTTAGTGTTCGGTTTTATTGGTTAAGTAGTAACACGTACGCTTGAGTCTGTGACACGTACGGTTGATACTTTCACACGTACGGTTGATACTATCACACGTACAATTGATAACCTGAACCGCACGGTTTACCCTTTGGTAAAGTTTTCAAGATGTTTAATTCAAATGATTACGCGTTGGCCGCACCATTAGTTCAGAGCATTACAAATATGACTCAACGATTACTCCTTGCTGAGAGTGAATCAGGAAGTGGTACGAAATGTCCGAGGTTACTGAATATGGATAATTATTCTATTTGGAAGTCGAGGTTTAAGATTTGGTCTGATGGTCAAGACACGAAGCTTTGGAAGTACATTGAAACCGAATTTCAATGTCCACGTTCACCAGTTACGAATGAGTTGTATACATTACACAACATGCCTTCTGAAGAACGTGAGGAGTATAACTTGGAGAAAAAGATGTACTGTAATTTGACGAGTGCTCTTGATGGTCCGATTTTCCATCAATTTCTATGTCATGATAATTCATTCAAGATATGGGAAGCACTTCGTACTTTCAATAAAGGAAATTCATCTTACAGAACTAGAAAAGGTTTAGAGTTGAAAGCTAAGTTTGATCGTTTTCACTGGGAAGTTGGAGAGTCTATTACAGAATTGGTTGAAAGATTTCGTCATTTGCTAGCTGAAATACATAAGCATGATGTAACTATTGAAGAGAAAGACAAAGTGACATGTCTAGCTGGAGCATTACCATTAGAATGGAATGGTTTTGTATTAACTATGAATACTAGTGGAGAATTAGCTACTGCTACAGTGAACTCGTTTATCGCAAGACTTCAGGAAGAAGAACTAGAGTTGTTAAACAAAGTCAAGAGGTCTAAACAAGTTCAAGACACCAAAATGTACTGTCCTAATGGTTACACACCGCCTAAGTCGGCTCATGCACCATTTTAAATAGCTTTTGCTACGAACAATCAGAATATGTATGGTTTGAATGCTAGCAGTGCACCTATTCAACAAACTTCGTATCCACCAACAGTTTCACCATGTTCACTCAACAATCAATCACAGCCTACTTCGAATACTACTGAGTCATCTACACCGACTGCATCAGATGTCCTTTCTGCACTTAAGATCGAAAACATGAGGAAAGCTGGGAAAGAAAAGATTAGTGAAGATATAGCTTTGCTGTCAAGCCTTGTTAATTCTTATGATAGTTATCTTGATGGTCGCATAGGTAATATTCATCTAACAACTAAAGATTATCATCAACTTGATAAGAACGAAGCCGAGAAGATGGATATTATGTGGGGTATGGCAAATCTTGTGAGACGTGCTAGAGATTATGAAGAGCAAACTGGGAAACTGATCAGTCTGACCAAGGATACAAAACTAGATTTTGATATGAATACTGTTACTTGCTTCAACTGTGGAGAATTAGGTCATTTTTCAAGGCAGTGTACAAAACAAAAGAAGCAGGGTAATCGTAATCCGTTCAAGAATCAGAATTATACTTCTCAGAGTCATTCAACTAAACGTGAGATCTACATTACTGATAAAGTAAATGAAGCTGATGCAGCTAAAAGTCCGAACAAAGCTTTGGTTGTTATTCATGGAGACGATGATAATTGGTCTATGAAGTTAAATGTGGCTGACCAGCAACCTAAAGCCAACATGGCAAAGATCACCGAAGTAGAAGAAGACTATGTCACTAGTCAAAACATAATTGAGAAGCTGACTGCTCGTGCTGAAAGAGCTGAAGAATTGTCAAGAACCATTCGAAGAGAGAAGGTTCATAAGCAAGTTGAGAGCAAATTCAAAAAGGCACGTGATTCGGTTCCTCGTACACCTGAATCTGGAAGTGTTTCACCGACATCATCAGAGGACTACTACTTCAATAGTTGGAAGGATAAGTATGGTAATACCTCAGTGTTTGAAGACAGTCTAGAAGCAGATCATAGTGAAGAAACATTGGTTGATGCTGATATGGAATTAGACGAATGGGGTAGAATGATTGCTGTTGGATTGGAGATGTTAGTTATTTTGGGTGAAGGTTCAGATATCGAGAGTGTGAATTCAGAAATTGATGATTCAGACAAGAAGTCAGACTTAGAGATTGAAGATGAAGCTGCTCATACTGGGGTAGATCAAACTGATTTTGAAGCATTGAACAAGCAAGCAGTAGACTTATTGAAGATGTGCTTATCAGCTAGTGATCTTGAAAAGGTTTCCGGTTTGATAAGAGCTAAGGATATCTGGGATAGACTTGAAGAGATTCATTTGGGTAAAGATGCTGATACTTCAGAGTTTCTTACAGACTCGTCAGAATCAGAAGATGAGCTCGATAATGGGAAGAAGACAGATTTCTTTGCATTTATGGCTGAGACTTCCTCATCAAATAATGCTCAACAGGTATCTTCTGATCCATCTACTATTATTGAATGTGTTAAATGTGCTGAATCTAAGGTAACAATAGATAATTTAACTAAGGCATATGCGGAGATGAAAGAAAAATGGCATGCTGACCATGTGACCACTAAGGTTGAAAATGAGTTGAAAGAGCAAATCAAAGTTTATAAAAAACAACTTCACGATCTTAAATGTTATAACTTTGATATAAATCAAGCTTTAGTTAAACGTGTTGACATAATAAACGAATTGAAGAAAGAAAATGAATGTGTTAAAGCTGATTTAGAAGCTATGTCAATTAAGATGAAATGTTGGGCAAGTGCGTCACAATGGAATGCATTAATGGTGGAATTAAATGACACCAAGGGAAAGGGTATTGGATTAAAGGCCGTAGCTCCACCGTTTCAGAACAAATTTGTTAATGCAAATGTTGTTAATGGACGACCAAAAGACTGTATTCCACCTAGTTATGAGGACTATGTTGAGAAGAACAAAAATTGTAGCTCAACTAAGAATGCACCTTCTGATGATACCACTGAAGGATCGTTAGACCATGAGGAAGATAAGAAAACTGGTCTAGGAGATAAGTCGGAGAAAAGGAAGGTGATAACACCTGATGAGCCAATTCGGATTATGAAAAATCCAAAGTTTGCTAATATAGTGGTTCCACCAGTTACACCTAAACCTGTATCTAAACCTGTTCCTAGAAAGAGATCAAACGATTCTCCTGTGTTTGCAAAAACACAAGATCCCTCTTCCTCTAACTCTAATAATCAATATAAATCTAGAGGATATAGAGAAGTTCGACAATGCTTTAGTTGTGGTGTGTTTGGACACATTGCTGCTAACTGTCCTACAAGGTATAGAACACCAAGACATAAGATTGACCTCACATATGATGATCACCGATCACATCATGCTCACAGAACAGGTTCACCTGTTCGTGATGAAGTTCGTACTAGAAGACATACGACAAATGTTGTCTATGGAGACTATGAGAGAAAGAACTTCAACAGGTCAATTTCCCCTGTGAAGATTAAGGTTACTAAGAAGGATACCGAGGCAAGAGTTGCCGAATCAAGTGATTGAGGTAAATCCTATGAATCTAAGGCACGATCACCTTCGCAAAAAGCTAGTCGTAGGAAATACTTTTCCCGTACCAGACCACGAGTGAATCGCTCTGAAGATGAGAAAAATGTGAAAAACCAGAAGAGCAATGTTGCTTCTTCTAAACTGTCTAAGTTATGGTTTCAGACGATGAGGTTCCACCTGACTCAAATGGGAAATGGATGGAAGTTCAAGCTATGGGTGTTAATGGACAACCTACTACCGTCCGGGTATGGGTTCCCATTATCAATTGATTCTTTTAATGTGATATGCAGGGAACCAGGCTACCTGCAAACAACACCTGGATAGTGGATAACGGCACTTCGAGACATATGACTGGACATATATCTCTTCTCTCGGATGTACACCCAATTAAGGGAGGTTATGTTGCATTTGCTGGAGATAAAGGAGGTCACATTTCAGCTCAAGGTTTATTGAAGAATGATAAAGTTAGTTTCAACAAATTAAACTACTGTCAAGAGCTTGCAAAAAATTTGTTGTCGGTTTCACAAATCTGTGAAAAATCCTTCAAAGTAGCATTTGATGACGAATTCAGCTACATTTTGAAATTAGAGTTTGTGATTCCTCCAGAAATGATTTTGATGAAGGCTCCTAGACAAGCTGATTTATACATACTAGATATGAATGTCGCTACTTTAACTGCTGAACATCATTAAGCTTTTGTTTCTAAAGCGACTGAACAAGATTCTATTACATGGCACAAACGCATGGGTCATTTAAGTTTTAGGAAGATGAACCATCTGGTTCACAACAATCTTGTAGAAGGTGTTGATCTTCGTTCATTTCAGATTCCAGGCACATGTGTTCCTTGTAAAAAGGGTAAGCAGAGCAACAAAGCACACAAGTTGGTGAAGTATAATCCAATCTCTGCTCCACTTGAGTTATTGCACATGGATCTTTTTGGTCCAATCCGTTTTGAAAGCGTTGATGGAAGTAAGTATTGTCTGGTGGTAACTGATGATTATTCAAGACTTGCTATGAGTTATTACATGGGAGAAAACCATCATTGAAGCATCTAGAACCATTTGGTGCGCCGTGCACCATTTTGAAAAGAAAACCAGGAAGTAAGTTTGATTCAAAAGTGGTTACTGGAGTATTTCTCGGTTACAGTTCTCCTAACAAGCGAGTTTTCAACAATGAGACGAGATGTGTTGAAGAATGGTCTGAAGTTGATGTCCAGAGGAATCATATGAAAAGTGTTCCGAAGAGTCATCCTTGGATTTTTAACTACGATGAGCTGATAGATTCATTTAATCTTGCTCCAGATCCAACAGAGAGTGAAGTAGAGTTACAAATGCTGTTTGATTTGCAAAATGAACCAGAAGTGTCTGCCCCTACTTCAACTCCATTACCTACTGTCGTTGAACCAGCACAAGATTCAGATAAAGATGTTGATCGAGTGTACGATACCTGCGGATCTGATATTTTGAGTGAAAATTCTGATAATCCTGAAGATGGAGATACCACGAATCTACATCGAGAAATACATGTTCCCGCACACCCAGTTCCCAGAAATACAGCAGCTCATCCTAGAGAGAACATTATTGGAGATCAGAATGATGTGTTAGAATAAGAAGACAAGTTCAGTTTGATGGTCAAGTTGATTTTTATATGACAGCCGCTGCTGCATATTACGAGTACACATGTCATATTTCTAGAATAGAGCCAAAGACAACAAAAGAAGCTTTAAAGCATGTTGATTGGGTGATGGCTATGCAAGAAGAGATTCAGCAATTCCATCATCTAGATATTTGGAAGTTAGTTACTAAGCCGCATGGTGCGAAAGTAATCGACCTCAAATGGTTTTGGAAGTGCAAATTCGATGAAGATGGCAATGTTACCCATAATAAAGCAAGATTAGTTGCTAAAGGTTATCAGCAAGATCCTGAATTTGATTACGATGAAGTTTTTGCTCCTGTTGCCAGATTGGAAGCGATTCGCATTTCTTGACTTTCGCGTCTTTTATGAAGTTTAAAGTTTATCAAATGGATGTTAAGAGTGCATTTCTTTATGGCAAGCTAAATGAAAGAGTATATGTCAGTCAACCTCTGGGTTTTGAAGATCATCTTCATCCTGACAAAGTTTACCGATTACGTCGAGCCCTTTATGGTTTACATCAAGCTCCTAGAGCTTGGTACGGACGGTTATCGAGTTATCTAATTGAAAAAGGATATCAAATGGGCACGGTAGACTGTACTCTGTTCACAAAAGTTCAAGATGATGACATTATTTTAGTCCAGATTTATGTTGACGATATTATCTTCGGTGCTACTAAGCAGGAACTCGTTGATGAGTTCGAACAAGTGATGAAGGATGAGTTCGAAATGAGTAAATTGGGTATCTTACACTACTTTCTTGGTTTACAAGTTGAACAGACTAGTAATGGTATTTTTCTTCATCAAGCAAAGTATGTAAATGATATACTCGAATGTTTCGGTATAACTCAAGAACGTCCTGTGTCAACTTCGCTAGCTGTTAATCATGGTATTTCGTTAGATTGTGAAGGGGAGCCTGTTGACCCTACATACTATCGAGCAATCATCGGATCGCTCATGTATCTCACTGCGTCTAGGCCGGATATTATGTTCGCAACATGTCTGTGTGCTCGTTGTCAAGTTAATCCGAATACAGTTCATCTTACAGCTGCCAAAAGAATTCTACGTTATCTGTTGCATTCGTCAAATCTCGGCATCTGGTATTCGAACGATGAGAAGTTTGATCTTGTAGCTTATAGCGATTCAGATTATGCTGGTTGCAAAATCAACAACAAGTCTACATCAGGAGGATGTCAATTTCTAGGTGAAAGGCTGGTGACCTGGCAATGCAAGAAACAAACTGCATTTGCTCTTTCCATGTATGAAGCTGAATATATAGCTGCTGCTAGTTGTTGTTCGCAAGTTTTTTAGATCCAACAACAACTTCGCGATTACGGGCTAAGAATCTCTTTCTCTCCTCTTTATATTGATAATACTGCTGCTATAGCAATTACTAAGAATCCTGTGCAACATTCTAAGACTAAACACATAGGTGTTAAATATCATTTACTTAGGGATTGCCATGAGAAAAAGATTATTGAGGTTAAGAGAATAGGTACTAAGGACCAAAGGGCTGACCTATTCACTAAGGCTTTTGATAAACCTAGGTTCTTACTCCTACTAGAGATGAATGGCATTATTGATAGAGACAAAGTAATTACAGATGTTGTGTGTGAGGGTTAGTCAAGCTTTTAGACTTTGCATGTAGGATACATGACATGTAGATTTTTGGTTGTTAATTATCTGTATTGCATATTTTTGCTTCCTGTCTGCATTTCTTTACATAATTTCTTTCATGATTGCATGCTAGTTTGTAGATATTTTCTGTTTGGTTAAAATGCTAAAACATAAAAAGATTTTGTATTTCAGCATTTTAGGGGGAGTATATGTTATCAGCAGAAAATACCTAAAAAGTGAAAAATGCCTCACCAGATAATCTTAAAAAATTGAAAAATCCGAAAATGAGCTTGTTTTGATTGATATATTGGAGATGAAGAATTTACTGTACTGAGAATTGATATATTTGATTAGTAATGACTGATTTGAACGTTTATGTCTATCTATTGTGTGATGTACTGATAGATGTGACTTATGAATTCCTGGCATTAGACAATCATAATAAGAATAATGATCATCTAAGATTCAGAAGTCATGGACGATCTGTAGCGTTTGAAGGTAATCACCTAATTATCTCCGAAACTGTATGAAATGATAGTTGTTGAGGAACTCAACAGTCGGTTGAGGGTATCCCCTATCATAATTGATAATCATCAGAGAAAGTTGGTGTTGGATGTCCCCAAGAAATATTCAACGTTGCTCTACCAATTCAGCTTCACAGCTATGAATGGGACATTCAATAGATCATTTAAGGGGTTGAGGATTATCTGTTTGGCTGGTGCATACCACATTGTCACGGGCCTGAGACTTAATAATTTCATTCCATCCCTCGGCCTTGGTTTGTTCGGCTCGGAGTCTCTTCTTTTTCAACTCAGTTTCTTTTCTTCTTTTCTCCACGAGCAGTTTCTCATGACAGATCTTCTTGTTTATTTCAATTAAAACATCAACATCTTTCACTTGTTCTTTGTATACCTTCCTCGCCTTTTCCAAATCTTCTAAGTTCTTTCTTTTCACATCACTACTCAAATTGAAGAAGTCACTTAAAGTATCGAGTGACGGATTTGAGTATGGTGCAAGCGAAGGCATAACAATCTCAACTTCTTCTTTTTGGTCTTCTTCATCATCAGATTCTGTTACAAATTCATCCTCGGATTCAATAATCACATCCTCTTTAACACTTTCCTTACCAACAGAATCCTCACTCTTCTCATCAGCAAACAAATTATCGAAATCGCTTAAGTTGATATTTTGGATTGATTCGGGAGGGATTTCATCAGCTAGCTCTTCTTGTGGAGCCTTGCATTCAGCTTCAACTGACTCTGCATTCTCTGTATCATTTTCACTGTCATATGCCAGAGAAGCAAGCTGTTCCAATGGAAAATCACTTGGTGGAACGTCCTCCTTTTCTGCATCATTAAAAACATTTGAATAATTCATATAATATTCAGCAGTAAAGACCTCACCGTATTCATTAAAGCTTCGAATAGGTATCACTAACGGTATCTCAAAAGAGGGTCCTCCAGTTTCAGCATCTTCTTCTTCATCTCTTTCATCACCTTCTCCCAAATCAGAAGAATACTCTTCTCCTTTCTCCGTTATCAACTTGGTTTTACCCGTGGTAAGCTGTTCGATTCTTTCATTCAACTTCTTCATATTCTCCCTATTCTCACTCTTAATCACCGAAAACTTCTTCTTCAATTTATCTGTTCTTTCCTTCTGACAGTCCAGTCTATCAGATAACCTCTTGTTCTCTTCCACCAACGAATTAATCTTAGCATTACTGATCTTCTTCTCCTCAGTAGCTTGATTCTCTAGATTGGTTATTTTCGTGACCAAAGACATCAACATATTTTGCGGAGTCTTATATTCATCTGACGTGACCTGAGGTGTTGTTGTTGCAGGTTTAGGTGAGGTAACAGCAGCCCTTGCATCCTTCATGAAATCGGATGGCTTCCTCTGAGCTTGTGGTTTTGAACCTCCTTGTGATGATCTCTGAGGTGACTCATATGAAATGTCCCGTTCATATTGATTATAAACGTTCCATATTAATTGATTTCGTTGCGAGGTTTTGACCTCTATATGAGACGTTTTTCAAAGACTGCATTCATTTTTAAAACAACCATAACCTTTATTTTATCTACAAAGGTTTAAAAAATATTACGTAGATTATCAACTAATGATAATCTAAAATATACCGTTTACACACGACCATTACATAATGGTTTACAATAAGAATATTTTACATCAAAAATAAGTTTCTTGAATGCAGTTTTTACATAATATCATACAAGCATGGACTCCAAATCTTGTCCTTATTTTAGTATGCAACAGCGGAAGCTCTTAATAATCACCTGAGAATAAACATGCTTAAAACGTCAACAAAAATGTTGGTGAGTTATAAGTTTAACCTATATATATCAAATCATAACAATAGACCACAAGATTTCATATTTCAATACACATCCCATACATAGAGATAAAAATCATTCATATGGTGAATACCTGTAACCGACATTAACAAGATACATTGATAGTGCTCCAAATAAACATATATTTAGTATCAATATCCTTCCAATATGTAAAGTTTTCAGTTGCAACTGTTCTATTTTCAAGTAATATTCGTTAAAATAAATAAGTGCAAAGACAAAAGGTGAAAACGAAGATTTGAAGAAACAAACATCCAAAAAGCTCAAATGTACAAGATATCATCCAAGTAGTTCAAATTATTGATAAGAAACGTCTAAAAATGACAAGAGTACAAGTTTCAGAACGCAAAGTACAAGATATTAAATTATACGAAAGGACGTTCGAAAATCCGGAACCGGGACCTGAGCCAACTATCAACGCCCGACGCAACGGACCAAAAATTATGAGTCTACTATGCACAAGAATATAATATAATATTTAAATAATTATATAAATTATTTATTTATTATATATTTAATTAAATATAACGTCGACAAGCTAGCAAACAAAGCAATTGGGCATGGCCAGGCTGGCCATGCGATCACATGAGATTAACACTGAGAACTCATGCAATCGTATGAGCCTCAGGATCAGACCACATCTATAAAAGGCAACGAGTTTTGGCCAGAAAAATATATATATATATATATCAATATCCCTCTGTAATATAATATATATATATATATATATATATATATATATATATATATAGTATAGGGTAGTTTTATATTAGATTAGTTTGGGTTATGTAAAAGTTATTTTACGGGTTTTGAAGTCGAAGTTCTGTCCATGTAACACTACGCTATTTTTAATCATTGTAAGTTATATTCAACCTTTTTATATTAATGTCTTGTAGCTAAATTATTATTATGCTTATTTAAGCTGAAGTAATCATGATGTTGGACTAAAAATATTTAAATTTGGGTAATTGGGCTTTATACCATAATTGGGGTTTGGACAAAAGAACGACACTTGTGGAAATTAGACTATGGGCTATTAATGGGCTTTATATTTGTTTAACTAAATGATAGTTTGTTAATTTTAATATAAAGATTTACAATTGGACGTCCCTATAAATAACCATATACACTCGATCGGACACGATGGGCGGGATATTTATATGTACGAATAATCGTTCATTTAACCGGACACGGGAATGGATTAATAGTCTATGGAATTATTAAAACAGGGGTGAAATTATGTACAAGGACACTTGGCATAATTGATAACAAAGTATTAAAACCTTGGGTTATACGCAGTCGATATCCTGGTGTAATTATTAAACAAAGTATTAAAACCTTGTTACAATTTAAGTCCCCAATTAGTTGGAATATTTGACTTCGGGTATAAGGATAATTTGACGAGGACACTCGCACTTTATATTTATGACTGATGGACTGTTATGGACAAAAACCAGACGGACATATTAAATAATCCAGGACAAAGGACAATTAACCCATGGGAATAAACTAAAATCAACACTTCAAACATCATGATTATGGAAGTTTAAATAAGCATAATTCCTTTATTTTCATATTTAATTGCACTTCTAATTATTGCACTTTTATTTATCGTCATTTTATTTAATTGCACTTTTAATCTATTATCATTGTATTTAATTGCACTTTTAATTTTCGTACTCTTTAATTATCGTAATTTTATTTTATCGCACTTTTATTTATCGCAATTTCATTATCGTTATTTACTTTACGCTTTAAATTAAGTCTTTTATTTATTTAATATTTTACATTAGGTTTTAACTGCGACTAAAGTTTTAAAATCAACAAACCGGTTATTAAACGGTAAAAACCCCCTTTTATAATAATAATATTACTTATATATATATTTGTATTTTTATAATTTAAACTAATATAGCGTTAAGCTTTGTTTAAAGATTTCCCTGTGGAACAAACCGGACTTACTAAAAACTACACTACTGTACGATTAGGTACACTGCCTATAAGTGTTGTAGGGCTCGTAACCCTAACTCATGCGATCGCATGAGCCCGAAGGCAAATTCTCATGCGATCGCATGAGTGTCTCTGACACGCCACAGGAAACCCTAAAACAACATTAATTACGGAGTTTATTATTATTATTATTATTTAAACCCTAAATAGGTTTTATTTATTTAATTAGTTAATTTAGTTTTTATTTAATTTGTATATTTAGTTTATTTAGTTTTATTAAATTATAAATTTAACACTTTTATAAAATAAATAATATAAAAATAGTATTTTTATAAAAATTGTACTTTTTACAACTTTAAGATTATTTTTATATTTTGTACCTTTTTATTTGTTTTAGCGTAATTTTTGTATTTTTCGCTCGTATTTAGTTTTAAGATATAGTTTTTGCCGTAGTTATTTTTATTTCTAGATTTTTAGGCTTTTCCGTAAAATCCCTTAAGTGCTTTTTCTTTAGACTAAGATTTTGGTGCTTTAGAATTTTGCGATGCCGTTTTTATATTTTGGTACCTTCTTAAGTTATTGCCATTTGAGATATAGTTTTTCTTTTAAGCTTTAATATTTTTAGACGCAACTTTTAATTCTTAGTTTTTAGTTCCTTTTTAAGTTTCGACGCGCTAGTTTCTTATTTTTATTTTTCGACGCCTATTATTTTTCGACATTTTTATTTTTCGACCTTTTTCGACGCGCTCTTTTTCTTTCTTATTTCTCGACGATCTAGTTTTTAGGACATAGAATTTTCTATTTCTTCTCTAAAATTTTAAAAACGAAAAATTATTTTAAGCGGTTAAATTGATAGACATCCAAATTTTCTACTTCGTAGTAATAGTTGGATTTGTTAGTGGCTGAGTTGTGAGCTTCCGATTTAAAGGGTTCTGGCTCCCTGCTGCATCTATTGGCTATTCAAAACGTGGGCAAAAGCAGAAAAGTTTATTAATTTGATAACTTATATAATTTTTATTTTTATAACTAATAGGATAATTAAGTAAATGCACCACATTGTAGCTAAAATTTGGTAATAAGTGCATTATGGAAAATCTCGAGAATATTTTGGAAACTCTTTATGACATCCGAAATCAATTTAATCAATACTCTCAAACGGATGTTGATGAGAATTCGTTCGGTCAATCTTGGATCACGAATGACGAAACAATAACTGGTTGTGAAATCTGTGGAGATTATCACTCAACATGGGAATGTTATTATTACATTCCTATGGAAAATTATGCACTCACGGAACCTGAATGGAACGATTATGAAGAATACAATTCAAATTGGGATTATTCCCAAGAATATATCCAAACTCAACAACCAGAAGGCGAGAAAAATTATGTGTCTGAAAATCTTTTAGACAATATGAAAATCAAACTCGAAGAACTCGATGCTCAAAATGAACAAATGAGAGAGTTTGTAAATCGGCAAGCTGAAACTCTATCAGATTACACACCTGTTGATCTGAGGAGTATTGTGCAAGAAAATCTCATATCATCGAATTTTGATGAATTCGAGAGCTCCGAAATCACCAGTTATCCCGATGATACTTTTTATTCAGCTTTACCAATTTCACAACATATCGACACATTAGCCTCTACTGACGAAATCAACGATCCATCAATGGATGAAGAAGAAGAAGTAAGGGTAACAAATTGGTACTCTTGGAAAAACGATAACGTTGAAAATTTTACCCCCGAGACCAAAGTGGTGGGACCGATTAATGAAGAAGAATTTGCTTTGATCCCGAAATTCACCATTCCACAACCTTCCAACCCAATATTCTCAATAGACGAGTCATCTACCAAAGATGAACTACAAGCTGTAATAGATATTGACACCTTGAATTTCACCCAATTGGGTAATAGAGGTGAAAACTTTGATCCCGAGAATAAACGGAAGGAAATGTTAGGAATTATCCACCCTATAGAAATATGTATGTCGGTGTATATCGATCCATTTGACCAAGAACCAGAAAAGAGACATATCCATTTACTAAAAGCTACACTTAAAAAAGAATTAAGTAGTGACGATTGGGTGGGTCTAAACTTTAAACCCATTGATATATTTTATACCACCCGAGATGTAAATAACTGGCTCACTATTTTAATTCGTGGAACTTATTCTACCGACTTCACATGTCGTCAGCTAAGTATGGGGAAGTCTAACCCCACTTAACATTAAATTCGGGGTTCGGGTTAGTGCATAACTCGTTAATAAACATGCATAATAAATTAGGGTAAAAGACGCATTTTTAAAGATTAGCAAACAGTTCAAAAAAGCAACCGTTTTTTAAGAAAAACATGTGTGATAAAACAAAAAGGAATGAACGATGAGGCGCGCCATCTATCATTCGACGACCTTAGTAATTGCAAACTCGGTATTTTTAATCACTTTTCTACACTAATCACCCTCGTGAATTTATAATTATAGTCTGATTTCATGCAAATGAGGGCATTGCATGATCTCAAGTGTGGGGAAGGGTTATAAATTCTTTCGGGTTTATACTTGGCTTATTTTCTAAATTTTATGAAAATTTTAAAAATTTCAACTAAATGAATTCAAAATCATGTTTATACATATTTATGAACGATAAAACTAGGTGAAAATACCGAAATTATCGTTACCTCGGAAAGGACATAAATTGAGAAACACCCTAAAACGATTGAATTCATTTAAAATGGAATAAAGGAGAATAAAAAGGCAAAGAAAGAAACTAAGTGTGGGGAGAATGTACCAAGTTATTCGATTAAAAACTATCTATCACATGTTTCTGTAAAGTTATTGCAGGTACTTTTGTTTTGGACGATTTTAATCAGTTTTACCCGATTTACTGTAATATATTTGAAAGAAAAGATGGATCTACACGATGAATCAATTCCATCATTAAAAGGAAGTAAAGTCTTTCGAAAAAGACACGCGCTTCTTGATTTAGGTCAAGAAGTTGTCGTCCAGACCAGCTGTAGGTTGACGAAAAATCTAGAAAAGTCATCTCTAAAATCAGCAGGAAATCCACGGACCTCAGCATCAAACAGGGTCGCCAAGTGGTCAGACTTATCCTAACCATGAGAGGATCTGTCTCGTAAAATGGGGAGGGCGCCGTGCAAATTAGCTTGATAAGACTAATGAATCAGACCTCCAGAAAGGATAATCTCCTTAAAGATTAAAAATCAGCATTTAAGCCTGATATTACTCAATCCTTGAGATGGACTTTAAAAATTGAGAATTACAAACTCATGGAATTCAATGATATCTAAACTCGAGCTTGAACAAGAAAATATTTTGATCAAATTAAAACCGATTTGTTTTCTGAAAACCCATTTTTAATGCGTTCATTACCATTGAACGTAAAATCCTAGGAATTCATCTAGAATTCATTAGGTCACCTGAACCAAATCGGGTGTCAACCGTAAGAACGGTGGTTGCATAGCATGGTCAAAGACAGGACCTTGTGCCAGACCGAAAAACTATAGGGTGAGCTTTACTATTGCTCCTACCAAGGATAGTAATTGCATCTGACACGTTATAGACCATAATTAAAAGCATGTCATTAGACATCGCCTTAACAGTTGCTTGTTCAACACTTTCCTTTACAATCGGATGGTAGTTTACCGAAAGGTAATATACGGAGCAAGTATACTGGACGTGTTGCTTTCCTAATACAAGGTTAGCAAGTGGGTGACACAAAACCGCAAGTTTTGAGCTAAAATTTTCAAATCTGAAACCCACCAAACCCACAAAAACAATTTGCAAACATCGGTGAAGGGTTATTCTGGAAAACTTATCTTGGGTAAAAGCTAGAATGAATTTTCAAAAGATCAAATGTTTTCATAAAGATCCAATTTCCTTAAGGATCTAAATTTTTATAGTCATGTGGGATTGAAAACCACATCGTTACTACCATTGTTCATACCGCCGTATAGAAATCACTGATGTACAAAGTGTGAAGAATAAAGAAGTGATTCGTGTGATGTATTATTACAAGTTCTGTATTGCTTGAGGACAAGCAACGTTCAAGTGTGGGGATATTTGATAGTGCTCCAAATAAACATATATTTAGTATCAATATCCTTCCAATATGTAAAGTTTTCAGTTGCAACTGTTCTATTTTCAAGTAATATTCGTTTAAATAAATAAGTGCAAAGACAAAAGGCGAAAACGAAGATTTGAAGAAGCAAACGTCCAAAAAGCTCAAATGTACAAGATATCATCCAAGTGGTTCAAATTATTGATAAGAAAAGTCTAAAAATGACAAGAGTACAAGTTTCGGAACGCAAAGTACAAGATATTAAATTATACGAAAGGACGTTCGAAAATCCAGAACCGGGACCTGAGCCAACTATCAACGCCCGACGCAACGGACCAAAAATTATGAGTCTACTATGCACAAGAATATAATATAATATTTAAATAATTATATAAATTATTTATTTATTCTATATTTAATTAAATATAACGTCGACAAGCTAGCAAACAAAGCAATTGGGCATGGCTAGGCTGGCCATGCGATCGCATGAGATTAACACTGAGAACTCATGTGATCGTATGAGCCTCAGGATCAGACCACATCTATAAAAGGCAACGAGTTTTGGCCAGAAAAAAATATATATATATCAATATCCCTCTGTAATATATAATAAATATATATAATATATATATATATATATATATATATATATATATATATATATATATATATATATATATATATATATATATATATATATATATATATATATTATATAGTATATGGTAGTTTTATATTAGATTAGTTTGGGTTATGTAAAAGTTATTTTACGGGTTTTGAAGTCGAAGTTCTGTCCGTGTAACACTACGCTATTTTTAATCATTGTAAGTTATGTTCAACCTTTTTACATTAATGTCTCGTAGCTAAATTATTATTATGCTTATTTAAGCCGAAGTAATCATGATGTTGAACTAAAAATATTTAAATTTGGGTAATTGGGCTTTATACCATAATTGGGGTTTGGACAAAAGAACGACACTTGTGGAAATTAGACTATGGGCTATTAATGGACTTTATATTTGTTTAACTAAATGATAGTTTGTTAATTTTAATATAAAGATTTACAATTGGACGTCCCTATAAATAACCATATACACTCGATCGGACACGATGGGTGGGATATTTATATGTACGAATAATCGTTCATTTAATCGGACACGGGAATGGATTAATAGTCTATGGAATTATTAAAACTGGGGTGAAATTATGTATAAGGACACTTGGCATAATTGATAACAAAGTATTAAAACCTTGGGTTACACGCAGTCGATATCCTGGTGTAATTATTAAACAAAGTATTAAAACCTTGTTACAGTTTAAGTCCCCAATTAGTTGGAATATTTGACTTCGGGTATAAGGATAATTTGACGAGGACACTCGCACTTTATATTTATGACTGATGGACTGTTATGGACAAAAACTAGACGGACATATTAAATAATCCAGGACAAAGGACAATTAACCCATGGGAATAAACTAAAATCAACACGTCAAACATCATGATTATGGAAGTTTAAATAAGCATAATTCCTTTATTTTCATATTTAATTGCACTTCTAATTATTGCACTTTTATTTATTGTCATTGTATTTAATTGCACTTTTAATTTATTGTCATTGTATTTAATTGCACTTTTAATTTTCGTACTCTTTAATTATCGTAATTTTATTTTATCGCACTTTTATTTATCGCAATTTCATTATCGTTATTTACTTTACGCTTTAAATTAAGTCTTTTATTTATTTAATATTTTACATTAGGTTTTAACTGCGACTAAAGTTTTAAAATCGACAAACCGGTCATTAAACGGTAAAAACCCCCTTTTATAATAATAATAATATTACTTATATATATTTGTATTTTTATAATTTAAACTAATATAGCGTTAAGCTTTGTTTAAAGATTTCCCTGTGGAACGAACCGGACTTACTAAAAACTACACTACTGTACGATTAGGTACACTGCCTATAAGTGTTGTAGCAAGGTTTAGGTATATCCATTCTATAAATAAATAAATATCTTGTGTAAAATTGTATCATATTTAATAGTATTTCCTAGTAAAATATAAGCTATTTCATATATGCCTCGCATAACATCATGCATATATAAGAATATCCCCATCATTCCGGGACACCCTTCGGATATGATATAAATTTCGAAGTACTAAAGCATTCGGTACTTTGGATGGGGTTTGTTAGGCCCAATAGATCTATCTTTAGGATTCACGTCAATTAGGGTGTCTGTTCCCTAATTCTTAGATTACCAGACTTAATAAAAAGGGGCATATTCGATTTCGATAATTCAACCATAGAATGTAGTTTCACGTACTTGTGTCTATTTTGTAAATCATTTATAAAACCTGCATGTATTCTCATCCCAAAAATATTAGATTTTAAAAGTGGGACTATAACTCACTTTCACAGATATTTCCTTCCTCGGAAATAAGACTTGGCCACGGATCGATTCACGAACCTATACAAATATGTACATATATATCAAAGTATGATCAAAATATAATTACAACCATTTTTATTATGTTTTAAAGATTTGAGTGTATTAAGTCAGCTGTCCTCGTTAATAACCTACAACTAATTGTCCACAGTTAGATGTACAGAAATAAATTGATATATATTATCTTGAATCAATCCACGACCCAGTGTATACACGTCTTAGGCTAGATCACAACTCAAAGTATATATATTTTTTGAATCAACCTCAACCCTGTATAGCTAACTCCAACATTACTGCATATAGAGTGTCTATGGTTGTTCCAAATAATATATATATACATGGGTCGATATGATATGTCAAAACATTTGCATACGTGTCTATGGTATCCCAAGATTACATAATATATTAGAATACATGTATAATACAATATAAGTTAGCTAGGATATGATTTGTATAGATTTGTTAAACATTTCCCGTAGCTAAAAAGATCAAAAATATCCAATCTTGTTTTACCCATAACTTCTTCATTTTAAATCCGTTTTGAGTGAATCAAATTGCTATGGTTTCATATTGAACTCTATTTTATGAATCTAAACAGAAAAAGTATAGGTTTATAGTCAGAAATATAAGTTACAAGTCGTTTTTGTAAAGGTAGTCATTTCAGTCGAAAGAACGACGTCTAGATGACCATTTTAGAAAACATACTTCTACTTTGAGTTTAACCTTGATTTTTGGATATAGTTTCATGTTCATATGAAAAATCATTTTCCCATAAGAACAAATTTTAAATCAAAGTTTATCATAGTTTTTAATTATCCAAACCAAAACAGCCCCCGGTTTCACAATGACGGCGTATATCTGATTTTATGGTGTTCATCGTGTTTCCAGGTTTTAAATCATTAAGTTAGCATATCATATAGATATAGAACATGTGTTTAGTTGATTTTAAAAGTCAAGTTATAAGGATTAACTTTTGTTTGCGAACAAGTTTAGAATTAACTAAACTATGTTCTAGTGATTACAAGTTTAAACCTTCGAATAAGATAGCTTTATATGTATGAATCGAATGATGTTATGAACATCATTACTACCTCAAGTTTTCTGGATAAAACTACTGGAAATGATAAAAATGGATCTAGCTTCAAAGGATCCTTGAATGGCTTGAAAGTTCTTGAAGCTGAATCATGACACGAAAACAGTTCAAGTAAGATTTTCACTCGAAATAAGATTGTTATAGTTGTAGAAATTGAATCAAAGTTTGAATATGAATATTACCTTGAATTAGAAAGATAACCTACTGTAAATAACAAAGGTTCCTTGATCTTAGATGATTACTTGAAATGGATTAGAAAGCTTGGAAGTAGACTTGCAAACTTGGAAGTATTCTTGATTTTTATGAAACTGTACTTATGAAATTTATGAAGAACACTTAGAACTTGACGATGGAACTTGAGAGAGATCAATTAGATGAATAAAATTGAAGAATTAAAGTGTTTATAGGTGTTTTTGGTCGTTGGTATATGGATTAGATATAAAGGATATATAATTTTATTTTCATGTAAATAAGTCATGAATGATTACTAATATTTTTGTAATTTTATGAGATATTTCATGCTAGTTTCCAAATGATGGTTCCCACATGTGTTAGGTGACTCACATGGGCTGCTAAGAACTGATAATTGGAGTGTATATACCAATAGTACATACATCTAAAAGCTGTGTATTGTACGAGTACGAATACGGGTGCATACGAGTAGAATTGTTGATGAAACTGAACGAGGATGTAATTGTAAGCATTTTTGTTAAGTAGAAGTACTTTGATATGTGTCTTGAAGTCTTTCAAAAGTGTAAGAATACATATCAAAAAACAACATGTATATACATTCTAATGGAGTCGTTAAGTCTTCGTTAGTCGTTACATGTAAGTGTTGTTTTGAAACCTTTAAGTTAACGATCTCAATTAATGTTGTTAACCCAATGTTTATTATATCAAATGAGATGTTAAATTATTATATTATCATGATATTATGATGTATGAATATCTCTTAATATGATATATACATTAAAATATCGTTACAATGATAATCGTTACATATAAGTCTCGTTTCGTAATTCTTGAGTTAGTAGTCTTGTTTTTACATATGTAGTTCATTATTAACACACTTAATGATATATTTAAATATCATTTTATCATGTTAAATATAGTGTATCAATATCTTAATATGATACATATGTATTTAGTAGACGTTATCATAACGATAATCGTTATATATATCATTTCGAGTTTCTTAACTTAGTAATCTCATTTCTTATGTATATCACACATTGTTAATATACTTAGTGAGATACTTACTCATCATAATCTCATGTCAACCATATATATATGTCTATATATACCACAACATGTAGTTTTTTACAAATTTGTAACGTTCGTGAATCGCCGGTCAACTTGGGTGATCAATTGTCTATATGAAACTTATTTCATTTAATCAAGTCTTAACAAGTTTGATTGCTTAACACGTTGGAAACATTTAGTCATGTAAATATCAATCTCAATTAATATATATAAACATGGAAAAGTTCGGGTCACTACAGTACCTACCCGTTAAATAAATTTCGTCCCGAAATTTTAAGCTGTTGAAGGTGTTGACGAATCTTCTGGAAATAGATGCGGGTATTTCTTCTTCATCTGATCTTCATGCTCCCAGGTGAACTCGGGTCTTCTACGAGCATTCCACGAACCTTAACAATCGGTATCTTGTTTTGCTTAAGTCTCTTAACCTCACGATCCATTATTTCGACGGGTTCTTCAATGAACTGAAGTTTTTCATTGATTTGGATTTCGTTCAACAGAATAGTGAGATCTTCTTTAGCAAAACATTTCTTCAAATTCGAGATATGGAAAGTGTTATGTACAGCCGCGAGTTGTTGAGGTAGCTCTAGTTGGTAAGCTACTGGTCCGACACGATCTATAATCTTGAATGGTCCAATGTACCTTGGATTTAGTTTTCCCCGTTTACCAAATCGAACAACGCCTTTCCAAGGTGAAACCTTAAGCATGACCATTTCTCCAATTTCAAACTCTATATCTTTTCTTTTACTGTCCGCGTAGCTCTTTTGTCGACTCTGGGCGGTTTTCAATCGTTGTTGAATTTGGATGATTTTCTCGGTAGTTTCTTGTATTATCTCCGGACCCGTAATCTGTCTATCCCCCACTTCATTCCAACAAATTGGAGACCTGCACTTTGTACCATAAAGTGCCTCAAATGGCGCCATCTCAATACTAGAATGATAACTGTTGTTGTAGGAAAATTCTGCTAATGGTAGGTGTCGATCCCAACTGTTTCCGAAATCAATAACACATGCTCGTAGCATGTCTTCAAGCGTTTGTATCATCCTTTTGCTCTGCCCATCAGTTTGTGGATGATAGGCAGTACTCATGTCTAGACGAGTCCCCAATGCTTGTTGCAACGTCTGCCAGAACCTTGAAACAAATCTACCATCCCTATCAGAGATAATAGAGACGGGTATTCCATGTCTGGAGACAACCTCCTTCAAATACAATCGCGCCAACTTCTCCATTTTGTCATCTTCTCTCATTGGCAGGAAGTGTGCTGACTTGGTGAGACGATCAACTATTACCCAAATAGTATCATAACCACTTATAGTCCTTGACAATTTAGTAATGAAATCCATGGTAATGTTTTCACATTTCCATCTCGGGATTTCAGGTTGTTGTAGTAGACCTGATGGTTTCTGATGTTCAGCTTTGACCTTAGAACACATCAAACATTCTCCTACATATTTAGCAATATCGTCTTTCATACCCGGCCACCAAAAGTGTTTCTTGAGATCTTTATACATCTTCCCCGCTCCAGGATGTATTGAATATCTGGTTTTATTTGCTTCCTTAAGTACCATTTCTCTCACATCTCCAAACCTTGGTACCCAAATTCTATCAGCCCTATATCGGGTTCCGTCTTCCCGAATATTAAGATGTTTCTCTGATCCTTTGGGTATCTCATTCTTCAACTTTCCTTCTTTTACAACCCCCTGTTGCGCCTCCTTTATTTGAGTAGTAAGGTTAGTACGAATAATTATATTCATAACTTTTACCCGTATAGGTTCTCTGTCCTTTCTACTCAAAGCGTCAGCTACCACATTCGCCTTCCGCGGGTGGTATCGAATCTCAAAATCATAATCATTCAACAGTTCAATCCACCTGCGTTGTCTCATATTCAGTTGCTTCTGATTAAATATATGTTGGAGAATTTTGTGGTCGGTATATATAATACTTTTGACCCCATATAAATAATGCCTCCAAGTCTTTAATGCAAAACAACAGCACCCAATTCTAAATCGTGAGTCGTATAATTTTGCTCGTGAATCTTCAATTGTCTAGACGCATAAGCAATCACCTTCGTTCGTTGCATTAATACACAACTGAGACTTTGCTTTGATGCGTCACAATAAATCACAAAATCATCATTCCCTTCAGGCAATGACAATATAGGTGTCGTAGTTAGCTTTTTCTTCAATAACTGAAACGCCTTCTCTTGTTCATCCTTCTATTCAAATTTCTTCCCTTTATGCGTTAATGCAGTCAAGGGTTTTGCTATTTTGGAGAAATCTTGGATGAATCTTCTGTAGTAACCAGCCAATCCTAAAAATTGACGTATATGCTTCGGAGTTTTTGGGGTTTCCCACTTTTCAACGATTTCGATCTTTGCCGAGTCCACCTGAATACCTTCTTTGTTCACTATGTGACCGAGGAATTGAACTTCTTGCAACCAAAATGCACACTTTGAAAACTTAGCATACAGTTTTTCTTTCCTCAATACTTCTAGCACTTTTCTCAAATGTTCTTCGTGCTCTTGATCATTCTTTAAGTAAATAATTATGTCATCGATGAAAACAATGACAAACTTGTAAAGATATGGCCCACACACTTGGTTCATAAGGTCCATGAACACAGCTGGTGTGTTAGTCAATCCAAACGGCATAACCATAAACTCGTAATGACCATAACGCGTCCTAAAAGCAGTTTTTGGAATATCATCCTCCTTTACTCGCATTTGATGATATCCAGAACGTAAATCGATTTTCGAATAAACCGACGAGCCTTGTAGTTGATCAAATAAGTCGTCAATTCTCGGCAGTGGATAACAGTTTTTGATGGTAAGTTTATTCAACTCTCTGTAGTCAATACACAACCTAAATGTACCATCCTTCTTCTTGACAAACAAAACAGGAGCTCCCCATGGTGATGTGCTTGGTCGAATGAAACCACGTTCTAATAGTTCTTGCAGTTGGCTTTGCAGTTCTTTCATCTCACTGGGTGCGAGTCTGTAAGGAGCACGAGCTATTGGTGCAGCTCCTGGTACAAGATCTATTTGAAATTCAACAGATCGATGTGGAGGTAGTCCCGGTAATTCTTTCGAAAATACATCGGGAAATTCTTTTACGACGGGAACACCATTGATGCTCTTTTCTTCAGTTTGTATTTTTTCGACGTGTGCTAGAACAGCATAGCAACCTTTTCTTTTACACTTGTTGCAAAATTTGGTACAGAACCCCGAGTGATACTTTTCACACCTTTGGCATAGCTGCTTCTGATTGTTGTTGTTGTTGCGGTTGTTATTGTTGTTGGGATGATTGTTGTAGTTATTGTTGTTGTTGTTGTTGTTGTTGTTGTTGTGCCATTTGTTGTATTTGTGATTGATGATGCGATTGTTGGGATAGTTGTTGTATTAGTGACTCTTATCACCGTTTTCCTCCCACTTTCTTTTGACTAGCTTCACGTTAGCCTCTTTGGCCGCCTGTTCTTTAATTCTTCCCTCAATCTGGTTCACTAGTTTGTGAGCCATTCTACATGCCTTTTGTATGGAGGCAGGCTCGTGTGAACTTATATCTTCTTGGATTCTCTCCGGTAACCCTTTCACAAACGCGTCGATCTTCTCTTCCTCATCTTTGAACGCTCTCGGACACAATAGGCACAATTCTGTGAATCATCTTTCGTACGAAGTAATATCGAATTCATGTGTTCGTAACCCTCTAAGTTCTGACTTGAGCTTATTAACCTCGGTTCTGGGACGGTACTTCTCGTTCATCAAGTGCTTGAATGCTAACTACAGTAGCGCGTAAGCAGCATCTTGTCCCACTTGCTCTAGATAGGTATTCCACCATGTTAATGCAATACCTGTAAAGGTATGCGTAGCGTACTTCACTTTGTCTCCTTCAGCACACTTACTTATGGCAAACACCGATTCAACTTTCTCGGTCCACCGTTTCAATCCGATTGGTCCTTCGGTCCCATAATATTCTGAAGGTTTGCAGGCAGTGAATTCCTTGTAGGAGCATCCTACACGATTTCTTGCGCCGTTAGCTGTATTGCTAGATTCAGAGTTATTGTTGGTATGTAGCGCGGCCTGTACTGCGGCTATGTTTGAAGCAAGAAAGGCACGAAATTCCTCTTCGCTCATATTCAAGGTGTGTCGAGTAGTCGGTGCCATTTCCTTCAAAATAGTCAAATGAAACAAGTTAATCATACAGAATATTAAGAGTAGTCAATAGTATCTCGTAGCATAATATGAACTCATTTATAAAAGCTTTTTCTTCATATTAGCGTTTTATAAGTTTAAATTCGGGTACTACCTACCCGTTAAGTTCATACTTAGTAGCTAATATACAATTCAACTACTACAATTCCATATGAAAAACTGATTATAATAATATATCACATACAAATATTCTTCAAACTTACAACTTCGCTATATTACATATAGCATGAAATATAGTACACTATGATACATGACAGTTTTGAAGATAAATCTAGTTAATACGCAAGTGGTTCAGCAAAGGAAATAAAGACACGTAATTCATAAGTCCAGAAACAAGTCATGCACTCTGGTTTTACTAAGACGACTTCCCATCCTTGGTCTTGTGGAAAATAACCGTTATGACCATTGGCTAGGCAGCATGTTGTAATGCCGTCAAAAGGAAGAGGGTTTCGTAATGTCCAACAGCCCCGTAATAATCTAAAAACCTTGTTTCTCACCCCAACTACTGAATCCGTCACTTGTGGGAAAGTTTTATTTAAAAGCTGCAATCCGATGTTCTTTTTCTCACTTTGGTAAGAAGCGAACATCACTAACTCGTAAGCATAACATGCTTCTTTATGTTGCATGTTAGAAACTCTTTCTAATTCACAAAATCCTATGTTGGGATATGTTGAGTCAAAATAGGTTCTTAACTCGTAGCGTAAAATTGCATTTGGGTTCCCCGCATTTAATGCTTTAAAGAAAACATGGCGTAACTTAAAGTCTCCCCAATGTGATATACCCCACCTATCAAAGGAAAGCCTTTTATAAACTAAGGCATTTCTGGAAAGTCTTTCAAATGTTTGACAAGTTAATTTCGCCATAACTAAATGTGCTGATGAATTCTGACCGACTCTAGACAAGATTTCCTCAATCATATCCTCTGGTAGGTCTTCTAAAATATTCGGTTGTCTACCCTTAACGTCCATTTTGTTTTTATACTGTAAAATAGACAAGGATTAGATTCGTAATAACAAACAATACAAGCAATTTTTACATAGAACATAAAAGTACAAGCACATTACAATACATTTATTACACAACATGCTCACACCCCTCTAATCTGAATCACTGGTTTCTTCTTCTTCGGACTTGGTTCTTTTTCCTAATTTTCAAGGGATATATGATGTTCCTCTAATACGAGCCGTCGTTTTCCACATTGGTTTAGAAAAACCTGGTGGTTTAGAGGTTCCCGAGTTATTGTCACGATATTGAAAATACGGGTGTTGATATATGAAACACCGTATTTTTTTTTAAATAACACAGCGGAAGTCATACTTACAAAACGTGCCCTTACGTACAAACATAAACATAATTATTATACTTCATACATAAGTACATTTTTATCAAAAGCCGGTGTTACGTTAATATCCGATTTCATATAAACAACATCAGAGTTCTAGACTTGTCGAACACAACCCAACACGCCCATCTTCTCCCATGTCCACAAAAGCAAAAGACCTATAACCTGCAAGGGGAAAGGTGGAGGGGTTAGCACAAAGCTAAGTGAATGGACTAATCTAACAGCTAAATCACACAGGTACAATCACTAGAACATGCATCATCAAGTTAATCAGACAGTTAATCACATATCCACTAGAATCATGCAGAAACATAGCAATACAAATACAATATCATACAATAACCAACAATCAACTAAATCCAAAGTCCAACAAAATCATCTACAGTAACGGTCAATCCAAAGCAACCGTGATGACTACAAGCAATGGTCAATCAGAAGCAAAAAGCTGGGTAATTCGAAGCAACTCATTGAGAGACTCGGCGGCCTGGCCGGGCCAACGACCCCAGTTGATCAGTCTAGAGTCTACCAAAAACTCATAACTCTGTATCACTAGTATAATCTTCCACACGCGACGAACGTGTGATTCTGACTTATATTAATCATACAACATCAATGAGCCCAACCTGATCAGAAGCAAGGTTGATCTCTCCCGACCTGATCAGAAGCAAGGTCGGTCCAATAAACGCGCGAGGTCATAGTCCACATCACACAACAACAAAGGTTCGAAGCATAGCAACTAGGTCAACGGTCTAGGTCATGTCACTATATGCCTTAACGGCTAGATTAACCCACTCACCAAAAACCAGCACAAGAAGAACTCAGAGGTCTTATATTTCTGAGTCTTCACTTCTCCTGATCACCTAGAAACATCATAAACAAAGTCAGTATAGTGTTCTAATCAATAATATAATTGATAAATACTATAAACTAGGTCATATTATCATATATTCATCATATTATAAGTCTACAACATAAACTCAATCAATAACGACCCTAAACGAGTACAAAACAAGACATACACAACAAAATCCCTTATTCTGACCAAAATAAAGTTTGATCTAGCTTTTTAAAACCTTATCATTGTAAAGTAAACTTCAAGATGAGTCCAACGATAGTTTATTCATCAAAAACGGAGTTACGGTTGGAAAGTTACAGCCTTTTCAATTTTACCAAAAACTGACCAGTGGTCACTCGCGCGGACGAGACCTCACTCATGCGAGTGAGTCCTCAACCACGTGGTTGAGCCTCAAATGTGTGGTCACATGTACAGTTGACCTGCCAGAAGTGTGGGAGCTGTTAGAACATTTCAACTCGCTGATTTTTGCCATTTTGTCCCAAAAACTCAATTTTTGCAAGATCTAACACCAAAACCACTCCCAAAATATCATATAAACTATATAGAACATATTTCTAGCATCAATTAAGCACAACAAACACTTAAGATGAAGAATCAAGCATGAAAATCACACTTTTACTCAAGAACACAAAAACCCAATTTAAGCAAGAATCAAGACATGAATCAAAGAGATGCTTACCTTAAATTGATCACAAAATCACAGAGAACAAGAAGATATGAATAATTTGAGGTCTAGATCAAAGATTAAGAATTAGGGTTTTGATTAGATGAAGATGAAGGTACGGTGTGTTGAGAGGAAAAGTCTAGAAAATGGAAGAAAGAACACACCACTAGTCTTTTAAGTGAGGTTAATTCCCACACTGTGCAACACACGGGTATTTATCAGTTATCTGATATCTTTCGTACATCATTTGGTAACCCAAACGAAGTCTAAATTAAATAAACAAACATGTTCTGTGACCCTTGTCACGAACTGGTCTCAACCAAATAGTCAAATGACTATAAACATTCAACTAATAAAATAACAATATAAACGCACACAAGGGCAAAATGATCGTTTCATCTAGGCCCAATTATCGGGTGTTACAAATCTACCCTCCTTAAAGAGATTCCGTCCTCGGAATCTGGTCAAAGTCAAAAGTCACGGTAATAAAATCTCATCAACTATTCATCAAGCAACACATATTAACAACAATTTAAGCAGTCAACTATCCTACTTCTCTTTTTAACTTACTGAAACTTCCGCATGATCTACCAAAATGTACAAACGTTGGCCAGACGTAATACATTATCATAGATCATGTCTCCATTTCAGTTAAGAAAATCCGAGAAACCTAAATTCAAGTCATCTCTATCACTACAGCTAACACTACCTCAAAGCACCTATCACTAAACAGATTATATCATCTACATAACATACTAAACACACATTCCTGAAATCAAAAGCAATAACAAGGTTAGTCTGAACATACCAGTATTTAAGTCTTCTGATACAACATCAGTATCTGCTACCATCTGATAAGCTCTAGCTATAGCCGTAGGAGCACCTTTTCTTTTCTATCCTACTGATGTGGTAGATCCACCAACAGACGCCGATTGTACCCCGAACCCTACCCCGGAACCACCTCTACCCGCTGCCGGACACTGTGCTGACCTATGACCTTCTTTATGACAATTCCAACATACATTGCTTCCGAAAGAACATTGTTGAACATCATGTCCCACTATACCACACCTTAGACACCTTTTCGTACTGGGAGAACACTGTCCACTATGGTAAGATCTGCACGAGTTACACCACTCTTTCTATACAAAACCCGACCCACTCGTACTCGAAACTTCTCTCGTACTGGACCCGGTTGACTTTCTTGATTTTGGACTGGACTGATAACTAGATTGACCTTCCGACCTCTTCCCATAAGAACCACTCCCCACTCCCGCACTCCTTGCGGCTTTAACATCACCCTCTGTCGCTTTGGCCATCTCAAAAGCTTGCAATAAAGAAGAAGCAAATCTAACCATTGACCGATACTCCGGCTTAATAATTCTAATAAAATGCTAAATTTTATCTTTCTCATACGGTACCCACTGTTGGCAAAACCTTAACTTAGAGGTAAAGTCCAAAATAACATCATCAATCGTCATATCATCAGTCATTCTCATCCCCAAGAACTCGGTTTTCAATTTCTCCAAATCATATTCTGAACAATACTGCTCGCGAACCTTGGCATGAAATTGCTCCCATGACACTTGACTTAGTTGTTCCTTTGATAAATGACCAGTGATGGAGTCCCACCACTCCATAGCTCGTCCCTTGACCAATCGACTAGCATATAACACTCTCAACTCTAGCTCACACTGACAAGCATCTAATGCTCTTTCCACTTCCCTGAGCCAATTTAGAGTCTCAGTCGGGTCGGTTTTACCAGTATACTCTGAAGGTTGATGATGATGTAGCGTGAGGGTACGAAATAGTATTATTTTTAATACAAAATACTACAAAATATGACACAAGTTTTATTAATTTACGGATGGGATATACCTAAACCTTGCTACAACACTATAGGCAGTGTACCTAATCGTAGAGTAGTGTAGTTTTTAGTAAGTCCGGTTCGTTCCACAGGGAGCTGGTGATACTTACTATATTTTTAACTATATTTATACAAAATATATATAATTATATAAGTAGTAATATTATTATAAAAGGGGGGTTTTACCGTTTAATGACCGGTTTGTCGATTCTATATTTTAAGCGTAAAGATAAATGACGATAATTAAAGTGCATAAAATAATGACAATAAATAAAATGACAGTAAATAAAATTGCGAGTAATAAAATGACAGTAAATAAAGATACGATGAGAAATATAATAAAAGAATTATGCTTATTTAAACTTCCGTAATCATGATGTTTGACGTGTTGATTTTAATTTATTACCATGGGTTAATTGTCCTTTGTCCTGGTTTATTTGATACGTCTATCTGGTTTTTGTCCATAATAGTCCATCGGTCATAAAAATAAAGTGCGAGTATCCTCGTCAAATTACCCTTATACCCGAAGTCAAATATTCCAACTGATTAAGGATTTAAACTGTGACGCAGTTATCACTTCTGTCAACAATTACACCAGTTATCACTGTATGTAATCCACCCCTGTTTTAATTAGTTTATGAATATTAATTCATCCACTTGATCAGAATGAATAATCAATTACCCAACCCAATTGATTAATTAAATGATTATAACAGATTCCATATGAACATCACTAAATAGGACAACCATAATCATTATTAATTATTAGGTTAATTAATTTGAAGATAGGTTCGACAGACTCCAATGAGTTGTCACTCAATTAGACAATACCCCCCATCTATTAATAGTCAATAGTTCAATTTCCACAAGTGTCGGTCTTTTGCCCAAACCTTAATTATGGTCCAAAGTTCAATAACCCCTTCTTAATATTTTAGCCCAACATCACGATTACTTCGGCTCAAATAAGCATAATAATAACTTAGTTACGATACATTAATGTAAAAAGGTTGAACATAACTTACAATGATTAAAAATAGCGTAGCGTTACACGGACAGAATTTCGACTTACACACTCAAACGATCTCTATCATAAATCTTATTATTATCATAATTTAAAATTAAAACTAAGATTATTGTTATATCTTATTAAGTTAACATTATGATAGAGATATAGAATATAGATATTGATAATTGATATTGATAAATAAGAAAAAGATAGAAAAAGGTGTGTTTTTACATTACGATTACAAAGCCTTTTATAGGCGAATTTAGAAATTGAATTTTCACTTATGACCCCTGAAGTATGCTCAATTAACAACTTTTTATTATTTAATATTATTCTTATTATGAATTATTTAAATATTATATTTTATTCTTGTGCATAGTTGACTCGTAATTTTTACACCGTTGCGTCGAGCGTTGAGAGTTGACTCTGGTCCCGGTTCCGGATTTTCGAACGTCCTTGCGTACAATTTTATATTTTGTACTTTGCGTTTTGTAACTTGTACTCTTGTCATTTTTAGACGTTCCTCATCAATAATTTGAACCTTTTTGATTGTATCTTGTACTTTTGAGCTTTTTGGACCTTTGTGTCTTCAATTCATCGTTTTCGCCTTTTGTCTTCGCACTTATTTAAAATAAACGAATATTACTTGAAAATGGAACAATTGCAACTAAAATCTTGTCTTTCTTGGGGGATTTTGCTATGAAATATATGTTCCTTTTTAGCCTTATCAATATCCCCACACTTGAGCGTTGCTTGTCCTCAAGCAATACAGTCTTGAAATAATATAATACATCACACGAATTACTTCTTTATTCTTCACACTTTGTACATCAGTGATTTTGATAGAGCGGTATAAACAATGATAGTAACGATATGGTTAAAGGTGGGTGTGTCATCCACAGTTGCCTTGGGTTTAGGACAACGACACTTGCAATCAAATAGCCGATTTACTTTCGGTTTCCAAAGCAAAGTGCACATTTGAAAGGCGGTTTACAGTCCCACATGACTATAAAAATTTAGATCCTTTAAGGAAATTGGATCTTTATGAAAACATTTGATCTTTTGAAAATTCAAGCTAGATTTTACCCTAGACAAGTTTTCTGATTTGATCCATCATCGGTGTTGCAAAATATATTTGTGGATCAATATTTTGGCTAAAACTTTTAGGTTCGTGTAATCCACTGCTATCCCGGTATCGGAAAGTACACATCCAGTTTACTTGTTCCGTATATTATCTTTCGGTAAACTACCGTCCGGTTGTAAAGGAAAGCGATGAACAAGAAACTGTTAAGGCAATGTCCCGTGACATGCAGATGATTATGGTCTTTTAACGTGTCGGATGCTAGAACTATCCTTGGTAGGAGCGATAGTAAAGATCATCCTATGATTTTTTGGTCTGGCACAAGGTCCTGTCTCCGACCATGCTATGCAACCACCGTTCTTACGGTTGACACCCGATTTGGTTCAGGTGACCTAATGAATTCCAGGTGAATTCCTAGGATTTTACGTTCAATGGTAATGAACGCATTGAAAATGGGTTTTCAGAAAACAAATCGGTTTGTATTTTTGATCAAAATATTTTCTCGTTCAAGCTCGAGTTTAGATATCATTGAATTCCATGAGTTTGAATTCTCAATCTTTAAGGTCAATCTCTAGGATTGAGTAATATCAGTCTTAAAAGCTGATTTTTAATCTTTAAGGAGATTATCCTTTCTGGGGATCTGATTCATTAGTCTTATCAAGCTAATTTGCACGGTGCCTCCCCATTGTACGAGATAAATCCTTCTCATGGTTAGGATAAATCTGACCACTTGGCGACCCTGTTTGATGCTGAGGTCCGTGGATTTCCTGCTGATTTTAGAGATGACTTTTCTAGATTTTTCGTCAACCTACAGCTGGTCTGGACGACAACTTCTTGACCTAAATCAAGAAGCGCGTGTCTTTTTCGGAAGACTTTACTTCCTTTTAATGATAGAATTGATTCATCGTGTAGATCCATCTTTCTTTCAAATATATTACAGTAAACCGGGTAAAACTGATTAGTATCATCCAAAACAAAAGTACCTGCAATAATCTTGTACAAAGATATGTGATAGATAATTTTTAATTGAATAACTTGGTACATTCTCCCCACACTTAGTTTATTTCTTTGCCTTTTTATTCTCCTTTATTCCATTTTAAATGAATTCAAGCATTTTAGGTTGTTTCTCAATTTATGTCCTTTCCGAGGTAACGATAATTTCGGCATTAACACCTAGTTTTATCGTTCATAAATATGTATAAACATGATTTTGAATTCATTTAGTTAAAAAATTTTAAAATTTTCATAATATTTAGAAAATAAGCCAAGTATAAACCCGAGAGAATTTATAACCCTTTTGATAATGCTAAAAACGAACATATATTTTATAGCATTATTCCTCAAGAAAGACAAGCTTTTAGTTGCAATTGTTCTATTTACAAGAGATATTCGTTTAAATAATAAAAGGTGAAGACAAAAGACAGATTCGACGAATTGAAGACGCAAACGACCAAAAAGCTCAAAAGTACAAAAGACAATCAAAAAGGTTCCAATTATTGATAAGAAACGTCTCGAAATTACAAGAGTACAAGATTCAAAACGCAAAGTACAAAATATAAAATTGTACGCAAGGACGTTCGAAAATCCGGAACCGGGACCAGAGTCAACTCTTAACGCTCGACGCAACGGACTAAAAATTACAAGTTAACTATGTATATAAATATAATATAATATATAATTAATTATATTAATTATATATATATTATATTTATAAATAAAAAACCGTCGGCAGAGAAAAACTCCAAGGACTGAGCTGTAAAAGTAACCTCCGCGACTCGCGGAGTTTGAAGAGCATTTTGCCGCGAGTCGCGGAGCCCCAAATTTGAAAACTGCCTATAAAGCCAACCGAATTCTGATCAAAAACCATCATCTTTTTCTTCCTCATTCATACGTAAAATTTATATTTATATTTATAATTTATATTTTAATTTTAATTATAATTCTAATAATAAGGGTATGTTAGCGAATATTGTAAGGGTGTAAGTCGAAATTCTGTCCGTGTAACGCTATGCTATTTTTAATCATTGTAAGTTATGTTCAACCTTTTTACATTAATGTCTCGTAGCTAAGTTATTATTATGCTTATTTAAAACAAAGTAATCATGATGTTGGGCTAATTACTAAAATTGGGTAATTGGGCTTTGTACCATAATTGGGGTTTGGACAAAAGAACGACACTTGTGGAAATTAGACTATGGGCTATTAATGGGCTTTATATTTGTTTAACTAAATGATAGTTTGTTAATGTTAATATAAAGATTTACAATTGGGCGTCCCTATAAATTACCATATACACTCGATCGGACACGATGGGCGGGGTATTTATATGTACGAATAATCGTTCATTTAACCGGACACGGGAATGGATTAATAGCCACTAGAATAATTAAAACAGGGGTGAAATTACATTCAAGGGTAATTGGTGTAATTGTTAACAAAGTAGTAAAACCTTGGTTTACACGCAGTCGATAACCTGGTGTATTCATTAAACAAAGTATTAAAACCTTGTTACAATTCGAATCCCCAATTAGTTGGAATATTTAACTTCGGGTATAAGAATAATTTGATGAGGACACTCGCACTTTATATTTATGACTGATGGACTGTTATGGACAAAAACCAGACGGACATATTAAATAATCCAGGACAAAGGACAATTAACCCATGGGCATAAAACTAAAATCAACACGTCAAACATCATGATTACGGAAGTTTAAATAAGCATAATTCTTTTATTTCATATTTAATTTCCTTTATTTTATATTTAATTGCACTTCTAATTATCGCACTTTTATTTATTGTTATTTAATCGCACTTTTAATTATCGTACTTTTTAATTATCGCAAGTTTATTTTATCGCACTTTTATTATTCGCAATTTCATTATCGTTATTTACTTTACGCTTTAATTTAAGTCTTGTATTTATTTTATATTTTACATTAGGTTTTAACTGCGACTAAAGTCTTAAAATCGACAAACCGGTCATTAAACGGTAAAAACCCCCCTTTATAATAATAATATTACTTATATATATGTTTGTATTTTTATAAAAGTAAACTAATATAGCGTTGAGCTTTGTTTAAAGATTTCCCTGTGGAACGAACCGGACTTACTAAAAACTACACTACTGTACGATTAGGTACACTGCCTATAAGTGTTGTAGCAAGGTTTAAGTATATCCATTCTATAAATAAATAAATATCTTGTGTAAAATTGTATCGTATTTAATAGTGTTTTCTGCTAAAATTAATAACTATTTTATATACACCTCGCATAACATCAAGTATTTTTGGCGCCGCTGCCGGGGACTATCTTAAAAGCCGGAAGCGCAACGCTAATATAAAAAAAAAGAGATTTTTAGTTACTTTTATTAAAATTCGTTTTTGTAAAAATACGTTTTAAATATTCAAAAATATAAAAAGAAAAACAAAAATATAAGTATTTTTAAGATTTTGTTAAGTATTTAAGTTTTATAAGTTTCTTTATTTTTATTTTAGTTTATAAAAATATAAGTTTTATTTTAAAATCTTTTATTTATTTAAAAACAGAAAACAGAAAATAAAAAAAAAATAAATAAAGAAAAACGCGTAAAAATTCAAACCTGTCAGCTGAATTCTGAAACCCCGCGACTCGCGGGGTTTGATGCAATAAATGCCGCGACTCGCGGAGCCTTTCTGACAGGCGACAAAAAGCCCTAATTTAGCATTAATTACGGGTATTAATTAATTAATTATTATTAAACCCTAATTATGTATTATTATTATTATTAGTTGTATTTTTATTTTTACTTTTTATTTAATTTATGTATTTAGTATTAATTAGTTTTATTAAATTGTAAAATTAGTAGTTTTATTAAAAAAATAATATAAAAATAATATTTTTATAAAAATTGTACTTTTTACAACTTTTTGTATATTTTTATATTTTTTCCCTTTTTAATCGTTGTAGCATAACTTTTGTATTTTTAGCTCATATTTAATTTTAAACTTAGTTTTTGCTATAGTTATTTTTACTCCTAGATTTTTAGGCTTTGCCGTAGAATTCCTTTAGTGCTTTTTCTTTAGACTAAGATTTAGGTGCTTTAGAATTTTGCGACGCCTTTTTAAGTTTTAGTTTCTTTTTAAGTTATTTCCATTTGGGATTTAGTTTTTCCTTTAAGCTTTAATATTTTTAGACACCTTTTACTATGTACCAATTGTCATTCCAATTAGTAATTTCAATTTGCGATTATAATTTTAAGTTAGTTGTAGTAATAAGGTTAGGTTAGTCAAGTATTTTTAAGTTTTTATAAGTTTCTTTTATTTTTTCGTCACCTTTTATTTTTCAACCATTTTTTTTTTCTTTTTCAACTTTTTTTCGACGAACTCTTTTTCTCTCTTATTTCTCGCTATTCTAGTTTTTAGGACTTCGAATTTTTTCTACTTCTTATCTAAATTTCTTAAAATTACGAAAATTTATTTTAAGTGGTTAAATTAATAGACATCAAAATTTTTTGGTTCATAGTAATAGTTGGATTTGTACGTGGACCGGGTTATTGGAGCCAAACAGTCCTCAATTATATTGAGACCAAACGAATCCTGCCCCTCTGCTGCATCTTTTGGCTATTCGAAACGTGGGCAAAATCAGAAAAGTCTATTAATTGGATAACTTATTATAATTTTTCTTTCCTTTTTAAAACTAATAGGATATTCAGTGAATGCACCGAGCAAGACGTTCACCACCTTTTGTACGTTCACCACCTGTAACTAGATCAAGACATTTAGCAAATATAACCGCCGTTGATTTTTCTTTAGAATCGTCATCCAGTCGACCAAGTACTTCAGTTCAAATTTCCGATAATCCATTTTTTGAACCCAACCTCACAATTGAGAATCCGGAGAATATTCAGGAACGGTTCGTAGATCCTGAACCATTAAACTTTCCTCCGGAACCACCAATCATTCAAACAGAGATTGTTGAGGAACGAACCATTAAATCAGAATCATCTAGTGATACCGATTCAACAAATTCAATTATGGAGAATCTGGAACCTTTAAGTATGGAAGACCGAATGAGAGCTAAACGCACTGGCCAAGGTCACGCAATTACTCATCCAGACATTAATGCGCCAGATTATGAAATCAAAGGACAAATTCTACACATGGTGACTAATCAATGCCAATTTAGTGGTGCGCCGAAGGAAGATCTAAATGAACATCTACGTACCTTTAATAGGATCTGCACACTATTTAAAATCCGAGAAGTGGAGGATGAACAGATATATCTCATGTTATTTCCCTGGACTTTAAAGGGAGAAGCCAAAGATTGGTTGGAATCGTTACCTGAAGGGGCGATCGATACATGGGACGTTTTAATTGACAAATTTCTTAAACAATTCTTTCCTGCATCTAAAGCCGTAAGACTTCAAGCAGAAATTGTTACGTTCACACAGAAACCAAATGAAACTCTATATGAGGTGTGGACAAGATATGGAAAGTTGTTAAGAGGATGTCCGCAACATGGTTTAGACACCTGTCAAATAGTACAAATATTCTACCAAGGATGCGACATCACTACAAGGAAAGACATAGATATAGCAGCTGGTGGTTCTATTATGAAGAAAACCGAAACTGATGCTTACAAAATTATTGATAATACTGCTTCCCACTCACATGAGTGGCACCAAGAAAAAGATATCATTAGATCATCTAAAGCAGCTAGAGCCGATTCTAGCCATGACTTAGATTCCATTTCCGCAAAGATAGATGCTGTGGAGAGACGAATGGAAAAGATGACTAAAGATATTCACTCAATACGAATTAGTTGTGAGCAGTGTGGAGGACCACATTTGACAAAAGATTGTCTCAGTATTGAATTAACAATGGAACAAAGAGAGAATATTTCATACATAAACCAAAGGCCTGGAAATAATTATCAGAATAATTATCAACCGCCAAGACCAATTTACAATCAAAACCAGAATTATAACCGAAATATTCCATACAACAACCAACAAGGTCCTAGCAATCAACAAGTATCCAATAATACTTACAATCAGCAAAGACCGAATTTTCAAAACAAACCACCACAACAAACCGATGATAAAAAGCCGAATTTAGAAGATATGATGACGAAGCTAGTTGAAACTCAAACACAGTTTTTCACATCTCAAAAACAAACTAATGAACAAAATGCTCAAGCATTTAGAAATCAACAAGCTTCTATTCAAAATCTGGAACAAGAAGTAAGTAACCTAGCAAGGTTAATAGGTGAAAGAAAACCGGGAAGTTTACCAAGCGATACAAATGCTAACCCCCGGAATGAAACAGCTAAAGCTATTACCACAAGAAGTGGTACAACACTTAAACCACCTGAAATAGCTGTAACTTCTGATGAAACTATTCCTACTCCACAAGAACCACAACCTGATCAAGATAAGGAAAAAGAACCGGTAGTTGAAAAGGTTAATGAAAATAACACAGTTAAGGATAAACCTTATGTTAAACCATACCAACCACCACTTCCTTACCCGAGTAAAATGAAGAAAGAAAAACTTGAAGCCGAGCAATCCAAATTTTTGGATATGTTTAAACAGATAAATGTAAATCTTCCTTTCATTGATGTGATTTCAGGAATGCCTAGATATGCTAAATTCTTGAAAGATCTAATCTCAAATAGAAAGAAAATGGAAGAACTCTCGGCTGTTACTATGAATGCTAATTGTTCAGCAGTGCTGTTGAATAAGATACCAGAAAAACTATCTGATCCAGGAAGTTTCACAATTCCATGTTTTCTGGGTAGTCTTAGTTCAATAGAAGCATTGGCAGACTTAGGTGCTAGTATAAATCTAATGCCGTATTCACTATACGCTAAACTAGACCTTGGAGAATTAAAACCAACCAGAATAAGCATACAACTAGCCGATAGATCAATAAAATATCCTAGAGGGATAATGGAGAACATGCTAGTTAAAGTTGGTACTTTAGTATTTCCAGTAGATTTTGTTGTTTTGGACATGGAAGAAGATTCTCAAGTTCCTCTCATATTAGGAAGACCATTCTTAAACACGGCTAAAGCAATGATAGACGTGTTCGGTAAGAAACTGACCCTAAGTATAGAGGATGAGAGTGTTACCTTTTCAGTTGATAGAGCAATGCAACAGCCACAATCTGCAGATGATACATGTTATTATATTCAAACTATAGATGCACATGCAGAATTATTAGAAGAATTTCCAGAATTACAAGGAACAGGAGAATGTTCTTTAGGAGAAGGTAATGAACCAATTGATGAAGCTGAAATGTTAGCTACACTTATAGCTAATGGATATGAACCAACAACAGAAGAAATTCAAATGCTAAAAGAAGAAGACAGATATCGATATAAATCATCGATAGAAGAACCTCCGAAATTAGAGTTAAAGCCACTTCCAAACCATTTGGAATACGCTTATTTACATGGTGAATCTGAATTACCTGTAATAATATCGTCTTCTCTTACTGAAAATGAGAAATCACAACTCATTTCTGTGTTGAAAGCTCATAAACCAGCCATTGCATGGAAGATTCATGATATTAAAGGAATAAGTCCTTCGTATTGCACACATAAAATTCTTATGGAAGAAGGTCATAAAACGTATGTGCAACGCCAACGAAGACTAAATCCTAATATGCAAGATGTAGTTAAGAAAGAGATTATTAAACTGCTAGATGCAGGTTTGATATATCCAATTTCTGATAGTCCATGGGTAAGCCCAGTTCAATGCGTACCTAAGAAGGGTGGCATGACTGTCATTACAAATGAGAAAAATGAGCTTATTCCTACTAGGACTGTAACAGGATGGCGTGTATGTATTGATTATAGAAAATTAAATGACGCCACCAGAAAAGATCACTTTCCCTTACCTTTCATAGATCAAATGTTGGAAAGATTAGCAGGAAATAGTTACTATTGTTTTCTAGATGGATTTTCCGGATATTTTCAAATTCCAATAGCACCCGAAGATCAAGAGAAAACCACATTCACGTGCCCTTATGGTACTTTTGCTTACAAACGCATGCCATTTGGACTTTGTAACGCCCCTGCAACCTTTCAAAGGTGTATGATGGCGATTTTTCACGACATGATAGAAGAATGCATGGAAGTATTCATGGATGACTTTTCAGTCTTCGGTAATACA
Organism: Rutidosis leptorrhynchoides; assembly: GCF_046630445.1. Lineage (NCBI taxonomy): Eukaryota > Viridiplantae > Streptophyta > Magnoliopsida > Asterales > Asteraceae > Rutidosis > Rutidosis leptorrhynchoides. Next base: position 503,211,402 of record NC_092333.1, on the reverse strand, counting down.
TTTAAATCATGTCTAGTTAATCTGGAACGAATGCTAATTAGATGCGAAAAATCAAATCTAGTACTTAATTAGGAGAAATGCCATTTCATGGTTAAAGAAGGCATCGTTCTTGGACATAAAATTTCAAAAAAAGGAATTGAAGTGGATAGAGCTAAAGTAGATGTAATTGCTAAACTTCCACATCCCACAAATGTTAGAGGAGTTAGGAGTTTTCTAGGGCATGCCGGTTTTTACCGACGTTTCATAAAAGATTTTTCTAAAATTGCCACTCCTATGAATAAACTCCTAGAAAAGGATGCGCCATTCATCTTTTCAGATGAGTGTATCAAATCTTTTAATATTCTTAAAGAGAAACTCACTAATGCACCAATCATGATAACACCAAATTGGAATCTACCATTTGAACTAATGTGCGATGCAAGTGATTTTGCAATGGGAGCCGTTTTAGGACAAAGGATTGAAAAACGATTTCAACCTATATATTATGCTAGTAAGACATTACAAGGAGCACAAACGAACTATACAACTACTGAAAAAGAACTCCTTGCTATTGTCTTTGCTTTTGACAAATTTCGATCATATCTCGTTCTAGCAAAAACGGTGGTCTATACCGACCATTCTGCTCTTAGATACCTATTTTCAAAACAAGATGCTAAACCAAGATTAATCCGTTGGATCTTACTCTTACAAGAGTTTGATATTGAAATCCGAGATAAAAAAGGAGCAAAAAATCTCGCCGCTGATCATCTTTCTCGTCTTGAAAATCCCGAATTAGAAGTTCTAAATGAATCGGCCATACAAGACAACTTTCCTGATGAATATCTATTGAAGATAGATTATAAAGAAATCCCATGGTTTGCAGACTATGCAAACTACTTAGTTTGTGGATTCCTTGAAAAAGGATTATCGTACCAAAGACGAAAGAAATTCTTCAGTGATATAAAACACTATTTCTGGGAAGATCCACATCTGTTTAAAAGTTGTCCCGATGGAATAATACGCCGATGTGTATTTGGAGATGAAGCTAGTAAAATATTAAACCATTGTCACACAGGACCAACAGGAGGGCATTATGGGCCTCAACTAACAGCAAGAAAAGTTTATGAAGCTGGATTCTATTGGCCTACAATTTACAAAGACGCACACCTTCTTTGCAAATCCTGTGATGCATGTCAAAGGGCCGAAAAAATAAGTCAACGTGATGAAATGCCACAAAATGTCATCCAAGTATGTGAAGTATTTGACATTTGGGGTATTGACTTTATGGGTCCATTTCCAAAATCTCATAATAATCTATATATACTCGTAGCCATTGATTATGTATCTAAATGGGCGGAAGCACAAGCTCTCCCAACTAACGATGCACGAGTTGTAGTCAACTTTTTAAAACGTCTTTTTGCAAGGTTTGGAACACCGAAAGCTTTAATAAGTGATCGGGGTACTCATTTCTGTAATAATCAACTTGAGAAAGTTCTTAAAAGATATGGAGTAACTCATAAAATCTCCACCGCATATCACCCACAAACAAGTGGACAAGTTGAAAATACCAACCGAGCTTTAAAACGTATTCTAGAGAAAACCGTAGGATCAAATCCGAAGGAATGGTCCATTAAATTGGAGGATGCACTCTGGGCTTTTAGAACAGCCTACAAAACTCCAATTGAAACCACACCTTTTAGACTTGTTTATGGAAAAGCATGTCATCTTCCAGTAGAAATTGAACACAAAGCATTTTGGGCTTTGAAGACATGTAATCTTGATTTACATGAAGCCGGACGTCTACGATTAAGTCAACTAAATGAATTAGAAGAATTAAGACATGAAGCATACGAAAATTCGTTAATCTATAAAGAAAGAACGAAGAAATGGCATGATAAAAGAATCAAAAGTTCAAAAGAATTTAAAGAAGGAGACAGAGTTCTTCTTTTCAATTCACGATTCAAGCTATTTCCTGGAAAATTGAAATCAAGATGGTCTGGACCATTCATAGTCAAAAGAGTTTTCCCATACGGAACGATAGAATTAATAAATTCAAATGGGATTGAATTTAAAGTTAATGGTCACAGAGTTAAACATTACATACATGGTCCGATGGAAGTCGACAACGAAGTTAATCACAATTTCGACACCACAGCTAACTAAGTGTGGGGAGAATCAAGTCTTTAAAGGATAATATGTATTTCTGTTAGAGTTAGATTGTCTGTTTTCGTGTAGTTCTCGAAAATGGAACCCGAATGGTCTTTCCCTAGCAGACCCTAAAGAACTAGTCTTCTCCCCCCATTCTGAATTTTTATTTTTTTTAGGTTTTTACGAAATGAAGACTGCCTGTGAACTAAACCATGGTCTAATGCTACACGCTTTGATCACTAAACGTAATAATGACATACTACCGAGTGAAATAGTATCAGTAATCAGAGAAAGAATGGACGGAGTTAGAAAAGAATCCAGATGCGAAGATAATAAGTTACAATTTGGTAAAGGAAAATCAAAATCCGCAGCGAAAAGAAGAGCACGACACCTAGAACGATGTCACAAATGCGGAAAATGGTCACATGGAGGTAAATGTTCAAATAATCAAACCTATTCAAATACCGAATTTGTTACTTTATGCAGAGACGGACCGTTCATATGTTTAGAAGAAAAGACACTGAATGCTCGAGGTTACGCCTATTTAGCTATGGAAAACTAATTAAACCGACTATCTTATGAATGGGATAGATCATATAACTAAGAAATCTATTTCACAGGTATGTCTGTACAGTTTTTATTTTTATTTTTATTTTTAACCTTTTGATAATAAACGCTAATTTGTTCGCTAAAAAGTATTAAATTGGTATTGAATAAAATTAGGTTTGGCGACCGAAATTATTGATATCATTCAAAAATTTATTACATCACTGCGAAATTTAACGTTTATTCTTAAAGTATAAATATCTTTAATCAATCAACCCAAAATATTTCAAAAATTCGTCATGAGTTAAATTAGGTCTTGGAACCGAAATTACTTTACCAAAAAGAGGGGCGCATATTTTTGATAATATTTGATTGATTAAAGTGGGATAAAAAGACAAAAAGATTTTTAATTTTATTTTTACCATGTTTTTAATCTTAATATTTAAATCTTAAATTAATATTGTAAACTCTGTAAAAACAATATATTTAAAATTGTAAATATTTGAAAAATTAATATAAGTTTGATATGAATTTATAAATTTTTAAATTAAGTTTGGTGTGAACTTTTAATTTTTAAAATATAAATTTTTAATTTTATGCATTTCAAATTTTAAGTTTGGTGTGAATTTTTAATATTAATTTTGAATTTTATATTTAAGTTGTGTGAATTTAAAAACAAAAATTTACTTTATCTCATTAAGTTAAGAATATGATTTTTAAAATTCGTCGTAAGTTGAAGACTAGGTCTTTGAACCGAAATTGCTTTACCCGAGGGAGGGACGAGAACTTTTATTATCATTATTTTTAATCTTATTGAATTAGAGTATGCCAAAAATATTGAAAAAACCCAAAAATCTTAGCTTTTAAAACAATCGCTACTAAAAGACAAATTTTAAAATTTTGTCGAAGGACGGACTAGGACATCGATCCGAAACGACCTCGTCCTAAATAACAAGGGAAACAAAATTTTAAAATTAGATACTTAATTGTTTTATAAGTTAAAGATTATAAAAAAAAAAAAAAAAAAAAAAAAGAGCAAACTCCGCGACTCGCGGAGTTTGAAAGGGAAATCTCCGCGAGTCGCGGAGAGACTAAAAACCGGAAAAAAAATATAACTGCAGAACAGATCAGTCCCAACCCCAAAACAACAAAAACACAGCGAATTCTGCACCCGAAAAACCCGAAAAACACCCCCAAAAATCCCAATTTTTAACCGTTAATCACCAAATTTTTTGCTAAAATCATGTTGAGAAGAATGCTATCTAAGAATTACTCAAGAAAAACGGTAAATTTCTACACCTAAACACCATTTAATCCGAAATTTGGTGTTCTTGAGCTATTTTTTTCCCAATTTGATTTTGATGCTTTTTAGTGTAATTAGACTTAAATTGTTTATGTATTATGCTTGTATAACCTAGATTGATGCTGTTTAACATGATTAGAAGCCTTAAACTTCAAATTTTGAGTAATCTAGGGTTTGTGTTCTTGAGCAATTTGGGGCTTTTTGATATAAACAGGTTATGGCCGATTTTTGTCATGAATTGTTGCTAAATTGAGTAGTGTAACATGTCTAGGTAGTTAAATGATCCAAACTTTGAGCCTAAACATGATTTTGAGAATTAAAGTGGACTTTTTCAAGTCTAAAATTCATGAACTTGATTTTTGAAAGATAATGCCATTTGAGACTTGTTTAATTGCTAGTAATGATTATTTTGACATGTTATTTGAGTTGAATGCTTATGAACTTGGCGAAAATTTTCGTATATGCTTATTTGAAAAAGTGTAGATTTGATAAAAATGTGAAAATAAGCTTAAGTTTGATATAAATTGATAATGTCATTGTAATTATTTTGATTGATGATTTTGTTGACACTAATGCATATTTGGATGCACAAAAATTGTGTTTGATGTGTTTTGCAGAATGAAAGGGGTGAATCTTCATCCCAAGCCCGCAATGCTCCTGCTGAGAATTTGGAACAACAGGAGGTGGATAACTACTACAAGCAGGATGTACCTCATCCAGTCATGACCTTTTCCGATATGTACTTGGAAGAGTTGCACCCGAACCTAAGATTTGACAGACTTTGGATAGATTATCCAAAATATCAAAGGGGTTTGCATACTCTTCATTCTAAGGTTGTTGAGGTACCGAGGGTCATAGAATGGGGACCCTTAGAAGCTGTAGAATTGGCCGGGCCAATTAGGGAATTACTTGTACAGAGGTATGGTAATTCTTCTTTTAATGACTGGATATGTTTATTCACCATACGTAGACCTGTATATAAAGTATGGTGTGAAGAATTGTTATGTAGTATAGAGTTGAATGATCGAGTAGCTAGTTTAACCGATCGTTCTTTTATTAGATTTTTGTTAGGCGGTTCGATGCGCCACATATCTTTACTGGACATGGCTCAGGCTTTACGTATATATACGCCTGAGGAGTTAGCGTCTGCCGATTGTAGAGGATTGATACTAAACGGTAGAAAGATAGATGAGAATTTTGATACACACGGTGTGTGGAGTCAAATGACAAGCCATCACCGTTTCAAAGGGGGAAATTACTCTTATTTGGATATAGATAGAGCCGAATTAAGAGTGATACATAGGTTTTTAGCTAATTCGATTACACAAAGGGGTAAAAACAAAGAAAAGGTAAATGAACAAGATTTGTTTTACCATGTGTGTATTCGAGACCCACAAAGCGCTGTAAGTATACCATATTGTGTGGGTTATTATTTATCAGCTATGGTTCGGGGGATGCGACCACATAGCATAATAGGAGGTGGTATTTTTATTACTTTGATTGGTGAATATCTCGGTGTGGATATAAGTCGGGGGGGATTATTACTAGAAGAGCCGGAACCCCGCGATACTATAGGTTTAAATGTATACCATGGTGCGAAAGTTTTGAAGAGGCGAAATAACGTCGCAGTACGATACCATGGTAGACATCCACAGGTGGAGAGAAACCAGCAGCAAGGTAATGTAGGAGGGAGGAATGAGATGCAAGAAATGCATAGGTTTATAGCTTCTCAGGAATACGAAAATGCTAGACAGAGAGCATTTGAAAATTGGCAAGTTCATCAGAACCAGATCATAGCTCATTGCCAACATATAGGTAGAAACTATATTCCTACACCGAAACCCATCTTCCCTCCTTGGTCTATAGAGATGCAGCCACCATATCCTATGTATGACCCTGCCGAAGCATTCTATAGCACTTATGGTTATGCCTGGAACCCCTATTGGTACCAATATCATCCTTAGTTTACTTATTATTATTTTTTTTATTTTGTAATTTGTAATTATTGATACATTTAATATTTTTGTTAATATTGTAATCATTTTTATAATTATCTAACTTTTATTCTTAGATTTTAATAATTTTTGAATGTGGGGTAATATACCAAACTTCAAAAATATGTATATATGTTTACAGTTTATCTTATGTACACAACAGGGTAAAACAACGCATTTTCAAAGACTGGCATTAAGTTCAGCAAAAGCAACTAATTTTGACGACAAGATGCAAAATATATGTGAAATAACAACAAGACGGAATGAACAAATGATGTGCACCATTTATCATTCAGCAAACAAACGCCAATATATTTGGAAACTTTGGTAAAAATTTAATCATTTTCACACAAATCACCCTCAATAATTTAAATTGTTACTGATTTCTTGCAAATGAGGGCATTGCAAGATCTTAAGTGTGGGAAGGGGTTAAATTCTTTCGGATTTTAAAATTTTTTACTTTATACACTTGGTTACCATTAAAAATACTAGTAAAGCAGTAGTTGTATTAGAATCTAGTGCTCTCTGATAATAAAGAACAGCCCTAGTCTTATATACTGACTACCCAATTCTAGTAAATTTTTTCAAAATTTTCAATTAAATGAATTCAAAATCATGTTTATACATATTTATGAACGATAAAACTAGGTTTTAACACCGAAATTATTGTTACCTCGGAAAGGACATAAATTAAGAAATAAACTAAAATGTTAAAATTCATTTAAAATGGAATAGAGGACGATAAAAAGGAAAATAAAAGCCAAGTGTGGGAAAATTTACCAAGTTATCTTAAACATATGTCACATATATCTGTAACAAATAACTGAAAATACTTTTGCTTTGGACTAAACTAAACTGTTTTACCCGATGAAAGAAAAGAAGAGATGGATCTACACGATGAATCAATTCCATCATTAAAAGGAAGTAAAGTCTTCCGAAAAAGACACGCGCTTCTTGATTTAGGTCCTGAAGTTGTCGTCCAGACCAGCTGTAGGTTGACGAAAAATCTAGAAAAGTCATCACTAAAATCAGCAGGAAATCCACGGACCTCAGCATTAAACAGGGTCGCCAAGTGGTCAGATTTATCCTAACCATGAGAAGGATTTATCTCGTACAATGGGGGGGCACCATGCAAATTAGCTGGATAAGACTAATGAATCAGATCCCCAGAAAGGATAATCTCCTTAAAGATTAAAAAATCAGCTTTTAAGACTGATATTACTCAATCCTAGAGATTGACCTTAAAGATTGAGAATTACAAACTCATGGAATTCGATGATATCTAAACTCGAGCTTAAACGAGAAAGTATTTTGATCAAAATTATAAACCGATTTGTTTTCTGAAAACCCTATTTTCAATGCGTTCATTACCATTGAACGTAAAATCCTAGGAATTCACCTGGAATTCATTAGGTCACCTGAACTAAATCGGGTGTCAACCGTAAGAACGGTGGTTGCATAGTGGTCAAAGACAGGACCTTGTGCCATACCGAAAAATTATAAGGGTGAGCTTTACTATTGCTCCTACCAAGGATAGTAATTGCGTCCGACACGTTATAGACCATAATCAAAAGCATGTCACGGGACATTGCCTTAACAGTTGCTTGTTCAACGCTTTCCTTTCAACCGGACGGTAGTTTACCGAAAGGTAATATACGGGACAAGTAAACTGGACGTGTTGCTTTCCAAATACAAGGTTAGCAAGTGGGTGACACAAAACCGCAAGTTTTGAGCTAAAATTTTCAAATCTGAAACCCACCAAATCCACAAAAATATTTTGCAAACACCGGTAAAGGGTTATTCCGGAAAACTTATCTAGGGTAAAAACTAGATTTAATTTTCAAAAGATCAAATGTTTTCATAAAGATCCAATTTCCTTAATGGATCTAAATTTTTATAGTCATGTGGGACTGTAAACCATATCGTTACTACCATTGTTTATACCGCCGTATAGAAATCACTGATGTACAAAGTGTGAAGAATAAAGAAGTGATTCTAGTATTTCAAGACTATATTGCTTGAGGACAAGCAACGCTCAAGTGTGGGAATATTTGATAATGCTAAAAACGAACATATATTTCATAGCATTATTCCTCAAGAAAGACAAGCTTTTAGTTGCAATTGTTCTATTTACAAGAGCTATTCGTTTAAATAATAAAAGGTGAAGACAAAAGACAGATTCGACGAATTGAAGACGCAAACGACCAAAAAGCTCAAAAGTACAAAAGACAATCAAAAAGGTTCCAATTATTGATAAGAAACGTCTCGAAATTACAAGAGTACAAGATTCAAAACGCAAAGTACAAAATATAAAATTGTACGCAAGGACGTTCGAAAATCCGGAACCGGGACCAGAGTCAACTCTTAACGCTCGACGCAACGGACTAAAAATTACAAGTTAACTATGTATATAAATATAATATAATATATAATTAATTATATTAATTATATATATATTATATTTATAAATAAAAAACCGTCGGCAGAGAAAAACTCCAAGGACTGAGCTGTAAAAGTAACCTCCGCGACTCGCGGAGTTTTGAAGAGCATTTTGCCGCGAGTCGCGGAGCCCCAAATTTGAAAACTGCCTATAAAGCCAACCGAATTCTGATCAAAAACCATCATCTTTTTCTTCCTCATTCATACGTAAAATTTATATTTATATTTATAATTTATATTTTAATTTTAATTATAATTCTAATAATAAGGGTATGTTAGCGAATATTGTAAGGGTGTAAGTCGAAATTCTGTCCGTGTAACGCTACGCTATTTTTAATCATTGTAAGTTATGTTCAACCTTTTTACATTAATGTCTCGTAGCTAAGTTATTATTATGCTTATTTAAAACAAAGTAATCATGATGTTGGGCTAATTACTAAAATTGGGTAATTGGGCTTTGTACCATAATTGGGGTTTGGACAAAAGAACGACACTTGTGGAAATTAGACTATGGGCTATTAATGGGCTTTATATTTGTTTAACTAAATGATAGTTTGTTAATGTTAATATAAAGATTTACAATTGGGCGTCCCTATAAATTACCATATACACTCGATCGGACACGATGGGCGGGGTATTTATATGTACGAATAATCGTTCATTTAACCGGACACGGGAATGGATTAATAGCCACTAGAATAATTAAAACAGGGGTGAAATTACATTCAAGGGTAATTGGTGTAATTGTTAACAAAGTAGTAAAACCTTGGTTTACACGCAGTCGATAACCTGGTGTATTCATTAAACAAAGTATTAAAACCTTGTTACAATTCGAATCCCCAATTAGTTGGAATATTTAACTTCGGGTATAAGAATAATTTGATGAGGACACTCGCACTTTATATTTATGACTGATGGACTGTTATGGACAAAAACCAGGCGGACATATTAAATAATCCAGGACAAAGGACAATTAACCCATGGGCATAAAACTAAAATCAACACGTCAAACATCATGATTACGGAAGTTTAAATAAGCATAATTCTTTTATTTCATATTTAATTTCCTTTATTTTATATTTAATTGCACTTCTAATTATCGCACTTTTATTTATTGTTATTTAATCGCACTTTTAATTATCGTACTTTTTAATTATCGCAAGTTTATTTTATCGCACTTTTATTATTCGCAATTTCATTATCGTTATTTACTTTACGCTTTAATTTAAGTCTTGTATTTATTTTATATTTTACATTAGGTTTTAACTGCGACTAAAGTCTTAAAATCGACAAACCGGTCATTAAACGGTAAAAACCCCCTTTATAATAATAATATTACTTATATATATGTTTGTATTTTTATAAAAGTAAACTAATATAGCGTTGAGCTTTGTTTAAAGATTTCCCTGTGGAACGAACCGGACTTACTAAAAACTACACTACTGTACGATTAGGTACACTGCCTATAAGTGTTGTAGCAAGGTTTAAGTATATCCATTCTATAAATAAATAAATATCTTGTGTAAAATTGTATCGTATTTAATAGTGTTTTCTGCTAAAATTAATAACTATTTTATATACTTAAATGTCGTAGGGGGTGTATACAAAATAGTATTATTTATAGTGCGAAATACTACAAAATATGACACAAGTTTTATTAATTTACGGATGGGATATACCTAAACCTTGCTACAACACTATAGGCAGTGTACCTAATCGTAGAGTAGTGTAGTTTTTAGTAAGTCCGGTTCGTTCCACAGGGAGCTGGTGATACTTACTATATTTTTAACAACTATATTTATACAAAATATATATAATTATATAAGTAGTAATATTATTATAAAAGGGGGGTTTTACCGTTTAATGACCGGTTTGTCGATTCTATATTTTAAGCGCAAAGATAAATGACGATAATTAAAGTGCGTAAAATAATGACAATAAATAAAATGACAGTAAATAAAATTGCGAGTAATAAAATGACAGTAAATAAAGATACGATGAGAAATACAATAAAAGAATTATACTTATTTAAACTTCCGTAATCATGATGTTTGACGTGTTGATTTTAATTTATTACCATGGGTTAATTGTCCTTTGTCCTGGTTTATTTGATACGTCTATCTGGTTTTTGTCCATAATAGTCCATCGGTCATAAATATAAAGTGCGAGTGTCCTCGTCAAATTACCCTTATACCCGAAGTCAAATATTCCAACTAATTAAGGATTTAAACTATGACGCAGTTATCACTTCTGTCAACAATTACACCAGTTATCACTGTATGTAATCTACCCCTGTTTTGATTAGATATGAATATTAATTTACCCACTTGATCAGTTTGAATAATCAATTACCCAACCTGAATAATTAATTAAATGATTATAATAGATTCCATATGAACGTCACTAAATAGGACAACCATAATCATTATTAAATATTAGGATAATTAATTTGAAGATAGGTTCGACAGACTCCAATGAGTTGTCACTCAATTAGACAATACCCCCCCATCTATTAATAGTCAATAGTCCAATTTCCACAAGTGTCGGTCTTTTGCCCAAACCTTAATATGGTACAAAGCCCAATTACCCAATTTTAGTAATTAGCCCAACATCATGATTACTTCGTTTTAAATAAGCATAATAATAACTTAGCTACGAGACATTAAATTAAAAAGGAAAGACATAACTTACAGTGGGTATTAATATCGTAGTATTACACGGGCAGAGTCTTGACTTAAAACCCGTAAATCATTTGTTACAATACTAAACTAAATCATAATTATTAAAATTATAATTAAAATTATAATTATTTATTTATGTTATATGTTTACAGAGAAGGAAAAGAAAAAGATGTGTTTGAGTTCGTGCATAAACTGCCTTTTTATAGGCATTTGGCCAGATTTTTACTGCCATGCGACTCGCATGGGTTTATGCCTATTTGCCATGCGACTCGCATGGCCACGCTGGACAGCTCACATATCTTTTGTCTTCTTGTTCGTTGACATATTTATTAAATATATATAAAATATAAATAATTTTAATAATTATTTATATATTATATTATATTTATGTGCATAGTAGACTAGATATTTTTGGTCCATTGCGTCGGGCGTTTCTTCTTGGCTCGGGTCCCGGTTCCGGATTTTCGGACGTCCTTTCGTACTATTTTATATCGTGTACTTTGCGTTCCGCAACTTGTACTCTTGTCATTTTTAGACGTTCTTCATCAATAATTTGAACCTTTTTATTTGTATCTTGTATATTTGAGCTTTTTGGACCTTTGTGTCTTTAATTCATCGTTTTTGCCTTTTGTCTTCGCACTTATTTAATATAAACGAATATCACTTGAAAATGGAACAATTGCAACTAAAATCTTGTCTTTCTTGGGGGATTTTGCTATGAAATATATGTTCCTTTTTAGCCTTATCAATATCCCCACACTTGAGCGTTGCTTGTCCTCAAGCAATACAGTCTTGAAATAATATAATACATCACACAAATCACTTCTTTATTCTTCACACTTTGTACATCAGTGATTTTGATAGAGCGGTATAAACAATGATATTAACAATAGAACCATGGTTAAAGGTGGGTGTGTCATCCACAGTTGCCTTGGGTTTAGGTCAACGACACTTGCAATCAAATAGCCGATTTACTTTCGGTTTCCAAAGCAAAGTGCACATTTAAAAGGCGGTTTACAGTCCCACATGACTATAAAAATGTAGATCCTTTAGGAAATTGGATCTTTATGAAAACATTTGATCTTTTAAAAATTCAAGCTAGATTTTACCCTAGACAAGTTTTCTGATTTGACCCACCATCGGTGTTGCAAAATATATTTGTGGATCAATATTTTGGCTAAAAACATTTAGGTTCGTGTAATCCACTGCTATCCCTGTATCGGAAAGCACACATCCAATTTACTTGTTCCGTATATTACCTTTCGGCAAACTACCGTCCGGTTGTAAAGGAAAGCGATGAACAAGAAACTGTTAAGGCAATGTCCCATGACATGCAGATGATTATGGTCTTTTGACGTGTCGGATGCTAGTACTATCCTTGGTAGGAGCAATAGTAAAGATCATCCTATGATTTTTCGGTCTGGCACAAGGTCCTGTCTCCGACCATGCTATGCAACCACCGTTCTTACGGTTGACACCCGATTTGGTTCAGGTGACCTAATGAATTCCAGGTGAATTCCTAGGATTTTACGTTCAATGGTGATGAACGCATTGAAAATGGGTTTTTAGAAAACAAATCGGTTTGTATTTTTGATCAAAATATTTTCTCGTTCAAGCTCGAGTTTAGATATCATTGAATTCCATGAGTTTGAATTCTCAATCTTTAAGGTCAATATCAAGGATTGAGTAATACCAGGCTTAAATGCTGATTTTTAATCTTTAAGGAGATTATCCTTTCTGGGGATCTGATTCATTAGTCTTATCAAGCTAATTTGCACGGTGCCCCCCCATTGTACGAGATAAATCCTTCTCATGGTTAGGATAAATCTGACCACATGGCGACCCTGTTTGATGCTGAGGTCCGTGGATTTCCTGCTGATTTTAGAGATGACTTTTCTAGATTTTTCGTCAACCTACAGCTGGTCTGGACAACAACTTCATGACCTAAATCAAGAAGCGCGTGTCTTTTTCGGAAGACTTTACTTCCTTTTAATGATGGAATTGATTCATCGTGTAGATCCATCTTTTCTTTCAAATATATTACAATAAACCGGGTAAAACTGTTAATTAAGTCCAAAACAAAAGCACCTGCAATAACTTTACAGAAACATGTGATAGATAGTTTTTAATTGAATAACTTGGTACATTCTCCCCACACTTAGTTTATTTCTTTGCCTTTTTATTCTTCTTTATTCCTTTTTAAATGAATTCAAGCGTTTTGGGTTGTTTCTCAATTTATGTCCTCGAGGTAACGATAATTTCGGTATTAACACCTAGTTTTCATCGTTCATAAATATGTATAAACATGATTTTGACTTCATTTAATTGAAAATTTTGAAAAATTTTACTAGAAGTGGGTAGTCAGTATATAAGACTAGGGCTGTTCCTTGTTATCAGAGAGCACTAGATTCTAATACAACTACTGCGTTACTAGTATTTTAGTTGAAAATTTTTCAAATTTTCATGAAATTTGGCAATTAAACTAAGTATAAACCCGAGAGAATTTATAACCCTTCCCCACACTTGAGATCATGCAATGCCCTCATTTGCATGAAATCAGACTATAATTATAAATTCATGAGGGTGATTAGTGTAGAAAAGTGATTAAAAATACCGAGTTTGTAATTACAAAGCTCGTCGAATGATTGATGGCGCCTCATCGTTCATTCCTCCATTTGTTATATAACATTTGTTATTTTGCGTCTTGTCGTCAAAATTGGTACCTTTTGCTGAACTTTAATGACAGTCTTTGAAAGTGCGTTGTTTTACCCTGTTGTGTTCATGATATAAACTACAAACATATATACATATTTTTGAAGTTGGGTATATTTCCCCACGTTCAAAAATTTATAAAATATAATATATTTTTTTGGCATACTTTAGATCAATAAAATTAAAAATAATGATAACAAAATTTTTCGCCCCGCTCTCGGGTAAAGCAATTTCGGCTCTATGACCTAGTCTTCAACTCACGACGAATTTTAGAAATCAATTTTTTTTTTAACTTAATGAAATAAAGTAAATTTTGTTTTTAAAATCACACAAAACTTAAATTTAAAAAGCATATTAATTTTTATATAAAACCTACAAAATAAAAAAAAAAATTCAGAATGGAGGGAGGAAACTAGTTCTTTAGTGTCTGCTAGCGGAAAAGACCAATCGGGTTCCATTCTCGGAACTACACGAGAACAGAACAACTAACTCTAGATAGCATTTTCTTTTTAGAACATTTGAATCTCCCCACACTTAGGTAGCCGTGGTGTCAAAATTGTGATTAACTTCATCGTTAATTTCTCTTGGTCCATAATCAACTTGCATATCCGTGACTTTTTCTTTAAGCCATTGGTCGGATTCCTGTGTAATATCCACAATTTCAACTAGTTTCTCCTTTTCTTTAGGTGATAGATTGGATACTAACCGGTTACATAACTTAAAGTTCCCCTTGGTTCTAGCATCGCGAATCCGTTTAATAAGTTTCTTCATTGAACTATTAATAACGAGATCATTTAATTTCGTATCAACAACGGGGTTCTTTGTTATCATGTCATCATTAGGTGTTACTTCATTTTCCCCACACTTAGGCGTTTCATTATTATTAAGCACTACCGTTGGAGTTGGTAAAACAACATGGTTGTTACCAATCGTTTTTGCTGGTTCAATGGTTTTGGTTGGTGGAGATTTAGACTTTCGAATCATAAAGGTGATCGATTTGTTACCACTACTAAGTGTCATTCTTCCATTTCCTACATCAAATAACGCCCCGGTGGACGCAAAGAATGGTCGACCTAAAATTAGAGGAATGTTTGGGTCCTCTTCTATGTCAATGACAATGAATTCGACTAGAAAGGTTAAATTACCTACTTGAATGGGTAGGTTGTCAGCAATTCCAACTGGGTGCTTAATGGTTTGATCAAAGAGTCGAACACTCATATCCGTTGGACTTAACTTACCTACACCTAATCTCTTATATAAGGAAAGAGGCATAACACTTACACTTGCACCTAAATCTGCTAGTGCATCATACATGACACAATCACTAAGTAGACAAGGAACAATAAATTCACCCGGATCACCTACCCTAGGTGGAGGTTTTGGTGGAACTGTCTTCACCGGGTTTATATTTACGGCTTTTGTTTCTTGCACTTTCTTATTCTTTTTCTTCTTCTTCTTTCCAGAGGTATCACAATCTTTATTACCTATCACTTGCTCATACTCAACTCCTTTTCTTGGAAACGGGATGGGTGGTTTGTATGGTTCCACCATTGGCTTTACATACTCGGGTGGTGGTGGTGTAACTTCTTCATTGTTACTCTCATCTAAAACCTTCCCATCTTCTGGTTCTGGTTTTTCAGAATTAGTTGAAACCATATTAACATTCTCATTCCGAGGATTTACTTCAGTATTACTCGGTAGCTTTCCTTGTTCCCTCTCACTCATCATGCTAGCAAGAGTACCTACGTGTTTTTCTAGATTCAAAATGGAAGCTTGTTGAGTTCTTAATGACTGATCAAATCTCTCGTTCGTTTGGGTTTGAGATGTAATGAATTGTGTTTGAGATTCAATCAGCTTTGCCATCATTTCTTCTAGATTTGGCTTTTTCTCTTCGGGTTGTTGTGGTGGTTTATACAAGCTAGGTCTTTGTTGATTGAAAGTGTTGTTTTGAGTCGGTTGGTTATTCGGACCTTGTTGGTTATACCAGTTATTTTCGGGTCCTTTTGGATTGTAAAGAATGTTTTGATTTCGATTTAAGTTTAGCCTTGGCGGTTGATAATTATTTTGATAATTATTTCCCGGCCTTTGGTTCATATAGGAAACATTCTCTCGTTGTTCCATCGTTGGTTCAATGTGACAATCTTTCAATAAGTGTGGTCCACCGCATTGCTCACAACTGATTCGTATTGCGTGAATATCTTTATTCATCTTTTCCATTCGTCTTTCGAAAGCATCTATTTTTGCGGAAACAGAATCAAAGTCATGGCTAGAATCGGCTCTAGCCACTTTAGATGAACGAAAAATATCTTTTTCTTGGTGCCACTCATGCGAGTGGGAGGCTGTATTATCAATAATTTTGTAAGCTTCAGTTGCGGTTTTCTTCATGATGGAACCACCAGCTGTTATGTCGATGTCTTTTCGTGTAGCAACGTTGACACCTTGGTAGAATATTTGTACTATTTGGTAAGTGTCTAAACCGTGTTGAGGACATCCTCTCAACATCCTTCCGAATCTTGTCCACGCCTCATATAATGTTTCATTTGGCTTTTGCGCGAACGTAACAATTTCTCCTTGAAGTCTCACGGCTTTAGATGCCGGAAAGAATTGTTTAAGAAATTTTTCAACTAAAACATCCCATGTGTCAATCGCCCCTTCAGGTAACGATTCTAACCAATCTTTGGCTTCTCCCTTTAAAGTCCAGGGAAACAACATGAGATAGATCTGCTCATCTTCCACTTCTCGGATTTTGAATAGTGTACAAATTCTTTTAAACGTACGAAGGTGTTCGTTAGGATCTTCATTCGGTGCACCACTGAATTGGCATTGGTTAGTTACCATGTGTAGAATTTGTCCTTTGATTTCATAATCTGGCGCATTAACTTCTGGCTTAATAATGGCGTGACCTTGGCCCGTGCGTGTGGCTCTCATTCGATCTTCCATACTTAGAGGTTCCGTTACTTCCATAATTGAATTTGTTGAATACGAATCACTAGAGGACTCTGATTTAACGGTTTGTGGTTCAGGAGGAATAATTAGTGGTTCAGGATCATGGAATTGTCCTTGAATATGCTCCGAGTTCTTAATTGTGAAGTCGGGTTCAAAAGATGGATTATCGGAAATTTGAGTTGGAGTTCTTGTTCGACTGGATGACGATTCTAAAGAAAAATCAACGGCGACAATATTTGCTAGATGTCTTGATCGAGTTACAGGTGGTGAACGTATGAAAGGTGGTGAACGTTTTGCTCGATGCATTCACTGAATATCCTATTAGTTTTTAAAAAGGAAAGAAAAATTATAATAAGTTATCCAATTAATAGACTTTTCTGATTTTGCCCACGTTTCGAATAGCCAAAAGATGCAGCAGAGGGGCAGGATTCGTTTGGTCTCAATATAATTGAGGACTGTTTGGCTCCAATAACCCGGTCCACGTACAAATCCAACTATTACTACGAACCAGAAAATTTTGATGTCTATCAATTTAACCACTTAAAATAAATTTTCGTAATTTTAAGAAATTTAGAGAAGAAGTAGAAAAAATTCTAAGTCCTAAAAACTAGAATTGCGAGAAATAAGAGAGAAAAAGATTGCGCGTCGAAAAGTGTCGAAAAATGAAAAAGACGAAGAGTGGTTTGTAAACACGCGGTTAATCCAACCTTATAACGATCACTATCTTAAAATTAAAGCTACAAATGGAGATCACTAATTGGAATTGTAATTGATACATAGGTAAAAGGCGTCGAAAAATACGAAATAAGAAAATAGCACGAAAAATGGCGTCGCAAAATTTTAAGGCACCTAAATCTTAGTCTAAAGAAAAAGCACTTAAGGGATTTTACGGCAAAACTAAAAATTCTAGAAGTAAAAATAACTATGGCAAAACTAAACTTAATACTAAAAGTTGCGAATATAGTCTAAAAATCTAAAGGTAATAAAACTAAAAAAAAAAATTTTTTTTTATAGACAAAATCTTAAAAATATATTTTTTTATAATTTTTTTTTTTTTTTTTTTTACGTTTTTTTTTTTTTTTTTTTTTTTTGCAAATATAAATTAAAAATATAGCGTTTTAGTGCTCCCCAGCAGCGGCGCCAAAAACTTGATGTCGTAGGGGGTGTATACAAAATAGTATTATTTATAGTGCGAAATACTACAAAATATGACACAAGTTTTATTAATTTACGGATGGGATATACCTAAACCTTGCTACAACACTATAGGCAGTGTACCTAATCGTAGAGTAGTGTAGTTTTTAGTAAGTCCGGTTCATTCCACAGGGAGCTGGTGATACTTACTATATTTTTAACAACTATATTTATACAAAATATATATAATTATATAAGTAGTAATATTATTATAAAAGGGGGGTTTTACCGTTTAATGACCGGTTTGTCGATTCTATATTTTAAGCGCAAAGATAAATGACGATAATTAAAGTGCGTAAAATAATGACAATAAATAAAATGACAGTAAATAAAATTGCGAGTAATAAAATGACAGTAAATAAAGATACGATGAGAAATACAATAAAAGAATTATACTTATTTAAACTTCCGTAATCATGATGTTTGACGTGTTGATTTTAATTTATTACCATGGGTTAATTGTCCTTTGTCCTGGTTTATTTGATACGTCTATCTGGTTTTTGTCCATAATAGTCCATCGGTCATAAATATAAAGTGCGAGTGTCCTCGTCAAATTACCCTTATACCCGAAGTCAAATATTCCAACTAATTAAGGATTTAAACTGTGACGCAGTTATCACTTCTGTCAACAATTACACCAGTTATCACTGTATGTAATCTACCCCTGTTTTGATTAGATATGAATATTAATTTACCCACTTGATCAGTTTGAATAATCAATTACCCAACCCGAATAATTAATTAAATGATTATAATAGATTCCATATGAACGTCACTAAATAGGACAACCATAATCATTATTAATTATTAGGATAATTAATTTGAAGATAGGTTCGACAGACTCCAATGAGTTGTCACTCAATTAGACAATACCCCCCATCTATTAATAGTCAATAGTCCAATTTCCACAAGTGTCGGTCTTTTGCCCAAACCTTAATTATGGTACAAAGCCCAATTACCCAATTTTAGTAATTAGCCCAACATCATGATTACTTCGTTTTAAATAAGCATAATAATAACTTAGCTACGAGACATTAAATTAAAAAGGAAAGACATAACTTACAGTGGGTATTAATATCGTAGTATTACACGGGCAGAGTCTTGACTTAAAACCCGTAAATTATTTGTTACAATACTAAACTAAATCATAATTATTAAAATTATAATTAAAATTATAATTATTTATTTATGTTATATGTTTACAGAGAAGGAAAAGAAAAAGATGTGTTTGAGTTCGTGCATAAACTGCCTTTTTATAGGCATTTGGCCAGATTTTTACTGCCATGCGACTCGCATGGGTTTATGCCTATTTGCCATGCGACTCGCATGGCCACGCTGGACAGTTCACATATCTTTTGTCTTCTTTTTCGTCGACATATTTATTAAATATATATAAAATATAAATAATTTTAATAATTATTTATATATTATATTATATTTATGTGCATAGTAGACTAGATATTTTTGGTCCATTGCGTCGGGCGTTTCTTCTTGGCTCGGGTCCCGGTTCCGGATTTTCGGACGTCCTTTCGTACTATTTTATATCGTGTACTTTGCGTTCCGCAACTTGTACTCTTGTCATTTTTAGACGTTCTTCATCAATAATTTGAACCTTTTTATTTGTATCTTGTATATTTGAGCTTTTTGGACCTTTGTGTCTTTAATTCGTCGTTTTCGCCTTTTGTCTTCGCACTTATTTAATATAAACGAATATCACTTGAAAATGGAACAATTGCAACTAAAATCTTGTCTTTCTTGGGGGATTTTGCTATGAAATATATGTTTCTTTTTAGCCTTATCCAAAACTTAAAACGGTAGATTCCAATTTGATGTTATGCGAGGTGTATATAAAATAGTTTATATTTTACTAGGAAAAACTATTAAATACGATACAATTTTACACAAGATATTTATTTATTTATAGAATGGATATACTTAAACCTTGCTACAACACTTATAGGCAGTGTACCTAATCGTAAAGTAGTGTAGTTTTTAGTAAGTCCGGTTCGTTCCACAGGGAAATCTTTAAACAAAGCTCAACGCTATATTAATTTACTTTTATAAAAATATAAACATATATATAAGTAATATTATTATTATAAAGGGGGTTTTTACCGTTTAATGACCGGTTTGTCGATTTTAAAACTTTAGTCGCAGTTAAAACCAAATGTAAAATATTAAAAATAAATACAAGACTTAAATTAAAGCGTAAAGTAAATAACAATAATGAAATTGCGAATAATAAAAGTGCGATAAAATAAACTTGCGATAATTAAAGAGTACGATAATTAAAAGTGCGATAAAATAAATTAACAATAAAAATGCGATAATTAGAAGTGCAATTAAATATAAAATAAAGGAAATTAAATATGAAATAAAAGAATTATGCTTATTTAAACTTCCGTAATCATGATGTTTGACGTGTTGATTTTAGTTTTATGCCCATGGGTTAATTGTCCTTTGTCCTGGATTATTTAATCTGTCCGTCTGGTTTTTGTCCATAACAGTCCATCAGTCATAAATATAAAGTGCGAGTGTCCTCGTCAAATTATTCTTATACCCGAAGTTAAATATTCCAACTAATTGGGGATTTGAATTGTAACAAGGTTTTAATACTTTGTTTAATGAATACACCAGGTTATCGACTGCGTGTAAACCAAGGTTTTACTACTTTGTTAACAATTACACCAATTACCCTTGAATGTAATTTCACCCCTGTTTTAATTATTCTAGTGGCTATTAATCCATTCCCGTGTCCGGTTAAATGAACGATTATTCGTACATATAAATACCCCGCCCATCGTGTCCGATTGAGTGTATATGGTAATTTATAGGGACGCCCAATTGTAAATCTTTATATTAACATTAACAAGCTTTCATTTAGTTAAACAAATATAAAGCCCATTAATAGCCCATAGTCTAATTTCCACAAGTGTCGTTCTTTTGTCCAAACCCCAATTATGGTACAAAGCCCAATTACTCAATTTTAGTAATTAGCCCAACATCATGATTACTTCGTTTTAAATAAGCATAATAATAACTTAGCTACAAGACATTAATATAAAAAGGTTGAACATAACTTACAATGATTAAAAATAGCGTAGCGTTACATGGACAGAATTTCGACTTACACCCTTACAACATTCGCTAACATACCCTTATTATTAGAATTAAAATTAAAATTAAAATATAAATTATATATATATATATAAATTTTACGTATGATAAGAGAAGAAAAAGATATATTTTTGTGTGTGTTTAAAACTCGGCAGAAAACTGGCTTTATATAGGACCTGACCAGCATTTTCACTCCATGCGACTCGCATGGATTTTGTGCCTCTGGCCATGCGAGTCGCATGGCCACCCTGGATCCAGCCAAATTGCTTTGTTTTCTTCTTGCCGACGTAATATAATAATAATATATAATATATAATTATATATAATTATATATATATTATATTATATTCTTGTGAATAGTAGACTAGATATTTTTGGTCCGTTGCGTCGGGCGTTTCTTCTAGGCTCAGGTCCCGGTTCCGGATTTTCGGACGTCTTCGCGTATTATTTTAAATCGCGTACTTTGCGTCTTGTAACTTGTACTCTTGTTATTTTGAGACGTTCCTCATCAATAATTTGAACCTTTTTGATTGAATCTTGTACTTTTTAGCTTTTTGGACCTTTCCGTCTTCAATTTGTCGAATCTGCCTTTTATCTTCACTTTTTAATATTTAAACGAATAGTGCTTGTAAATCGAACAATATCAACTAAAATCTTGTCTTTCTTGGGAAATAATGCTGTAAAATATGTGTTCATTTTTAGCCTTATCAATATTCCCACACTTAAGCGTTGCTTGTCCTCAAGCAATATAGTCTTGAATCACTTCTTTATTCTTCACACTTTGTACATAAGTGACTTCAATACAGCGGTATAAACAATGATAGTAACGATGTGGTTTAAAGGTGGGTGTGTCTTTTATAGTTGCCTCGGGTTTAGGTCAACGACACTTGCAATCAAATAGCCGATTTACTTTCGGTTTCCAAAGCAAAGTGCACATTTGAAAGGTGGTTTACAGTCCCACATGACTATAAAAATTTAGATCCTTAAGGAAATTGGATCTTTATAAAAACATTTGATCTTTTGAAAATTCAAGCTAGATTTTACCCTAGATAAGTTTTCTGATTTAATCCACCATCGGTGTTGCAAAATATATTTGTGGATCAATAGTTTGGCTAAAACTTTTAGGTTCGTGTAATCCACTGCTATCCCGGTATCGGAAAGCACACATCCACTTTACTTGTTCCGTATATTACCTTTCGGTAAACTACCGTCCGGTTGTAAAGGAAAGCGATGAACAAGAAACTGTTAAGGCAATGTCCTATGACATGCAGATGATTATGGTCTTATTAAACGTGTCGGATGCTAGAACTATCCTTGGTAGGAGCGATAGTAAAGATCATCCTATGATTTTTCGGTCTGGCACAAGGTCCTGTCTCCGACCATGCTATGCAACCACCGTTCTTACGGTTGACACCCGATTTAGTTCAGGTGACCTAATGAATTCCAGGTGAATTCCTAGGATTTTACGTTCAATGGTAATGAACGCATTGAAAATGGATTTTCAGAAAACAAATCGTTTTGTAGTTTTGATCAAAATATTTTCTCGTTCAAGCTCGAGTTTAGATATCATTGAATTCCATGAGTTTGAATTCTCAATCTTTAAGGTCAATCTCAAGGATTGAGTAATATCAGGCTTAAAAGCTGATTTTTAATCTTTAAGGAGATTATCCTTTCTGGGGATCTGATTCATTAGTCTTATCCAGCTAATTTGCACGGTGCCTCCCCATTGTACGAGATAAATCCTTCTCATGGTTAGGATAAATCTGACCACTTGGCGACCCTGTTTAATGCTGAGGTCCGTGGATTTCCTGCTGATTTTAGTGATGACTTTTCTAGATTTTTCGTCAACCTACAGCGGGTCTGGACGACAACTTCATGACCTAAATCAAGAAGCGCGTGTCTTTTTCGGAAGACTTTACTTCCTTTTAATGATGGAATTGATTCATCGTGTAGATCCATCTCTTCTTTTCTTTTATCGGGTAAAACAGTTTAGTTTAGTCCAAAGCAAAAGTATTTTCAGTTATTTGTTACAGATATATGTGACATATGTTTAAAATAACTTGGTAAATTTTCCCACACTTGGCTTTTATTTTCCTTTTTATCGTCCTCTATTCCATTTTAAATGAATTTTAACATTTTAGTTTGTTTCTCAATTTATGTCCTTTCCGAGGTAACAATAATTTCGGTGTTAAAACCTAGTTTTATCGTTCATAAATATGTATAAACATGATTTGAATTCATTTAATTGAAAATTTTGAAAAATTTTACTAGAATTGGGTAGTTAGTATATAAGACTAGGGTTGTTCCTTGTTATCGGAGAGCACTAGATTCTAACACAACTACTGCGTTACTAGCATTTTTAATGGTAACCAAGTGTTTAAATCAAAAAAAAAAAAAAAAAAAAATTTAAAAAATCCGAAAGAATTTAACCCCTTCCCACACTTAAGATCTTGCAATGCCCTCATTTGCAAGAAATCAGAAACAATTTAAATTATTGAGGGTTATTAGCGTAGAAAAATGATTAAATTTTACCAAAGTTTCAAACATATTGTCGTTTGATTGTTGAATGATAAATGGTGCACGTCATTTGTTCATTCCGTCTTGTTGTTATTTCACATATATTTTGCATCTTGTCGTCAAAATTACTTGCTTTTGCTGAACTTAATGCCAGTCTTTGAAAACGCGTTGTTTTATCCTGTTTTGTGCATAACATAAAATACATGCAATACAAATATAATCATACATGCAATTTGAAATGGAACTTTGGCATCCCACTTTCAAATTATAAGAAAAATATTAGTACACAATAATAATAGAAATATCAAACATTGCATAAATGTAATTAAAATGTTAAGTGTTTAAAATAATAAAAATATAAATTACCAACTTATCTCTACTGATCAGGAGGTGGGTTAGGAGGATAATTAGGATAGGGATCCCAATTCATGTTCGGATCAGGGTTCCATGGCTGTTGATAGGTGAAGTGGTATGCTGCGTCATAATCATATATGTCATAGGGTGGTCTCATTTCTGGCTGGTGTGCAGGATAGAATGCGGGTCGGGTCGGATAATAAATCTCATTAGGCTGCAGCCGGCTTATGATTTGGCGCTGATGATAATCCCATCGGTGATGCTCTCGTTGCCGGGAATGCTCGTAATCATTCCGGCGTTGCCACGCCTCGTACTGCATATGCCTATCATCGTTCGTCATGTATTCTTCCTCCATACGAACGCCTAAATCAAGAGCAGTCTCCCGAACAACTCCTATAATGTTGTTCGCCTCTTCCATTTCGTCATCCGAACCTCTTTCTACCTGTCGCTGAGGTCCCTCGTATCGATATACCCGACCACGTCTCATCAATAATACCCTTGCACCGTGATAAAGGTTTGAACTTATAGTTTCACCTTCGTCCTCTATTTCGTTCATTGGACCCCCTTGGTGCTTATCCACACCTAAATACTCTTCAATGAGAGTAATGAAAATACCACCACCTATAATACTCCCTGATTTCATCCCCGAAACTACATTAGCGAGATAATAACCAACACAATAGGGAATGTTAACGAAACTCCTCGGGTCTCTAATACACTTGAGGTAGAACAAATCGTTTACGGTCAATTTCTCCTTATTCTTACCCCTTTGTGTAATTTTGTTTGCTAAGAATCTATGAATCACCCGGAGTTCATCTCTATCTATATCTAAGTATGTATGATTTCCACTGGCGTGAAATTCATTAAAGTGGGACATACGCCTCCAGACGGCGTTAATATCAAATTCCCTATCTATCCTTTCTCCGTGGGCAATCAGGCTATTACAGTCGGGGCTCAAAAGTTCAGCAGGGGTGTAAATCTGTAAGGCCCTGGCTAAATCTATCATGGACATTCTGTACATGCGTCCACCTAACAGAAATCTAATAAAGCTTCTATCATCTATCCTCCTAACATCACTGTTTAACTTAATAGTACTAAGTAATTCTATACACCATTCCCTATATATGGTTCTACGAATGGAAAATAGGCGCATCCAATCGTTAAACTGAGAATTACCATACCTTTGCACCAATAATTCCCGAATCGGTTCGGCAAGGTCAACTGTTTCCAAAGGTACCCAGTCAATTGCCCTTGGCATTTCAACAACCTTAAAGTAGAGAATGTGCATGTTCTTTTGATAATCTGGATACTCTATCCAACATCGATCAAATCTCAGATTTGGGTGTAACTGATCTTCATTAATGTCTAAGCTCAGAATCATTTGATGTGGAGCGAATTGACGAAACTGATTCATGAATAATTGATCTTGATCGTGATATGGAATATGTTGATCCTCATGTTGTTCTTCTTCTTGTTGCATATGTTGTTCTTGTTCATAAAACATTTCCGGTTCGGGCTCTGGTTGTCTGGACGATGATGCACCGTCCGTATCTGTATTTCTCTGCAAAACACATTAAACACAAAATTTGTGCATCCAAATATGCATTAGTGTTAGCAAAATAATAACTTGAAACAATTATGATGACATGTTCAATTCATAACACATTTTATACACATTTTCTTAACAATAACAATTCTACACTTTTACATACGAAAATGTGTACAATGTTTTATCACATTTAAACTCTTAAACATGTCAACAATAATCATTATAGCAATTAAACACTTGTTACATGGCATTCAAATCAAACTAGTGCTCATTTTCATATTTTTGTCAAGTCTACACTTTGTCAAATAAGCATATACGAAAAATGTACATCAAGTTCATAAGCATTTATCTCAAATAACATGCCAAAATAATCACTACTAGCAATGAAACAAGTTTCAAATGGCCTTTATATCAAATTATCCAAGTTCATGAATTTTTAGGCTTAAAAAGTCCACTTTAATTCTCAAAAACATGTTACACTACTTAATTTAGCAACAATTCATGACAAAAATCGGCCATAACTTGTTTATATCAAAAAGCCCCAAATTGCTCAAGAACACAAACCCTAGATTCCTAAAAATTTGAAGTTTTTAGCTTCAATTCATGTTAAATAGCTTCAATCTAGGATATACATGCATAATATAACAACAATTTAGCTCTAATTACACCTAAAATTAACAAAATCAAAATATAAAATTTCTAGCTCAAGAACACAAAAAATTCGAATTTAAAGAGATTAGGGGTGAAATCTTTACCATGTTCCTGAAGGGGTTGAGACTACTGAATCTAGGCATGATTGTTGTGAAGTTTTGCAAGAAATTTGGTGAGAAATGATGAAATTTTGAGAGAGATTGAGAGAGTTTTCGTGTTTGTGTATGTGTGTTGTGAGAAAACATAAGTCGACTGGAAATTTTGTACCAGGCCTGTTTTCAGTGGCCATAAGAGTCGCATGGTATAACCCTTTCCCTCATGCGAGTCGCATGGGGGTAGATTCCAGGATTTTTTTTTTTTTTTTTTTTTTTTAAACCTTAAACTTTTAAAACATAAATTAAATAAAATTTTAAAAATTTTGTTTCCTTTAGGACGAGGTCGTTTCGGGACGATGCCCTAGTCCGTCCCTCGACAAAATTTTAAAATTTTGTCATTTTCAAGCGATTGTTTTAAAAGCTTAGATTTTTGGATTTTTTAATTTTTTTTTTTTTTTTTTTTTGGCATACTTTAAATCAATAAGCTTAAAAATAATGATAATAAAAATTCTCGTCCCGCCATCGGGTAAAGCAATTTTGGTTCAAAGACCTAGTCTTCAACTTACGACGAATTTTAAAAATCATATTTTTAACTTAATGAGATAGAGTAAATTTTTGTTTTTAAATTCACACAATTTAAATATAAAATTCAAAATTAATATTAAAAAAAATCACACCAAACTTAAAATTTGAAATGCATAAAATCAAAAATTCATATTTTAAAAATTCACACCAGACTTAATTTAAAAATTCATATTATAAATTCACACCAAACTTATATTAAAAATTCATATTATAAATTCACACCAAACTTATATTAATTTTTCAAATATTTACAATTTTAAATATATTGTTTTTACAAAGTTTACAATATTAATTTAAGATTTATATTAATTTTAAAAACATGGTAAAAATAAAATTAAAAATCTTTTTGGCTTTTTATCCCACTTTAATCAATCAAATATTATCAAAAATATGCGCCCCTCTTTTCGGTAAAGTAATTTCGGTTCCAAGACCTAATTTGACTCATGACGAATTTTTGAAATATTTTGGGTTGATTGATTAAAGATATTTATACCTTAAGAATAAACGTTAAATTTCGCAGTGATGTAATAAATTTTTGAATGATATCAATAATTTCGGTCGCCAAACCTAATTTTATTCAATACCAATTAAATACTTTTTAGCGAACAAATTAGCGTTTATTATCAAAAGGTTAAAAATAAAAATAAAAATAAAAACTGTACAGACATACCTGTGAAATAGATTTCTTAGTTATATGATCTATTCCATTCATAAGATAGTCGGTTTAATTGGTTTTCCATGGCTACATAGGCGTAACCTCGAGCATTCAGTGTCTTTTCTTCTAAACATATGAACGGTCCGTCTCTGCATAAAGTAACAAATTCGGTATTTGAATAGGTTTGATTATTTGAACATTTACCTCCATGTGACCATTTTCCGCATTTGTGACATCTTTCTAGGTGTCGTGCTCTTCTTTTTGCTGCGGATTTTGATTTTCCTTTACCAAATTGTAACTTATTATCTTCGCATCTGGATTCTTTTCTAACTCCGTCCATTCTTTCTCTGATTACTGATACTATTTCACTCGGGAGTATATCATTATTTCTTTTAGTGATTAAAGCGTGTAGCATTAGACCATGGTTTAGTTCACAGGCAGTCTTCATTTTGTAAAAACCTAAAAAAAATAAAAATTCAGAATGGGGGGAGAAGACTAGTTCTTTAGGGTCTGCTAGGGAAAGACCATTCGGGTTCCATTTTCGAGAACTACACGAAAACAGACAATCTAACTCTAACAGAAATACATATTATCCTTTAAAGACTTGATTCTCCCCACACTTAGTTAGCTGTGGTGTCGAAATTGTGATTAACTTCGTTGTCGACTTCCATCGGACCATGTATGTAATGTTTAACTATGTGACCATTTAACTTTAAATTCCATCCCATTTGAATTTATTAATTCTATCATTCCGTATGGGAAAACTCTTTTGACTATGAATGGTCCAGACCATCTTGATTTCAATTTTCCAGGAAATAGCTTGAATCGTGAATTGAAAAGAAGAACTCTGTCTCCTTCTTTAAATTCTTTTGAACTTCTGATTCTTTTATCATGCCATTTCTTCGTTCTTTCTTTATAGATTAACGAATTATCGTATGCTTCATGTCTTAATTCTTCTAATTCATTTAGTTGACTTAATCGTAGACGTCCGGCTTCATGTAAATCAAGATTACATGTTTTCAAAGCCCAAAATGCTTTGTGTTCAATTTCTACTGGAAGATGACATGCTTTTCCATAAACAAGTCTAAAAGGTGTGGTTCCAATTGGAGTTTTATAGGCTGTTCTAAAAGCCCAGAGTGCATCCTCCAATTTAATGGACCATTCCTTCGGATTTGATCCTACGGTTTTCTCTAGAATACGTTTTAAAGCTCGGTTGGTATTTTCAACTTGTCCACTTGTTTGTGGATGATATGCGGTGGAGATTTTATGAGTTACTCCATATCTTTTAAGAACTTTCTCAAGTTGATTATTACAGAAATGAGTACCCCGATCACTTATTAAAGCTTTCGGTGTTCCAAACCTTGCAAAAAGACGTTTTAAAAAGTTGACTACAACTCGTGCATCGTTAGTTGGGAGAGCTTGTGCTTCCGCCCATTTAGATACATAATCAATGGCTACGAGTATATATAGATTATTATTAGATTTTGGAAATGGACCCATAAAGTCAATACCCCAAATGTCAAATACTTCACATACTTGGATGACATTTTGTGGCATTTCATCACGTTGACTTATTTTTCCGGCCCTTTGACATGCATCACAGGATTTTGCAAAGAAGGTGTGCGTCTTTGTAAATTGTAGGCCAATAGAATCCAGCTTCATAAACTTTTCTTGCTGTTAGTTGAGGCCCATAATGCCCTCCTGTTGGTCCTGTGTGACAATGGTTTAAAATTTTACTAGCTTCATCTCCAAATACACATCGGCGTATTATTCCATCGGGACAACTTTTAAACAAATGTGGATCTTCCCAAAAATAGTGTTTTATATCACTGAAGAATTTCTTTCGTCTTTGGTACGATAATCCTTTTTCAAGGAATCCACAAACTAAGTAGTTTGCATAGTCTGCAAACCATGGGATTTCTTTATAATCTATCTTCAATAGATATTCATCAGGAAAGTTGTCTTGTATGGCTGATTCATTTAGAACTTCTAATTCGGGATTTTCAAGACGAGAAAGATGATCAGCGGCGAGATTTTCTGCTCCTCTTTTATCTCGGATTTCAATATCAAACTCTTGTAAGAGTAAGATCCAACGGATTAATCTTGGTTTAGCATCTTGTTTTGAAAATAGGTATCTAAGAGCAGAATGGTCGGTATAGACCACCGTTTTTGCTAGAACGAGATATGATCGAAATTTGTCAAAAGCAAAGACAATAGCAAGGAGTTCTTTTTCAGTAGTTGTATAGTTCGTTTGTGCTCCTTGTAATGTCTTACTAGCATAATATATAGGTTGAAATCGTTTTTCAATCCTTTGTCCTAAAACGGCTCCCATTGCAAAATCACTTGCATCGCACATTAGTTCAAATGGTAGATTACAATTTGGTGTTATCATACGTAAGACAAGATTAGCAGAAAACACTATTAAATACGATACAATTTTACACAAGATATTTATTTATTTATAGAATGGATATACTTAAACCTTGCTACAACACTTATAGGCAGTGTACCTAATCGTACAGTAGTGTAGTTTTTAGTAAGTCCGGTTCGTTCCACAGGGAAATCTTTAAACAAAGCTCAACGCTATATTAGTTTACTTTTATAAAAATACAAACATATATATAAGTAATATTATTATTATAAAGGGGGGTTTTTACCGTTTAATGACCGGTTTGTCGATTTTAAGACTTTAGTCGCAGTTAAAACCTAATGTAAAATATAAAATAAATACAAGACTTAAATTAAAGCGTAAAGTAAATAACGATAATGAAATTGCGAATAATAAAAGTGCGATAAAATAAACTTGCGATAATTAAAAAGTACGATAATTAAAAGTGCGATTAAATAACAATAAATAAAAGTGCGATAATTAGAAGTGCAATTAAATATAAAATAAAGGAAATTAAATATGAAATAAAAGAATTATGCTTATTTAAACTTCCGTAATCATGATGTTTGACGTGTTGATTTTAGTTTTATGCCCATGGGTTAATTGTCCTTTGTCCTGGATTATTTAATATGTCCGTCTGGTTTTTGTCCATAACAGTCCATCAGTCATAAATATAAAGTGCGAGTGTCCTCATCAAATTATTCTTATACCCGAAGTTAAATATTCCAACTAATTGGGGATTCGAATTGTAACAAGGTTTTAATACTTTGTTTAATGAATACACCAGGTTATCGACTGCGTGTAAACCAAGGTTTTACTACTTTGTTAACAATTACACCAATTACCCTTGAATGTAATTTCACCCCTGTTTTAATTATTCTAGTGGCTATTAATCCATTCCCGTGTCCGGTTAAATGAACGATTATTCGTACATATAAATACCCCGCCCATCGTGTCCGATCGAGTGTATATGGTAATTTATAGGGACGCCCAATTGTAAATCTTTATATTAACATTAACAAACTATCATTTAGTTAAACAAATATAAAGCCCATTAATAGCCCATAGTCTAATTTCCACAAGTGTCGTTCTTTTGTCCAAACCCCAATTATGGTACAAAGCCCAATTACCCAATTTTAGTAATTAGCCCAACATCATGATTACTTTGTTTTAAATAAGCATAATAATAACTTAGCTACGAGACATTAATGTAAAAAGGTTGAACATAACTTACAATGATTAAAAATAGCGTAGCGTTACACGGACAGAATTTCGACTTACACCCTTACAATATTCGCTAACATACCCTTATTATTAGAATTATAATTAAAATTAAAATATAAATTATAAATATAAATATAAATTTTACGTATGAATGAGGAAGAAAAAGATGATGGTTTTTGATCAGAATTCGGTTGTCTTTATAGGCAGTTTTCAAATTTGGGGCTCCGCGACTCGCGGCAAAATGCTCTTCAAACTCCGCGAGTCGCGGAGGTTACTTTTACAGCTCAGTCCTTGGAGTTTTTCTCTGCCGACAGTTTTTTATTTATAAATATAATATATATATAATTAATATAATTAATTATATATTATATTATATTTATATACATAGTTAACTTGTAATTTTTAGTCCGTTGCGTCGAGCGTTAAGAGTTGACTCTGGTCCCGGTTCCGGATTTTCGAACGTCCTTGCGTACAATTTTATATTTTGTACTTTGCGTTTTGAATCTTGTACTCTTGTAATTTCGAGACGTTTCTTATCAATAATTGGAACCTTTTTGATTGTCTTTTGTACTTTTGAGCTTTTTGGTCGTTTGCGTCTTCAATTCGTCGAATCTGTCTTTTGTCTTCACCTTTTATTATTTAAACGAATATCTCTTGTAAATAGAACAATTGCAACTAAAAGCTTGTCTTTCTTGAGGAATAATGCTATGAAATATATGTTCGTTTTTAGCATTATCAAATATTCCCACACTTGAGCGTTGCTTGTCCTCAAGCAATATCGTCTTGAAATACTAGAATCACTTCTTTATTCTTCACACTTTGTACATCAGTGATTTCTATACGGCAGTATAAACAATGGTAGTAACGATATGGTTTACAGTCCCACATGACTATAAAAATTTAGATCCATTAAGGAAATTGGATCTTTATGAAAACATTTGATCTTTTGAAAATTAAATCTAGTTTTTACCCTAGATAAGTTTTCCGGAATAACCCTTTACCGGTGTTTGCAAAATATTTTTGTGGGTTTGGTGGGTTTCAGATTTGAAAATTTTAGCTCAAAACTTGCTGTTTTGTGTCACCCACTTGCTAACCTTGTATTTGGAAAGCAACACGTCCAGTTTACTTGTCCCGTATATTACCTTTCGGTAAACTACCGTCCGGTTGAAAGGAAAGCGTTGAACAAGCAACTGTTAAGGCAATGTCCCGTGACATGCTTTTGATTATGGTCTATAACGTGTCGGACGCAATTACTATCCTTGGTAGGAGCAATAGTAAAGCTCACCCTTATAATTTTTCGGTATGGCACAAGGTCCTGTCTTTGACCACTATGCAATCACCGTTCTTACGGTTGACACCCGATTTAGTTCAGGTGACCTAATGAATTCCAGGTGAATTCCTAGGATTTTACGTTCAATGGTAATGAACGCATTGAAAATAGGGTTTTCAAAAAACAAATCGGTTTATAATTTTGATCAAAATATTTTCTCGTTTAAGCTCGAGTTTAGATATCATCGAATTCCATGAGTTTGTAATTCTCAATCTTTAAGGTCAATCTCTAGGATTGAGTAATATCAGTCTTAAAAGCTGATTTTTTAATCTTTAAGGAGATTATCCTTTCTGGGGATCTGATTCATTAGTCTTATCCAGCTAATTTGCATGGTGCCCCCCCATTGTACGAGATAAATCCTTCTCATGGTTAGGATAAATCTGACCACTTGGCGACCCTGTTTAATGCTGAGGTCCGTGGATTTCCTGCTGATTTTAGTGATGACTTTTCTAGATTTTTCGTCAACCTACAGCTGGTCTGGACGACAACTTCAGGACCTAAATCAAGAAGCGCGTGTCTTTTTCGGAAGACTTTACTTCCTTTTAATGATGGAATTGATTCATCGTGTAGATCCATCTCTTCTTTTCTTTCATCGGGTAAAACAGTTTAGTTTAGTCCAAAGCAAAAGTATTTTCAGTTATTTGTTACAGATATATGTGACATATGTTTAAGATAACTTGGTAAATTTTCCCACACTTGGCTTTTATTTTCCTTTTTATCGTCCTCTATTCCATTTTAAATGAATTTTAACATTTTAGTTTGTTTCTTAATTTATGTCCTTTCCGAGGTAACAATAATTTCGGTGTTAAAACCTAGTTTTATCGTTCATAAATATGTATAAACATGATTTTGAATTCATTTAATTGAAAATTTTGAAAAATTTTACTAGAATTGGGTAGTCAGTATATAAGACTAGGGTTGTTCTTTATTATCAGAGAGCACTAGATTCTAATACAACTACTGCTTTACTAGTATTTTTAATGGTAACCAAGTGTATAAAGTAAAAAATTTTAAAATCCGAAAGAATTTAACCCCTTCCCACACTTAAGATCTTGCAATGCCCTCATTTGCAAGAAATCAGTAACAATTTAAATTATTGAGGGTGATTTGTGTGAAAATGATTAAATTTTTACCAAAGTTTCCAAATATATTGGCGTTTGTTTGCTGAATGATAAATGGTGCACATCATTTGTTCATTCCGTCTTGTTGTTATTTCACATATATTTTGCATCTTGTCGTCAAAATTAGTTGCTTTTGCTGAACTTAATGCCAGTCTTTGAAAATACGTTGTTTTACCCTGTTGTGTACATAAGATAAACTGCAAACATATATACATATTTTTGAAGTTTGGTATATTACCCCACATTCAAAAATTATTAAAATCTAAGAATAAAAGTTAGATAATTATAAAAATGATTACAATATTAACAAAAATATTAAATGTATCAATAATTACAAATTACAAAATAAAAAAAATAATAATAAGTAAACTAAGGATGATATTGGTACCAATAGGGGTTCCAGGCATAACCATAAGTGCTATAGAATGCTTCGGCAGGGTCATACATAGGATATGGTGGCTGCATCTCTATAGACCAAGGAGGGAAGATGGGTTTCGGTGTAGGAATATAGTTTCTACCTATATGTTGGCAATGAGCTATGATCTGGTTCTGATGAACTTGCCAATCTTCAAATGCTCTCTGTCTAGCATTTTCGTATTCCTGAGAAGCTATAAACCTATGCATTTCTTGCATCTCATTCCCCCCTCCTACATTACCTTGCTGCTGGTTTCTCTCCACCTGTGGATGTCTACCATGGTATCGTACTGCGACGTTATTTCGCCTCTTCAAAACTTTCGCACCATGGTATACATTTAAACCTATAGTATCGCGGGGTTCCGGCTCTTCTAGTAATAATCCCCCCCGACTTATATCCACACCGAGATATTCACCAATCAAAGTAATAAAAATACCACCTCCTATTATGCTAT
Organism: Rutidosis leptorrhynchoides; assembly: GCF_046630445.1. Taxonomy (NCBI): domain Eukaryota; kingdom Viridiplantae; phylum Streptophyta; class Magnoliopsida; order Asterales; family Asteraceae; genus Rutidosis; species Rutidosis leptorrhynchoides. Next base: position 503,177,004 of record NC_092333.1, on the reverse strand, counting down.
GTGGTCGCATCCCCCGAACCATAGCTGATAAATAATAACCCACACAATATGGTATACTTACAGCGCTTTGTGGGTCTCGAATACACATATGGTAAAACAAATCTTGTTCATTTACCTTTTCTTTGTTTTTACCCCTTTGTGTAATCGAATTAGCTAAAAACCTATGTATCACTCTTAATTCGGCTCTATCTATATCCAAATAAGAGTAATTTCCCCCTTTGAAACGGTGATGGCTTGTCATTTGACTCCACACACCGTGTGTATCAAAATTCTCATCTATCTTTCTACCGTTTAGTATCAATCCTCTACAATCGGCAGACGCTAACTCCTCAGGCGTATATATACGTAAAGCCTGAGCCATGTCCAGTAAAGACATGTGGCGCATCGAACCGCCTAACAAAAATCTAATAAAAGAACGATCGGTTAAACTAGCTACCCGATCATTCAACTCTATACTACATAACAATTCTTCACACCATACTTTATATACAGGTCTACGTATGGTGAATAAACATATCCAGTCATTAAAAGAAGAATTACCATACCTCTGTACAAGTAATTCCCTAATTGGCCCGGCCAATTCTACAGCTTCTAAGGGTCCCCATTCTATGACCCTCGGTACCTCAACAACCTTAGAATGAAGAGTATGCAAACCCCTTTGATATTTTGGATAATCTATCCAAAGTCTGTCAAATCTCAGGTTCGGGTGCAACTCTTCCAAGTGCATATCGGAAAAGGTCATGACTGGATGAGGTACATCCTGCTTGTAGTAGTTATCCACCTCCTGTTGTTCCAAATTCTCAGCAGGAGCATTGCGGGCTTGGGATGAAGATTCACCCCTTTCATTCTGCAAAACACATCAAACACAATTTTTGTGCATCTAAATATGCATTAGTGTCAACAAAATCATAAATCAAAATAATTACAATGACATTATCAATTTATATCAAACTTAAGCTTATTTTCACATTTTTATCAAATCTACACTTTTTCAAATAAGCATATACGAAAATTTTCGCCAAGTTCATAAGCATTCAACTCAAATAACATGTCAAAATAATCATTACTAGCAATTAAACAAGTCTCAAATGGCATTATCTTTCAAAAATCAAGTTCATGAATTTTAGACTTGAAAAAGTCCACTTTAATTCTCAAAATCATGTTTAGGCTCAAAGTTTGGATCATTTAACTACCTAGACATGTTACACTACTCAATTTAGCAACAATTCATGACAAAAATCGGCCATAACCTGTTTATATCAAAAAGCCCCAAATTGCTCAAGAACACAAACCCTAGATTACTCAAAATTTGAAGTTTAAGGCTTCTAATCATGTTAAACAGCATCAATCTAGGTTATACATGCATAATACATAAATAATTTAAGTCTAATTACACTAAAAAGCATCAAAATCAAATTGGGAAAAAAATAGCTCAAGAACACCAAATTTCGGATGCAAAATATATGTGAAATAACAACAAGACGGAATGAACAAATGACGTGCACCATTTATCATTCAACAATCAAACGACAATATGTTTGAAACTTTGGTAAAATTTAATCATTTTTCTACGCTAATAACCCTCAATAATTTAAATTGTTTCTGATTTCTTGCAAATGAGGGCATTGCAAGATCTTAAGTGTGGGAAGGGGTTAAATTCTTTCGGATTTTTAAAAAAAAAAAAATTTTTTTTTTGATTTAAACACTTGGTTACCATTAAAAATGCTAGTAACGCAGTAGTTGTGTTAGAATCTAGTGCTCTCCGATAACAAGGAACAGCCCTAGTCTTATATACTAACTACCCAATTCTAGTAAAATTTTTCAAAATTTTCAATTAAATGAATTCAAATCATGTTTATACATATTTATGAATGATAAAACTAGGTTTTAACACCGAAATTATTGTTACCTCGGAAAGGACATAAATTGAGAAACAAACTAAAATGTTAAAATTCATTTAAAATGGAATAGAGGACGATAAAAAGGAAAATAAAAGCCAAGTGTGGGAAAATTTACCAAGTTATTTTAAACATATGTCACATATATCTGTAACAAATAACTGAAAATACTTTTGCTTTGGACTAAACTAAACTGTTTTACCCGATAAAAGAAAAGAAGAGATGGATCTACACGATGAATCAATTCCATCATTAAAAGGAAGTAAAGTCTTCCGAAAAAGACACGCGCTTCTTGATTTAGGTCATGAAGTTGTCGTCCAGACCAGCTGTAGGTTGACGAAAAATCTAGAAAAGTCATCACTAAAATCAGCAGGAAATCCACGGACCTCAGCATTAAACAGGGTCGCCAAGTGGTCAGATTTATCCTAACCATGAGAAGGATTTATCTCGTACAATGGGGAGGCACCGTGCAAATTAGCTGGATAAGACTAATGAATCAGATCCCCAGAAAGGATAATCTCCTTAAAGATTAAAAATCAGCTTTTAAGCCTGATATTACTCAATCCTTGAGATTGACCTTAAAGATTGAGAAATCAAACTCATGGAATTCAATGATATCTAAACTCGAGCTTGAACGAGAAAATATTTTGATCAAAACTACAAAACGATTTGTTTTCTGAAAATCCATTTTCAATGCGTTCATTACCATTGAACGTAAAATCCTAGGAATTCACCTGGAATTCATTAGGTCACCTGAACTAAATCGGGTGTCAACCGTAAGAAGGGTGGTTGCATAGCATGGTCGGAGACAGGACCTTGTGCCAGACCGAAAAATCATAGGATGATCTTTACTATCGCTCCTACCAAGGATAGTTCTAGCATCCGACACGTTTAATAAGACCATAATCATCTGCATGTCATAGGACATTGCCTTAACAGTTTCTTGTTCATTGCTTTCCTTTACAACCGGACGGTAGTTTACCGAAAGGTAATATACGGAACAAGTAAAGTGGATGTGTGCTTTCCGATACCGGGATAGCAGTGGATTACACGAACCTAAAAGTTTTAGCCAAATTATTGATCCACAAATATATTTTGCAACACCGATGGTGGATTAAATCAGAAAACTTATCTAGGGTAAAATCTAGCTTGAATTTTCAAAAGATCAAATGTTTTTATAAAGATCCAATTTCCTTAAGGATCTAAATTTTTATAGTCATGTGGGACTGTAAACCACCTTTCAAATGTGCACTTTGCTTTGGAAACCGAAAGTAAATCGGCTATTTGATTGCAAGTGTCGTTGACCTAAACCCGAGGCAACTATAAAAGACACACCCACCTTTAAACCACATCGTTACTATCATTGTTTATACCGCTGTATTGAAGTCACTTATGTACAAAGTGTGAAGAATAAAGAAGTGATTCAAGACTATATTGCTTGAGGACAAGCAACGCTTAAGTGTGGGAATATTGATAAGGCTAAAAATGAACACATATTTTACAGCATTATTTCCCAAGAAAGACAAGATTTTAGTTGATATTGTTCGATTTACAAGCACTATTCGTTTAAATATTAAAAAGTGAAGATAAAAGGCAGATTCGACAAATTGAAGACGGAAAGGTCCAAAAAGCTAAAAAGTACAAGATTCAATCAAAAAGGTTCAAATTATTGATGAGGAACGTCTCAAAATAACAAGAGTACAAGTTACAAGACGCAAAGTACGCGATTTAAAATAATACGCGAAGACGTCCGAAAATCCGGAACCGGGACCTGAGCCTAGAAGAAACGCCCGACGCAACGGACCAAAAATATCTAGTCTACTATGCACAAGAATATAATATAATATATATATAATTATATATAATTATATATTATATATTATTATTATATTACGTCGGCAAGAAGAAAACAAAGCAATTTGGCTGGATCCAGGGTGGCCATGCGACTCGCATGGCCAGAGGCACAAAATCCATGCGAGTCGCATGGAGTGAAAATGCTGGTCAGGTCCTATATAAAGCCAGTTTTCTGCCGAGTTTTAAACACACAAAAAAATATATCTTTTTCTTCTCTTATCATACGTAAAATTTATATATATATATATATATATATATATATATATATATATAATTTATATTTTAATTTTAATTTTAATTCTAATAATAAGGGTATGTTAGCGAATGTTGTAAGGGTGTAAGTCAAAATTCTGTCTGTGTAACGCTACGCTATTTTTAATCATTGTAAGTTATGTTCAACCTTTTTATATTAATGTCTTGTAGCTAAGTTATTATTATGCTTATTTAAAACGAAGTAATCATGATGTTGGGCTAATTACTAAAATTGGGTAATTGGGCTTTGTACCATAATTGGGGTTTGGACAAAAGAACGACACTTGTGGAAATTAGACTATGGGCTATTAATGGGCTTTATATTTGTTTAACTAAATGAAAGCTTGTTAATGTTAATATAAAGATTTACAATTGGGCGTCCCTATAAATTACCATATACACTCAATCGGACACGATGGGCGGGGTATTTATATGTACGAATAATCGTTCATTTAACCGGACACGGGAATGGATTAATAGCCACTAGAATAATTAAAACAGGGGTGAAATTACATTCAAGGGTAATTGGTGTAATTGTTAACAAAGTAGTAAAACCTTGGTTTACACGCAGTCAATAACCTGGTGTATTCATTAAACAAAGTATTAAAACCTTGTTACAATTCGAATCCCCAATTAGTTGGAATATTTAACTTCGGGTATAAGAATAATTTGACGAGGACACTCGCACTTTATATTTATGACTGATGGACTGTTATGGACAAAAACCAGACGGACAGATTAAATAATCCAGGACAAAGGACAATTAACCCATGGGCATAAAACTAAAATCAACACGTCAAACATCATGATTACGGAAGTTTAAATAAGCATAATTCTTTTATTTCATATTTAATTTCCTTTATTTTATATTTAATTGCACTTCTAATTATCGCATTTTTATTGTTAATTTATTTTATCGCACTTTTAATTATCGTACTCTTTAATTATCGCAAGTTTATTTTATCGCACTTTTATTATTCGCAATTTCATTATTGTTATTTACTTTACGCTTTAATTTAAGTCTTGTATTTATTTTTAATATTTTACATTTGGTTTTAACTGCGACTAAAGTTTTAAAATCGACAAACCGGTCATTAAACGGTAAAAACCCCCTTTATAATAATAATATTACTTATATATATGTTTATATTTTTATAAAAGTAAATTAATATAGCGTTGAGCTTTGTTTAAAGATTTCCCTGTGGAACGAACCGGACTTACTAAAAACTACACTACTTTACGATTAGGTACACTGCCTATAAGTGTTGTAGCAAGGTTTAAGTATATCCATTCTATAAATAAATAAATATCTTGTGTAAAATTGTATCGTATTTAATAGTTTTTCCTGGTAAAATATAAACTATTTTATATACACCTCGCATAACATCAAGTATTGTATATTAGTTTACGATTCAAGCTATTTCCTGGAAAATTGAAATCAAGATGGTCTGGACCATTCATAGTCAAAAGAGTTTTCCCATACGGAATGATAGAATTAATAAATTCAAATGGGATGGAATTTAAAGTTAATGGTCACAGAGTTAAACATTACATACATGGTCCGATGGAAGTCGACAACGAAGTTAATCACAATTTCGACACCACAGCTAACTAAGTGTGGGGAGAATCAAGTCTTTAAAGGATAATATGTATTTCTGTTAGAGTTAGATTTTTTGTTTTCGTGTAGTTCTTGAAAATGGAACCCGAATGGTCTTTCCCTAGCAGACCCTAAAGAACTAGTCTTCTCCCCCCATTCTGAATTTTTATTTTTTTTAGGTTTTTACAAAATGAAGACTGCCTGTGAACTAAACCATGGTCTAATGCTACACGCTTTAATCACTAAAAGAAATAATGATATACTCCCGAGTGAAATAGTATCAGTAATCAGAGAAAGAATGGACGGAGTTAGAAAAGAATCCAGATGCGAAGATAATAAGTTACAATTTGGTAAAGGAAAATCAAAATCCGCAGCAAAAAGAAGAGCACGACACCTAGAAAGATGTCACAAATGCGGAAAATGGTCACATGGAGGTAAATGTTCAAATAATCAAACCTATTCAAATACCGAATTTGTTACTTTATGCAGAGACGGACCGTTCATATGTTTAGAAGAAAAGACACTGAATGCTCGAGGTTACGCCTATGTAGCCATGGAAAACCAATTAAACCGACTATCTTATGAATGGAATAGATCATATAACTAAGAAATCTATTTCACAGGTATGTCTGTACAGTTTTTATTTTTTTTTTTATTTTTAACCTTTTGATAATAAACGCTAATTTGTTCGCTAAAAAGTATTAAATTGGTATTGAATAAAATTAGGTTTGGCGACCGAAATTATTGATATCATTCAAAAATTTATTACATCACTGCGAAATTTAACGTTTATTCTTAAGGTATAAATATCTTTAATCAATCAACCCAAAATATTTCAAAAATTCGTCATGAGTCAAATTAGGTCTTGGAACCGAAATTACTTTACCGAAAAGAGGGGCGCATATTTTTGATAATATTTGATTGATTAAAGTGGGATAAAAAGCCAAAAAGATTTTTAATTTTATTTTTACCATGTTTTTAAAATTAATATAAATGTTAAATTAATATTGTAAACTTTGTAAAAATAATATATTTAAAATTGTAAATATTTGAAAAATTAATATAAGTTTGGTGTGAATTTATAATATGAATTTTTAATATAAGTTTGGTGTGAATTTATAATATGAATTTTTAAATTAAGTCTGGTGTGAATTTTTAAAATATGAATTTTTAATTTTATGCATTTCAAATTTTAAGTTTGGTGTGATTTTTTTTAATATTAATTTTGAATTTTATATTTAAATTGTGTGAATTTAAAAAAAAAATTTACTCTATCTCATTAAGTTAAAAATATGATTTTTAAAATTCGTCGTAAGTTGAAGACTAGGTCTTTGAACCGAAATTGCTTTACCCGATGGCGGGACGAGAATTTTTATTATCATTATTTTTAAGCTTATTGATTTAAAGTATACCAAAAAAAAAAAAAAAAGAAATTAAAATTAAAAAATCCAAAAATCTAAGCTTTTAAAACAATCGCTTGAAAATGACAAAATTTTAAAATTTTGTCGAGGGACGGACTAGGGCATCGTCCCGAAACGACCTCGTCCTAAAGGAAACAAAATTTTTAAAATTTTATTTAATTTATGTTTTAAAAGTTTAAGGTTTAAAAAAAAAAAAAAAAAAAATCCTGGAATCTTCCCCCATGCGACTCGCATGAGGGAAAGGGTTATACCATGCGACTCGCATGGCCACTGAAAACAGGCCTGGTACAAAATTTCCAGTCGACTTATGTTTTCTCACAACACACATACACAAACACGAAAACTCTCTCAATCTCTCTCAAAATTTCATCATTTCTCACCAAATTTCTTGCAAAACTTCACAACAATCATGCCTAGATTCAGTAGTCTCAACCCCTTCAGGAACATGGTAAAGATTTCACCCCTAATCTCTTTAAATTCGAATTTTTTGTGTTCTTGAGCTAGAAATTTTATATTTTGATTTTGTTAATTTTAGGTGTAATTAGAGCTAAATTGTTGTTATATTATGCATGTATATCCTAGATTGAAGCTATTTAACATGAATTGAAGCTAAAAACTTCAAATTTTTAGGAATCTAGGGTTTGTGTTCTTGAGCAATTTGGGGCTTTTTGATATAAACAAGTTATGGCCGATTTTTGTCATGAATTGTTGCTAAATTAAGTAGTGTAACATGTTTAGGTAGTTAATTGATCCAAACTTTGAGCCTAAACATGTTTTTGAGAATTAAAGTGGACTTTTTAAGTCTAAAAATTCATGAACTTGGATAATTTGATATAAAGGCCATTTGAAACTTGTTTCATTGCTAGTAGTGATTATTTTGGCATGTTATTTGAGATAAATGCTTATGAACTTGATGTACATTTTTCGTATATGCTTATTTGACAAAGTGTAGACTTGACAAAAATATGAAAATGAGCACTAGTTTGATTTGAATGCCATGTAACAAGTGTTTAATTGCTATAATGATTATTGTTGACATGTTTAAGAGTTTAAATGTGATAAAACATTGTACACATTTTCGTATGTAAAAGTGTAGAATTGTTATTGTTAAGAAAATGTGTATAAAATGTGTTATGAATTGAACATGTCATCATAATTGTTTCAAGTTATTATTTTGCTAACACTAATGCATATTTGGATGCACAAATTTTGTGTTTAATGTGTTTTGCAGAGAAATACAGATACGGACGGTGCATCATCGTCCAGACAACCAGAGCCCGAACCGGAAATGTTTTATGAACAAGAACAACATATGCAACAAGAAGAAGAACAACATGAGGATCAACATATTCCATATCACGATCAAGATCAATTATTCATGAATCAGTTTCGTCAATTCGCTCCACATCAAATGATTCTGAGCTTAGACATTAATGAAGATCAGTTACACCCAAATCTGAGATTTGATCGATGTTGGATAGAGTATCCAGATTATCAAAAGAACATGCACATTCTCTACTTTAAGGTTGTTGAAATGCCAAGGGCAATTGACTGGGTACCTTTGGAAACAGTTGACCTTGCCGAACCGATTCGGGAATTATTGGTGCAAAGGTATGGTAATTCTCAGTTTAACGATTGGATGCGCCTATTTTCCATTCGTAGAACCATATATAGGGAATGGTGTATAGAATTACTTAGTACTATTAAGTTAAACAGTGATGTTAGGAGGATAGATGATAGAAGCTTTATTAGATTTCTGTTAGGTGGACGCATGTACAGAATGTCCATGATAGATTTAGCCAGGGCCTTACAGATTTACACCCCTGCTGAACTTTTGAGCCCCGACTGTAATAGCCTGATTGCCCAAGGAGAAAGGATAGATAGGGAATTTGATATTAACGTCGTCTGGAGGCGTATGTCCCACTTTAATGAATTTCACGCCAGTGGAAATCATACATACTTAGATATAGATAGAGCTGAACTCCGGGTGATTCATAGATTCTTAGCAAACACAATTACACAAAGGGGTAAGAATAAGGAGAAATTGACCGTAAACGATTTGTTCTACCTCAAGTGTATTAGAGACCCGAGGAGTTTCGTTAACATTCCCTATTGTGTTGGTTATTATCTCGCTAATGTAGTTTCGGGGATGAAATCAGGGAGTATTATAGGTGGTGGTATTTTCATTACTCTCATTGGAGAGTATTTAGGTGTGGATAAGCACCAAGGGGGTCCAATGAACGAAATAGAGGACGAAGGTGAAACTATAAGTTCAAACCTTTATCACGGTGCAAGGGTATTATTGATGAGACGTGGTCGGGTATATCGATACGAGGGACCTCAGCGACAGGTAGAAAGAGGTTCGGATGACGAAATGGAAGAGGCGAACAACATTATAGGAGTTGTTCGGGAGACTGCTCTTGATTTAGGCGTTCGTATGGAGGAAGAATACATGACGAACGATGATAGGCATATGCAGTACGAGGCGTGGCAACGCCGGAATGATTACGAGCATTCCCGGCAACGAGAGCATCACCGATGGGATTATCATCAGCGCCAAATCATAAGCCGGCTGCAGCCTAATGAGATTTATTATCCGACCCGACCCGCATTCTATCCTGCACACCAGCCAGAAATGAGACCACCCTATGACATATATGATTATGACGCAGCATACCACTTCACCTATCAACAGCCATGGAACCCTGATCTGAACATGAATTGGGATCCCTATCCTAATTATCCTCCTAACCCACCTCCTGATCAGTAGAGATAAGTTGGTAATTTATATTTTTATTATTTTAAACACTTAACATTTTAGTTACATTTATGTAATGTTTGATATTTCTATTATTATTGTGTACTAATATTTTTCTTATAATTTGAAAGTGAGATGCCAAAGTTCCATTTCAAATTGCATGTATGATTATATTTGTATTGCATGTATTTTATGTTATGCACAAAACAGGATAAAACAACGCGTTTTCAAAGACTGGCATTAAGTTCAGCAAAAGCAAGTAATTTTGACGACAAGATGCAAAATATATGTGAAATAACAACAAGACGGAATGAACAAATGACGTGCACCATTTATCATTCAACAATCAAACGACAATATGTTTGAAACTTTGGTAAAATTTAATCATTTTTCTACGCTAATAACCCTCAATAATTTAAATTGTTTCTGATTTCTTGCAAATGAGGGCATTGCAAGATCTTAAGTGTGGGAAGGGGTTAAATTCTAGTAATTACCCAATTTTAGTAAAGATCCAATTTTAAAAATTTAGAATATGTGCACATTTGAAAGGCGGTTTACAGTCCCACATAACTATAAAAATTTAGATCCTTTAAGGAAATTGGATCTTTATGAAAACATTTGATCTTTTGAAAATTCAAGCTAGATTTTACCCTAGACAAGTTTTCTGATTTGATCCATCATCGGTGTTGCAAAATATATTTGTGGATCAATATTTTGGCTAAAACTTTTAGGTTCGTGTAATCCACTGCTATCCCGGTATCGGAAAGTACACATCCAGTTTACTTGTTCCGTATATTATCTTTCGGTAAACTACCGTCCGGTTGTAAAGGAAAGCGATGAACAAGAAACTGTTAAGGCAATGTCCCGTGACATGCAGATGATTATGGTCTTTTAACGTGTCGGATGCTAGAACTATCCTTGGTAGGAGCGATAGTAAAGATCATCCTATGATTTTTCGGTCTGGCACAAGGTCCTGTCTCCGACCATGCTATGCAACCACCGTTCTTACGGTTGACACCCGATTTGGTTCAGGTGACCTAATGAATTCCAGGTGAATTCCTAGGATTTTACGTTCAATGGTAATGAACGCATTGAAAATGGGTTTTCAGAAAACAAATCGGTTTGTATTTTTGATCAAAATATTTTCTAGTTCAAGCTCGAGTTTAGATATCATTGAATTCCATGAGTTTGAATTCTCAATCTTTAAGGTCAATCTCAAGAATTGAGTAATATCAGTCTTAAAAGCTGATTTTTAATCTTTAAGGAGATTATCCTTTCTGGGGATCTGATTCATTAGTCTTATCAAGCTAATTTGCACGGTGCCTCCCCATTGTACGAGATAAATCCTTCTCATGGTTAGGATAAATCTGACCACTTGGCGACCCTGTTTGATGCTGAGGTCCGTGGATTTCCTGCTGATTTTAGAGATGACTTTTCTAGATTTTTCGTCAACCTACAGCTGGTCTGGACGACAACTTCTTGACCTAAATCAAGAAGCGCGTGTCTTTTTCGGAAGACTTTACTTCCTTTTAATGATGGAATTGATTCATCGTGTAGATCCATCTTTCTTTCAAATATATTACAGTAAACCGGGTAAAACTGATTAGTCTCATCCAAAACAAAAGTACCTGCAATAATCTTGTACAAAGATATGTGATAGATAATTTTTAATTGAATAACTTGGTACATTCTCCCCACACTTAGTTTCTTTCTTTGCCTTTTTATTCTCCTTTATTCCATTTTAAATGAATTCAAGCATTTTAGGTTGTTTCTCAATTTATGTCCTTTCCGAGGTAACGATAATTTCGGCATTAACACCTAGTTTTATCTTTCATAAATATGTATAAACATGATTTTGAATTCATTTAGTTAAAAAATTTTAAAATTTTCATAATATTTAGAAAATAAGCCAAGTATAAACCCGAGAGAATTTATAACCCTTCCCCACACTTGAGATCATGCAATGCCCTCATTTGCATGAAATCAGACTATAATTATTAATTCATGAGGGTGATTAGTGTAGAAAAGTGATTAAAAATACCCAGTTTGTAATTACAAAGCTCGTCGAATGATAGATGGCGCGCCTCATCGTTCATTCCTTCATTTATTATATCACATTTGTTGTTTTGCATCTTGTCGTCAAAATCAGTACCTTTTGCTGAACTTAATGTTAGTCTTTGAAAGTGCGTTGTTTTACCCTGTTGTTTACATGATAAAATACGAACATATATACATATTTTTAAAGTTGGGTATATTACCCCACGTTCAAAAATTTATAAAATCAAATATATTTTTTTTTGGCATACTTTAAATCAATAAAATTAAAAATAATGATGAAAAAATTTTTCACCCCGCCCTCGGGTAAAGTAATTTCGGCTCAACGGCCTAGTCTTCAACTCACGAAGAATTTTAGAAATCATTTTTTTTCAACTTAATGAAATAAAGTAAATTTTTGTTTTTAAATTCACACAAAACTTAAAAAGAAAACATATTAATTTCATATAAAACCTAAAAAACAAAAAAAAATCAGAATGGGGGGAGAAAACTAGTTCTTTAGTGTCTGCTAGCGGAAAAGACCAATCGAATTCCATTCTCGGAACTACACGAGAACAGAACAACTAACTCCAAACAGCATTTTCTTTTTAGAATATTTGAATCTCCTCACAGTTAGGTAGATGTGGTGTCGAAATTGTGATTAACTTCATCGTCAATTTCTCTTGGACCATAATCAACTTGCATATCTGTGACTTTTGCTTTAAGCCAGTGACCAGCTTTTTCCGTAATATCCACAAATTCAACTAGCTTCGCCTTTTCTTTAGGCGACAGATTGGATACTAACCGGTTATATAACCTAAAGTTTCCCTTACTTTTAGCATCAATAACCCGTTTAAAAAGTTTCTTCATTGAACTGTTAATAACGGGGTTATTTAATTTCGTATCAACTATGGGGTTCTTTATTATCAAGTCATCATTAGGTGTTACTTCATTTTCCCCACACTTAGGCGTTCTATTATTGTTAAGCATTACCATTGGAGTTGGTAAAACAACATGGTTCTTACCAATCGTTTTTGTCGGTTCAACGGTTTTGGTTTGTGGATATTTAGACTTTCGAATCATAAAGGTGATCGATTTCTCATCATTACTAAGTGTCATTCTACCCTTTCTTACATCAAATAACGCCCCGGTGGACGCTAAGAATGGTCGACCTAAAATTAGAGGAACGTTTGAGTCCTCTTCTATGTCAATGACAATGAATTCGACTAGAAAGGTTAAATTACCTACTTGAACGGGTAGGTTGTCAGCAATTCCAACTGGGTGCTTAATGGTTTGATCAAGGAGTCGAACACTCATATCCGTTGGAGTTAACTCACCTACACCTAATCTCTTATATAATGAAAGAGGCATAACACTCACACTTGAACCTAAATCTGCTAGTGCATCATACATGACACAGTCACTAAGTAGACAAGGAACAATAAATTCACCCGGATCACCTACCCTAGGTGGAGGATTTGGTGGAACTGTCTTCACCGGGTTTACTTCTACTGTTTTTGTTTCTTGCACTTTTTTATTCTTCTTCTTCTTCTTTCCAGAGGTATCACAAACTTTATTACCTATTACTTGCTCATACTCAACTCCTTTTCTTGGAAACGGGATGGGTGGTCTGTATGGTGCCACCACTGGCTTTACATACTCGGGTGGTGGTGGTGGTGTAACTTCTTCATTGTTACTTACATCTAAAACTTTCCCATCTTCTGGTATTGGTTTTTCAGAATTTGTTGATATCATGTTAACATTTTCATTCCGAGGATTTACTTCATTATTACTCGGTAGCTTTCCTTGTTCCCTTTCACTCATTAATCTAACAAGAGTACCTACTTGTTTTTCTAGATTCAAAATGGAAGCTTGTTGAGTTCTAAATGACTGCTCAAACCTCTCATTCGTTTGGGTTTGAGTTTCAATAAATTGTGTTTGAGATTCAACTAGCTTAAATACCACTTCTTCCAGATTTGACTTCTTCTCGTCGGTTTGTTGTGGTGGTTTATACAAGCCAGGTCTTTGTTGATTGAAAGTGTTGTTTTGAGTTGGTTGGTTATTCGGACCTTGTTGGTTATACGAGTTATTGTCGGGTCCTTTTGGATTGTAAAGAATGTTTTGATTTCGATTGAAGTTTGGCCTTGGCGGTTGATAATTATTCTGATAACTATTTTCCAGCCTTTGGTTCATGTAGACAACATTCTCACGTTGTTCCATCGTTTGTTCAATGTGACAGTCTTTCATTAAGTGTGGTCCACCGCATTGCTCACAACTGATTCGTATTGCGTGAATATCTTTATTCATCTTTTCCATTCGTCTTTCGAAAGCATCTATTTTTGCGGAAACGGAATCAAAGTCATGGCTAGAATCGGCTCTAGCCGCTTTAGATGAACGAAAAATATCTTTTTCTTGATGCCACTCATGAGAGTGGGAGGCTGTGTTATCAATAATTTTGTAAGCTTCAGTTGCGGTTTTCTTCATAATGGAACCACCAGCTGTTATGTCGATGTCTTTTCGTGTAGCAACGTTGACACCTTGGTAGAATATTTGTACTATTTGATAAGTGTCTAAACCGTGTTGAGGACATCCTCTCAACAACTTTCCAAATCTTGTCCACGCCTCATATAGAGTTTCATTTGGCTTTTGCGCGAACGTAACAATTTCTCCTTGAAGTCTCACGGCTTTGGATGCCGGAAAGAATTGTTTAAGAAATTTTTCAACTAAAACATCCCATGTGTCAATCGCCCCTTCAGGTAACGATTCTAACCAATCTTTGGCTTCTCCCTTTAAAGTCCAGGGAAACAACATGAGATAGATCTGCTCATCTTCCACTTCTCGGATTTTGAATAGTGTACAAATTCTTTTAAACGTACGAAGGTGTTCGTTAGGATCTTCATTCGGTGCACCACTGAATTGGCATTGGTTAGTTACCATGTGTAGAATTTGTCCTTTGATTTCATAATCTGGCGCATTAACTTCTGGCTTAATAATGGCGTGACCTTGGCCCGTGCGTGTGGCTCTCATTCGATCTTCCATACTTAGAGGTTCCGTTACTTCCATAATTGAATTTGTTGAATACGAATCACTAGAGGATTCTGATTTAATGGTTTGTGGCTCAGGAGGAATAATTAGTGGTTCAGGATCTTGGAATTGTCCTTGAATATGCTCCGGGTTCTTAATTGTGAAGTCGGGTTCAAAAGATGGATTATCGGAAATTTGAGTTGGAGTTCTTGTTCGACTAGATGACGATTCTAAAGAAAAATCAACGGCGACAATATTTGCTAGATGTCTTGATCGAGTTACAGGTGGTGAACGTATGAAAGGTGGTGAACGTTTTGCTCGGTGCATTCACAGAATATCCTATTAGTTATAAAAATAAGAAAAACTTATATAAGTTGTCCAATCAATAGACTTTTCTGATTTTGCCCACGTTTCGAATAGCCAAAAGATGCAGCAGAGGGGCAGGATTCGTTTGGTCTCAATATAATTGAGTACTGTTTGGCTCCAATAACCCGGTCCACGTACAAATCCAACTATTACTACGAACCAGAAAATTTTGATGTCTATCAATTTAACCACTTAAAATAAATTTTCGTAATTTTAAGAAATTTAGAGAAGAAGTAGAAAAAAATCTAAGTCCTAAAAACTAGAATGGCGAGAAATAAGAAAGAAAAAGATTGCGCGTCGAAAAAGGTCGAAAAATAAAAAGGTCGAAAAATAGGCGTCGAAAAATAAAAATAAGAAAGTAGTGCGAAATACGGCGTCGTAAAATTCTAAAGCACCTAAAACTTAATCTAAGGAATAAGCACTTAAGGGATTTTACGGCAAAGCCTAAAAATTCTAGAAGTAAAAATAACTATGGCAAAACTAAACTTAATACTAAATGTTGCGACTATAGTCTAAAAATCTAAAGGTAATAAAACTAAAAAAAAAAATTTTTTTTTTTTATAGACAAAATCTTAAAAAATATATATTTTTTTTTAATAATTTTTGTTTTTTTTTTACGTTTTTTTTTTTTTTAAAAACGAATTTTTTTTTCTAAAAAAAACGTTTTTTTTTTACAATTTTTTTTTTTTTTTTTTTTAAAAATGATTTTTTTTTACAAATTAATACTTTTTTTATAATTATTATTTTTTTTCAAAACTTTTTTTTTAATTCATTTACTATTTATGAATAGTAAATGAAAAGAAATTAATTAATTTACTATTCACATGAAAGCGACATGATAGAAATTATTAATTACAATTTACATAATATACCCCTGAAGTATTTAATAAATACGACTTTTTAAAACTTTTACGATTCAAAATATATTCTAAAATATTATTATATTATTATATTCTATTTCAATATTATTATATTATTATATTTTATTTCAATATTATTATAATTAAAAATATAGCGTTTTAGCGCTCCCCGGCAGCGGCGCCAAAAACTTGATGATGTAGCGTGAGGGTACGAAATAGTATTATTTTTAATACAAAATACTACAAAATATGACACAAGTTTTATTAATTTACGGATGGGATATACCTAAACCTTGCTACAACACTATAGGCAGTGTACCTAATCGTAGAGTAGTGTAGTTTTTAGTAAGTCCGGTTCGTTCTACAGGGAGCTGGTGATACTTACTATATTTTTAACTATATTTATACAAAATATATATAATTATATAAGTAGTAATATTATTATAAAAGGGGGGTTTTACCGTTTAATGACCGGTTTGTCGATTCTATATTTTAAGCGTAAAGATAAATGACGATAATTAAAGTGCGTAAAATAATGACAATAAATAAAATGACAGTAAATAAAATTGCGAGTAATAAAATGACAGTAAATAAAGATACGATGAGAAATATAATAAAAGAATTATGCTTATTTAAACTTCCGTAATCATGATGTTTGACGTGTTGATTTTAATTTATTACCATGGGTTAATTGTCCTTTGTCCTGGTTTATTTGATACGTCTATCTGGTTTTTGTCCATAATAGTCCATCGGTCATAAAAATAAAGTGCGAGTATCCTCGTCAAATTACCCTTATACCCGAAGTCAAATATTCCAACTGATTAAGGATTTAAACTGTGACACAGTTATCACTTCTGTCAACAATTACACCAGTTATCACTGTATGTAATCCACCCCTGTTTTAATTAGTTTATGAATATTAATTCATCCACTTGATCAGAATGAATAATCAATTACCCAACCCAATTGATTAATTAAATGATTATAACAGATTCCATATGAACATCACTAAATAGGACAACCATAATCATTATTAATTATTAGGTTAATTAATTTGAAGATAGGTTCGACAGACTCCAATGAGTTGTCACTCAATTAGACAATACCCCCCATCTATTAATAGTCAATAGTTCAATTTCCACAAGTGTCGGTCTTTTGCCCAAACCTTAATTATGGTCCAAAGTTCAATAACCCCTTCTTAATATTTTAGCCCAACATCACGATTACTTCGGCTCAAATAAGCATAATAATAACTTAGTTACGATACATTAATGTAAAAAGGTTGAACATAACTTACAATGATTAAAAATAGCGTAGCGTTACACGGACAGAATTTCGACTTACACACTCAAACGATCTCTATCATAAATCTTATTATTATCATAATTTAAAATTAAAATTAAGATTATTGTTATATCTTATTAAGTTAACATTATGATAGAGATATAGAATATAGATATTGATAATTGATATTGATAAATAAGAAAAAGATAGAAAAAGGTGTGTTTTTACATTACGATTACAAAGCCTTTTATAGGCGAATTTAGAAATTGAATTTTCACTTATGACCCCTGAACTATGCTCAATTAACAACTTTTTATTATTTAATATTATTCTTATTATGAATTATTTAAATATTATATTTTATTCGTGTGCATAGTTGACTCGTAATTTTTACACCGTTGCGTCGAGCGTTGAGAGTTGACTCTGGTCCCGGTTCCGGATTTTCGAACGTCCTTGCGTACAATTTTATATTTTGTACTTTGCGTTTTGTAACTTGTACTCTTGTCATTTTTAGACGTTCCTCATCAATAATTTGAACCTTTTTGATTGTATCTTGTACTTTTGAGCTTTTTGGACCTTTGTGTCTTCAATTCGTCGTTTTCGCCTTTTGTCTTCGCACTTATTTAAAATAAACGAATATTACTTGAAAATGGAACAATTGCAACTAAAATCTTGTCTTTCTTGGGGGATTTTGCTATGAAATATATGTTCCTTTTTAGCCTTATCAGTTGACAATTAAGAAACTCCTTATATGAGCACTTCTTCTTTTCAAACATCGGTGGTTGGAAGAATGGTGTCTGAAACGGGTACATCACTTGATTCGGAAGTAGTGGATTGAACTGAGATGGTATCTGGTACTGAGGTGGCACATACTGTTGTTGAGAAATGTTTCCAAACTGTGGGTAAACACTTGGAGGAAAGCTTTGATTTATTGCTGTGGTGTTAGAATGCGATATCACTTGTTGTTCAAACTCTTTGATCCTATCTTAAGCATCTTTCAACTGACTCTGAAGCTCTAACACTTCTTCTGATACTTCTTCTTCTGATACATGACCGTCTTCATAAGGAGCTCTAAAGGTTCCGGAGACATTGGGGCACTGTCTTGATTACCTGACATATCTGCACTACCACAACATCTCACACAAACTCTTAGTAGATAACCGGTTAGTGCCTATCAACTAACACATAAAAGCTCCTACATTCACTTAACCCGTCCCCTTTGTGTTATGTTCTACAAGATCCTCTCAAGGTTTGGGAACATGACATTTAAGTACAATGTCGATGCAGCTAAACCTATGCTCTGATACCAAATTGTAACACCGTATTTTTTTTAAATAACACAGCGGAAGTCATACTTACAAAATGTGCCCTTACGTACAAACATAAACATAATTATTACACTTCATACATAAATACATTTTTATCAAAAGCCGGTGTTACGTTAATATCCGATTTCATATAAACAACATCAGAGTTCTAGACTTGTCGAACACAACCCAACACGCCCATCTTCTCCCATGTCCACAAAAGCAAAAGACCTATAACCTGCAAGGGGGAAGGTGGAGGGGTTAGCACGAAGCTATGTGAATGGACTAATCTAACAGCTAAAACACACAGGTACGATCACTAGAACATGCATCATCAAGTTAATCAGATAGTTAATCACATATCCACTAGAATCATGCAGAAACATAGCAATACAAATACAATATCATACAATAACCAACAATCAACTAAATCCAAAGTCCATCAAAATCAACTACAGCAACGGTCAATCCAAAGCAACCGTGATGACTACAAGCAATGGTCAATCAGAAGCAACCATCTGGGTAATTCGAAGCAACCCATTGAGAGACTCGGCGGCCTGGCCGGGCCAACAACCTCAGTTGATCAGTCTAGAGTCTACCGAAAACTCAAAACTCTGTATCACTAGTATAAGTCTTCCACATGCGACGGACGCATGATTTCGACTTATATTAATCATACAACATCAATGAGCCCAACCTGATCAGAAGCAAGGTTGATCTCTCCCGACCTGATCAGAAGCAAGGTCGGTCCAATAAACGCGCGAGGTCATAGTCCACATCACACAACAACAAAGGTTCGAAGCATAGCAACTAGGTCAACGGTCTAGGTCATGTCACTATATGCCTTAACGGCTAGATTAACCCACTCACCAAAAACCAGCACAAGAAAAACTCAGAGGTCTTATATTTCTGAGTCTTCACTTCTCCTGATCACCTGGAAACATCATAAACAAAGTCAGTATAGTATTCTAATCAATAATATAATTGATAAATACTATAAACTAGGTCATATTATCATATATTCATCATATTATAAGTCTACAACATAAACTCAATCAATAACGACCCTAAACGAGTACAAAACAAGACATACACAACAAAATCCCTTATTCTGACCAAAATAAAATTTAATCTAGCTTTTTAAAACCTTATCATTGTAAAGTAAACTTCAAGATGAGTCCAACAATAGTTTATTCATCGAAAACGGAGTTACGGTTGGAAAGTTACAGCCTTTTCAATTTTACCAAAAACTGACCAGTGGTCACTCGCGCGGACGAGACCTCACTCGTGCGAGTGAGTCCTCAACCGCGTGGTTGAGCCTCAAACGTGTGGTCACATATACGATTGACCTTCCAGAAGTGTGGGAGCTGTTAGAACATTCCAGCTCGCTGATTTTTGCCATTTTGACCCAAAAACTCAATTTTTGCAAGATCTAACACCAAAACCACTCCCAAAACATCATATAAACTATATAGAACATATTTCTAACATCAATTAAGCACAACAAACACTTAAGATCAAGAATCAAGCATGAAAATCACACTTTTACTCAAGAACACAAAAACCCAATTTAAGCAAGAATCAAGACATGAATCAAAGAGATGCTTACCTTAAATTGATCACAAAATCACAGAGAACAAGAAGATATGAATAATTTGAGGTCTAGATCAAAGATTAAGAATTAGGGTTTTGATTAGATGAAGATGAAGGTACGGTGTGTTGAGAGGAAAAGTCTAGAAAATGGAAGAAAGAACACACCACTAGTCTTTTAAGTGAGGTTAATTCCCACACTGTGCAACACACGGGTATTTATCAGTTATCTGATATCTTTCGTACATCATTTGACAACCCAAACGAAGTCTAAATTAAATAAACAAACCTGTTCTGTGACCCTTGTCACGAACTGGTCTCAACCAAATAGTCAAATGACTATAAACATTTAACTAATAAAATAACAATATAAACGCACACAAGGGCAAAATGATCATTTCATCTAGGCCCAATTCTTAGGTGTTACAATATAAAGTTCATCGGGGTCGGAATCAGATTTCTCTATTTTGATGCCTTTTCCCTTATTATTTTCTTTTTCCTCATTAAATTGGGTCGGGGTAATTTCTATAACATCATTGGAATCCTCATCAGGATCCGATTCATCGAAAAATTGATAATTTTCCCAATATTTTGTTTCGTTAGCGGAAACACCATTGACCATTATTAACTTTGGTCCATTGGCTGAGGATTTTCTTTTATTTGACCGGTTTTCTGTGGTTCCTACTATTCCCCCCTCCGGAACCTCTTCTTCTTCCGGGTCCTCTTCTTCTGGTTCCTCTTCTTCCGGTTCCTCTTCTTCCGGTTCCGTTTCCTCTTCTTCCGGTTCTTCGGGAACTTGTGAATCTTGCCAATATATATTCGACTCTTCGTTATTATTAGGTGAGTCAATGGGATTTATGCTAGAGGTAGACATCTATCACACAATATCAAACATGTTAAGAGATTAATATATCACATAATATTTACATATTAATAATATATAGTTTCCAACAAAAATGTTAAGCAATCATTTTTAAAGAAAACACGGTCGAAGTCCAGACTCACTAATGCATCCTAACAAACTCGATAAGACACACTAATGCAAATTTTCTGGTTCTCTAAGACCAACGCTCTGATACCAACTGAAATGTTCCGTTCATATTGATTATAAACGTTCCATATTAATTGATTTCGTTGCGAGGTTTTGACCTCTATATGAGACGTTTTTCAAAGACTGCATTCATTTTTAAAACAACCATAACCTTTATTTTATCTATAAAGGTTTAAAAAACATTACGTAGATTATCAACTAATGATAATCTAAAATATACCGTTTACACACGACCATTACATAATGGTTTACAATAAGAATATATTACATCAAAAATAAGTTTCTTGAATGCATTTTTTACATAATATCATACAAGCATGGACTCCAAATCTTTTCCTTATTTTAGTATGCAACAACGGAAGCTCTTAATAATCACCTGAGAATAAACATGCTTAAAAAGTCAACAAAAATGTTGGTGAGTTATAGGTTTAACCTATATATATCAAATCGTAACAATAGACCACAAGATTTCATATTTCAATACACATCCCATACATAGAGATAAAAATCATTCATATGGTGAACACCTGGTAACCGACATTAACAAGATGCATATATAAGAATATCCCCATCATTCCGGGACACCCTTCGGATATGATATAAATTTCGAAGTACTAAAGCATCTGGTACTTTGAATGAGGTTTGTTAGGCCCAATAGGTCTATCATTAGGATTCGTGTCAATTAGGGTGTCTGTTCCCTAATTCTTAGATTACCAGACTTAATAAAAAGGGGCATATTCGATTTCGATAATTCAACCATAGAATGTAGTTTGACGTACTTGTGTCTATTTTGTAAATCATTTATAAAACCTACATGTATTCTCATCCCAAAAATATTAGATTTTAAAAGTGGGACTATAACTCACTTTCACAGATATTTCCTTCCTCGAAAATAAGACTTGGCCACGGATCGATTCACGAACCTATACAAATATGTACATATATATCAAAGTATGATCAAAATATAATTACAACCATTTTTATTATGTTTTAAAGATTTGAGTGTATTAATGCCAGCTGTCCTCGTTAATAACCTACAACTAATTGTCCACAGTTAGATGTACAGAAATAAATCGATATATATTATCTTGAATCAATCCACAACCCAGTGTATACACGTCTCAGGCTAGATCATAACTCAAAGTATATATGTTTTTGGAATCAACCTCAACCCTGTATAGCTAACTCCAACATTACTGCATATAGAGTGTCTATGGTTGTTCCAAATAATATATATACATGGGTCGATATGATATGTCAAAACATTTGCATATGTGTCTATGGTATCCCAAGATTACATAATATATTAGAATACATGTATAATACAATATAAGTTAGCTAGGATATGATTTATATAGATTTGTTAAACATTTTCCGTAGCTAAAAAGATCAAAAATATCCAATCTTGTTTTACCCATAACTTCTTCATTTTAAATCCGTTTTGAGTGAATCAAATTAATATGGTTTCATATTGAACTCTATTTTATGAATCTAAACAGAAAAAATATAGGTTTAGTCAGAAATATAAGTTACAAGTCATTTTTGTAAAGGTATTCATTTCAGTCGAAAGAACGACGTCTAGATGACCATTTTAGAAAACATACTTCTACTTTGAGTTTAACCTTGATTTTTGGATATAGTTTCATGTTCATATGAAAAATCATTTTTCCAGAAGAACAACTTTTAAATCAAAGTTTATCATAGTTTTTAATTATCCAAACCAAAATAGCCCCCGGTTTCACAATGACGGCGTATCTCCGATTTTATGGTGTTCATCGTGTTTCCAGGTTTTAAATCATTAAGTTAGCATATCATATAGATATAGAACATGTATTTAGTTGATTTTAAAAGTCAATTTAGAAGGATTAACTTTTGTTTGCGAACAAGTTTAGAATTAACTAAACTATGTTCTAGTGATTACAAGTTTAAACCTTCAAATAAGATAGCTTTATATGTATGAATCGAATGATGTTATGAACATCATTACTACCTCAAGTTTTCTAGATAAAACTACTGGAAATGAGAAAAATGGATCTAGCTTCAAAGGATACTTGGATGGCTTGAAAGTTCTTGAAGCAGAATCATGACACGAAAACAGTTCAAGTAAGATTTTCACTCGAAATAAGATTGTTATAGTTGTAGAAATTGAATCAAAGTTTGAATATGAATATTACCTTGAATTAGAAAGATAACCTACTATAAATAACAAAGGTTCCTTGATCTTAGATGATTACTTGAAATGGATTAGAAAGCTTGGAAGTAGACTTGCAAACTTGGAAGTATTCTTGATTTTTATGAAACTATACTTATGGAATTTATGAAGAACACTTAGAACTTGAAGATAGAACTTGAGAGAGATCAATTAGATGAAGAAAATTGAAGAATGAAAGTGTTTGTAGGTGTTTTTGGTCGTTGGTATATGGATTAGATATAAAGGATATGTAATTTTGTTTTCATGTAAATAAGTCATGAATGATTACTAATATTTTTGTAATTTTATGAGATATTTCATGCTAGTTGCCAAATGATGGTTCCCACATGTATTAGGTGACTCACATGGGCTGCTAATAGCTGATCATTAGAGTGTATATATCAATATTACATACATCTAAAAGCTGTGTATTGTACGAGTACGAATACGAATACGGGTGCATACGAGTAGAATTGTTGATGAAACTGAACGAGGATGTAATTGTAAGCATTTTTGTTAAGTAGAAGTACTTTGATATATGTCTTGAAGTCTTTCAAAAGTGTAAGAATACATATCAAAACAAAACATGTATATACATTCTAATGGAGTCGTTAAGTCTTCGTTAGTCGTTACATGTAAGTGTTGTTTTGAAACCTTTAAGTTAACGATCTCAATTAATGTTGTTAACCCAATGTTTATTATATCAAATGAGATGTTAAATTATTATATTATCATGATATTATGATGTATGAATATCTCTTAATATGATATATACATTAAAATATCGTTACAACGATAATCGTTACATATAAATCTTGTTTCGTAATTCTTGAGTTAGTAGTCTTGTTTTTACATATGTAGTTCATTGTTAACACACTTAATGATATATTTAAATATCATTTTATCATGTTAAATATAGTGTATCAATATCTTAATATGATACATATGTATTTAGTAGACGTTATCATAACGATAATCGTTATATATATCATTTCGAGTTTCTTAACTTAGTAATCTCATTTCTTATGTATATTACACATTGTTAATATACTTAGTGAGATACTTACTCATCATAATCTCATATCAACCATATATATATATATATATATGTCTATATATACCATAACATGTAGTTTTTACAAATTTGTAACGTTCGTGAATCGCCGGTCAACTTGGGTGATCAATTGTCTATATGAAACTTATTTCATTTAATCAAGTCTTAACAAGTTTGATTGCTTAACACGTTGGAAACATTTAGTCATGTAAATATCAATCTCAATTAATATATATAAACATGGAAAAGTTCGGGTCACTACATCATAAGAATACTTCGTTCTTTTCTCCTTTTTCTTGAGTTGTTCTGAGGTCATAGGATCCTTTCCTTTCCTTTTCCTCTGAATCAAGCTGACATCCTCCTCTATCGCTTCATCATTACCCTCGATAACCTCGTCATCAACCTTATCTCCTCCTTGAACAATACCAGTAGCTTTCTGATTATCACCCTCACCTTCCTCATCTGTAACTTCGTAGTTAGAGTCTGAATCCTCATTCCTCCAAGCATTACCTGCTGGACATCGATAGTTCTCCTTGATAAGATGACAAATGAGCTTTCTATTAAAGTCAGGCTTTAAATCCTCATTCCTTGTCTCTTCCATTCTTCGGAAAGTAATCGGATTCATCGGCTTCAGGTGGATAATATCCTCTTCAAGCTTAGGTAGATCAGGTGCAGCATCATTAATGATTAATTGAAGAAAACGGGCATAGATCAGGTATCTCTGGGAAGAACTGAAGTAGTTTGCCTTGAAATAGTAGAAAACAAAACCCGAAAAATTGTATGAAGCCTTGAGAACAAGTGCCACAAACATACTTTGCACTTTCTCGTTTAGCTTATCAAAACCCGATTTGCGTCCACTCAAACAATGCATAATCATGTGAGCAAGATATCTAAACTGTGGTGGTACACATGTCTTCACCAGTTCGGATTTGCCACTTAAGTAACAAGAATAAGCACATCTCTTAAAACAACCGTGAATTCTTTCTCGACTGATCATTATGTGAGAACAGTTTTCGTCATTGAAACCTAAAATCCTTCTAATCACATCCTTAGAAACAGTAATATCATGACCTTGAATCTTACTAACAAGCTTATCTTCATCAACATCCAACACATCATTTCTCCAGAACTCTCTCTGATGACTGTAGTATGCAGTGCATTCAGTAGAAATAGCAGTGTATATCCTTGATCTCTTAAGAAATTTGATAATCTCCTTAAAGTGAGAACCTCTTTCAAAAGTAGTATCATAAAGAGCGACTTGATTATTCAGTTTGCCCATTTCTAACGGAATCTCTTGTTGAGCAGGTGGATTGATAGGATTAGCTTGAGGATTAGCTTGTGGATTAACTTGTTGCTCCCTCTGTCCTTCAATGTTAACAACCGGAACGTTTACTTGTTGTTCTGCCATCTGATGATATCTAAACAGAAACTAAAATGTTAACAGAGATGTTAGATATATAAATCAACCAACATAAAGCATTAAAGCATTTGCATCAACGTGTCATAAATATGTTAAATCGGATGAAAGATGCGAGTGACGGTGTCACACGTGCGGCTGAGGGATTAACCGTGCGAGTGATATAGTCACTCGTGTCACTGTTCACACGTTTGAGCAGTAATATGGTTTCAGACAGGGTACACGGCTGATGCATTAAGACATAAGCGAGTGAATCAACCATGTGGTGACTTGTGTGTGTAATCACACGTGTCAGCTCTAGTAAACGAGTGATCAATAAATTCAAGACAAACGAGTGAGCTCAAAGGTTTACACGATTGATCATCAACCGTGCACTGACTCGTGCGAGTCATGTCTCACGCGTGCGAGTGTCGTCACTCGTGCATGTCTGATGAAACCCGTATTAAATGCCTTTTTCAAATCATCAAAATCACATAATTGTGCATTTTATGGACCGATTTACATCACGATAGCATCATAAGGTTATGTTAAACACAAAACAATTACAGATACACATCAAAACAACCTTCAATTTCACAAAATTCGAGTTATATACCCTTAGGGTTTCAACTCATTAAAACAACAAATTAAGGTATCTAAACTTGATGAAATCATACCTAATAGGTGGCGCTGGATTCGTCTAAAGATGCTTAACGTTCGTTGCAAAGGAATGCTTGATCGGTGATGATCGAATTTAGAGAGAGAAAAAGAATTGGGTGCACAAGTGTGAGCTGCTGAGCTCATCACCCCTATTTATACTCTCGTGTTCAACCGTGCGGTTGATCACACGATCCACCATCAAACGCGCGTCTCACCTAAATCACACGTGCGTGTGACCCAATTGTCTTAGGACAAGTTTGATCAGGGTCATCCGTACGGTTAACCTCAAATGTTTGGTCAATCGTACTATTTACACATCAAGCGTGCGTGTGAGCACTTAGGCAATTTCAAAACTTCAAAATTTTACAACCTTAGGATTTTGACTCGTTCGGCAATCTTAGATCTAACAAGCACTTTCAACTTGAGTCAAAAATCACTAAACCTTCAAGAAATGACCATTAACACTTAGGCAGATTAAAAAAAACCTAACCTAAACAAGGTTATTACTCTAATCATTCTGTATTCTAAGAGTAAATCCTACAGTGTAATGTCAACTTAAGTTCATTAGCAATCTAAATCATCAATGTCCTTCAAACAGTCACAAGCTCTACAAACTTCTATCTCATGGATTTGGTGGCCCAATATCTTGATCTCAACAAAGTTCTTTCAGATGTCGTTATGCACTCAGAGGATAATCAGAAAAACAAGGAAATGATAGAATCTTTATGAATTTTCTGATGTAAAAAGTCATGCAACTAAAATTATGCAAATGAAAGACATTCTATTATGAAATACAATAACATGCAAACCAATTTTTTTTTTGCTGTTTTATAGTTTTCAATGCAAACAAATTAACAGTACGGATATATAAGACATACAAATCCACATTCTTTTTGTGAGCAAGATGATTAACTATTTTAAAAATGGATCAGAACTAACATATTGAATCAATTTCTGTTGTTCATTCCTAATTATCCAGTCTATGTCTATTATCATGTAATTACTGATATCAATCCTCATTAAACATGAACATATTCATTCCGGACATATCGACAATCATGTTGCATTAATTACTTGAACACTGTAAAGCAATGATTTTTGAGATCATGCTAAGTTCATTAATCCTTGATTCTTCCATCACTTATGATTGTGCGTTTTTATTAGGTTGTCAATTCATTACACGTAACTTTCTGTTATCTCTTTCCATGTACTTCATTCAAATTAAACAGGATGGTTCTCACGGCATTTGAATAACCCTATCAGCCTTTGGCTTCTACCAATGTGTTGACAATCTTCAATCTAGTTGGCTCGGCTGATCTCAGAGTATGTTGGATTATCTGAATAGGCGCACTATTTACCGCGGGGATTGGTCTACAGTTAAAGCAGACTTGCCTGATGACCAGTCGTCACACGAAATAAATCTCGAGGCCCTTAACTTCTTTATGTTCAAGTTGTCATGGAAAACGGAATCGAAAGTTAAACTTTCATATATATATTTAATTAGAGTATATCTAGGTAAGTATCTTTCCAACTTACAGTCTTAATAGATATAACTCTAAATTGCAGACGACAAGAATCTTGATAGTTCAGTGTGAACGTCGTGATTAAACAATTCAAGCTGCGCGGGGGCGTCACACTAAGAATGATCTGAGTTCTTTATGAGCACATCATGAATCAGCATTCTTCATACTTTCAGGACTTTGCCATCTTGATACGCCAATTTTATTGACATTGATTTTCTTTTGATATTTTATTTTTTTAGCATATCACTGTCTTTTGATATATTGATTTTGAACGCAATCATGAATGGATTTTCCATTTTTATGCATGAACTCATATTTCTTTGTTGTGTGCTCAGATCACTCGAAGGTGTTCTCCCTTAAATGCTTGAACGGTCCGCAATAAGGAATTATACTTTTCAACTTAAGCGAGAACGAATTAGTGAATCAAACCAATCAAAGTGAATATGGGTAGCTTTTTGGGATTAAATTAGTCAAACCACAACAAGGATTGTGATTAGATTAATGCCTAAAGCTATTATTCACTACCAGGAGTGATTTGGGTTGAGAGAGAATCGGATCAGGTGAACCAGATCTGAGTGATTGTGTGTGAGAGAGGCTTAACCTAAAATGAAGAACATAAGACTTTATATACCCCTGCTGTTGACTCACCCGTACGAGTCATCCATCACACGTACGAGTTGGATTCATCAGCCATACAGGTGATCACTCACTCGTGTCTTCTCATTCAGGTTATAATTATGAATTAGCTCAGCATCAACCGTGCGTATGAGCCTGTCAGCCGTACGAGTGATGCTTCACTCGTACGTCTGACTAAGTCTAACATAGTCAAACATCCGTATCACGTTCCTGCAGTACCTGTTAACCACATACAAACACAGATAGGATAATAACGAGTGATCATGGTATCACATAAACTGAAGTACTAATCACAAACGTAGGCAAGATGTCTAGGGACTTACAGAACATGCATCAACAATCCTTGATGCCATGAGATAAGCCATATTCACTTTGATTTCATTTTCTAAACACCACATCAGAGCGAATTGAGTGGCATGGATATTTGAGTGATTTCTAGATTTGCAGTAGATATTGTAAGAAATTATCTTGTTCCATATGTCATACTACGGATATGTTTTCCTTGTACACCAGATTTCTTAATTTCAGCTCGAGGAGCATCATCCTTGCATAGCGTATCAATCAAAGGAGTTTTGTCTGAAATGAAGTCAGGAAGACTTGATAGATCATGTTGCCTATTATAGAATTTTTCGCCATCGGTGGGGACGTCCAGCATAATGCCAAAATCCTTGAGTGGATAACGATAATTAATGCCAAGAAGATTGAAGAATACCTCATCATTTACGAAGTTGAAGTTTGCGTATAATTCTTGAATGAGTGAAGGACAAATAGGACCGTTCAGAGTAAGAAAGGATTTCCATTTGAGTTTCTCAAATTGCCTTACGTGTCCAGGCATTTGAGTGTGACCAACTCTTCTTCTTTCAGCAATTTTTTTGTCTGAAAGAAATTCAATGTTGTAAGTAACTCTTTCTTCAGGATCCGATGGTGGATCGTATGAGTCTTTTCTTTTTGCGACAACATTCTTGCCCTTTCCTTTTGCCATTTCCTATACAATGATACTTCAAATTAATTCAAAGTGTATGTGCAATTCAATTGTAGGCAACAAGTTTTTGCAAACTTTAATTATCATCAATACTTAGATGTTTTGATGTTAATGTTCTTCACATTTTCACTCTTCATTAGTGTCAATGAGTTTGCAAATAGATTACGATTTTCACAAAGTTCATATGTGTTCTAGACTTTTAAGATCATCTTCAACACATGTTTTGACATCTAACATGATCACACTCAATTTGCAACAATGTTATTTATATCACATGAACATTGATTCTATGAAAATCTAACCTAGATGTATAATGAACCCTAGAATTGTTCAAAGTTAAATTAGTGCATAGATAGGCATCATTACAATCGTTTCTAAGTTGTTCTCAAGAACAATTTTGATTGTTTGCATTAATTTGAGTTTTGGTACATTCTAGTTAGGGTTTCTTCAAAATACCAGTTCATCATATAAATACAATTGAATGCTAGGAAAGCAAGGATTAATCATACCGAAAGTAGGAATTGAGATGGAAGGAATGCATATTCTTCTTTATGCGGTCGATCTCCTCAGGTGCATAGAGTGTTTGTTTTGAAGTAAGTTTGAATGAGATGAGAAGTGAGGGTTTTATTAGATTTAAAATAGAATCAGAACACACACGGTCGAAGCACGGTCGACCGTGGTGTTAGCCCCGTGAGAAATTTCCAGACGTTTGAAATAGGATTCTGTTGTCGAGTCTGCGGTTAGCTGTGGTGCAGTCGTGGATCTTCTGATCACAAAATTCTTCACTTCTTCTTCTCTTGAGCATGTTTTGACGATTCTTAGGTTCTATAGAATACTTCAGGACAAGTTTTCTTTTCCTAACATTGAATGATCACATCCTCCCGATGTTTCATCATCAATGACACGTAATATACTATATTTATATGTATGTATGTATGTGTATATATATATATATATATATATATATATATATATATATATATATATATATATATTCAATTATACACATAGTATACACAAAACACATCAATCTTGTATTTAACATGTAATTCATAGTTTCATTCAAACACACAATCCTAATACAAGTAGACTTCATTCAACAATGCTTTTAAAGTCATTTTCAAAAACAATTTTGCATTTGTATTAGAAACTTTTCATTAATTCAAAGTCTTTTGACAAGGTTATTCTCATTAGCATTTTGATCATTGGTTTTGATTGATTTTAAGATTACCCAATCCTTGACTTATCCCTTCCATTGAATTGCTAGTTTGACCCATCTTTCCCATGTTCTCAATTCTCCTAATAATAGACGATGGACTTTGATTACCTGATTTGTATTTGCTAGAGTCGTGACACAAATTCATTTCAAGTTTATCTTTTAAGAAATTACAAATAGTTGTATTTTCAAGCTTTCTTTTCAAGGTGTTGTTTTCATCAATTAGAACTTTGTTAAGTTGCATAACTTTGTGTAATTCTTTTTCTAAAAGTTTTACTTTGTCACGACTACTATCATACACAAATTTAATAATCTTGTAATCATCTAACAATTCTTCATAATTAGAAGGATAGAATACATGTACTTCATGGCAATCCATGCTTGAGATATCATCTTCTATGAAGGGATATTCAACCTCTTCTTCACTTTGACCATCTTAATTTAAATCATTCCAAGAACTCATGAGGCAAAAATATTCATCTCCATCCAAATTCTTTTCTTGAAAACCGAAGTCTTCAAGCTTCTTCACATTCTCTCTTACCCTTTTACCCTTTAAACTCCTAGAGTTTTCTTCTTCTTGAGAGTATAGTGTATCCCAAAATTCCTTTGCACTTTCACATGAAATTATCTTCATTCTTTCTTCTCTAAGAAGAACTTAATGAAGTAGTGAAATAGCATCAAATTGTTTTAAAACTTCATTGCTTTGAAATGTTGACTTCACTAGTCTTGAACTAGCTTGTGGAACAAAGTCTCCTACTTTGATTATCCTCCATAAGTAGTAATCCTTAGATTTGAGATAATCTTCAAATCTTGATTTCCACACATCAATATCTTCTTTATCAAAGATTGGTGCTTCTTTCACCAATTCTTCCAAGTATCCCATAGTTTGAGTTGATCCGAGAATCGTTGACTCAAGTTTTTGCACAAAATAAATTTTGACACTTTCAAAAACATTTATAGAACAATGATTTGAGCAACCGCTCTGATACCAATTGTAAGTAACTAGAGGGGGGGTGAATAGTTACTTGATACATTTTTAACACTTTTTCGATTGATTACCAAATTTGATTAACTATGATCAACAAATTTAACTCAAACTTGATGTGTGTGGTGTATATGTTCAAAATGATAATCAAAGTAATGTAAAGAACATAAATACAAGGATTTATAGTGGTTCGGGTAAATGTTAACTAATCCACCTTAATCCACTCCCCGATTACACTAATCGGGATTTTTTGCTTCACTAAGCACTTTTCTCCAAACCCAGTAGAGATCCGATTTACAAGTCTTCAACTTCTTTGGTAGACAACAAACCTAATATTTCTGTCCCTTTTAAAGATCAACTCCAACCTATATCAACTTGTCTTCACCTTGGACAAGTATTAATCTCCAAATAAGATTAATCAACTTTCTAAGTTCCTTTAAGGAAGTAGATCACTAAGCTAGCCCATGCTTCTACTAATTGAAGTTACAAGACTTATACACTTTGCAATGATGATCCTAAGACAATACTAGGACATACATTACATCAAGTAAACTCACAAGATAAATGATTTTGATTAGTAAGTTTACAACAACCAAATTCTATATCTATAAGATCATAGAATCTTCTCTTGCTTGATCACATTTGAGTAGTAATTAAAGCACTTGTGATCTCTGGAAATAAGCCTTTGAAATATGCAAGAGGGTCAGCTTCAAATGCTCTTCAATGCTTGCCTTTTATAGTGAGATTCAAAAAATAGCTGTTGTCACACGGTTTCCAACACGGTCGACCGTGGTTCAACCGTGTGTGCTTCAGTCCAAATTATGTATCCATTGTATAACTGTTTGACTCAGATTTGAACATCACATTTTGGAACCTTTACTCCATCTAGCACCTGCAAAAAGAAACCCAACGTCCTTTGACATAACACTCTAAAAGTGGTAAACCCAACATTCTTGGAGAAGTGTCTTGATTGATATTTTGGGTAATCTCAGTTTGATCAAGACTTGGTTAGCACATTAATGCTTTTGGTTCAATCCTAAAGACTAGTCAACATGTCATTAACTTCCTAGTTTTAATTAATCACAAGTCATGTTCAGTTTAAGATTAAGTAAAGATTAACTGAATGATGTCTTTCTAAAATAAGCATTAAGTATGTAAAGACATCAATGTTAAGTCATACTTGGACAAGTAAACACAATGTGTTACTCAGACAAGACCAAATAGACAATTGACCATTATTCCTTTGTGAACCATTTTATACTTAATTCATTGGAGCAGACTAGTTACTTGAATCCTAGTATTCTAACTAGTAAGCACATAGATATTTGCACAACGCTATAGTTTAAGCTTTTAGCAAGCTTACTTGCAATATAACATATTGCATGATTAATGTGTAAGCACACATTAATGTCCAACACATGCACAAGGGAAGAGCAATCACTAGTTGGGACTTGGTAACCATCCTAAATGTATCTAAGTGTATTTTAGGATTACAAGTCTTTACTAGTTACTCTTGAAAGCATTGTTCTTCATTTAACCTTAATTAGTCACTAAGTCATCTTTACTTGTAATTAATATTCTAGTGACATTAGCTTAAGTGTGTTGGTATTTGGTGATCATCCTAAGGATATCTAGACAGATTTTAAGATCACAAGTTATTGATTAACACTTATGTGTTATGCTTAATCATGGTTAATTTGTCATTAAGATGTAATTAAGTGTAATTAACCAAGATTAGTGTTTTTATGACCAAGACTCAATTGAGTATGGAAATGACATCTATTCTAAGAGTGTTGAAAAAGGTTTCATGAATTATAGATGTCGGAAACTAGTCAAATTAAATTTGGTCAAAAATGGTGACAGAGAAATCTGCGATCGCACTGCGGTTGACCGTGGTGGTGACCGTGCAACGTTTTTTCACAAAACTGCGTTGCAATTCAGCCTTGCTTCTATGGCTGGTTATGCGGTCGACCGTACTTTGACCGTGTACTTTGCTGATCTTTATTTTCATTCTTTAAGTTTTGTTTGACTTGGTCATTTGCAAGATCAAGTATGGATTAGTGACCTTGCGTGTTTTATGTTAAGATGTCGATCATCACTTATGCATATGTATGTGTCATCATCAAAATATATTCTTTGGTTAAACATCATACTTAACTTTGTCGGTTAGTCCATTAACCAACATTCAACCAACATTTCACCGTCGTCGTTTATGATAGTTTTATCAAGCATAAAACAATTTAAGACCGCGCTTTTTATGTTTCTAAGTTGGGTCAGTGTCTGCGAGAGTTCTTGAGGGCTATTAGCTACACTCCTCCACCACAGGTTTCGATGCCATCTACATTCACTTATATCGACGCACATTTGCAGAGTGGATTGTATGGTGACTGTGGTATATGGGTTTGCATACACATGGAGTGTTTAGCTTGTGAGCTAACGTATCCATTTGAGAAAGATTCGGCAAAGGTTGCAATGGAATATAGACACAGGATGGGAGGACATTCTTTAGATCCCGATTTGAAGTACTTAAAAGGTGATATGTTTGAACTAGTTGTGTATTTTGAACAGATTGTGTATTTTTTTAATAGGTTGTATGTATATGTAACATGTTGTGTAGTTGTATGTTAGGTTAATAGGCTGAACATGCAGTTTTTTGAACATGTATTTTGGTATGGTCGACCGCTAGTGTATATCCTATGGTCGACCACATGTGATATCAACTATATTCGACCAAACTTGTGGTCGACCCCCTAACAAATAAGATGTGGTTGACCATTATAAGGTCAGTGGTCGACCACATGTGATTTACTACATTAAAGAACCAACTTTGGGCCCACCAATCAGTTCAACCTACAAACTCAAATTACAAATGAAATCAACGAACAAATACAATACACCAATATGTTGAACCCAAAAGAACCACAATTTGAAGAAAAGGAAGATCCTTACATCGTTGGCCTACCTAATTCTGATTAAAGTGAATCCGAGCATGATGATATGGAAAATGCGAATCCAATCAAACCAACAAAACACCCTTTTGCTAACTACATAGTTGACGAGGATGATGTTCCTGATAGTGATGATGATTATGAAGATGAATACGTCGATCCAAAATCAAATTAAGACCAGCCAATTAAGTGTAATCCCCAACCAAATGATATATTTTGGAACATGCCACCGTTACTATCTAACACCCAACCCGAAATGAAACCTAGATCAATGACAATATATGAAACCTCGTATCTAGTTAAATTGAATTAGACTTTCGAAAACAAGGAAGATTTCTTATGCAATTACGTACAAAGTGTGTTACTGAATGGTTCCAGAGTAAACCAAAGTACTCAGGCAAGTTAAGGTATACAGCTACATGCATATCACCAAATTATTCATGAAAAATTACTACTAGGTGTATACAAGATAGCAACAACTTTCAAGTACGGAAGATGAATGATCTACACAAGTGCTCAAATACCCAAATTCTGCCAAACAATAGGTATGCTAACAAGAATAGGGAATATATTGAAAGAGGTAATGAAACAAGAAGGTCATGTCTATTGACCGGATGATATCGGGAATGATATGTCGGCTCGATTTAAGATTAGTCTATCATACCACCAAGCCTGGAAAGCTAAATGTTACACAATTGAGATGTTGAGGGGTAGTCTTGAAGAATCCTTTCAAATACTACCTAATTATCTATATAATCTTAGACTGTTTAACCCAGGTAGCGTAACCAACATTTGAACGGACGATGAAGGCAGATTTGTTACAAGTTACATGTCCATAGGTGCATCGATATATTTAATGCTCTCTTCATTTACTAATTAATATAACTTGTATTCATTAACAATGTTCCAATACTTTTATATGTAGACACGTTCGTTTGTTCATTATGCACGTCCAGTAATCATAGTCGATGGAGCTCATTTAAAAAGTCGTTATTTGGGGACTAACTTGATTGTTGTCGCTATGGATGCTAATAATGGAATCCTTCCATTAGCCTATGGTATTGGGGCAGGAGAGATAACCGATCATTGGACATGGTTTTTTGGTAATCTAAGAGACTATCTACACTGTTCGAGGTGTTGTATTAAGAATCTTACCATTATATCTTACAGGGCACCGAAAATAGCTACTGGCATATCAATTGTATTTCCAGAAGTATTTCATGCACTACGTTGTAGACATTTGTTGGGGAACCTCAAAAGTGTCTCTAAAAGGGTTAAAAGTTATGAATGGCACTACTGGAAAATGTGCAAAGCGTATAGGAAATCTGATTTTGATTACCACTATGGTATACTATCTCGACGTATTCCAGATAGTACAAATACACTCACTACTATTGGCCTCAACAAATGGTCCAGACATCATGCAGATCGTGTTCACTATGCTTACTTGCATACTAATAGTGCAGAGTCCATGAACGCACTATCAGTTCATGCAAGGAAACTCCCTGTTACAATGCTTCTCGAATTCTTTAGAGCTTCAGTTCAAAAAATGGTTTTGGGAATATCGAAACACTGCTGATGGTTTACCAACACCTGTCACACCGTATGCAGAGAGTAAACTGGGTAAAAGAAATCGTAAGTCTCTTACTTGGACTGTGAAACCGATATCAAAAGTTAAGTTTGAGGTAATGGATATGAAAAAAGGCGGTAAAGTCAATCTACAAGATAAAACTTGCACATGCAAACAATGGCAGTTTTTTCATCTACCTTGTGGACACGTAATGGTAGTAGCAAGGTATTTTGTCCTACGTGATGTTACTACCCACGTTCAGAAGTATTTCACCACTGAAACTTACAAGTCTGCATACATGGAAGATATTAACCCGCTAGATCATATTTCTGAATGGATAGATCCAGGAAATCTACAAACTATCCTACCACCGTTAGTTAAAAAATGACAATCAGGTAGACCGAAGAGTACTGCTCGTATACCGTCCCAAAGAGAAGACAAAGACGGTTTCAAATCTAAAAGAAAATGTAGTCGTTGCTTGGAATTTGGACACACTAGATTAACTTGCACTGCACAATATGATCTATCAGATCGAATACAAAAGTCAAAGTCTAAGTAAAAAACGAAGGCAAAGCCGAAGGGGATGGGAAAGGGGAAGGGGAAGGGAAAACATGAAGAGTCATGCTCAACACAATTTGACTCGACTTACAATTTGAGTGATGATTAGCTTCTTCTTTGTGTTTTAAATGTGTTTAACTGTCATGGATGTTAGGTATGTCTGTTTGTATGTTTTATGTTTAACTTTCATGTGTTTAATTCTTTGTGGTTTATTAATAAGTTAGGTATGTTATATGTTTGTAATTTGTGTTATTTGTTGTGTAATAAATATAGTATGAGATAATATCTAATATTTATTGTTCAAATTAAATTTTATTTCACTAAATTAGATGGCAGAGTACATTAGAATTACATAGCTCGTCGAAAAACACAACACATAATGGTAACACAATAAACATAAATAAAAAAACTACTCAAAAGTAGGATTATGTTGTCTAACAAAATTCCAAACATAGAAATATTCAAACATTTCCCCCATAATCAAGTTGATACTGTCTTTCAACTCGACCCTAAATTCATGTGCACCTTCGAGTCTGTTATTCCTACGACTTAATCTTTGCCATATTGCATTCCACTTACGACAAGGTTGCATAAATGAGGACCATTTTGACATTAGTTGGTCCATCACTTGATTTACGTTTGGACCTCTTTGGTTATAACTAGTCGTAATCAACGATCAAAACTCAACACGATTGGACCTCTTTGGATGTTTGGAAAAGTTAATCCAACAACAACATAATAGTAGATCATCACTTACAACAGAAGCAGATAAACTAGACATTTTTTGAGTAGACACTGTAAGATTAGAAGAAAGGTTGTGTAGGAATTTAGTAAAATGTGGGAGTATTTATAGGCTTGAAACAATATCAAAAACCTTATCTAAAATCCAAAAAATCTTATCCAATATCAATAAAATCTTATCTGATATATCTTATCCAATAAAATTGTGTTTTTATTCTTATTCAACCCACTTAATGGTCGACTACAATGCACATATGGTCGACTAATGATTCGACCAGGTTTAACATGCTAGTCGACCGAGTTTTGCCTCAGAATTTGGTCGACCAAAGGGTCGACCATCTTATCAATGTAGTCGACCAGCAATTAGCCAAAATGTTGGTCGACCACCTTGAAAATTATCTAGGTCGGCCAGTTAAAGGGGAGGTCGACCGCAATGGTGGTCGACCTAATGGTGTAAAAAGACAAATTTTTTTAAAAAAAGTGTATTTTTGACGAAAACTTTAAAAAAGTGTATATTGGCGAATTTCCCTTAAAATAACTGACACATCATCCCATGTTATGTAATTTTTGTTAAACAATGAACTCCCCGTCATCCGACGGGTTGCATAGAGGCGACGACACAAGGCGGCCGGCTAAGCCACAAGATCATACCTCTTTGATACCATGTTAAACAATGAACTCCCCGTCACTATTATTGATTATCATAATCACTATTTATAGAGTACAATATCCCTATAAAAACTAATGGACCAAATCCACAATTGGACTTGGGCCAACCTATAATAACCCGTCTAACAATTTTACTATACAACTAAAGGTGCGTTTGGTTTGTGAGATTTCGAGGGATTTGCATTTCAAATTCCATGAAATCCTATGTTTGGTTGGAGTGATTTCAAATTACTAGGTATTTTAAAATCTCATGATTATGTGATTTCAAAATCCTTGTATATGTGAAGGATTTGAAATTTTATGTTCGTCATTTTTTCATGTTTACGATTATGTTTTACGATTTACAGTTTACGTTTTATGTTTATATTTTATGATTTACGTTTTACGTTTACGTTTTAGTTTTACGCTTTACGTTTACGTGTTACCTTTTACATTTTATGTTTACGTTACATTTTACGGTTTACGATTTATGTTTACGATTACGTTTATGCTTACGTTTTATGATTAACGTATTATGTTTTACGTTTACGATATACGTTTTACGTTTTAAGTTTACGTTTTACGATTTACGTTTTATTTTTTACATTTTACATTTTACAATCCCGGAATTTCAAATCCCCGAACCAAACGCATGATAGGTTATCAAATCCTAGGATTTCAAATCCCTAGGATTTGAAATACTCAAACCAAACGCCACCTAAAGGTATTTCTAGATACATGCACGTCACATCTCCCCATTGAGATCATGACGAGCTCGAACGATATTCTTGAAACATTGTCTTTATGTTGTGTTGGAAGCGTTGAATAACTACGAGTGGAATCAAAGGCCCATTAGTCGTATACTGACATGGGTTATATACCTCTTATGTACTTCACATGTCCATGTCAATGTACTTTACGAGGGCTAACCATTTCTATTTCTAATAAGTATAACAGTCCAACTCAAGGAACAGTATTTTGGGCATTTTTGTCATTTCACCTTGCATATTTATACTGCTTCTCACCCCTTCCACTCCTTTCTCTTCAATCTCCACCTTATATTACATATTTATAATGGTAAATCTCCTGTGACATGTCCTCACCAACCATATTATAGTTGGTGTGTTCCTTACTTGCGACATGTCAATGTATGACAAGCTGAGTGGGTTCTCCATGCCTAACTTTTACAATTAAAATTTCAGATTCTAGAGTTGCCTATAAATACAACGCTATTATTTAAGTTCAGCGGCTCACAATCAGTATGATTAACACATAATAAAACGTATAATACCGATCAATTCGTAATCCTTTTAACAAGCATCGATTGATTCGAATCCAAAAAGCATTATTTGTTGTAAGACCGTTTGTTACCTTGACACTTTTGGAGATAGCGTGGAGTTAACTTTTCCACTTGAAAGAAAAAAATGTGACTGTGACGTGACGTAAAGTGACATGACATTGTTAAATATGAAAGATGTGTTATGAAGGGTTCAAAATTTTGAGTTAAATTTGTATAGGTCCGCTTATTTTCATTTTTGATATATCATGTTTTATGAATAATTAAATTAAATAGCTAAACTATAAATATTAAATAAATTAAAATAAATAATTTAAAATTCTTAGACATAGTAATTACATAAATCAAAAGTATTACAAATTAATTTACATAAATTAAAAACCATTCATGGTAAGGTGCCAGATATGGTCGGCGAGATCATCCCCTAATCGATCAGCCACCTGTTTGTCTTGTATATCTCGTGCAACTATATCCGTCCTTTGTCTATAATACGTCTGATCATGTTCGATGGCTTAACAAATATTTCTTCATCAAGTGACGTGGTAGCAAAACCATTGTCTTTCTGTATCATATTGTGTAATATAACACAAGTATCTAGTACCCTTTTCATCTTATTCAGTGTCATTGTTCGAGAAGACATTTTATAGATATGAAACTGGCCTTGCAATACCCGAAAGATTCGGTCAACATTTTTTCGAGCACTTGTTTGAAATATCATAAATTTTAAGCCATCTATCGTGAGTAGGACACAACCACCATTTGACAATTGTGGCCCAATCTAAAATATACAATCAGATAAGTAGTAACCTTTGGTATAGTAATGCCCGTTAACCTCAAACGGTGCGGGTGGAGCACTTACAATAATTGTCTAAACAGTTTTACCGCCGATTTTTCGCTCATATGTAAGTATTCGTCAAACATATCCCTAACAATGCGATACACCAATCGGCGTAAGGCCGTAATACATTTTGGTAAAGTACTCAAAAATTGATGACCGAGTACATCAAAAGTTTCTTTAAAAATGTAAAGTGAGTTGGAATTGAATCTCCAAAGTATTGAGATATATCTTGCGTGATTCGAAGCATCAATTAATAGCTTGTATGAAAATGTGTTTAAAATTTTTGTGAGAGATACTTAGGCGTCTCTGAAAAATAATCATTCCATAAACATTGATGTGCAACTTTGAAAGGACCCGTTCATATACATTATAAACAATTCACAATAGTTGATTACATCGCGAGGTATTTGACCTCTACATGATACATTTTTCAAACATTGCATTCATTTTTAAAAGACAAACTTTCTTTACATTGAAAGTTGACGGCATGCATACCATTTCATAATACATCCAACTATAATTGACTTAAATATATTCTTGATGAACTCAATGATTTGAATGCAACGTCTTTCAAAATATGCCATGAATGACTCCAAATAATATCCTTAAATTGAGCTAATGCACAGTGGAAGATTTCTTTAATACCTGAAAATAAACATGCTTTAAAGTGTCAACCAAAAGGTTTGTGAGTTCATTAGTTTATCATAAATATTCATTTCCAATATTTTAATAGACCACAAGATATTCATATTTAGAAAACAATCTGTGCAGGTCTGCTCACTGCTGTAAAAATCATTCATATGAAGAACACCGGAACCTTTCAAACAACTCACTAACGGTAGCTAATGCGTAGTGCAATGACAAAATCATCTCACCGTGGTAGTTAATACAATATAATTTTACAACGGTAGCTAGTGCGTAGTGCAATGCAAAATCATCTTACCGAGGGTAGTTAAAACGGTAGCTAGTGCGTACTGCAATGCAAAATCATCTCATCCGTTACTAACTACAAAATCGAACACAATATAATACAACGGTAGCTAACGCGTAGTGCAATGCGAAATCATCTCACGGAGGGTAGCTAAAATGGTAGCTAGTGCGTAGTGCAATGCAAAATCATCTCATCGTTACTAACTACAAAAATTCGAACCAATTCGGTAGCTAACGCGTAGTGCAATGACGAAATCATCTCACCGATGGTCGATAATACAATCTTTATATAAGTCGAACCTCTGAATCCAAATAATTCTATCATAGAATGTAGTTTTGAATATTTGTGTCTATTTCGTCAAACGTTTATAAAAGCAGTTCATGTATTCTCAGTTCAAAAATATATCTCAAAGCATTTAGTAAAACAGTTACAAAAACGGCGCATGTATTCTCAGTCCAAAAAATGTAAAGAGTAAAAGGGAGCAAATGAACTAACAATATTGTATTTCGTAGCAATTATGCATATGATGGCACTGAACAAGTGCAAGGTTGGCCTCGGATTCACGAACCTATATTAATTATATATATTCATGTGTTGGTCAATATTTGTTTAACAATTTAGATTAAGTCGTAGTGTATCACAATCCTAATTCTAATATTTCTTAATCAATTTGGTCAATATTTATTATTAACTAGACTTAAATATGAATTAATAAATAAAATTTTATATTAAAATTTATATAATAAAAATATACTTTTATATATCTTAAGTAATAAAATTTATAAAATTCATTTAATATCATAAAAATATAATGCTAGATATTATTAATGTAACTATATTATATGTAGTAAAATATCTTTATATTACATATTTATTTGATAAAATAATATTGATAATAATAATAATAAGTAAAAGTTGTATTATTTTGTAATAATAATAATTATTATTATTCTATTAATAAAAATATCAATATTTATATTTACTAAAAATGATATTATGATAAAATGATCATTTTTATTAATAATAATACTAAAATAATAATAATAATGATATTTTATAATAACAATGATATTTCTATTTAAAAATAATAATTTTTAGTAAAAATGATAGTTTTAATATTAATAATACTTTTAATAATAATAATAATAAAATAATAAAAATGATATTTTTATCCAAATCAATACCTTTCAATATTTTAATTTCATCATGATACTTATACTCATTATTTCCTAATCAATTTGTTAATAGCTTTTAATCGTATTTTATATCACATTCATAATAATGATAATAATAGTAATCATAATAATTAGGTGTTACTAATATCAGTTTTAATTATAATAATACAATAATAATAAATATTATAATAATATTAATGATAATACTAATAACTATTTTAATGATAATAATAATAATAATACTAATTATAATTTTAACGATAATAACGATAGTAATAATAATAAAAATAACAATTTTTAATGATAACACCTTTTATTGATAAAGATAATAATAATAATAATAATAATAATAATAATAATTAATAATAATAATAATAATAATAATAATAATAATAATTAGATAGAAACTATAACGACGATAATAACGACAATAATAATAATCATTTTTAATAATAACACAAAAATTCAATTGACTATAACTTCTTAATCCGTTCATCGAAACCATTCGATATCTAAATGAAAAGTTCTTAATTTTTCGCTAGCTTTCCAATGATATGCATATCATATACCTTATCTCAACCGTATATGTAACTAACTTATGATTCATCAAAACTATCTAACGACTAAATTAAACATATATGCATGCATAATCATATCTACTCGAGCACTAGTCATGGATACACTAATAATATGCAAAAGTTAAGTTATGAATGCTCACGTATCAATATTAAGATTCAATATTGCAGGAAAGGTACGTAGACGCAACGGAGACGATAAACA
Organism: Rutidosis leptorrhynchoides; assembly: GCF_046630445.1. Lineage (NCBI taxonomy): Eukaryota > Viridiplantae > Streptophyta > Magnoliopsida > Asterales > Asteraceae > Rutidosis > Rutidosis leptorrhynchoides. The sequence goes on along the minus strand of NC_092333.1, from coordinate 503,133,579 downwards.
CTAGGTTGACCTCACGAGCATACCACTGATCTATACCCATAACCTCCATAGCTATAACCCATAATTTCCTTAGCTCTATCCCGCTCGTAAAACCCGTTTTGAAATAACTTGCTCATGACTTCGCCGCAGTATTTTATGTATAATACTAATGATAATAATAATACTACTAAATACGATTAATAATAATAATATTAATCTTAATAATAATAATAATAATAATAATAATAATAATATAAATAAAATAAATATATACTACGGAGTAATTGAGAGATAGATAGATGAATTACTTCGACCGAAAAACTCGAGTTTTATAGACCCGTTTCTGGACCCATGAACTCCGCAATCGCGGTACTTTGTAGGCAAACACCTCCGCAATCGCGGAGGTACCTGTCCCAGCTCACCCTTAATGATTTCATGGCTGCCGACGGTTTATATATATATATTATAATATATTTAATTTATATAATTAATTATATATTATATTATATTTACGTACATAGTTAACTCGTAATTTTAGTTCCAATGAATTTTACGTTGTCACATGACTATAGTCTTGGTTTCAGTTTCTCGAACGCATTTTCGTACATTTAGAAAACTAGTACTTTACCTTACGCGATACGCACCTTTATTATTAACTAGACTTATAATATCGATAAACTATATCGTTTAAAATATAACTTGTACATTTGAGTGATATGGTCATTTGCTTCTTAAAATCGACGTTTCGTTGTTTATATAAAATATATATTTTAAATCAAACGTTTTAAGTTAATATTATTATTTATCACTTTGTAAAATACATATATATACATATATAACTATATATATATCTATATATCTTTATTTAAAATATGATTTGTTCATAAAAAGATTTATTTAATAATATATTAATTAGTTTTTCAAAACTAAAAGTATTTCAATCATTTTCGTAATATAACATAAATTGGTATGAATCATTTATGTACTAGCGTTCACTCTAACTTGTTAAATATTCAAGTTACTAATCAAATACAAATATCGTTTATTAAATAGTTCGAAACATATACAAACACGTTCTTAATTACACGTTGTAAGTTATTTATTTATATTCAATTACCTCATGGATCGTTATTATTTATAACTTGTCAAAAGGTTTCTAGAAATATTCTAAATTTCAAGATAATGTTAAAACCTTCATTCTTATCATAATGACTCAGTAACAATTTGTCAAAAGTGGCTCTAAATATTTATAAAATTATATTCGTTTAAAGGAGACGTGACACTTTTGTTCTTTCGTGTAAATTACTTTACCATCTATTCCGAATACCATTAAAAAGAAACGATTTCTCAAATCAATATGGACCTCACAATATAGACTCGTAATCATACAATGTGTCTGACAAATCAATCATTTGATATTATCTTCTAATTTCGTTGATAAATATTTTGAAATAATTACGTTCATGTATAGTATTATATATCTAATACTTTGTTAACGTTCTCAAGCCATATAATAGACTTTGTAACTTATTCTCATATTGATCAAACGTTTAATGTTTCATTAATATTTCTTAATTTAATAATCACACATATGTATATATTCATACATATCTATTTACACATAATTGTTCGTGAATCTTCGAGAGCAGTCGAAGGGTAATTGATTACATAAATATAGTTCAAGGTTTTTTTTGAGATTTCAACATTACAGAATTTGCTTATCGTGTCGGAATGATATAAAGATAAATTTTAAATTTGGTTGAAAATTTTCGGGTCATCACAGTACCTACCTGTTAAAGAAATTTCGTCCCCAAAATTTGATAGAGGTCGTCGTGGCTAACAATGAGAATGTTATTATGATGATTATAGAGTTTTATCATGTTTTAAGAAGTATGGATAAAATACTTCGATTACTCGAAGCGTATGAGGGAAGTTATCATAAATGAATGAAATAAGATTATAGCGATCCATCATATCTTTTAACGTCATCACAATTGATCTCCGAAATTAAAGAAAATCTTTGTAATCTATATTGGATTTGATTCTTCGGCGATTAAGGAAATTATGATTCTCTTCGAATTAATGTGATAATCCATCTTGATTTCTCTGTCAGATATTTCACTATAAATCTACCTCCTTCGTTTCCTTTTAACTCACACCTTCTATTCTTTCTCCCTCAATTCTTACTTTTAAAATTATTCGTCAATATGCTTCATCCAGTGCTGATTCTCGATATACTCCTTACTTTCATATATGTCGTTCTTCTTTTTCATCTACCTCCTGAAGAATCTATTTACTTCTACTATACACTTGGTTTTATAGTGTTTTTAGTTCTCCCGTATCTTTATATTGCTATGTGCATCGATATATACGATTTATAGTTTCTGGGTTGTTGTTGGGTTTTATATCTTCCCTTATATTTCGATGTCCCTGCTTCTGTCTTCTATAATCATTGTCATCCCCAGTTAATGCTCTCTTTCATTTACTGTGATTTATACCTCAATCTCTATTTCGGAGTTTTGTCCTTTCGTTTCTTCTTCTTGCGATTAATCACCGCTTGTAATAGTCTAGAATTCGCAGGTATGAATTTCGGAATGAACATTGTTAATGTTCTAAGAAGAAAATTGTAATGACACTATTTTGACTTGTCAAATTACTATAATACCTCGAAAAGGCCGAATCATCAAGAAATATTTTCTTGATATTTTAGAGGTTAAAGAGAATACAAGGGTCGTGTAACATAGCACATGATGACGTTATGATCTGTGAATCATCACGTTCCATTTAGAAACTCAGCATGAATTACTGTAATATAATCAAGTTGATCAAGTGTCATTATATTATACTAACTCATGCTTCAGTTCCTAACACTTCTTCAAAATATTCATATTTTAAACTCGAAGGTTTCAGAATTTAGAAACTAAAATAGTTTCTTTTATGATATAATACAGATAGCGCGAAGAGGTAAATGATTTCAGATAAGAATAATTATGAAAATGTCTTCAGGTATATGGAGGATATTTATAATGAAAGATACGATGATATTTTAGAATTTCTAATATCAGAGGATGATGAAGAATATTGTTCGCAAGGGTTTAGAGTCAGGAGCAATGTATTCGATAATGGCTTCAGCAGATACTGAATCATTTGGATTCTTTGAAGGTAGATTTCGTCTTTGTGATTTGTCCACATCCTCCTTCATACTTTGCTCAATCCGTTTTCCAGTTCCAAACCTTCTCTTTTTCTTTGCTTTGTCAACACACTATTCTTTATCATCAAACTTTTTACTGTTAAGTTCGTTTACAGTTTTTGCTACTTCATTGGCATTTAGAGAACTAGTTCGCAGTTCAGGGTGTTTTTCAGAAACTTCACATTCAAAGTATATAAGTCCAGGAGATAAACGTTATACATACACATATATCTGTTGGCGTAGACATGCTGCGATATTTGAAAATACTGATTGCTAATTCCCGATGATTCGTATGGCAATTCTCGTTACAAGATGTAGATGAGTAAATAATGGGGTTTTGATAAATATAATGATTTTTCAGAAAAATCAAAGATCAGTGGAGTTGTTGGCAAGTTTATTGCTAATGTGGTGGAACATAAACGGTTCCCCGGTAACGATGGCGAAAGGGCGACGTATATATCGAGGTTGTAATAAGACTGTTTCAACTCAAATGTCGGAGTTTTCTTGCTGGAACTATGACAAAACTGTCTATTTTGAAAAGAGATCGAAAAGTTATTTTAGCTAATAAATGCCAAAGGATCTGACACGGGCACATGTTAAACTTATGACTTTGGTTTCGAGGGTTTTTCAGGTACATAATTGTGGGTAACATGTGGTTGGATCATCATCTCGATTGTTCATTGTTTGAAGTGTCTTCAGAAATTTCGGAGGGTTTAAACACATATTGTAATCGTTAATATACATATGATGTTCTAGCACAGTTTTGAAGTCAAAGTATAACTTTGAAAGATATAAGAATCTAAGAGTGATAATACCGGTTGAATCTTAACTTAAATTTTGATCAGAATACGTAATCAAATTTGGGTGGAAATAGTTGTTTTGATTTCTATACAAGAATGTATATTGTTGTGAGATTAGGGAGTATAGTTGATGATTTGCTTAATCAGATTCGAAGAATGTAACATATTAATTGTGAATTTATATATCTCTCGGGTGTTACCTACCCGTTAAAAAAATTTCACAATTAATATTTTGCACAAAAGAATTTTATTACAGTCTTTATGAAAATATATATGTGTATATTTTCTTCAGATGTAACATAGCTTTTAATGAGTTAATACTAAATTAAACTCATTCGATTTACGGTTGAAACTAGAATTGAATAATCCCTAAAGGCTTTAGATATTACATAACTTTTACGGAGTATTTATTCAATGAAATTTGAAATTATGAATTCATACTTCATTATTTGTTGATGCATGATGTTGGTGGTTGTGGAATTCTTGTGAACTTTGCAAGGTACGAATAATGTTATCAGAAAAGTTTCGAGTACATCGATGATGAAAGTGTAAAATCAAACATATATTTGAATAATATACTTGATTTATTATGAGCTGGAATTCATTGAATTAAAACAGAGATTGTAGTTAATGATGGTTAAGTTGCTGACGAAGGATGTACATCATAGCAAATTAGTAATATGAATTAATCGAGTAGTTAATATCCATACATAATAGCTTAGTACAGAAAGATTTATTTTGATCTCAAAATTTATATATATATATAAAATATACATATAATTTCTTCAGAGAGAATGAGTTAATACTTCATAACTCGTTGATACAATATACGCGTTATTGATTCGTAATGATGTCCACAATGATTCTTGAACTGACGGAGTTTATGATGTTATAGGTGCTGCTGATTCTGACGATACTGACGGCACTGTTGATGTTGTTGGTAAACAAGTCTAGCTTGTAAATCATGCACCATTCTCGTCAGGGTTTCTATTCTTCCTTCTATCATTTTGGTTCATTCATTTGATTTAAGTTTAGGGCTAGAATAGATAATCTATAAGACTTCAGAGATTACATAATCGCCGCGGAGTGTTTCTCCAATGAAATTATGAATCAATACTTCATTGTTTGTTGTTGTTGTTGATATTCCTTGGTATCTACAGAGCGTATTACATTGTGCTCGTGGGACAGATTGTAAAGTTGAGGTTTACGACGTGGTTATGGTTGGGGTTGTAATGGTACTGTTGGCGTTGATGATGGTGGTACTGGTCATGCTGCTGGTTATGCTGCTGGTGTTTGTAACATTTGCACCATATTCTCCAAGGCCACTACCCGAGCGCGAAGCTCGTTGACTTCTTCTATTACACCGGGTTGATTGTCAGTTCAGACGAGCGGATAAATAAAATCTGGAATTTGATGTAGTATATAATCGTGACGAGATACTCTGGAAATGAGAGAGAAAATGGTGTTTCGAATAGGTTCGCCGGGAAGTGCTTCAGGTTCATCGCCAAGAGGGCAATGTGGTGGATGGAAGGGATCACCTTCTTCTTGTCTCCAATGATTAAGGAGGCTACGAACCCATCCCCAATTCATCCAGAATAGATGATGGTTGATTGGTTGATCCATTCCGGTCACACTGCTTTCGGAGCTTGAGTGGAATTCTATTTCGGAATCCGAGGGACTTGAACTAGTGGCGAGTTCCATTTTGTACGATTGAATAAAGTATTTTTCAATATGAAATGATTTTTCGACTATCAGATGATATTCTAATTACATAGAATATCTATATATATAGAACAAAAGATTTTGTGGATTACGGAGGAATTTACGGAATATGTTAGGCAAAGTTTACAGTAACAGATAAGCTAAGATATGAATTTTGTCTGTACACTATTCATGCAATCAATGCAATAAGATCTGTCTAGGCTAAGAATGATAAGCAGGCAATTTCCGACAAAAATGATAAGCAAAACTTTTGACATGCAGACACGGTCGAAGTTCAGACTCACTAATGCATCCTAAAGACTATCAGTTAGACACACTAATGCAGGCCTGGTTCGCTAAGACCACCACTCTGATACCAACTGAAAGGACCCGTTCATATACATTATAAACAATTCACAATAGTTGATTTCATCGCGAGGTATTTGACCTCTACATGATACATTTTTCAAACATTGCATTTGTTTTTAAAAGACAAACTTTCTTTACATTGAAAGTTGACGGTATGTATACCATTTCATAATACATCCAACTATAATTGACTTAAATATATTCTTGATGAACTCAATGATTTGAATGCAACGTCTTTCGAAATATGCCATGAATGACTCCAAATAATATCCTTAAATTGAGCTAATGCACAGCAGAAGATTTCTTTAATACCTGAGAATAAACATACTTTAAAGTGTCAACCAAAAGGTTGGTGAGTTCATTAGTTTATCATAAATATTTATTTCTAATATTTTAATAGACCACAAGATATTCATATTTAGAAAACAATCTGTGCAGGTCTGCTCACTACTGTAAAAATTATTCATATGAAGAACACCAGAACCTTTCAAACAACTCACCAACGGTAGCTAATGCGTAGTGCAATGATAAAATCATCTCACCGTGGTAGTTAATACAATATAATTTTACAACGGTAGCTAGTGTGTAGTGCAATGCAAAATCATCTCACCGAGGGTAGTTAAAACGGTAGCTAGTGCGTAGTGCAATGCAAAATCATCTCATCCGTTACTAACTACAAAATCGAACACAATATAATACAACGGTAGCTAACGCGTAGTGCAATGCGAAATCATCTCACCGAGGGTAGCTAAAACGGTAGCTAGTGCGTAGTGCAATGCAAAATCATCTCACCGTTACTAACTACAAAAATTCGAACCAATTCGGTAGCTAACGCGTAGTGCAATGACGAAATCATCTCACCGATGGTCGATAATACAATCTTTATATAAGTCGAACCTCTGAATCCAAATAATTCTATCATAGAATGTAGTTTTGAATATTTGTGTCTATTTCGTCAAACGTTTATAAAAGCAGTTCATGTATTTTAAGTTCAAAAATATATCTCAAAGCATTTAGTAAAACAGTTACAAAAACGGCGCATGTATTCTCAGTTCCAAAAATGTAAAGAGTAAAAGGGAGCAAATGAACTCACAATATTGTATTTCGTAGCAATTATGCATATGATGGCACTGAACAAGTGCAAGGTTGGCCTCGGATTCACGAATCTATATTAATTATATATATTCATGTGTTGGTCAATATTTGTCTAACAATTTAGGTCAAGTCGTAGTGTATCACAATCCTAATGCTCGAGACTAAATATGCAAAAGTCAACAAAAGTCATCTTGACCAAAATGACTTTCAAAAATTATACATGATTATTATATATTTTGAATATAGTCGTTTTATATATTTAAATATTTTTAACAAATTTTATTAGAGTAAATAATATAATTTATTTATTAATAAATAAAATTTTATATTAAAATTTATATAATAAAAATATACTTTTATATATCTTAAGTAATAAAATTTATAAAATTCATTTAATATCATAAAAATATTATGCTAGATATTATTAATGTAATTATATTATATGTAGTAAATATCTTTGTATTACATATTTATTTGATAAAATAATATTGATAATAATAATAAGTAAAAGTTGTATTATTTTGTAATAATAATAATTATTATTATTCTATTAATAAAAATATCTATATTTATATTTACTAAAAATGATATTATGATAAAATAATAATTTTTATTAATAATAATACTAAAATAATAATAATAATGATATTTTATAATAACAATGATATTTCTATTTAAAAATAATAATTTTTAGTAAAAATGATAGTTTTAATATTAATAATACTTTTAATAATAATAATAAAATAATAAAAATGATATTTTTATCTAAATCAATACCTTTCAATATTTTAATTTCATCATGATACTTATACTCATTATTTCCTAATCAATTTGTTAATAGCTTTTAATCGTCTTTTATATCGCGTTCATAATAATGATAATAATAGTAATCATAATAATTAGGTGTTACTAATATCAGTTTTAATTATAATAATACAATAATAATAAATATTATAATAATATTAATGATAATACTAATAACTATTTTAATGATAATAATAATAATAATACTAATTATAATTTTAACGATAGTAATAATAATAAAAATAACAATTTTTAATGATAATACCTTTTATTGATAATGATAATAATAATAATAATAATAATAATAATAATAATAATAATAATAATAATAATAATAATAATAATAATAATAATAATAATAATAATAATAATAATTAGATAGAAACTATAACGACGATAATAATGACAATAATAATAATCATTTTTAATAATAATACAAAAATTCAATTGACTATAACTTATAATCCGTTCATCGAAACCATTTGATATCTAAATGAAAAGTTCTTAATTTTTCGTTAGCTTTCTAACGACATGCATATCATATACCTTATCTCAACCGTATATGTAACTAACTTATGATTCATCAAAACTATCTAACAACTAAATTAAACATACATGCATACATAATCATATCTACTCGAGCACTAGTCATGGATACACTAATAATATGTAAAAGTTAAGTTATGAATGCTCACGTATCAATATTGAGATTCAATATTGCAGGAAAGGTACGTAGACGCAACGGAGACGATAAACACTAGGTTGACCTCACGAGCATACCCCTGATCCATACCCATAACCTCCATAGCTATAACCCATAATTTCCTTAGCTCTATCCCGCTCGTAAAACCAGTTTTGAAATAACTTGCTCATGACTTCGTCGTAGTATTTTATGTATAATACTAATGATAATAATAATACTACTAAATACGATTAATAATAATAATAATATTAATCTTAATAATAATAATAATAATAATAATAATAATAATAATAATAATAATAATAATAATAATAATAATATAAATAAATAAATATATACTACGGAGTAATTGAGAGATAGATAGATGAATTACTTCGGCCGAAAAACTCGAGTTTTATAGACCCGTTTATGGACCCATGAACTCCGCAATCGCGGAGGTACCTGTCCCAGCTCACCCTCAATGATTTCATGGCTGTCGACGGGTTTTATATATATATATATATATATATATATATATATATATATATATATATATAAAATTTATATAATTAATTATATATTATATTATATTTACGTACATAGTTAACTCGTAATTTTAGTTCCAACGAATTGTACGTTGTCACATGACTATAGTCTCGGTTTCGGTTTCTCGAACGCATTTTCGTACATTTAGAAAACTAGTACTTTACCTTACGCGATACGTACCTTTATTATTAACTAGACTTATAATATCGATAAACTATATCGTTTAAAATATAACTTGTACATTTGAGTGATATGGTCATTTGCTTCTTAAAATCGACGTTTCGTTGTTTATATAAAATATATATTTTAAATCAAACGTTTTAAGTTAATATTATTTTTATCACTTTGTAAAATACATACATATATATATATATATATATATATATATATATATATATATATATATATATATATATATATATACATATAACTATATATATATCCATATATCTTTATTTAAAATATGATTTGTTCATAAAAAGATTTATTTAATAATATATTAATTAGTTTTTCAAAACTAAAAGTATTTCAATCATTTTCGTAATATAACATAAATTGGTATGAATCATTTATCTACTAGCGTTCACTCTAACTTGTTAAATATTCAAGTTAATAATCGAATACAAATAGCGTTTATTAAATAGTTCGAAACATATACAACCACGTTCTTAATTACACGTTGTAAGTTATTTATTTATATTCAATTACCTCATGGATCGTTATTTTTTATAACTTGTCAAAAGGTTTCTAGAAATATTCTAAATTTCAATATAACATTAAAACCTTCATTCTTATCATAATGACTCAGTAACAATTTGTCAAAAGTGGCTCTAAATATTTATAAAATTATATTCGTTTAAAGGAGACATGACACTTTTGTTCTTTCATGTAAATTACTTTACCATCTATTCCGAATACCGTTAAAAAGAAACGATTTCTTAAATCAATATGTACCTCACAATATAGACTCGTAATCATACAATGTGTCTGACAAATCAATCATTTGATATTATCTTCTAATTCCGTTGATAAATATTTTGAAATAATTACGTTCATGTAAAGTATTATATATCTAATACTTTGTTAACGTTCTCAAGCCATATAATAGAATTTGTAACTTATTCTCATATTAATCAAACGTTTAATGTTTCATTAATATTTCTTAATTTAATAATCACACATCTGTATATATTCATACATATCTATTTACACATAATTGTTCGTGAATCGTCGAGAGCAGTCGAAGGGTAATTGATTACATAAACATAGTTCAAGGTTTTTTTGAGATTTCAACATTACAGAATTTGCTTATCGTGTCGGAATGATATAAAGATAAAGTTTAAATTTGGGCGGAAATTTCCTGGTCGTCACAAACTTTACGCTCCATCGAAATGTAAATTCGTGTACGGAAGACACGTGGTTGAGAAGATGCAGATGAAGATGAAGATTGACCAACGTAATTTTGTATGAAATCGACAATTATTTTCTCTTCGGGTTCATCCGTAAATATTAAATTGTATGACTCAATTTTGTGTATAAAAGTATGTTTAATTTAAACTTACAAGGCATGGACATATTTAAAGGGTCAAAATGAGTTTTTTTTTTTAAAAAAAAAAAAAATTTGAATTCAAACAACTATAATAGCTCACCCAATCACCTTCCATGTGCGTAAAACTTAGGGATGCAAAATGACCCGTACCCGATGGGGAAATCCGAAACCCGTTATAATTGGGTCGGGTCTGATCTGAGTCCGTCGAGTCATGGGCCGGGTATGGGGATGGTTACAAAAAAATTTCCGGGTTCCGGTATGGTTTTGAATACAAACCCGTTTACCCGACCCGTTTACCCGACCCGCATACCCGTATAACCGGCCCGAGGAATTTTAATGATAATTTTTATGTAAAATTTTAGTATTAGTATTATATTGTTAACGTATGAAAGATTTCTATTATTTGTTTTGAAAACGAACATAATTTTATTCAATATAATCATATACAACAAGTTTTCGAGATGTGATATTTTATATAATTTGTGTATTTGAGTATTTTAGAAACTTTTCAATCAACTTTTTGTATGTGATATTTTATAATACTTTAAAGATGAAGTAGTTAAGTTACTTTTCGATATTTTGATTTGAAAACTTATTGAAAAATAGATACAGAATGACTAATCGGGTATACCCGTTTACCCGTGAGAAAACCCGAAACTCGATAGTATGTAAATAAATGAGGACCCGACGGGTTTTGGACCGGATTTGGGGCGGAGTTTCTTAATCGGGTTCGGGTCTGGGATTACCTAATCCCGATCCAAACCCCACCCGATGCCATCCCTAGTAAAACTCTTTCCTACTTGCCCGTTAGAATCAAAACTAACGCCCCGTTAGCGTTTAAACTAACGTCACATAACAGGTGTTAGTAACGTTATATTTGGGCCAAATCTAATCATTTAACACGACGTAACAACTAGTCTAAACCATGGACTTGAGCTCACAAAAATAAGCCCATCCAAACACACCCGACTCCCCCTAATTCTCTTGAGTTGCACAAATCAATTTCATCTCATCCACCCTCACGCCCGACCATAACACACAGATGACAACAATTCGAAGATTTTGCTGCGATGATCTTCTACGATTCTCTTCTGTTAATCTCGATCATCTCACAGAAACCGTAACTACTTTTCTTTTTACTTTCGTCAATTTTCAATTTAAAGTTAGCATTTAGAAAAACTTAAATTGAGTTATGCTTTGTTTGATTACTTGATATGTATAATAAATTAATAATAATGTAAATTAATAATAAATTAATAATAATGTATATATATATATATATATATATATATATATATATATATATATATATATATATATATATATATATATATATATATATATATATATATTGTCTGTTTATTTATTTATGATTAATTATTCATCAAGATTGGGATATTGGTTAATGTTTGTGCAGTTTAATATGTCCTTCTATATGACCTATTTGGCACGCTGGCCTGATTATTTTCATGTTGCTGAAGCTCCGGGAAACAGAGTTATGGGATACAGTAAGTTAATTTACTCACTTATTTTCTTAAATTATATTCCTCACTACTTTATTTTCTTTTTAGGGTTTTCTTACCTTTTTCAAGTTATGATAATCAAATATGATACATATTGTGTATTTGTATAGGCAGAAGTCTTTTATAGTAGTAAAATTTATAATTGTTGTATTATTCATAAATAATAATATGTATAATATAATATGATACATATGATACTATACTATTTAGGGTTTTTTTTTTGTACCTATTTGATTCGTATTTAACGTCAGGAACTTGGAATTTCGCTGTATCGAGTCCTATCTATGGAATGGGTACTTTGTAGTCATGGGATATCCGATTACCACTTACTACCTAGTGGTTAGGGCCCTGACATCCTTGCAAGAGGTCTTAGGTTCGAATCTTGGGGTGGCCAGGGAAGGGTTGGAAACAGCCAGGGAGTATTCCTGATGGGCTGCGTACAGTAGAGTATAAGGTCGGATTACTCGTCCTTCTTGGGTAACAGGAAAACCTTACAACTTTTTTTATTGTCCTAGTTCATAGTTACAGCCGATGATATTCAGACATTCAGCTGAAGATTCCGATTGTTGGGATCCGTTTTGTTGATGTATCCTAAGCACTGATACCATGTAAAATAATTAGAATATGGTTCAAAGTTTCAATCTATTGGTCATAAACAGTAATGTAACAAATTTAAGATACTGATATTTGTAACATGTGATCTATGAATTTTGAAAGATTATGCTAATTAAGTGGGTGGTTAGTGCATCTTTTTCAAGTTTCATTATTTTCTCTTTTGATGAGGCATTTATTTTGTAGCACATTCATTGGGGCTTTTTCGATCATTGCAAAACTGTATGGACTTAATGTGTTTATTTTGGCTGCAGTCATGGGTAAAGTTGAAGGGCAAGGTGAGTCATGGCATGGTCATGTAACAGCTGTTACGGTAGCTCCTGAATTTCGTAGGCAGCAATTAGCAAAGAAGCTAATGAACCTGCTTGAAGACATCAGTGACAAAATGTGAGTAACGTTACATTTTAACCTGAAAATGTTTGTTTCAGCTGTATATCTATGCTGATAGGCTAGTACTGCCTGTTCAAGTGGTGTATTGCAACATAAATACACCGAATCCGTTGATAGTTATGTAGAGAGATGTATTTTAGATTTGCTCATTGATTTTTTATCGATTTTAAACTGTGTAGATGAAAGCTCTCTTTTCAATCTGAATGGATGGATTTGCATTAGTTTAGGTGGACTTTTACTTTACTCTTAACTCCTTAAGCACATTAGAAGGCAAATAAAATTTACTTAGGTGGAGAGTTTGACACAAATATCATAAGATGTTTGCTAAAACTCTCAAAAGTATTACACGAAAACCCAATGAAAATAGTAATTCATATTAAATTACTTTGGTAGTCACTAACGACAAATGTACTGTACAGAAAAATATTGATAATTGGTTCTTTTTTTTTTTTTTTGCATATAGAGTGATGTATCGCCTTTCTTTTGCTCCAGCCCCCGTGGGGTTGGACTAAGTGTGTTCTCTTAGATACTGGATAGCAGTTATAACCCTTTTGTTTATAAGTATAACTAATCAACTAGCTTCACAGTTCATCGTTTCATCATTCATCTGAGTTATTATCTATTGTATGTACTTTTTACCGTGGGCGCAGTGACAAGGCATACTTTGTGGACCTATTCGTAAGAGCATCAAATACGCCGGCTATAAAGATGTATGAAAAGGTAAATTTTCTATCTTTTAATATCCATTACACACACATATATAAGCAAGAAGAAACAAACACTTATTGCTACAATACTATTATTAAGACACTGGTATTGTGAATTAAATGGTTTGGAAGGTGTAACGCTTTTAAAATACACCTTGGTCAATCTTTTGCTGGTTTGACCTATTTCTATTCAAGGTAATTATAACTTCTCTTCTGCTTATATTATTCGTTAATTAAAATGCACTTAAACTAATCCTATAATAAGTAATTGGGTCTGTATTGTCACCTTTATAAATGTTACATCATAAAGTTATCGGGTAGCTTAAAAATGATTTATCAGTTAATTTTTTTTTTTTTTTTTTTACCAAATACTAGAATGTTATAGTATCGTAGTGAGTATTGTGAATTGTGATCATTCTCATTGTTTGGAGTCGTTTGTTACAGCTTGAGTACATGATTTACAGACGTGTATTGCGATACTACTCTGGGGAGGAAGATGGGTTAGGTAAGGCCATCTTTAATACACCTGGTATATCTTCTGCTACTTAAACTCAAAACAATGTTTATATGATTAATTTGGATATTCAGATATGAGGAAAGCGTTATCTAGAGATGTAGAAAGGAAGTCTATAATCCCACTTAAAAGGCCAATTACTCCTGATGAACTGGAGTATGACTAGCTTGGGTTCTATTCAAAGTGTGCTGCAATGTTGCTAGATGAAATAAATTGATGTCAGTTCATTTCGGATACACATTGTTCATCTCTGCCAAGCTAGAACCTAAGAAGATGTTGGTTTGTATGTTCATTGATTTTTTTTTTACCAAGTGATTGAATTGTTGTAATGATTTTCATTTCACATATAAAAGTAGCATAGAACTATTTGGTAGTGGAAACAGTTACCCTCAGATGGATTTGTGCGGTTGAGTCACTATTGTATAAGTCGGCCGAGTTGGCTTATGCGTCGGTTTGGGGACTAACCCCGTCCCGTTTTGCCTAAAAACGCCTAAAAAGCCGGTCGACACTTGAAAGTCAGGTCAAAGTTAGTCAAAGTTGGGCTGAGTCGGGTTTAGTTGGTCGACGTTGATCAAAATTTTAATGTTTTCTAAAATTAGATTTTGTGCCTTATATATCTGTATTTGAAATATTTATGTGTCATGTTTATGTGTGATATACATAGGTTTAAT
The DNA here is from genome assembly GCF_046630445.1 of Rutidosis leptorrhynchoides. Lineage (NCBI taxonomy): Eukaryota > Viridiplantae > Streptophyta > Magnoliopsida > Asterales > Asteraceae > Rutidosis > Rutidosis leptorrhynchoides. The sequence goes on along the minus strand of NC_092333.1, from coordinate 503,118,447 downwards.
GTATTTATTAATAAAAGTCAACGTTGGTCAAACGCCCGACTCAACTGTCTCACCCCTCCACATCCCGACTCACTCGTCCCAAACTCACGATTTTTTCAGTCAACAATTATTGATTCCTAACGAATCCATAGTATCACAGATATGATCGAACAGAATGAAACGCATCTATTCGTCATTATGATGGTTCCTTCTGATCTTAGAAACCGTTCGGAAAAAAACTGCAACCTTGAGTTCAGTCATGTACCTACCCTATGTTCAAGGAAGGATTTGCTAAAATATTACTCCAATTAAATAGAATGCATTATTGTGTTCAGTTCAGTCATGTACCTACCCCACGTTCATGGAATGGAACTAAGCTCGGCTTGCTTGCCCTTTTAAGCAATGTATTCTGATCATGTTATGTGCGTGCTTAACAAGTTAAGGTGTAAATCGTTCTCGAAAGTAGATCAGAGTAGTGCGCTATGGTTGGATTTTAAGCGGTTTTTTCCCTTTAAGAAAGGAAGTAGCGCATTGTAGTAGTAGCAGTAATAGTTCGGATAGCGCTTCTTGTCAAATATTCAAACATAGCTTGCCGGAGTTTGTCCTTAAAAACTTCAATTCTCGTACTGGTTGGATTTTAAGCGATTTTTTCCCTTTTAAGAAAGGAAGTAGCGCATTGTAGTAGTAGTAGCAGTAATAGTTCGGATAGCGCTTCTTGTCAAATATTCAAACATAGCTTGCCGGAGTTTGTCCTTGAAAATTTCAATTCTCGTACTGCTTGTAAATGGATTTCCTTTCCAGGCGGTGACAGATCTAGGATTGATAATCACCGGTATCACCGGTTAAAACTTCAAAAAAATTTCTAATAGATGTTTTATTTCAATGGCGTCACTAAAAAAATTGTACACTATTCAGCGGTGTCACTAGTTAAAAATTCAAAAAAAAATTCACTACATTGCGTATTTCGGTGGTGTTCCATGCCACCACTCGGCTCATAGTAGATCCACCCTTGTTGCTGATGTGAGATCATATTGGCGTCTGATTATTCATAGGTTTCTGATAGTTTTACTATGTATTTTGGTTTATGGTGGCAAAAAGTTCATAATGGGTTGCCAGATCAACCCACAAACGCTTTTCTATTTCTTGATAATTAAAATATGATAATGTATTGTAGCAAAGCATATAAAGTAGGAGGTTTTCCCTGTTAGGCTTGGGAGGATGAGTAATCCGATCTCATACTCTAATGTACGCAGCTTAGCAGGATTACTTCCTGGCTGTTTCCAACCCATCCCTGGCCATCACTAAATATTCTCCCTAGACGGGACTCGAACCTGAAACCTCTTGTTTAAAATTAATAGTGTTTGAATTTGATTGCGTTGTTTGATAAAACAATAATCAAATACGGAGGAGTAATAGTTTTCGGTTGTTTGCTAAATTAAATTATTTTATAAATTAACAAGTAAATAGAGGAAACTAGTTTTCGAACCCTCACTTCACGCTGGGGGTTCGGTTTTTAATGTATTTTATTGCGTTTAGTTTGTAAAATTATTTCGTGGCTAACGATGTTGTCGATGAAGCGCAACTCGAGTCGAACTAAAAGGTATAACCCGTGAAAGATTTAGATGTTATTTTAAATTAACAATATATATGCATCACCGCGTTTCGCTATGAAATTGACGACTTTTAAAAATTTAACGCAAAATCAACGTGTATGAAAAGTACCCCAAATATTTATCGTTTTTTAAAAAGCGTCCGTTTTCCGTATAGTTAGTGACATTGTGTTCCTAAAATTATTTCGAGTTTAATGATGGTGTCGAAAAAATTTAACTCGTTGCGAGCGAGAAGATATGACCCGTTGAATATTTGGGTGGAGTTTATTTAAGATTTTTTTTTATGAAAATGGTTATTTGACACTTTACTCCCTGTTTGGGGGTCGATTTGAATTTGTGAAAAAAGTGTGGGGGGCTTTGTTGGAGTAATGAAATTTAGTTAAAAGTAAAAAAAAAAAAAAGTAAAAAGTTGAAATGACGAAAATGCCCTAATTACTATTCATAAAACATTTAATTAAAGTCTTTTGTTCAATTAAAGTCCCGTTCGTCGAATATTACAATAAAAACATGTGTAAGAATCTAAAAACATAAAGATTATGCATTTACATGTGTTATAATCAAAATTTAATTGTGAAAATCGTCGTTAGATTAACATTTAATTTAATATCCAACGGATATCCATTAACCCGCTTAATCCAACGGATATGAATATGGATGGATGAACTGAGATTAAACGGATATGGATATGGATATGGATGGAAAAAAATTAAATGGATATGAACGTGGATATGGCATCATCCGATCGATATCCGATCTATTGTCATTCCTACACACCATCATTAAAAATAATAATAATAATAATAATAATAATAATAATAATAATAATAATAATAATAATAATAATATAATAATAATAATAATAATAATAATAATAATAATAAAAATAAAATTATTAAATTATCCATCCTTAAAATAAAAAAGTAAGAAAAAGTCACTGGAGATGAAAATTTCCGGTGGTTGAATCAGGTGTTATCCTCCTCCCTCTTGTCTCAGATAAACCCGATAGCTACAGTAACAATAGTCAGAAACAATGGCTGCTGCTATACACCACCATCACCACCTATCCGCTTCTAGTTCCCCTGTTTTCTCCTATAACAAACCTACAATCTCACCACCATTTCTTCTACACCAACAAAGACGACCACCGTTAACGGTGTTTGCAGTCGCCTCTGCCGCCCCTTCTCCGTCGCACCCGCCACCCACTATTCAGGCACGCTACTCACCCTTTCCCTCTTATAAACTTACTAATTTCTCATTAACATCTCTCTGCTTTGTCAATTGCTGTTCTTACTTATAATCTAAACTATATCATTTGATATGTTTTTGTATGTTAATTATCTAATCTTTGTTTAATATATTTCAATTTTCTTAGTTAAATTAGGGATTTTTTCGTCATTAGGGTTGTCGTTAAAGTGCATATAACTATATATAAGTCTTGTTTGGTTGGATACAGTGGCGATTCCAGAGCTCAATGGGTCCCAAATTTTTTTTTAGTACTAATTATATTTGAATTATTTCAGCGGTTATTTACATTCAAAAAACTACAAATTCGAAAAATATATGTGGTCCGGTTTGTTAAATTTAGTGGTGTCTTACACAATTCAAAGAAAAAACTATAAATTTGAAAAATATATGGGGTCATACAGTTAAATTTAGTGGTGTCATATACAATTCAAATAGTATTTTCTACAAAAATTTTCTAAACTAGCGGTGTCCCGTGACCCCACGGGCTACACAGTAGACTTGCCACTCGTTAGATATTACATTTAAACGACCGGTTATTGAATTGTACAAGATTTTTATGCACTTTAACAACTGGCTGACGTGGTTTGAAAAATCCTTTAAATCTGGTTACTTGAAAGTTGAAAGCAAAAAGGAATTATAACACTAGTAAGTTTATTCAATCATCTGAAACTAATGATTGCAGCAGATTGTAGCCCTAAATTATCACTATTATCTCAGATTGTTGGTGGGAAAAGTGCAAGTTGGTATGGAAATGTTGTTGATAATAATGCAATTGAAGACGATGAGTATGATTGGGGAGATCTCGAAACCGATCTTTACCACTGGACGAAAACATTACGTCCTGTTCAGGTAATCGCTCTTCTCTGAATGTTGGTTATGAATTATTATACATAATGGTTCTGATATACTATCCATTAATTAATCTCGCGCACAGTGGTACCCAGGCCATATTGCAAAAACAGAAAGAGAACTTAAAGAACAGCTTAAATTAATGGATGTTGTTATAGAAGTTAGAGACGCTAGGATTCCTTTGTCCACAAGTCATCCACAGGTTGGTTCGTTATTTTATAAATGTAAATATCCGTAATCTTGAAAGCTATTCTTTATTACTTTCGGTTTCAAATCGTTACATTTTCTAAGTTTACGTGAACTATCAGATGGATTCATGGCTCGGTAATAGAAAGAGAATCTTGGTATTGAACAGAGAAGATATGATATCATCTGCAGATCGAAATGCTTGGGCAGATTATTATGGTAGACAAGGTGTAAAGGTTGTTTTCTCTAATGGGAAGCTAGGAATGGTATATTATTGGATCCCTTTCATTTGTTCTAAACTTTTTTTTAATTATTTAAACGACATAATACGAGTTATAGTTAATGGCTATATTATAAAAAGTGCAGGGTAGCATGAAATTAGGAAGATTAGCAAAGTCTGTGGCTGCAGATGTGAATATGAAACGCAGAGCAAGAGGGCTGCTTCCTCGTCCAGTAAGTTATCGTTTTTTGAAAGCACATATTGGGTCAATATTGTTAATGTATACAACGACCTAAGTTTTATTGAAGTATATATTGGAACGATATAGTTGTGGTTGTGTTATCTGTGTACTGGTTATTTTTTTTTTATATTATTGTATATTTGAAGTGTTGTCTGGTCAACCTGTTTTGACCATTACTTAACCCACCTGACCCGCCCATCTTGATTCCTCTATGTATACCAAAATTTTTAGACATTTACTGTGCATTACAGGTGCGCGCTGGAATAGTCGGTTATCCAAATGTTGGAAAGTCATCCTTAATCAATCGTTTACTGAAACGTCGAATGTGCCCAGCAGCTCCAAGACCAGGTGTCACAAGAGTATTAAAGTAGGTTATGTTTTCCTAGTCATCTGTTTTTTTTATGATCATTTATTTATTTGTTACTAATAATTCTTTTTTTTTTCTTTTCATAATTTTGTTAAAAGATGGGTTCGTTTTGGAAGCGATCTTGAGTTGCTGGATTCACCTGGAATAATCCCAATGAGGATGAGTGATCAATCAGCAGCCATAAAGCTTGCTATATGTGACGACATTGGCGAAAAGTCGTATAATTTTACCGACGTTGCAGGCATTCTTGTTCAAATGCTCTCAAAGCTTCCATCAACAAGTATGATCCTTTTTCTGAAAAATACAACTGTTGTTAAATTCAATGGACGTTAACAACTTAATTCAATTTCGAAGTATTATCATATTTACGTTATTTTTGACACTGCACTGCATTTCTTGTTTGTGAGTTGTCATAGATAACAATGTTCTGTGGGAGCGTTACAAGATTAACACAGATGGCCGGTGTGGTAAAACGTAAGTTGCTTTTTTTTTCTTCTTCTTTTGAGTTTATTAAATTTCAACTTAATGAATTTGGATGGTGGATTTATCAGTATCCTAGATCAATTGTTGAAGTTGAAAATTAGTCCTTGAACTTTAAAAATATAAACTTGCACAACTGTTTGAAAAATACAATGTAAAACATTTTGTTGTTAATGCACAGATTTGTCCACAAGCTTGCTGTCCAGTTGTTCAATGGAGATGAGCATCAAGCTGCCTTTCGGGTCTTGTCAGACTTTCGAAAAGGTCGATTAGGTACAATTGCACTTGAGCGGCCACCTGTTCCGTCTCGTGTAACATAACAAGGTAAAGGCACATCAATCTGTAAAATTAGTCGATGTTTGTAAAAATACTTAAAAAGGGAAAATTCTAAGAAATTATGAGAGACGGGTTGGTTATACCATTATTACTAGTGACTTGTTAGTTTACTAAAACTGTTGTAATATGCACAGCTAATTATATGTGATAATCTGTTGGCAGTGATGATATTAACTTTTTTCTGGAGGCATGTCTGATGTCTTTTTTTGTTCTTTTTGAAAATACATACTCCAGTATATAACTAAAATAGATATGATAATCTAGTAAAGTTACAATTGTTACATATCAGACTAATATGTTTGAGTAGACTCTACAATCTATAAAAACAAACACTAATCACCAAACGTTCAAACCAATTGACCATCCTAGCTCCCAAAACTTCCTGTATACCGAGCCGGAAATAGAAGTATCCCTGTGACAGACATTGAAGGCGGGAACAAGTGGACATCCGAAATATCCGATCCTAAACAAAAAGTTACGAGGGAAGATGTGATACAACAATCACAGACCAAAAGCAAACGAACCCGAATAAAAGTCTCTCGACCCGAACCAAACGCCAACTACGACGACCAACTCAACCACCCACTGTCCCACATATGAATAAAATATATCATAACCTCTTAAACAAAACAACCACCAACACCCGCACCACAACCCTACCAAAGGTACCATCCAAATCCGTCATTTAAACGCATGCAATCACTCGCTTGAAACTCAAGAACACCTCCCCTCGGGAAATCCAAAGAAACACACGTAAACCAACAAACCCTTGAAAAACCATCTTGAAGATGGGGAAACCACCATAAACCTCCGAAGACCCTATCAATTAGCCGTAAAATTGTACTCGATCACTAGAAATAAACTCGAGTGTCTACCCCCCAGAAAACCATATAAACCAATGTCGACAATACACCAAGGCATCCCGAGAAACTTGAAAACTATGCGCATCAACTAAGGCTGATAACAGTGTCACTTCAGCCGAACAGAGTATAGTGACGATGAGGGAGAGGGAGCGTCTGAAACAAGGCAAAAACCAAGGATTTGAGCAGAGAAGGAAATGGTTCAGGGAAAAAAACAACGATGAAGATCTTGTGAATAGAAGCTACTGAGATGGAGACAATAGCCAACAAAATTCCCATAGCGAGAAGCCGCCTCTGACCAATAAAAAACTGACACCGAAGCAGACACACTAAACCGTGACCTCCAAAATCGAACACAGAACACTGAGGTCACGCTAGGATGTTCGCCGTCCGTGATCGTTATTGGAGAAAGAGAGATCGGGCATGAAGCGCTAACGGGACCCACCAGACGAACCTAAAACCTATGGAAATTTGATTATACCATCTCCATGGCGTCTAATTTATTTTATTTATTTATTTTTATCTATTTTTTTTCACTTATTGGCCGGAGGTCCTCTTGAAAACAATCTCTTTATCAGTGTAAAATTTTTAGGTTTTTCGACTTTGCCCCAAGTGGATTTTTTTTTGCCCCAAAACCTACATATTTTGATCCAAAACTTTCAAATTTTGCCCAAAATTCTCCAACTTTTGCCCTAAAACCTTCAACTTTTGCCCCCAAAACCTTCATAATTTGCCTAAAAACCTCAATTTTTTGCCACAAAACCTTCATATTTTGTCCAAAAAAATTGCTACAGTTTTAATTTTTTTTGTTTTGCCCCCGGTGAAAAAAATCTTAGTTCCGCCACTGCTCTTGGAGTGTTTTCATTCTGGGTGGAGAAATGACTTCTCTTTATTCTCGGATAGAGGAACACCCCCATAGATTGGGCTTTGTTGTTGTTGTACTCATATATATATATATATATATATATATATATATATATATATATATATATATATATATAGCAGTCCGTGTATTTAAATTATTTAAAAATAAAAAATTACTGCCCAAACAACGCGAGGCCCATTGCACTAGCTTTTAAAATTTGAGTCGTACAAATAATTTTCTAATAATAGAAGGAAGTGTAAATAATTCAGTAATTTTGCAACGATGAAAAGAGAAAGCTTGAAGTATTACAAGAGCATTCCTAATCATGACGCACTTCTTCATATTAAAACACCGTAATATCAGCGCTACATTATCATTCTCTCCTTATCACAAAATCATCACATGTGACTCTTAACCATCACCCATTCCTCAACCACTATAAATTACAGAGTAACTAATTAAATCATATTACAAATTTAAAAACAAAATGTAAAAGTGAAATTGGCAAATGATTAACGTGAAACTGACAAGGTGATTGGTAAAATAGAATTGGCAAATGATTAACGTGAAATTGGCAAGGTGATTGTCGGAAGTTTGATACTCTCGTTGGGAGTGCTCTAAAAGGCCAAAGTGGTGGAGGGTTTGAGCATGTATCGAGAACTTGGGGAATGCAAAAGTATTGATATCATAACAATGAATGATTAAAGTGTCTATCGTTATTAAACTTACAAGTTAGCCGATCGATTTGTCAATGGGAGTGGTCTCGCAGTCAGATTGGAGCCAGAAATTCAAGTGCTCTACAAGCCCTTGCTTCAGATCTGAAAAGCATCATATGTAATGAACATGATGATTCCTGGGAATGGTTAATTGGAGACGAAGGTAAGTTTACGGTTAATAGTACTCGAGTTTATATAGATAATGTGTATCTTCATGATGCTGAGCTAAAGACTAGACGATGTAAAATTATTCCTTGCAAAGTCAATATTTTCGTTTGGAGGGTTATGTTAGATAGGCTCCCAACTACTAGACTCAAATTTTCGGTTCGAGGCATGGATATAGATGATTTGAGCTGTGTTTTTTGTGGGTTCAATGTAGAGTCCATTAGCCATGTATTGTTCGATTCCACCTTAGCTCAAGACCTATGGCGTGCAGTTAGAATATGGCTTAACATTCGTATACCTATTTTCAACAGTTGGAACGAGTGGTGTACATGGTTCGACAATTGGCACGAGAGTAATGAATCTAAAAACAAGCTATATGTCATTATTGTTTCTACATTATGGCATATATGGAGATTTCGCAATGCAACAATGTTCACACTAGGTTCTTTGAAGAAGAACGCTTTATTTGATTCAATTCGTATTGGCATTTCATTGGATTTGTAGTAGAAGCACATGTAACTATAGTTGGTCTTTGTGGCTTTCGAAGCCGATGTAAGTTGTTTTGTGGTTTTGAACTTTGTATTTTTGGTTTTTGCCCTTTCTAGCGCCTTGCTAGGAGGGTTTTGAATATAGTTTTTGGGCGTTAAAAAAAAATAAACTTACAAGTTACAACCAGTCGGAGATCCATAGTGTCAGGGGAACTAATTTGATAAAACTGAATGATTAAGCGCACAATAGTCTATTAACATTTGTTGTTTTTCGATAAGACCATACACTGTAGTAAGGGGTTTTTTGGAATTTTTTAGCAATGTAGAAACATTGTGAGAGAGATGAATAAATGTTTCTATGATGGATTTTGTGAAGGGTATTTTAAGTTATGTGGCAAATTAGTAGTGGCGGAGGAGAATTAATTTATTTTAAATATTCTTACATACATGTAAAAAACTCTGATTACTCGCGATTAATCCTCGATTACTTATTTGAGACTAGCTCGTTTTGATTTTTCAAAATCCGTTTAATTAATCGGTCAAAATTTGCTAATGGGTCAAAATCGAATTTGGTGATCAGAGTCGGTTAAAGTCAAATTTGGTCAACATTTTAACATGAAGTTAATTTAGAATTTTAGAGAGTGTTAACAAAATGAACGATTTTGGACATTTATGTTAAAGTTTTTATTTTTATTTTTTAACCAAGGAACCGCTACTACGAACGGGCACATTGCCCCCCCCCCCCCCCCCCCCAAGCGGATAAACCTCGGGACATCGGGAACCCAGGTGTCACCCTGGTGCCAGAAAAAGCACCCTCTAGTCAAGGGTCACGATTAAGTTCGTCCATCTTGCCAGTGGCTGGATTCGAACCCGTAACCTCTGATGTGCGCAGAGGTGTATATGAAATAGCTTATATTTGTGACAACCCGGAAATTTCCAACCAAATTTAAACTTTAATCTTTATATGTTTCCGACACGATAAGCAATATTTGTTAAGTTAAATTTCAAGAATTTTAAACTATGTTCATACATTCATTTAACCTCGACCAAGTTCCAACGATTCACGAACCATTAAACGAATATGATTATATATGTATATGTGTATATATATTATAACGTGAAACGTAAACAAAATATTAGATTAAATACTTTATATGATTGTATCTGTTTCAAAATATTTATCAATAGAATTAGAAGATAAGATCAAATGATTGAATTATCAGATATATTGAATTATGATTACAAGTCTCTGTTGAAAGGCCCACGTTGATTTGAGAAATCTTTCTATTTTAACAATATTCGGAAAATGGTAAAGTGATTTATAAATAAGAACAAATTGTCAATCATTGAGAACTAGACAAAGGATAGTGGAAGATTGAATCTCATAAAGACTCGATTGATCTATTTAGTTTCAAACGTACAAAAACGTTTTCAGTTTAAAAATAACTTTATTATTAAAATGTATATAACTTTTATAAATATCTAGAACCACTTTTGACAACTCATTACTTAACTAGTATGATAAAGATAACGATATTTATATTTTATTTTATTAAATATATATAACGATTTAAATTAATATTATATATATTTATACGCGTATTATACGTACATAGTTTTATACTTTTACTATACTTAAACTTTACATTTACTTTATTTTTACTTTACTTTAACTTTAATAATTCACTTTAATAATTCATACTTTAATAATTCACTTTAATAATTCATACTTTAATAATTCACTTTAATAATTCATACTTTAATAATTCACTTTAATAATTCAAAAATCTATTATAAATAGAATTCAATAGGTTTCATTAGTTCATAGAACTTGAAAATATTTTTTCTCTAAACTCTCTCAATCGATTTACATATATATATTTACTCCGTATTATTTCAAGATATTATTAGTATACATAAAATATTACGACGGAGTGCTGTCCGAGTGGTTTCGAAATTGTTTTTCGAGTAGGATAGGATTAAGAAAATTATGGGTTATAGCTATGGAGGTGATTGAGTATGGTTCATGGGTATGCTCGTGAGGTCAATATAGTGTTTATCATTTCCGTTGCGTCTACGAACCTTTCCTGCAATATTGAATCTCAATATTGATACGTGAGTACTCATAATTTAACTTTTACATACTAATAGTGTATCCCTGACTAGTGCTCGAGTATTTAGGATTATGCATGCTTGTACTTTTGATATTGCCCTTAGACAGGTTAGGTTGAATCTTGAATTAGTTACACTTGCGGTTGAGATAAGGTATAAGATATGCATGTCTTTGGAAAGCTAGCGAAAAATTAAGAACTTTTCCTTTAGATATCGAATGGTTTCGATGAACGGATTAGAAGTTATAATCAATTGAATTTTCGATATTTTTATTAAAAATGATTATTATTATCGTCGTTTTTATCGTCGTTCTAGTTTTATCTTATTATTATGATTATTATTATATTTATCAATAAAAGGGATTTATCATTAAAAATTGTTATTTTTTTTTATTATTACTATTGTTATTATCGTTAAAGTTATAATTAGTATTATTATTATTATCCAATTATTATTATTATTATTATTATTATTATTATTGTTAGTATTATTATTATTATTATCATATTAATATATATATATCATTATTTAAAAATAGTTATTGTTATTGTTATTATTATTATTACTATATTATCATTAAGATAATTATTAGTATTAGCGTTAATAATGTTATAGTAACTATCATTATTAATATTAGTGTAATTAAAACAAATATTTGTAACACCTAATTATTTTGATTACTATTATTATCATTATTATGAACACGATATAAAAGACGATTAAAAGCTATTAAACGAAATGATTAGGAAATAATGAGTAAGAGTATCATGATGAAATTAAAATATTATAAGATATTGATTTAGATAAAATTATCGTTCTTATTATTTTTATCATTACTATTATTATTAAAAGTATCGTTAGTATTAAAACTATCATTTTAACAAAAATTATCATTTTAATAGAAATTTCATTGTTACTATAAAATATCATTATTATTATTATTTTAAATAGAATTATTATTTTAAAGATAATATTAAAAATTATCGTAAATATTAAAGTTATCATAATTAGAATTGTCGTTTTATCATAATGTCATCTTAGTAATTATAAATATTGATATTTTTATAATAATAATTATTATTACAAAATAATACAGCTTTTACTTACTATCATTATAGAAATTATTTTATCAAATAAATATGTGATACAAACATATTTTACTACGTGTAATAACTTACTTTAATAATACCTATCATATTATCTTTATGATATTAAATGAACCCTATAAATTTTATTACTTAATATATATAAAAGTATATTTTATTATATAAATTTAATATAAAATTTTATTTATTAATAAATAATTTATATTATATACTCTAATAAATCTTTTAAAAAATATTTAAAAATATAAAACGACGATATTTAAACTATATATTAATCATGTATAGATTTTTGGAAATTATTTTGAGTCAAATTTACTTTTGTTGACTTTTGCATATTAGTCTCGAGCATTAGGATTGTGGTACATTATGACTTGACCTAATTTGTTAGACAAATATTGACCAACACATAAATATATATAATTAATTTAGGTTCGTGAATCCGAGGCCAACCTTGCACTTGTTCAATGACGTTATATGTATTTTTACTACGAAATACAGTATGGTGAGTTTCATTTGATCCCTTTTACTCTTTACATTTTTGGGCTGAGAATACATGCAAATGCTTTATTAACTGTTTTACAATATTTATATGCGTGAGTTTCATTTGCCTTTTTACCCTTTATATTTTTAGGACTGAGAATACATGCGCTTTTATAAATGTTTGACGAAATAGACACTAGTAATTGAAACTACATTTTATGGTTGAATTATCGAAATCGAATATGCCCCTTTTTATTAAAGTCCGGTAATCTAAGAATTAGGGAACAGACACCCTAATTGACGCGAATCCTAAAGATAGATCTATTGGGCCTAACAAACCCCATCTAAAGTACTGGATGCTTTAGTACTTCGAAATTTATATCATGTCCGAAGGAGGATCCCGGAATGATAGGGGATATTCTTATATGTATCTAGTTAATGTCGGTTACCAGGTGTTCACCATATGAATGATTATTTTTGTCTCTATGCATGGGACGTATATTTATGAGAACTGGAAATGAAATTCTTGTGGTCTATTAAAATGATGGAAATAAATGATTATGATAAACTAATGAACTCACCAACCTTTTAGTTGACACTTTAAAGCATGTTTATTCTCAGGTGTTAAAGAAATCTTCCGCTGTGCATTTGCTCATTTTAAAGATATTACTTGGAGTCTTTCATAGCATATTTCGAAGAACGTTGCATTCGAGTCATTGAGTTCATCAAAGATTATTATTAAATCAATTTATAGTTGGATAGTGGATATTATGAAATGGTATGCATGCCTGTCAATTTTCAATGTAAAGAAAGTTTGTCTTTTAAAAACGAATGCAATGTTTGTAAAATGTATCATATAGAGGTCAAATACCTCGCAATGTAATCAACTATTGGGAATCGTTTATAATGTATATGAACGGGTCCTTTCAGTTGGTATCAGAGCGGTGGTCTTAGCGAACCAGGTCTGCGTTAGTGTGTCTAACTGATAAGTCGATAGGATGCATTAGTGAGTCTGGACTTCGACCGTGTCTGCATGTCAAAAGTTTTGCTTATCATTTTGTGTCGAAAATTAACTACTTATCATCCTCAGGAAATTACCTGCTTATCATTTTTAGTCTAAGACACGTCTTGCTGCATTGATTGCATTTATAGTGTATAGACAAAAATTCATATCTTAGCATATCTGCTAAATCATATCTTATCGTATCTGTTACTTTAAACTTTGCCTGACATATCCCGCAAAGTCCTCCGTAATCTACGAAATCTTTTGATCTATATATATATATATATATATATATATATATATATATATATATATATATATATATGTATGTATATATATATATATATATATATATATATATATATATATATATATATATATATATATATATATATTCTATGTAATTAGAATACCATCCGTTAGCCAAAATCATTTCATATCGAAAAAAAAAATCCTTTATCCAATCGTACGAAATGGAATTCGTCATCAGTTCAAGTCACTCAGATTCCGAAATGGAATCCCATTCAAGCTCCGAAAGCATTGTGATCGGAATAGATCAACCAATCAGTCATCACCTATTCTGGATGAATTGGGGATGGGTTCGTAGCCTCCTCAATCATTGGAGACAAGAAGAAGGTGATCCCTTCCATCCACCACATTGCCCTCTTGACGAAGAACCTGAAGCACTTACCGGCGAACCTGTCCGAAACACCATTTTCTCGCTCATTTCCAGAGTATCTCGTCACGATTATATATTACATCAAATTTTAGATTTTATTTATCCGCTCGTCCGAACCGACAATCACCCCGGTGTAATAGAAGAAGTCAACGAGCTTCGCGCTCGGGTAGTGGCTTTGGAGAATATGGTGCAGAGATTACAAACACCAGCAGCAGCATCAGCAGCATAACCAGTACCACCATCATCAACGCCAACAGTACCATTACCACCTCCAACCACAACCGCGTCGTAAACCTCAACTTCACAATCTGTCCCACGAGCATCAACGTCATACGCACCATAGATACCAAGGAGTACCAACAACAATAACTGACGAAGTATTAATTCATAACTTCATTGGAGAAACATTCCGCGGCGATTATGAAATCTCTAAAGTCTTAGAGATTATCTAATCTAGCCCTAACCATAAATCAGTTAAGCGAACCAAAATGATAGAAGGAAGAGTAGAAACCCTGACAAAAATGGTGTGTGATTAAGAAGCTAAACTTGCTTTACCAACAGCATCAACAGTACCGTCAGCGTTACCAGCATCGTCAGTACAGTCAACATCCAAATCAACAACACAGATAACATCACAAACTCCGTCAGTTCAAGAATCAATGTGGACATCATTACTAATCAATAACGTGTATATTGTATCAACGAGTTATGAAGAATTAACTCATTCCCTCTGAAGAAATTATATGTATATTATATATATATATATATATATATATATATATATATATATATATATATATACACACACATATATATATATTGAAATAAATCTTTCCGTGCTAAGCTATTGTGTGTGAATCTTAACTACTCGGTTAATTCATATTACAAATATACAATAATGTACGTCCTTCGGCCGCAACTTAACCAACGTTAACTACAATCTCTGTCGAAATTCAACAAATTCCAATTCATAATAAATCAAGTATATATTTGATTTTACACTTTCATCATCGATGTACCCGAAACTTTTCAGATAACATCATTCGTACTTTGCGAAATTCACAAGAATTCCACGAACCGAACATCATACATCAACAAATAATAAAGTATTGATTCATAATTTCAATGTCATTAAAGAAATACTGCGTAAAAGTTATGTACTTTTTAAACCTTTAAGGATTATTCAATTATAGTTTCAACCGTAAATCAAATGAGTTTAATTTAACATTAACTCATTAAATCTATGTTACATCTGAAGAAAATATACATATATATATATTTTCATAAAGACTGTAATAAAATTCTTTTGTACAAAATATTAATTGTGAAATTTTTTTTAACGGGTAGGTAATACCCGAGAGATATATAAATTCACAATTAATATGTTACATTCTTCGAATCTGATTCAGCAAATCATCCATTATACTCCCTACTTTCACAAAAATATACATTCTTTTATAGAAATCAAAACAACCATACTCATTCAAAATTTAATTACATATTCTGATTTTGAAACTCAAAATTCAACTTGAGATATGACCAAAATCATCACTCTTAGATCCTTACATCTTTCACAAGCTATATTTTGACTTCAAAACTGTGTTAGAACATCAAATGTATGTTAACGATTACAATCTGTGTTCAAACCCTTCGAAAATTTCTGAAGACACTTCGAATGATGAGCAATCGAGATGATGATCCAACCACATGTTACCCACAGTTATGTACCCGAAAAACTCTTGAAACCAAAGTAAAAGTTTAAACAACGTATCCGCGTCAGATTCTTTGGCATTTATTAGCAAAAATAACTTTGCGACTCCTATTCAAAGTAGCCAGTTTTGTCACAGCTCCAGCAAGTCAACTTCGACTTTTCAGTTAGACTAACCTTATTATAACCTTGAGATATACACCATCGTTACCAGGGAACCTTTTACATTCCACCACGTTATTAGCAGATGTACCAACAACTTCATTACCCTTTGACTTTAGCCTCTCCAAAAAGTCATTATAATTATTCATTGAAACCCCATCATTTACTCATTCGCATCTTGTAATGAGAATTGCCATACAAATCATTGGGAATTAGCAATCAGTATTTTGAAATCTCGCAGTATGTCTACGCCAACAGTTATATGTGTATATATAACGTCTATCTTCTGGACTTAATTTGAATGTGAAGTTTCTGAAAAATACTCCGAACTACGAATTGGTTCTCCGAAAATGGAAAAAATGCTGATGAAGTAGCAAAAACTATAAACGACTTTAAACAGTAAAAGCTGGATGATAATGATGAAGTGTGCTGGCAAAGCGCAGAAAAAGAGAAGTTTTAGAACTGGAAAACGGATTGAGCAGAGTAGGAAGGAGGCTGTGGACAAATTACAAAGACTGAAGCTGACTTCAAAGGATCCAAATGATTCAGTACCTGCTGAAGTCATTAACGAATACCTTGCTCCTGACTCTAAACCCCTGCGGACAATATTCTTTATCATCCTCTGATATTAGAAATTCTAAAATATCATCATATCTTTCATTATAAATATCCTCCATATTTTTGAAGATATTTTCTTAATTTTTCTTATTTGAAATCATTTACCTCTTCGCGCTATCTGTATTACATCATAAAAAAAAACTATTTTAGTTTCTAAATTCTGAAACATTCAAGTTTAAAATAGGAATATTTTGAAGTAGTGTTGGGAACTGAAGCATGAATTAGTATAATATAATGACACTTGATCAATGTGATTATATTACAGTAAGTCATGCTGAGTTTCTAAATGGAACATGATGATTCACAGATCATAACATCATCATGTGCCATGTTATACGACTCTTGTATTCTATTTAACCTCTAAAATATCAAGAAAATATTTCTTGATGATTCGGCCTTTTCCAAGGTATTCTAGTAATTTGACAAGTCAAGATCGTGCCATCACAATTTCCTTCCTAGAACATTAACAATGTTCATTCCGAAATTCATATCTGTGAATTCTGGACCATTACAAGCGGTGCTTAATCGCAAGAAGAAGAAACGAAAGGACAAAACTCCGAAATAGAAATTGGGGTATAAATTGCAGCAAATAAAAGAGAGCATTAACTGTGAATGATAATGATTATAGAAGACAGAAGCAGAGACTTTGAAATATAAGGGAACATATAAAGCCCAACGACAAACCAGAAATTATAAACCATATATATCGATGCATATAGCAATATAAAGACACGGGAGAACTAGAAACATTATAAACCCAAGAGTATAGTAGAAGTAAATAGATTCTTCCGGCGGTAGATGAAAAAGAAGAATGACCGATATGAAAGTTAGAAGTATATCGAGAATCAGAACTGGATGGAGCATATTGATGAATACTTTAAAATATGAGTTGAGGGGGCAAGAATAGAAGGTGATGAAACATGACTAGGAACTTAGAAACCAACAGATTTAACTCACACAATGGCGGAATAAGTGAATCAAACCCTCTAGTGAATAGGTTAAGTTTTTTTTGATTAATTTAGTCAGACCACAACTAAATCAAGTGTGATTAGATCAACACCTAGAGCTATTATTCACCACCTGAGTGATTTGGACTGAGAGAATCGGAGGAGCTCACTAGATCTGAGTGTGTGTAACAAATGAGAGGCTTAACCTAAAATGAAGAACATAAGACTTTATATACCCCTGCTGTTGACTCACCCATACGATTCATTCATCACAAGTACGAGTTGGCTTCATCAGCCGTACGGGTGATCACTCACTCGTGTCTTCTCATTTAGGTTGTAATTGTGACTTAGCTCAGCATCAACCGTGCGTATGAGCCTTTCAGCCGTACTAGTGAGGCTTCACTCGTACGTCTGACTAAGTCTAACATAGTCAAACATCTAAATCTCGTTCCTGCAGTTCCTGTAACCACATACAAACACGGATAGGATAATAACGAGCAATCATGGTGGCCTGTAAATTGTTGTACCTGCAATGGACGTGGGTAGATGTCTAGGGACTTGCATAAAATGCATCAACAGAAGGTGTGAGTTGTAAGGAAATGAAGGAGGTGAATTTATAAGAAAATCTCCGATAGAACAATTAAAATGGACGATCGCATTTAAAGCGGATCCTAATTCCCTTGATTACCGGAGAGTCAAATCTTATTAAGAAGATTTTCTTCAAATCCCTTGAAATCTGGGAATCAATCATATCTACGTCAAATGATAAGATGAATCTACACTTACACATTTCACTCTTCTATGTTAGCTTCATTCGTACTCTTCATATAAATGGATTGTTTATCCAAATTATTCGCCGATAATAAAACTCTAATTTTCAGCCCGTATGCATCATGAAAACATACTTATTATCATTCACGACCTTTCCACTCAAATTTCGGGACGAAATTTCTTTAACGGGTAGGTACTGTGACAACCCGGAAATTTCCAACCAAATTTAAACTTTAATCTTTATATGTTTCCGACACGATAAGCAATATTTGTTAAGTTAAATTTCAAGAATTTTAAACTATGTTCATACATTCATTTAACCTCGACCAAGTTCCAACGATTCACGAACCATTAAACGAATATGATTATATATGTATATGTGTATATATATTATAACTTGAGACGTAAACAAAATATTAGATTAAATACTTTATATGATTGTATCTGTTTCAAAATATTTATCAATAGAATTAGAAGATAAGATCAAATGATTGAATTATCAGATATATTGAATTATGATTACAAGTCTCTGTTGAAAGGCCCACGTTGATTTGAGAAATCTTTCCATTTTAACAATATTCGGAAAATGGTAAAGTGATTTATAAATAAGAACAAATTGTCAATCATTGAGAACTAGACAAAGGATAGTGGAAGATTGAATCTCATAAAGACTCGATTGATCTATTTAGTTTCAAACGTACAAAAACGTTTTCAGTTTAAAAAGAACTTTATTATTAAAATGTATATAACTTTTATAAATATCTAGAACCACTTTTGACAACTCATTACTTAACTAGTATGATAAAGATAACGATATTTATATTTTATTTTATTAAATATATATAACGATTTAAATTAATATTATATATATTTATACGCGTATTATACGTACATAGTTTTATACTTTTACTATACTTAAACTTTACATTTACTTTATTTTTACTTTACTTTAACTTTAATACTTCACTTTAATAATTCATACTTTAATAATTCACTTTAATAATTCATACTTTAATAATTCACTTTAATAATTCACTTTAATAATTCATACTTTAATAATTCACTTTAATAATTCATACTTTAATAATTCACTTTAATAATTCAAAAATCTATTATAAATAGAATTCAATAGGTTTCATTATTTCATAAAAACTTGAAAATATGTTTTCTCTAAACTCTCTCAATCGATTTACATATATATATTTAGTCCGTATTATTTCAAGATATTATTAGTATACATAAAATATTACGACGGAGTGCTGTCCGAGTGGTTTCGAAATTGTTTTTCGAGTAGGATAGGATTAAGAAAATTATGGGTTATAGCTATGGAGGTGATTGAGTATGGTTCATGGGTATGCTCGTGAGGTCAATATAATGTTTATCATTTCCGTTGCGTCTACGTACCTTTCCTGCAATATTGAATCTCAATATTGATACGTGAGTACTCATAATTTAACTTTTACATACTAATAGTGTATCCCTGACTAGTGCTCGAGTATTTAGGATTATGCATGCTTGTACTTTTGATATTGCCCTTAGACAGGTTAGGTTGAATCTTGAATTAGTTACACTTCCAGTTGAGATAAGGTATAAGATATGCATGTCCTTGGAAAGCTAGCGAAAAATTAAGAACTTTTCCTTTAGATATCGAATGGTTTCGATGAACGGATTAGAAGTTATAATCAATTGAATTTTCGATATTTTTATTAAAAATGATTATTATTATCGTCGTTTTTATCGTCGTTCTAGTTTTATCTTATTATTATGATTATTATTATATTTATCAATAAAAGGGATTTATCATTAAAAATTGTTATTTTTTTTATTATTACTATCGTTATTATCGTTAAAGTTATAATTAGTATTATTATTATCCAATTATTATTATTATTATTGTTAGTATTATTATTATTATTATTATTATTAATATATATATCATTATTTAAAAATAGTTATTGTTATTGTTATTATTATTATTACTATATTATCATTAAGATAATTATTAGTATTATCGTTAAAAATGTTATAGTAACTATCATTATTAATATTAGTGTAATTAAAACAAATATTTGTAACACCTAATTATTTTGATTACTATTATTATCATTATTATGAACATGATATAAAAGACTATTAAAAGCTATTAAACGAAATGATTAGGAAATAATGAGTAAGAGTATCATGATGAAATTAAAATATTATAAGATATTGATTTAGATAAAATTATCGTTCTTATTATTTTTATCATTACTATTATTATTAAAAGTATCGTTAGTATTAAAACTATCATTTTAACAAAAATTATCATTTTAATAGAAATGTCATTGTTACTATAAAATATCATTATTATTATTATTATTTTAAATAGAATTATTATTTTAAAGATAATATTAAAAATTATCGTAAATATTAAAGTTATCATAATTAGAATTATCGTTTTATCATAATGTCATCTTAGTAATTATAAATATTGATATTTTTATAATAATAATTATTATTACAAAATAATACAGCTTTTACTTACTATCATTATAGAAATTATTTTATCAAATAAATATGTGATACAAACATATTTTACTACGTGTAATAACTTACTTTAATAATACCTATCATATTATCTTTATGATATTAAATGAACCCTATAAATTTTATTACTTAATATATATAAAAGTATATTTTATTATATAAATTTAATATAAAATTTTATTTATTAATAAATAAATTATATTATTTACTCTAATAAATCTTTTAAAAAATATTTAAAAATATAAAATGACGATATTTAAACTATATATTAATCATGTATAGATTTTTGGAAATTATTTTGAGTCAAATTTACTTTTGTTGACTTTTGCATATTAGTCTCGAGCATTAGGATTGTGGTACATTATGACTTGACCTAATTTGTTAGATAAATATTGACCAACACATAAATATATATAATTAATTTAGGTTCGTGAATCCGAGGCCAACCTTGCACTTGTTCAATGACGTTATATGTATTTTTACTACGAAATACAGTATGGTGAGTTTCATTTGATCCCTTTTACTCTTTATATTTTTGGGCTGAGAATACATGCAAATGCTTTATTAACTGTTTTACAATATTTATATGCGTGAGTTTCATTTGCCTTTTTACCCTTTATATTTTTGGGACTGAGAATACATGCGCTTTTATAAATGTTTGACGAAATAGACACGAGTAATTGAAACTACATTCTATGGTTGAATTATCGATATCGAATATGCCCCTTTTTATTAAAGTCTGGTAATCTAAGAATTAGGGAACAGACACCCTAATTGACGCGAATCCTAAAGATAGATCTATTGGGCCTAACAAACCCCATCCAAAGTACCGGATGCTTTAGTACTTCGAAATTTATATCATGTCCGAAGGAGGATCCTGAAATGATAGGGGATATTCTTATATGTATCTAGTTAATGTCGGTTACCAGGTGTTCACCATATGAATGATTATTTTTGTCTCTATGCATGGGACGTATATTTATGAGAACTGGAAATGAAATTCTTGTGGTCTATTAAAATGATGGAAATAAATGATTATGATAAACTAATGAACTCACCAACCTTTTGGTTGACACTTTAAAGCATGTTTATTCTCAGGTGTTAAAGAAATCTTCCGCTGTGCATTTGCTCATTTTAAAGATATTACTTGGAGTCTTTCATAGCATATTTCGAAGAACGTTGCATTCGAGTCATTGAGTTCATCAAAGATTATTATTAAATCAATTTATAGTTGGATAGTGGATATTTTGAAATGGTATGCATGCCTATCAATTTTCGATGTAAAGAAAGTTTGTCTTTTAAAAACGAATGCAATGTTTGTAAAATGTATCATATAGAGGTCAAATACCTCGCAATGTAATCAACTATTGTGAATCGTTTATAATGTACATGAACGGGTCCTTTCAATATTTTACTAGGAAAAACTATTAAATACGATACAATTTTACACAAGATATTTATTTATTTATAGAATGGATATACTTAAACCTTGCTACAACACTTATAGGCAGTGTACCTAATCGTACAGTAGTGTAGTTTTTAGTAAGTCCGGTTCGTTCCACAGGGAAAAATCTTTAAACAAAGCTTAACGCTATATTAGTTTTAATTTATAAAAATACAAATATATAAATAAGTAATATTATTATTATAAAGGGGGTTTTTTTACCGTTTAATGACCGGTTTGTCGATTTTTAAAACTTTAGTCGCAGTTAAAACCTAATGTAAAATATTAAAAATAAATAAAAGACTAAATTTAAAGCGTAAAGTAAATAAAGATAATGAAATTGCGATAAATAAAAGTGCGATAAAATAAAAATGCGATAATTAAAAAGTACGATAAATAAAAGTGCAATTAAATACAATGACAATAAATAAAAGTGCGATAATTAGAAGTGCAATTAAATATAAAATAAAGGAAATTAAATATGAAATAAAATAATTATGCTTATTTAAACTTTCGTAATCATGATGTTTGACGTGTTGATTTTAGTTTTATGCCCATGGGTTAATTGTCCTTTGTCTTGGATTATTCAATATGTCCGTCTGGTTTTTGTCCATAACAGTCCATCAGTCATAAATATAAAGTGCGAGTATCCTCGTCAAATTATCCTTATACCCGAAGTCAAATATTCCAACTAATTGGGGACTTAAACTGTAACAATATTTTAATACTTTGTTTAATAATTACACCATGATATCGACTGCGTGTAACCCAAGGTTTTAATACTTTGTTAACAATTACACCAAATGTCCTTGTATATAATTTCACCCCTGTTTTAATAATTCTAGTGGCTATTAATCCATTCTCGTGTCCGGTTAAATGAACGATTATTCGTACATATAAATACCCCGCCCATCGTGTCCGATCGAGTGTATATGGTTATTTATAGGGACGTCCAATTGTAAATTTTTATATTAAAATTAACAAACTATCATTTAGTTAAACAAATATAAAGCCCATTAATAGCCCATAGTCTAATTTCCACAAGTGTCGTTCTTTTGTCCAAACCCCAATTATGGTACAAAGTCCAATTACCCAATTTTAGTAATTAGCCCAACATCATGATTACTTCGATTTAAATAATCATAATAATAACTTAGCTACGATACATTAAATTAAAAAGGTTGAACATAACTTACAATGATTAAAAATAGCGTAGTGTTACACGGACAGAATTTCGACTTACACCCTTACAACATTCGCTAACATACCCTTATTATTAGGATTTAAAATTAAAATTAAAATTAAAATTAAAATTAAAATTATAATATATATATATATATATATATATATATATATATATATATATATATATATATATATATATATATATATATATATATATATATAATACGTTTTATGAGAGAAGAAGAAAAAGGATATATAAAACGTTCAGAATGCGTGAGCTTTTATAGGCAGTTTCAAAATTTGGGGATCCGCGAGTCGCGGCCCATTTGCTCTTAGACCTCCGCGAGTCGCGGAGATATCGGATCCAGCTCACACCTTTTGGATCTTTGTTTGCTGACGTTTTATTATATAAATATAATATATATATATAATTTATATAATTAATTATATATTATATTATATTTATATACATAGTTAACTTGTAATTTTTAGTCCGTTGCATCGAGCGTTGAGAGTTGACTCTGGTCCCGGTTCCGGATTTTCGAACGTCCTTGCGTACAATTTAATATCTTGTACTTTGCGTTTTGAATCTTGTACTCTTGTAATTTTGAGACGTTTCTTATCAATAATTGGAACCTCTTTGATTGTATTTTGTACTTTTGAGCTTTTTGGTCGTTTGCATCTTCAATTCGTCGAATCTATCTTTTGTCTTCACCTTTTATTATTTAAACGAATATCACTTGTAAATAGAACAATTGCAACTAAAAGCTTGTCTTTCTTGATGAATAATGCTATGAAATATATGTTCGTTTTTAGCATTATCAAATATTCCCACACTTGAGCGTTGCTTGTCCTCAAGCAATATAGTCTTGAAATACTCGAATCACTTATTTATACTTCACACTTTGTACATCAGTGATTTCTATAATGCGGTATAAACAATGGTAGTAACGATGTGTTTTACAGTCTCACATGACTATAAAAATTTAGATCCATTAAGGAAATTGGATCTTTATGAAAACATTTGATCTTTTGAAAATTCATTCTAGCTTTTACCCTAGCTAAGTTTTCCGGAATAACCCTTCACCGGTGTTTGCAAAATGTTTTTGTGGGTTTCAGATTTGAAAATTTTGGCTCAAAACTTATGGTTTTGTGTCACCCACTTGCTAACCTTGTATTAGGAAAGCAACACGTCCAGTATACTTGCTCCGTATATTACCTTTCGGTAAACTACCGTCCGGTTGTAAAGGAAAGCGTTGAACAAGCAACTGTTAAGGCAATGTCCTCTGACATACTTTTAATTATGGTCTATAACGTATCGGATGCAATTACTATCCTTGGTAGGAGCAATAGTAAAGCTCACCCTTATAATTTGTCGGTCTGGCACAAGGTCCTGTTTTTGACCATACCATGCAACCACCGTTCTTACGGTTGACACCCGATTTGGTTCAGGTGACCTAATGAATTCCAGGTGAATTCCTAGAATTTTACGTTCAATGGTAATGGACGCATTGAAAATGGGTTTTTAGAAAACAAATCGGTTTGTAATTTTGATCAAAATATTTTCTCGTTCAAGCTCGAGTTTAGATATCATTGAATTCCATGAGTTTGTAATTCTCAATCTTTTAAGGTCAATCTCTAGGATTGAGCAATATCAGGCTTAGAAGCTGATTTTTGATCTTTTAAGGAGATTATCCTTTCTGGGGATCTGATTCATTAGTCTTATCCAGCTAATTTGCACGGCGACATCCCCATTTTACGAGACAGATCCTCTCATGGTTAGGATAAGTCTGACCACTTGGCGACCCTGTTTGATGCTGAGGTCCGTGGATTTCCTGCTGATTTTAGTGATGACTTTTCTAGGTTTTTCGTCAACCTACAGTGTAATGACCCAAACCAACCCTCGACCAAACCACGCGAAAATACAAAATAAAAAAAAAAATTCAGTGCAGCATACCCGCGCGGTGCGCCAGGTAGGGGCGCGGCGCGCCAAAGTGGACTGTCCGGAAAGTTTTTAAATGCGAAAAAGATTGACTAGTTCCCGACACTTTCAGACGAAACGCTTTTTACCATACATCCAAATATGTAAAACTAACCTGTTTCAAACATAAAATCAATGTTTTACAAGCGGGGCCCACACGACCCAAATTACAAGTTTAGTACAAGTTAAGAGTTTCGATCACCAAAAAGTTTAAGTTCCAAACTACACAATAAGCATGGCATTTGGGATTAAGCTACCCAACTATCGGTCAAACTCCAAGAGCTACTAAAGCTAAAAGCGTCCCCTAGCATCAAGCGGGATCTCTAGTCCATAACGATGCCCTTACCCTTGTCCAAAACCGAACCTATAAAATGGTAAACAACGAGAGGGTAAGCAAAGCTTAGTGAATGCAATAATTATACGAATACATATATAATTATACCTACTTGCATACACTTACACACCAAACCTCAAACACGCTAGCATACACATTTAGCTTATCGTCACAATAGCAAGCTATAAATCTCCAATACCACAAGCTAGCATAACAACCGCATATGAATATAACTCGAATAATATAATATGCTTACAACACAAATAACCATGGTTAACCAATAGTACAAGGGAACGGCGCTCGCGAAAACGCCATCGGTGTTCACAACATCCGTTAGGGCACTTAACACCTCGCACCACTAACCCCTAGGGTGGCACCTTAACACCTCGACACATCACCCCGAGTGGCATCTTAACACCTCGATGCATCACTCATTAATTTACGGAGTGGTGTCTTAACACCTCGACACTACACTCCTAGGTGGCATCTTAACACCTCGATGCTACACCCGAGTGGCATCTTAACACCTCGATGCTACACTCTTCACGTGAAACATGGTGTCTTAGTGTCATAACCCATCCTTAACCGTAAGAACGTGTTAGATAACGTATGATTTCATTGCGAGGTATTGACCTCTATATGCGACATTTTTAAAAGAAAAACTGCATATATTATACATTACAAACCATGATTCTTATTTTTGATACAAGCTTTGGACGAAATAAAGATGATTATCGTTTAGCGATAATCTTCGACTTACAAACTTTACAAATGATGATAACAACACGATTTCTAGCATATTTTACAACACAAGTTCTTGGATATGCAGTCTTATTTTTGACACAAATATGCGTACGCAAGATCCTGCTCAAATTCAACATAATGCAGCGGAAACTTCTAATTATCACCTGAGAATAAACATGTTTAAAATGTCAACATAAAGTTGGTGAGATATAGGTTTAGTGCCGGCAGCAATATATATATAGACCACAAGATTTCGTATATAAACAGTTTAATAAAAATATTCTAAGTGGTTGAGCACTTGGTAACCATACTTAACAATTAATCACGTCGCATATTCCCTTTAATATGAAATCTTACTACACTGTACCAAGTGTAGTCACGAAACGAAGTACTGTGCTACCGTTGAATACTGGTCGTCCAGTCCGGTTGGGGTTGTCAAGCCCGATAGATCTATCAACAGGATTCGCGTTTACAATACCGCTGTAAATATTAGTTACCAAGCTACAGGGAAGTATGCCAGTGGTACAACTCAACGTAGAATATATTTTTCAGTTACTTATGTCCATAACGTAAAACATAAAATACATGTATTCTCATCCCGAAATATTTAGAGTTTAAAAGTGGGACTATATACTCACTTTCGTCTTGAAGATATATATATTTTGACTTGGTCTCCCGGTTGATATCACGAACCTATCCATATATAATATATCAATACCTTTTCTTTTTAAACAACGTCACATATATATTCTTGTTATACTTTTAATACTTTTTATAATTCCTTAGTCCGTAGTTAGCAGTTCGTTGTTAGTAATTCAATTTTAATGGTTCATATTTAGATGTTTAATAAACCCCCAACGAAATAAATAAAACCCCCAACGTATATGTATTGGTCGAGATTAATCTTGACCCACGGTACCGGTGTTGTCAAATGACGTGTTGCGTACATAAAGTACCGGTGTTGTCAAATGACGTGTTGCGTACAAACATGGGATCTTATGATTAATCTTCTCGTGTTGTTTACGGGTGATCCTGAACCATATAAAATTGAATTATGAGTACATATATATAAAATATCATGTTATCTTAAAAAGATGTGATTTATTTTAATTTTCTCCAATTAATCCCGAAGTTAAACTAGTCTTGGATAGCCAATTTTGTTTCGGTCATAGTTTCTTCGTTACAACTCCGTTTTCGTTGATTCAACTTGCCATCTCCTTGGATCGAGTTCCTCTTTAAGACTATGAACTGTAAATATCTTAGTTTGTATTCAAAATCACACGGCATAGGTGAAACTTTAGTGAAACTTATGAAGTTAAACCTTTTCCTTTATGTAGGCAACCTTAAATGATTATTTTTCTAAAAATACTTATACTTTGAATTAAATCATGAAATTTTTATGTGTTACCATATTCATAGTAAAAATCATTTTTCCAGAACATAAACCTTCAATTCAAAGTTTAAGATGGTTTTTAATTATCCAACCCAAAACAGCCCCCGGTTACACTCCGACGTCGTAAAAACAGTTTTTAAGGTGTTCTTTGAAAAACCAAGTTATACCTTGTTAAATTAGCATATATTTAAGTTATATTACAGGTCTTGAAGTATTTTAAAAGTTAAGTTAGAAGGATCTATTTAGTTTGCAAACAAGTTTGAAAACATTCAAACTATGTTCTTGTTGTTAAAATTGTATACCACAAAATATGATAGCTATATATATATATGAATCGAATAAGGTTATGAACATAGATACTACCTCAAGTTCCTTGGACAAGGTTTCTGTAAAAGAGGAGTAAGAACCTAGAACCAAAAGGGTGATGGAATTGGATGAAAGATTGGAAGTAAGTTTGTGTTCTTGGAAGGATTTCTTGAAGTGTTTTTGTAAGGTTTTCTTATGAGATTTAAGTGTTGTTTTTGAAGCTAAATGATGGAGAAAATGCTTGGAGATGATCAAGTATGAAGTTAAGAGTATTTTGAGAGAGAAATGGAAGTGTAAGTATGAGAAAATGGGGTGAAGAAATGGTGTGCATGCATAAAAACGTTTTTAGGTTATAAAGGAAAAAAAAGTTACCTAACTTTGTTTTCTTGCTAAATAATTCATGCTACTTGACAAATGGTTGGTTCCACATGTTTCTTAATCATTTAAGGCTGCTAAGGAGCAGATTTTTATTGGTATATACCAATAGTAAATACATCTAGAAGCTGCGTATGATACGAGTACATATACTCTAGATATACGTATAGAAATTTTGTGAAAAATGGAATGAGGATTCAAATATAGCTATCTTTTGTGAATACACTTATATGGTTTTATGTATTTAAGTTCTTAAAAGTGATTAAATTCATTACTTATACGATATATGTATAAACATTATAGGTCATAAGTATTTAAGTCAAATAACGTTGCGTATGGTTATCGTTTTGAAAACTTAAGTTAGTAGTTTCAAAATATACATATAACTTATTGTTATTAATACAAAATGAGATATTAAAACATTCTTAGATCATGTTAAATATGTATATATACATATATATACACAAACGTATAATTATCATATGTTATATAGTTCGTGATATCATCGGTCAAACTAGACGGTCAAACGTTGTGTAAAACTCTTTTCAAAAACATAAATCTTAACAATTTGGATTGCTTATCATGTTGGTAAGGTTTAATTTATGTAAATATTAATCTTACAAGTATAGAATGATCGAAAAAGTGCGGATTATTACAGTACCTACCCGTTAAATAAATTTCGTCCCGAAATTTTAAAATTGTACCTATTTTGCGTCATCGGGAAACAAGTGTGGATACTTTTGTTTCATTTGATCCTCTCGTTCCCAAGTAAACTCGGGACCCCTTCGAGCATTCCAACGAACCTTTACGATCGGTATGTTGCTCTGCTTGAGCCGTTTAACTTCACGATCCATGATTTCGATTGGTTCTTCGATGAATTGTAGTTTCTCGTCGACATGGATTTCTTCAAGAGGAATGGTAAGGTCTTCCTTTGCAAGACACTTCTTAAGGTTTGAGACGTGAAAGGTATTATGTACTCCGGCGAGTTGTTGCTGTAACTCGAGTCGATAAGCTACCGGTCCAATGCGTTCGATGATCTTGAACGGGCCTACATACCTTGGGTTTAGTTTACCCCTTTTTCCAAAACGTATTACACCTTTCCAAGGTGAAACCTTTAACATAACCATGTCACCGATCTGAAACTCTAATGGTTTCCTTCGAACATCGGCGTAGCTCTTTTGGCGACTACGGGCTGTTCTCAATCTCTCCTTGATTTGTACTATCTTCTCAGTCGTTTCGTGTATGATCTCGGGACCAGTTAATTGTCGATCTCCTACTTCATTCCAACAAATAGGAGATCTACACTTCCTTCCGTACAATGCTTCGAATGGCGCAGCTTTAATGCTCGCATGATAACTATTATTATACGAGAATTCTGCTAATGGTAGATATTTATCCCATCAGTTTCCAAAATCGATCACACATGCCCTGAGCATGTCTTCAAGAGTCTGAATCGTTCTTTCACTCTGCCCGTCGGTTTGCGGATGATACGCGGTACTCATATCCAAACGAGTTCCTAGGGCCTCCTGTAGTGATTTCCAGAACTTTGATGTAAATCTACTATCACGATCGGATATAATGGAAATAGGTATTCCATGCCTTGAAACAACTTCCTTTATATACAATCGTAATAGTTTCTCCATTCTATCCGTTTCCTTTATAGGCAAGAAGTGTGCAGACTTGGTGAGACGATCAACAATTACCCAAATGGTGTCGTATCCCCAGGCAGTCTTTGGTAACTTCGTGATGAAATCCATGGTAATACAATCCCATTTCCATTCTGGGATTTCTGGTTGTTGAAGTAACCCTGACGGCTTCTGGTGTTCAGCTTTGACTTTGGAACAAGTTAAACATTCCCCAACATATGTTGCAACGTCTGTCTTTAAATTAGGCCACCAATAATGTGTCTTAAGATCTTGGTACATCTTTCCAACTCCAGGATGTATCGAGTATCTTGTCTTATGTGCCTCATTTAATATCAACTTCCTTAATCCACCCAACTTCGGTACCCAAATACGATTTGCAAAATATCGAATTCCATCTTCCCGCATAACGAGTTGCTTCTCATACTTCTTCATTATTTCATTTCCTATATTTTCTTTAGTAAGTGCTTCTCGTTGAACTTCTTTGATTTGTGAGTTGAGATTCATGCAAATTTTTATGTTCATCGCTCGTACTCGAATTGGTTCTCGTTCCTTTCTGCTTAAAGCATCGGCCACCACGTTCGCCTTCCCGGGATGATAACGAATTTCACAATCATAGTCGTTTATTAACTCGACCCACCTACGTTGTCTCATGTTCAGCTGTTTCTGATCAAAAATATGTTGAAGGCTTTTATGATCAGTAAACACAGTGCATTTAACCCCATACAAGTAGTGTCTCCATATCTTCAATGCAAACACGACTGCTCCCAGTTCTAGATCATGCGTCGTATAATTCCGCTCGTGAATCTTCAATTGTCGGGATGCGTATGCAATAACTTTCTTTCGTTGCATAAGAACGCAACCAAAACCTTGTCGCGAAGCGTCACAATATATTTCAAAATCATCGTTCCCTTCTGGTAACGATAAAATAGGCGCCGTAGTTAACTTCTTCTTTAGTAATTGAAATGCACTCTCCTGCTCAGAAGTCCATTCATATTTCTTCCCTTTTGCGTTAACGCTGTCAACGGCTTAGCTATTCGGGAAAAATCTTGAATAAACCTTCTATAATAACCGGCTAAACCCAAAAATTGACGTATCTGCGTTGGTGTCTTAGGAGTCTCCCATTTTTCAATGGCTTCAATTTTTGCTGGATCAACCTGAATTCCTTTGCTACTAACAACGTGGCCAAGAAATTGCACTTCTTTCAACCAGAAAGCACATTTAGAAAATTTAGCATATAGCTGTTCTTTTCTCAACAACTCTAATATCAACCTTAAATGCTGCTCATGCTCTTGCTCACTCTTGGAATAGATAAGAATATCATCAATGAAAACGATAACAAACTTATCTAAATATGGACTACAAACTCGATTCATGAGGTCCATGAATACAGCTGGCGCATTTGTCAACCCAAACGGCATGACCAAAAATTCGTAATGACCATAACGTGTCCGAAAAGCAGTTTTCGGAATGTCCTCTTCTTTGACACGTAATTGATGATAGCCCGACCTTAAGTCAATTTTTGAGTACACACATGATCCTTGGAGTTGATCAAATAAGTCGTCAATTCTCGGTAGTGGATACCGATTCTTGATAGTTAACTTATTTAATTCACGATAATCTATACACATCCTAAAAGATCCATCTTTCTTTTTAACAAATAGAATCGGAGCTCCCCACGGTGAAGTACTTGGTCGTATGAATCCATGATCCAGTAATTCTTTTAACTGACTCTGAAGTTCTTTTAACTCGGACGGTGCAAGTCTATATGGAGCACGAGCCACTGGTGCAGCTCCTGGTACTAAATCTATTTGAAATTCTACAGATCTAAATGGAGGTAATCCCGGCAACTTTTCCGGAAAGACTTCAGGAAAATCTCTTGCCACAGGCACGTCATTGATGCTCTTCACTTTTTCCTTTGTTTCGACTTTATTAACATGTGCTAAGATAGCATAGAACCCTTTCTTCAAGCACTTTTGAGCTTTCAAATAACTAATGAGTTTTAGCTTTGAGTTACCCTTCTCTCCATAAATCATTACTGGCGTTTTATCCTTACGAGGAATGCGAATTGCCTTCTTGGCGCACACAACTTCAGCTCCTATTTTGGACATCCAGTCCATGCCGACTATTACATCAAAACTTCCTAATTCTACGGGTATCAAGTCAATTTTAAACGTTTCTCCGGCTAAATATATTTTACAATCACGGCAAATTTTATCGGCTTTAATTAGTTTACCATTAGCTAACTCAATCATGTACTTAGCATCGAGAGGTAATGATGAACAATTCAATTTAGCGTGAAAGTCTCTACACATGTAACTTCTATCAGCACCCGTATCAAATATAATAGATGCGGATAAGTTATTAATGGTAAACGTACCCGTAACAAGCTCCGGGTCTTCACATGCCTCTTTAGCATTAATAACAAATGCTCTTCCACGTGCAGGTCCGATATTCTTCTCTGGATTCGGGCACTGGCTCTTATAGTGACCTTGTTTTCCACACCCAAAACAAGTAATGGTAGCCAAAGCAGTTTTATTTGCATTGGTGGCAGGAGTATTGGTACCATTTGTATTTGTAACGAGAGCCCTACAATCTTCAGTAAGATGACCCTTTCGATTACATTTGTTGCATACCACATTACAGTAACCAGAGTGATGTTTGTGGCATCGGTTGCATAAAGGATTTTGTCCTTTATAACCAAAGCTTAAACCACTACCCGTACCTTGCGTGTTTTCTTGTTTCTTAAAAGATTGTTGTTGGTTACCTCGATCATAATTTCCATTCCACTTTCTTTTGTTACCTGATACCTTCACATCAGTATTGGATACTTTCTTATCCATGATGACCTGATCCATTAGCTCGTTTGCCATGGTTATAGCTTCATGAATTGTCTTAGGTTTCGATGCTGTAACATTTGCCTTGACCTTTTTGGGCAAACCATCTTTGTACATTTCAATCTTCCGTTCTTCGGTTGGAACCAATTCAGGACATAGCAAAACTAATTCCATGAATCGCTGATTGTAGTTGGTGATTTCAGTACCAATAACCTTCAGACTTCATAACTCATCTTCCAACTTCCTAACCTCGTTCCTTGGACAATATTCATTGATTAACATTGTTTTGAATTCTTCCCACGGAGTATCATAAGCTACATCTCCTCCTACAGCCTTCACATAATTTTTCCACCACGTGAGTGCACTATCTTGTAAAGTGCACGATGCGTATTTGGTCATGTCCTTTTCAACACAACCACTGATTTTGAACACAGTTTCCATCTTTTCTATCCACCGGGTTAAACCGATCGGTCCTTCTGTTCCACTGAATGATGAGGGCTTGCAAGCTTGAAAAGTTTTGTAAGTGCACCCCACACGAGGATTTGGGTTAACTGCAGCACCTCTTGCAGCCTCGACCCATAACATTCTGTCGTTCACTCGTTGATTGATGAGTTCCTGGATTTCTTGTTCCGTCATTCGGTTCAATCGCGCCATATTCTTCTATAAGAATGAAAAGAAAATAATTATTCACATGGAATATTATAGATGTAGTGTATATTTACAGTACATTATAGCTTATTAATAATATGAACCAGGTATTATTATAAAAGCCTTTTCTTCTTATTAGCGTTTTATAATTATATCTAGGGTAGTACCTACCCGTTAATGTCCATACTTAATAGCTTAGTACAGAATCAATTACTACCATCTAAATAATACTTAACCATGGAAAATTATTGCATTTCACACTTCACTATTTTACATATGCTTATCTTACATCGAACATTAAGCAAACCACACTAATAATATTATACAAAACATTATATGATCCCATGGTTTAATATGGCAGCGCCTCGTTTGGTCTATTTTCTAGGACGTTTAGGTTCAAAGAATCGTTTAACGCTTATCCTGGCTGTCTGCCTATATTTTGGCTGTGGGACTGAAGAACTGGATGCCGGGATAGAACGAATAGGAATAGCGGGAATAGGGGTGGTAGTGTCTAGTGGAGTTGGTGCCACATCATCCTTATTAAACTCAGGATTTGAATTTTCTAATTCATTAGCCTTTCGTTTCTTTCCTAGTTCGAACTCTTCTTTTGTAATTTCCTGTATTTCTTCCTCGGGTTCACTTTCCTCCTCGGGTTCACTTTCCTCCTCGGGTTCACTTTCCTCCTCGGGTTCACTTTCCGGGTTCTCTATAGTCGGTTCATCCGGAATTTGTGAGTCTTCCCCAAAGATATTATTTTCGTCATCGGATAGGTTAATGACTGGAACACCATCTGAAGATTCTGGTTCGGAGTCGCTGAATGTGATAACAAGTTTTGAGCCCGACATCTATCACACAACAACTAACCCATTAGTACTACATAATATTTACATATAAATTTTAACCAACAATGATAAGCAATGGTTTTTAAATCAGACCCGGTCAAAGTCCAGACTTACTAATGTATCCTAACGACTTATCAGTTAGACACACTAATGCAAACCTGGTTCGCTAAGACCACCGCTCTGATACCACATGTCATAACCCGTCCTTAACCGTAAGAACGTGTTAGATAACGTATGATTTCATTGCGAGGTATTGACCTCTATATGCGACATTTTTAAAAGAAAAACTGCATATATTATACATTACAAACCATGATTGTTATTTTTGATACAAGCTTTGGACGAAAT
The DNA here is from genome assembly GCF_046630445.1 of Rutidosis leptorrhynchoides. NCBI lineage: Eukaryota > Viridiplantae > Streptophyta > Magnoliopsida > Asterales > Asteraceae > Rutidosis > Rutidosis leptorrhynchoides. The sequence continues at coordinate 503,083,648 of NC_092333.1, read as the reverse complement.
AAAGATGATTATCGTTTAGCGATAATCTTCGACTTACAAACTTTACAAATGATGATAACAACACGATTTCTAGCATATTTTACAACACAAGTTCTTGGATATGCAGTCTTATTTTTGACACAAATATGCGTACGCAAGATCCTGCTCAAATTCAACATAATGCAGCGGAAACTTCTAATTATCACCTGAGAATAAACATGTTTAAAATGTCAACATAAAGTTGGTGAGATATAGGTTTAGTGCCGGCAGCAATATATATATAGACCACAAGATTTCGTATATAAACAGTTTAATAAAAATATTCTAAGTGGTTGAGCACTTGGTAACCATACTTAACAATTAATCACGTCGCATATTCCCTTTAATATGAAATCTTACTACACTGTACCAAGTGTAGTCACGAAACGAAGTACTGTGCAACCGTTGAATACTGGTCGTCCAGTCCGGTTGGGGTTGTCAAGCCCGATAGATCTATCAACAGGATTCGCGTTTACAATACCGCTGTAAATATTAGTTACCAAGCTACAGGGAAGTATGCCAGTGGTACAACTCAACGTAGAATATATTTTTCAGTTACTTATGTCCATAACGTAAAACATAAAATACATGTATTCTCATCCCGAAATATTTAGAGTTTAAAAGTGGGACTATATACTCACTTTCGTCTTGAAGATATATATATTTTGACTTGGTCTCCCGGTTGATATCACGAACCTATCCATATATAATATATCAATACCTTTTCTTTTTAAACAACGTCACATATATATTCTTGTTATACTTTTAATACTTTTTATAATTCCTTAGTCCGTAGTTAGCAGTTCGTTGTTAGTAATTCAATTTTAATGGTTCATATTTAGATGTTTAATAAACCCCCAACGAAATAAATAAAACCCCCAACGTATATGTATTGGTCGAGATTAATCTTGACCCACGGTACCGGTGTTGTCAAATGACGTGTTGCGTACATAAAGTACCGGTGTTGTCAAATGACGTGTTGCGTACAAACATGGGATCTTATGATTAATCTTCTCGTGTTGTTTACGGGTGATCCTGAACCATATAAAATTGAATTATAAGTACATATATATAAAATATCATGTTATCTTAAAAAGATGTGATTTATTTTAATTTTCTCCAATTAATCCCGAAGTTAAACTAGTCTTGGATAGCCAATTTTGTTTCGGTCATAGTTTCTTCGTTACAACTCCGTTTTCGTTGATTCAACTTGCCATCTCCTTGGATCGAGTTCCTCTTTAAGACTATGAACTGTAAATATCTTAGTTTGTATTCAAAATCACACGGCATAGGTGAAACTTTAGTGAAACTTATGAAGTTAAACCTTTTCCTTTATGTAGGCAACCTTAAATGATTATTTTTCTAAAAATACTTATACTTTGAATTAAATCATGAAATTTTTATGTGTTACCATATTCATAGTAAAAATCATTTTTCCAGAACATAAACCTTCAATTCAAAGTTTAAGATGGTTTTTAATTATCCAACCCAAAACAGCCCCCGGTTACACTCCGACGTCGTAAAAACAGTTTTTAAGGTGTTCTTTGAAAAACCAAGTTATACCTTGTTAAATTAGCATATATTTAAGTTATATTACAGGTCTTGAAGTATTTTAAAAGTTAAGTTAGAAGGATCTATTTAGTTTGCAAACAAGTTTGAAAACATTCAAACTATGTTCTTGTTGTTAAAATTGTATACCACAAAATATGATAGCTATATATATATGAATCGAATAAGGTTATGAACATAGATACTACCTCAAGTTCCTTGGACAAGGTTTCTGTAAAAGAGGAGTAAGAACCTAGAACCAAAAGGGTGATGGAATTGGATGAAAGATTGGAAGTAAGTTTGTGTTCTTGGAAGGATTTCTTGAAGTGTTTTTGTAAGGTTTTCTTATGAGATTTAAGTGTTGTTTTTGAAGCTAAATGATGGAGAAAATGCTTGGAGATGATCAAGTATGAAGTTAAGAGTATTTTGAGAGAGAAATGGAAGTGTAAGTATGAGAAAATGGGGTGAATAAATGGTGTGCATGCATAAAAACGTTTTTAGGTTATAAAGGAAAAAAAAGATACCTAACTTTGTTTTCTTGCTAAATAATTCATGCTACTTGACAAATGGTTGGTTCCACATGTTTCTTAATCATTTAAGGCTGCTAAGGAGCAGATTTTTATTGGTATATACCAATAGTAAATACATCTAGAAGCTGCGTATGATACGAGTACATATACTCTAGATATACGTATAGAAATTTTGTGAAAAATGGAATGAGGATTCAAATATAGCTATCTTTTGTGAATACACTTATATGGTTTTATGTATTTAAGTTCTTAAAAGTGATTAAATTCATTACTTATACGATATATGTATAAACATTATAGGTCATAAGTATTTAAGTCAAATAACGTTGCGTATGGTTATCGTTTTGAAAACTTAAGTTAGTAGTTTCAAAATATACATATAACTTATTGTTATTAATACAAAATGAGATATTAAAACATTCTTAGATCATGTTAAATATGTATATATACATATATATACACAAACGTATAATTATCATATGTTATATAGTTCGTGATATCATCGGTCAAACTAGACGGTCAAACGTTGTGTAAAACTCTTTTCAAAAACATAAATCTTAACAATTTGGATTGCTTATCATGTTGGTAAGGTTTAATTTATGTAAATATTAATCTTACAAGTATAGAATGATCGAAAAAGTGCGGGTCATTACAGTTAGCACCTCGACACTACACATTTCACGCTACAACAAATAGATACATTATATACGTACGTATATAATTATTCCACTCACCTCAAAGTCTTGTGAAAAGATACCCGAGCTTGCAAGACCTCAAAGTAACGTACCTATCATATTATACACATCATCAAATGCAAGCTCAAGTCGGTCAACCAAACCCTTTCACCATTCTAAGCCATTTTGACCCAAGGTGTAATTTCAACCCATTTGCACCCTTAACCCTAAATTGGGTCAACACACACCAAAACCCTAATCATTCGTCAAGATGGGTTTAAAACACATTTAGGTCACAAGGCTAACTCGTTTTCATACTTGCTAGGCCACTTAGGTCATTAAAGACTCATTTGACCCATTTCAAGGTCAACACACCATTTGGGTCATCCATACCCAATAACACCCACTTACATACTATTAAAGTGTTCTAGCAACTAACTAACCAAATTTAAGACTCAAAAGTCCAATTAACACATTCAAACCCTAGGTTAGTCATCAATGAGCCTTCATAACCCATATTCACCCAAAATCCCCAAAATACTAACAAAATGGGTCTTTGGTTCATCACTAGCCCAAACCCTAACCCTTAAAGCAATTAAAGTAAGAAATTGGGTTTTATAACTTACCAACACAATCACCACGTAGCTATCGACTAGATGAACGACTTTATAACTTGCACCAAGACCCGATTCAACCTCTTTCACCCTTTAATGGAGCTTTCTCTCTCAAGGATTGCACTCTCTCTCTAGAGTTTAATTGGAGAAGATAAGGTTGTTGGGAATGGAGTGAATGAAGCTCCAAAACTGATCCAAGGTATTAAATTCGGGCTCCAATGTGTTTTGACCAAAATGCCCTCAAAATATCTATTTTAAAAGAAGAGGAGAATCTGTCGCAGACAGATGGCGCGGCGCGCCACTATGCCGCGCGGCGTGCGACATTGCAGTTCAGAATTCTTTCTTGCTTTTAATGTATACAACAAAACCCCCGTTTCAAGTATCGTACATTACTCTTATATACACTACCAATATTCGGGTCTTACAACTCTCCCCCACTTATTCGGATTGCGTCCTCGCAATCCAAGCCGCATGACACGAGGAAAGATAAACTAACACGAACTCTTCGGGCTCCTAAGTGAACTCGGAACCTTTACTTCATTGCCATTGAACCTTAAAGGTCCTCACCTCCTTATTCCTCAACATTTTCACCTTCTCGTCAAGGATAGCAATCGGTTCCTCGACATATTCTAACTTGTTGTTTAGCTCGATCTCGTCTAAAGGCATCCATGAGGAATCATCCGCAAGACACTTACGGAGGTGGGAAACATGAAATGTATTATGGATTCCCGCAAGCTCTTCGGGTAATTCCAATCGATATGCAACTTCACCAACACGAGCTAAAACCTTGAACGGTCCAATAAACCGAGGAGCTAACTTTCCCCGTTTTCGAAATCGAATAATACCCTTTCATGGCGAAACCTTAAGCATCACCATATCGCCTTCTTGGAACTCAATCAATCGCCTACGTCTATCGGCATACGACTTTTGCCTATCTTGAGCCTTCTTCAAATGTTCCCGAATCAAATCGATCTTGCTATTAGTCTCTAAAACCAAATCGGTACTCCCGATCTCTCTTTGACCCACTTCTCCCCAACAAACAGGAGTTCGACACCTACGCCCATAAAGCATTTCGTAAGGTGGCATCCCGATACTAGTATGATAACTATTATTGTACGAGAATTCCGCCAAAGGCAAATGCTCATCCCAACTACCACCGAAGTCAATAATGCACGCCCGTAGCATATCTTCCAAAGTTTGATTCGTACGTTCGGTTTGACCGTCCGTTTGAGGATGATACGCCGTGCTCAACTTCAATTGCGTACCCATATCTTCATGAAACTTTTCCCAAAACCGAGATGTAAAACGGGTATCTTGATCCGAAATAATAGATATAGGAACCCTATGTCGAGAGACCACTTCCTTGATAAACAACTTAGCCAAGGCCTCCGACGATATTGCTTCTTTAATGGGAAGAAACAAAGCACTTTTTGTCAACCGGTCAACTATCACCCAAATCGTATCAAATTGGGTTCTCGCCGTCTTAGGTAACTTTGTTATGAAATCCATGGTAATGTGCTCCCATTTCCATTTCGGAATTTCTAACAGTTGCAATTTATCATACGGCTTTTGGTGTTCGGATTTTACTTGCAAACACGTGACGCATTGCTCAACATACTTCACAACGTCACGTTTCATGCCCGGCCACCAATAATCTTTCTTCAAGTCATGATACATTTTCGTCGCGCCCGGATGAATGGAATATTTTGAATTATGTGCTTCATCAAGTAGCACCCGTCGGTAATCACCCATCTTAGGCACCCACACCCTTCCTTGAAAAGACAACAAACCACGCGGGCCCATAGTAATGAACTCCGATTGGCCCACGATTTGTTCCACATGCTTATTGTGAACGTAAGCCTCTATTTGAATCTCGCCAAGCTTCTCAAGAAAATCGTTGGAAATAAACAAACGTAACGACCCCACTTTTATCGCCGGATGTTGACTCTTTCGACTCAACGCATCTGCGACAACATTCGCCTTACCCGGATGATAAAGTATTTCACAATCGTAGTCTTTCACCACATCCATCCACCTACGTTGGCGATAATTCAAATCTCGTTGATTAAAGAGATGTTTCAAACTCTTATGATCCGAATAAATCGTACACTTGACACCATACAAGTAATGGCGCCAAATTTTCAACGCATGCACTACCGCCGCCAACTCAAGATCATGAGTCGGATATCTTGTTTCGTGTTCCTTTAATTATCGTGAGGCATAAGCGATGACTTTACCTCTTTGCATTAGAACATACCCGAGCCCATTTAGCGAAGCATCACAATAAACCGTCATGTCTTCCACACCTTCCGACAATACTAACACCAGAGCTTGACACAACTTCCCTTTTAGCAATTGAAAAGCAATTTCTTGCTCGTTCTCCCAATTAAACTTAGCATTCTTTCTCGTCAACTTCGTTAATGGAGAAGCGATCTTAGAAAAGTCTTGGATAAACCGACGATAATAACCGGCCAATCCGAGGAAACTTCGGATTTCCGTAGGCGTAGTCGGTCGTCCCCAACTCTTCACCGTCTCGATCTTCCCCGGATCTACTTGAATACCGTTTTCATTCATAATATGACCAAGGAATTGAACTTCCCTTAGCCAAAATTCACATTTGGAGAACTTTGCATACAATTTCTCCTTTCGTAGTGTCTTCAATACTTCACGCAAATGATGTTCATGTTCGTTCATACTTTTTGAATAGACTAGTATGTCGTCGATGAATACTATTACCGACTTGTCCAACATAGGTTGGCACACTCGGTTCATAAGATCCATGAATGCCGCCGGTGCATTCGTAAGGCCAAAAGGCATCACCACAAACTCAAAATTTCCATACCGCGTTCTAAAAGCCGTTTTCTCAATATCTTCCTCATGGACCCGCATTTGGTGATAGCCGGACCGTAGATCGATCTTAGAGAAATACGTTGCACCTTGAAGTTGATCAAATAAATCGTCAATCCTAGGTAATGGATAAAGAATTCTTGATCGTCACTTTATTCAACTCACGGTAATCAATGCACATACGCATACTACCATCTTTCTTCTTCACAAATAACACCGGAGCGCCCCACGGTGAAGCACTCGGTCGAATAAAACCCTTCTCGAGCAATTCTTGAATTTGATTTAACAACTCTTGCATCTCCGTTGGCGCTAAACGATAAGGAGTTTTAGCAATGGGGGTAGCCCCCGGAACCAACTCGATGCGAAATTCAACTTGTCTTTCCGCCGAAACACCCGGTAATTCGTCCGAAAAAACGTCTTCGAAATCACTAACAACCGGAATTTCACGAATGGGTGGCGGCTCATTACGAGTATCGACAACATGAGCAAGGAAATCCATGCCACCACTAACAACAAAATGACGTGCCCGTGCAAAAGTGCATATCGGCACCGGTCTCCTTCGCTTATCACCAAGAATAATTAACTCTCCCCCACTTGGGGTCTTCACACGAATAAACTTATCATGGCATGCAATATCGGCTCTATAACGATCGAGACAATCCATACCAATGACAATATCAAAATCGCCCAAGGTCATTGGAATGAGATCAATTTTAAAGGTTTCGGCACCGAAAACAACATCACAATTCTTACACACATCAACCACTAGCACCGTCTTGCCGTCCGCTATTTCGACTTCTACCGGACGACTTAACTTAGCTAACGGTCTATCGAGTTTAGGCACAAATTTTGGAGAAACAAACGAAAAATTTGCACCGCTATCAAAAAGAATCCTTGCCAGATTAGAAATAACCATGAAAGTACCTGAGACAACTTCGTTCGATTGTTCGGCTTCATCATTGGTCATCAAGTAGTTGCGACCCCTAGCCATACCCGCCGCCTTCTCTAACCGCTTCACATTATCATTTCGCAAATCGGGACACTCCGGCTTCTTATGCCCCTCTTTGCCGCAATTAAAACAAGTGACTTTGTTTCCAAAAGATGGTTTCGAACACTCACGAGCCATATGACCCGGTTGCCCACAATTGTAGCACGTATAAGAAAACCCGCCGGTAGTGCCCTTCTTTGCACTATTGACACTTTCGGCCCCCCTCTTGCTCTTGCTCTTCTTGCTTGTGGCGTTAGAGTAACTAAAACCTTCAAACTTTCTTTTGGAAAACATGAAATCACTCTTTCTTAGAACCTCCGGCTCAAAACCCCGAGCCAACTCGAACAATTCATCAAAAGACTTAGCCATACCCTGACTAATCTTCCCCTTGTACTCATCATTCAAAGTACGGTAGAAATCCTTCATGAGCTTATGATCATCACCAACATATTCCGGGCAAAAACGAGTCTTTGCCAAGAATGTAGACTTGCGGGTAACCAAATCCATGGAACCTTGTTGCAAATGGTGCAACTCGTCCCGGATTCTATCGAGGTCGGAAGAAGTTCGGTATTCTTTGAAAAATTCTTTCTTAAACTCTTCCCAAGTCAAGCCCATACATTGTTCTTCACCATACAAGTTGATTTTATCATCCCACCACAACTTAGCTTCTTCGCGTAACATGCTAGAACCATACCTCGTCTTCCTTTCGGGAGGACATTCCGCGGTACGGAAAGCTCCCTCAATATCGGAGATCCAACATGTACTTTTTAAAGGATCCCGCACCCCATTAAACATCGGGGGTTAAGCATCCTTGAAGTTCTTGTAGTGGAAGTCCCGCCTTCCTTCACCTCCTTCACCGCGAGGATAGATATTCCTAGCGTCAAGGGCCTCTTCAATAGTGGCCTTCATTCGTTCATTAATTAGATCGGTTATTTGCTCATCAATCGAATCTTGGAAGACCTTTCGAACGTCCACAAGAAAATCCGCTTTTAACTTCTTAAAGACGGCCTCGACCTTGGTTGAGAACTCGGCGTCCCCGCCTGTACTTCCGTTATCATGTTCGGGACCGTTTCTCGTCTTCATTCTATAAAACGAATTAGGTTAAACCACAAAATGGAAGGACAAATTACATATATACATACACATACGCCACACTACTCCATCTCGCTCAACAATCGTCGTACATTACTTGTTTGACACGATTTGCGCCCGTAATAATGGTAGCTAGTCATTACTACGCGAGCACGTCGCATTAACTTGCTAGTACAACGTCCATCTCGCTCGATGCTCGCTAAACATACATAACAAATAGCGCATGATTAGTTTACATAAACCTAGGCACAAACCAATCCCGATCCGACCCAAAGTCCTACAAGTCCCGCATAAACGCGCACACAAAAAGTCTAAGTCTAGGCACCTATTTCAAGTCACCTAAATCCCTTAGACCATGCTCTGATATCACTTGTAACGACCCAAACCAACCCTCGACCAAACCACGCAAAAATACAAAATAAAAAAAAAATTCAGTGCAGCATACCCGCGCGGCGCGCCAGGTAGGGGCGCGGCGCGCCAAAGTGGACAGTCCGGAAAGTTTTTAAATGCGAAAAAGATTGACTAGTTCCCGACACTTTTAGACGAAACGCTTTTTACCATACATCCAAATATGTAAAACTAACCTGTTTCAAACATAAAATCAATGTTTTACAAGCGGAGCCCACACGACCCAAATTACAAGTTTAGTACAAGTTAAGAGTTTCGACCACCAAAAAGTTTAAGTTCCAAACTACACAATAAGCATGGCGTTTGGGATTAAACTACCCAACTATCGGTCAAACTCCAAGAGCTACTAAAGCCAAAAGCGTCCCCTAGCATCAAGCGGGATCTCTAGTCCATAACGATGCCCTTACCCTTGTCCAAAACCGAACCTATAAAATGGTAAACAACGAGAGGGTAAGCAAAGCTTAGTGAATGCAATAATTATACGAATACATATATAATTATACCTACTTGCATACACTTACACACCAAACCGCAAACACGCTAGCATACACATTTAGCTTATCGTCACAATAGCAAGCTATAAATCTCCAATACCACAAGCTAGCATAACGACCGCATATGAATATAACTCGAATAATATAATATGCTTACAACACAAATAACCATGGTTAACCAATAGTACAAGGGAACGGCGCTCGCGAAAACGCCATCGGTGTTCACAACATCCGTTAGGGCACTTAACACCTCGCACCACTAACCCCTAGGGTGGCACCTTAACACCTCGGCACATCATCCCGAGTGGCATCTTAACACCTCGATGCATCACTCATTAATTTACGGAGTGGTGTCTTAACACCTCGACACTACACTCCTAGGTGGCATCTTAATACCTCGATGCTACACCCGAGTGGCATCTTAACACCTCGATGCTACACTCTTCACGTGAAACATGGTGTCTTAGCACCTCGACACTACACATTTCACGCTACAACAAATAGATACATTATATACATACGCATATAATTATTCCACTCACCTCAAAGTCTTGTGAAAAGATACCCGAGCTTGCAAGACCTCAAAGTAACGTACCTATCATATTATACACATCATCAAATGCAAACTCAAGTCAGTCAACCAAACCCTTTCACCATTCTAAGCCATTTTGACCCAAGGTGCAATTTCAACCCATTTGCACCCTTAACCCTAAATTGGGTCAACACACACCAAAACCCTAATCATTCGTCAAGATGGGTTTAGAACACATTTAGGTCACAAGGCTAACTCGTTTTCATACTTGCTAGGCCACTTAGGTCATTAAAGACTCATTTGACCCATTTCAAGGTCAACACACCCATTTGGGTCATCCATACCCAATAACACCCACTTACATACTATTAAAGTGTTCTAGCAACTAACTAACCAAATTTAAGACTCAAAAGTCCAATTAACACATTCAAACCCTAGGTTAGTCATTAATGAGCCTTCATAACCCATATTCACCCAAAATCCCCAAAATACTAACAAAATGGGTCTTTGGTTCATCACTAGCCCAAACCCTAACCCTTAAAGCAATTAAAGTAAGAAATTGGGTTTTATAACTTACCAACACAATCACCACATAGCTATCGACTAGATGAACGACTTTATAACTTGCACCAAGACCCGATTCAACCTCTTTCACCCTTTAATGGAGCTTTCTCTCTCAAGGATTGCACTCTCTCTCTAGAGTTTAATTGGAGAAGATAAGGTTGTTGGGAATGGAGTGAATGAAGCTCCAAAACTGATCCAAGGTATTAAATTCGGGCTCCAATGTGTTTTGACCAAAATGCCCTCAAAATATCTATTTTAAAAGAAGAGGAGAATCTGTCGCAGACAGATGGCGCGGCGCGCCACTATGCCGCGCGGCGCGCGACATTGCAGTTCAGAATTCTTTCTTGCTTTTAATGTATACAACAAAACCCCGTTTCAAGTATCGTACATTACTCTTATATACACTACCAATATTCGGGTCTTACATACAACTGGTCTGGACGACAACTTCATGACCTAAATCAAGAAGCGCGTTTCTTTTTCGGAAGACTTTACTTCCTTTAAATGATGGAATTGATTCATCGTGTAGATCCATCGTTCTTTCAAAAGTATTACCATAAACCGGGTAAAACTGATTATTTTCGTCCAAAACAAAAGTATTTTCAATTATTTGTACAAAAATATGTGATATATGTTTTGAATAACTTGGTAAAAATTTCACACACTTGGCTTTTATTTTCCTTTCTTTGCCTTTTTATTTTCCTCTATTCCATTTTAAATGAATTCTAACATTTTAGTTTGTTTCTCAATTTATGTCCTTTCCGAGGTAACAATAATTTCGGTGTTAACACCTAGTTTTATCGTTCATAAATATGTATAAACATGATTTTGAGTTCATTTAATTGAAAATTTTGAAAATTTTTACTAGAATTGGGTAGTCAGTATATAAGACTAGGGCTGTTCTTTACTATCAGAGAGCACTAGATTCTAATACAACTATTGTGTTACTAGTATTTTTAATGGTAACCAAGTGTTTAAATAAAAAAAATTTAAAATTCGAAAGAATTTAACCCCTTCCCCCACTTAAGATCTTGCAATGCCCTCATTTGCAAGAAATTAGTAACAATTTAAATTATTGAGGGTGATTAGCGTTGAAAAATGATTAAATTTTACCAAAGTTTCCAAACATATTGGAGTTTGTTTGCTGAATGATAAATGGTGCATATCATTTGTTCATTCCATCTTGTTGTTACATCACATTTAAAACATTTAATTAATTAAATTCTAAAAATTTTGTTTTCCTTTAGGAGCGAGGGCGTTTCAGAACGTTGTCCTAGTCCGTCCTTCGACAAAATTTTAAAATTTCGTCAATTCAAAGCGCGGTTTTAAAAGTAAAGATTTTTGGGTTTTTTTTTTTTAGTTTTTTTTTTGTTTTTGGCATACTTTAAATCAATAAGATTAAAAATAATGATAATAAAAATTCTCGTCCCGCCCTCGGGTAAAGCAATTTCGGCTCTCAACGACCTAGTCTTCAACTTACGACGAATTTTTAAAAATCATATTTTTAACTTAGCAAAATAAAGTAAATATTTGTTTTTAAATTCACACAACTTAAATTTAAAATACATAAAATTCAAAATTAATATTAAAAATTCACACCAAACTTAAATTTAATTTTGTTTTTATACATACAAACTTATATTAAAAATATTAATTTTTCAAATATTTACAATTTTAAATATATTGATTTAAAAAGTTTACAATATTATTTTAATATTAATGGTAAAAATAAAATAAAAATCTTTTTGGCTTTTATCTCACTTTAATCAATCAAATATTATCAAAAATATGCGCCCCTCTTTTCGGTAAAGTAATTTCGGTTCCATGACCTAATTTAACTCATGACGAATTTTTGAAATATTTTGGGTTGATTGATTAAAGATATTTATACCTTAAGAATAAACGTTAAATTTCGCAGTGATGTAATAAATTTTTGAATGATATCAATAATTTCGGTCGCATGACCTAATTTTATTGAATACCAATTTAATACTTTATAGCGAACAAATTAGAGTTTATTATCAAAAGGTTAAAAATAAAAATAAAAATAAAAATGAAAACTGTACAAACTTACCTGTGAAATATATTTCTTAGTGATATGCTCTAGCCCACTCATAAGATAGTCGGACTAATTGGTTTTCCATGGCTACATAGGCGTAACCTCGATCATTCATTGATTTTTCTTCTAAACATATGAACGGTCCGTCTCTGCATAAAGTAACAAATTCGGTGTTTGAATAAGTTTGATTATTTGAACATTTACCTTCGTGTGACCATTTTCCGCATTTGTGACATCTTTCAAGGTGTCGTGCTCTTCTTTTCGCTGCGGATTTTGATTTTCCTTTACCAAATTGTAACTTATTATCTTCGCATCTGTAACATCCCGCCTTTTTCCGTTAAATTTATTTTTAACACCGTCTTTTTTTTTTTTTTTTAAAATAATATCTTTCGTTATTTATATTCGTAGATTCCGTTAACAAACGTTCATAATATTCTCGTTATTTAATTATAACATCACTCGTTTACTCGAGCGTTTTTTTAAAATATTCGTTTGGTTAAATCCCGCACCCGCTTTGAAACTCGAGGGACCGGAGTTGCCAAATGGGCAAACTAGTTGACTAGGTCAACTAGTCAACCCATTTCATCCATTCCATCATCTCCCTCATCCCTTTTCTCTCCATCTCAAGAACACACACACAAACCCATTCCATTTATTCATCATCTAAATTCAATCTTGGGAGCTCACAACAAATCCGACTACATATTCTTGATCCTCTCATCATCCTCTACGATTTGATACTAACTTCATTGATTTTGGGTAACATTTCTAAAACTCTAGATTTCTCTAAATTCGTGTTTTTGACTTGAAATGGTGTTAGTTAGTGTCTATGGCTCGTGTATAACATGAATATATGTTTTGTTTGCTCGATTCGTTGTTTTGAGTAACTAGTTTGAACATTTGAAATGGGTGTGCTAAATCTTTGATTTTGGATGAGTTAATGTTGTTAAATTGTTAAAGTTCATGTTTTAATTGTGTTACTAGTATCACTAGCTTCGTTTTGATGCGTAGGTTGATTAAGGAAACTTCAAAAACATGAATATTGATTTTTGCGGATTTTGGTTAGGGTTTGATAGACTTAAAACGAGCTTTTGATGTTTCGAATGCCATGAAATGTTATTAGTAAGTGTTTAGTTGTAATGTATGCTTCATTACCTTCAAAACGGCATATCGTATGTGTAAATTGGATTCCCGAATCATAAAATACGTTTTACGAACTTGAAACTTTGAAAATGGACTTTTAAATGATCACTTGACGAGAAATCGGTTATGGAAAATGTTGTTTTTGTTTGATGAAACATGTTTAGTTGTGTTCCTTGTCAAAAGAGCTTTCCAACGGTATAAGATACGCTTTCTAATTGTTTACGGTTTGAGTTTTGCGTTTGTTTGAAATTTTACCAAGCCTTGAACAAGTGAAACAGGCCGGGGACCAGGCCACGGCCATTGTCGCGGCGCGACAGGCCTGGCCGCGGCGCGACATAAGCCGCGTCCAGATTCTGTTTCCCTTGACCTTTTTACTAAAAATGTTTGACATGTTCTAGACCTCCGATTCACATGAGACTTGTTCTAACATGCTTATATATGAATAAAAACCTCAGAAAAATAGTTCGGGACCCGACCCGACCCCGTTGACTTTTTCGTTGACCTTGACCAAATTTGACTTTTAGTCAAACTTAACAAAACACTTATACAATCGTTCTAATCTTATTTTATACTTGATTCTTGCATGAAACTTGACAACGTGATTCACATGCTATACTTAATCGAGTCGTAACGAGCCATAGGACTAATTGAACACATTTCACCCGACCTTGTGTCGTAACCGGTTAATTGATACAACTTACTTGTTTAGGTCAAGGCTAAGCAACTTTCATGCACACGTTTACTTGTTGAAGTACCTTTATACTCGTGCACTCGAGGTGAGATCATAGTCCCACTTTTTTACTCTTTTGAACTTACTTTTGGGATGAGAAAACATAAACGATTCTTTTGAACTAAGTGAACACAAGAACGGGAAAACAAACATTCTACATACGAGTTTAGAACGAAAATCCTCAATCCGATTATCATTAGTTACATCAGATGGTGTAAGCGAGAACTTATGTTATATGGCCATATGGGTTTGACAAACCCTCATTCAAACGGTTCGCTACCGTTTACGAATGAAATATATTTTAGGGAACAGTGTTGTTCTAGCACTAATTGATGGGGTATTCAACGGACGGAACGTTAAGCTTTGATAATTGGGTGCTCGTGAATATTAACTTTTAGAATGTACTACTATTATTTCAATTTTGCAAATCTTGTGGTTCGACTTACTTTACTTTTACTCACTTACTTAAACCTATGATTTCACCAACGTTTTTGCGTTGACAGATTCTTCTATGTTTTCTCAGGTTCATACTTGGTTATTTGATACATGCTTCCGCGTACACTCATACTTGCTTGGAGTCGAGCATACATGCATACACTCTGATTTCTTGCTTGGGGTCGAGCATACATACATACATACGCTAGGGATAGCACTTTTGGATTCAAACTTTTGTTTACATACTTACGCTATTTATAGCAACTGTGTTTTTCAACTTATATTATGTCGCAAGTTATTTCATTTATACTTTATGACTTTTGTAAACTTAGACTTGTTGTCGAACGGTTTTGTAAACTAAACTTGCAAGTCTTGTACCTTTCAAATGAATGCGACATAATTTTGGTCAAACGAGTCTCATATAGGGACTACGACCACGCAACGGGACCTAAGTTAACGGCGCCGTCAATAACGGTTTTGGTCGGGTCGTTACAAGTGGTATCAGAGCGTTGGTTGTAGAGAACTAGGATGCATTAGTGTGTCTAACAGAGTCGTTAGAATGCATTAGTAAGTCTAGACTACAACCGGATAGTTAATCATTGCATTCTGACATACATTTGCTATAGATAGCACTTACTTGACTACTTGTGCATTATACTTGAATCATTCTTAGGAAAACTTTTTTTAATGGTACCCAACCTTCATTATACGAACTCGTATCCTGCCACTTTAGTTCGGGAACTCTGACTCCTTGGTTGCTATTCCCCCCGTCTCATCTTACTATCCATGAATATTGTAAAGTCACTGTCACTACTCTAGATGAGTATCGTCATCACCATTTATCGCTACGGTTGCGTACTACTCGTTATCATGATTCGTTACTCTTTTCATACCTGAATACATTTTTGTCTGACTCGAACCGCATTGACGTGAACAATCATTTATACACTTCCCTCGGGGAACGCTTCCTTAGATTTGCAGAAATTCTTTCGATTTAATATGAGTCACGTTTGAGACGTCGTTACATTTTGTTCATTTTAGGTCTTCACGATGACACGAACTTGAATCTATGGAGTGATGTGGGAATGGAGGTATGAGTTAGCGTAATATAACGACACTCGATCAACGTGGTTATATTACGGTAAGACATACCAAAGTTCTAGTGACGCGTGATGGTGGTTAGACTCGATCAACCTAAACACCACCATGTGCCATGTACATGACTTCATCTTTTCAGGTTTGGACATCCGAAAACTCCGAGAATATTTATAACAACCATACCGGGGACACACCTTCAATTATTGTCAAATTATATTTATGCTTCCGAATGAATTACCGATTCCATTCGACTTCAACCGTATGTCACACGGGTATACTAGCTCGTCCTCGCGCAGACTTATTGACTAACTACAATTTACTCGTTATGCTCACATCGGGGCGGGAACTTCTTTTGCATCACCCTCGTACTTCCGGTTCAGGAGGTCCTTATTCTAAATTCTCAATGGAGAGAGACTCTTCACGTTATACTAGTATTCGCCTCGAGGGTGAATAGTCTCGATGAACGTTTTCAGAAACCGATGAGAACTTGCTCCGACAAACGTTTTTGGAAACAGATAAATCTTCCGGGACGCGAATTTTTTTTTTTTTTTTTTTTTTTTTTTTCTTGAGAAACTTGTCCTAACAAACTTGTTCAAATATACCTTACGGAATGTACTCCGTTTCGGACCGAGATCCTCGTTTCACTTCTAGATTTTGGAGTGCCTCACAAAAAGCCTCGGGACCGCGTTTAGACATGAGTACCGCGTACCATCCACAACCCGACGGACCGAACAAACATACGATTTAAGTCTTGAAAACCATAATACGAATTTATATTACCAACTTCAAATTTACTTGAGAAAAGTATTTTCCTTTAACCGAATCCTCGTACTACAATGATTTTCATTCGAGTTTTAACGTCACTCCTTTTGAAACCACATGTGACCGGAAACGTCATTCTCCTTTGTCGAACCAAGTAAACGATGATCAATTCACCGGGGCCGAGGTTATTCATGAGCAACCGAGAAAATTTATTCATATTCAGGTAAAACCCTACGCGACTCGTAATCACCAAGAGCTACGCCGATGTTAGACGTAAACATTTCAAATTCAACGTGGGAAACCGCGTCACGTTAAGAGTCGCACCTTGGAAAGGTGCAATCCGTTTCGGGAAAACGTAGGAAGCTAAATCCGCGATATTTTGACCCTTTAAATTCTTGGGGTGTTTTGGACCCGTCGCTAGCCGTTTAGATTTTCTGACCCATCTTGAGTCTCCGTTTATCCTACATCCGATGTATCAACTCAAAGACGTGTTTTGCGAAACCAGAACTTGTTATCTCCTTTGATGAACTCACTATCGACGATAACCCTCACTTCCTAGGAGGACCGGTTGAAACCATGAATCATGGAAGCCAAACCTTAAAACAACATAGGATCCCGACCGTCAAAATTCGTGGAAATACTCAAGGACGTACCTTCACTTATTCGTAGAATTTACAACGCAAGATCTCGAGTAAGATTCAACAACTACTACTTCCAACTAAATTTCGGGACGAAATTTCTTTTAAGGTGTAGGTAATGTAACATCCCGCCTTTTTCCGTTAAATTTATTTTTAACACCGTCTTTTTTTTTTTTTTTAAAATAATATCTTTCGTTATTTATATTCGTAGATTCCGTTAACAAACGTTCATAATATTCTCGTTATTTAATTATAACATCACTCGTTTACTCGAGCGTTTTTTTAAAATATTCGTTTGGTTAAATCCCGCACCCGCTTTGAAACTCGAGGGACCGGAGTTGCCAAATGGGCAAACTAGTTGACTAGGTCAACTAGTCAACCCATTTCATCCATTCCATCATCTCCCTCATCCCTTTTCTCTCCATCTCAAGAACACACACACAAACCCATTCCATTCATTCATCATCTAAATTCAATCTTGGGAGCTCACAACAAATCCGACTACATATTCTTGATCCTCTCATCATCCTCTACGATTTGATACTAACTTCATTGATTTTGGGTAACATTTCTAAAACTCTAGATTTCTCTAAATTCGTGTTTTTGACTTGAAATGGTGTTAGTTAGTGTCTATGGCTCGTGTATAACATGAATATATGTTTTGTTTGCTCGATTCGTTGTTTTGAGTAACTAGTTTGAACATTTGAAATGGGTGTGCTAAATCTTTGATTTTGGATGAGTTAATGTTGTTAAATTGTTAAAGTTCATGTTTTAATTGTGTTACTAGTATCACTAGCTTCGTTTTGATGCGTAGGTTGATTAAGGAAACTTCAAAAACATGAATATTGATTTTTGCGGATTTTGGTTAGGGTTTGATAGACTTAAAACGAGCTTTTGATGTTTCGAATGCCATGAAATGTTATTAGTAAGTGTTTAGTTGTAATGTATGCTTCATTACCTTCAAAACGGCATATCGTATGTGTAAATTGGATTCCCGAATCATAAAATACGTTTTACGAACTTGAAACTTTGAAAATGGACTTTTAAATGATCACTTGACGAGAAATCGGTTATGGAAAATGTTGTTTTTGTTTGATGAAACATGTTTAGTTGTGTTCCTTGTCAAAAGAGCTTTCCAACGGTATAAGATACGCTTTCTAATTGTTTACGGTTTGAGTTTTGCGTTTGTTTGAAATTTTACCAAGCCTTGAACAAGTGAAACAGGCCGGGGACCAGGCCACGGCCATTGTCGCGGCGCGACAGGCCTGGCCGCGGCGCGACATAAGCCGCGTCCAGATTCTGTTTCCCTTGACCTTTTTACTAAAAATGTTTGACATGTTCTAGACCTCCGATTCACATGAGACTTGTTCTAACATGCTTATATATGAATAAAAACCTCAGAAAAATAGTTCGGGACTCGACCCGACCCCGTTGACTTTTTCGTTGACCTTGACCAAATTTGACTTTTAGTCAAACTTAACAAAACACTTATACAATCGTTCTAATCTTATTTTATACTTGATTCTTGCATGAAACTTGACAACGTGATTCACATGCTATACTTAATCGAGTCGTAACGAGCCATAGGACTAATTGAACACATTTCACCCGACCTTGTGTCGTAACCGGTTAATTGATACAACTTACTTGTTTAGGTCAAGGCTGAGCAACTTTCATGCACACGTTTACTTGTTGAAGTACCTTTATACTCGTGCACTCGAGGTGAGATCATAGTCCCACTTTTTTACTCTTTTGAACTTACTTTTGGGATGAGAAAACATAAACGATTCTTTTGAACTAAGTGAACACAAGAACGGGAAAACAAACATTCTACATACGAGTTTAGAACGAAAATCCTCAATCCGATTATCATTAGTTACATCAGATGGTGTAAGCGAGAACTTATGTTATATGGCCATATGGGTTTGACAAACCCTCATTCAAACGGTTCGCTACCGTTTACGAATGAAATATATTTTCGGGAACAGTGTTGTTCTAGCACTAATTGATGGGGTATTCAACGGACGGAACGTTAAGCTTTGATAATTGGGTGCTCGTGAATATTAACTTTTAGAATGTACTACTATTATTTCAATTTTGCAAATCTTGTGGTTCGACTTACTTTACTTTTACTCACTTACTTAAACCTATGATTTCACCAACGTTTTTGCGTTGACAGATTCTTCTATGTTTTCTCAGGTTCATACTTGGTTATTTGATACATGCTTCCGCGTACACTCATACTTGCTTGGAGTCGAGCATACATGCATACACTCTGATTTCTTGCTTGGGGTCGAGCATACATACATACATACGCTAGGGATAGCACTTTTGGATTCAAACTTTTGTTTACATACTTACGCTATTTATAGCAACTGTGTTTTTCAACTTATATTATGTCGCAAGTTATTTCATTTATACTTTATGACTTTTGTAAACTTAGACTTGTTGTCGAACGGTTTTGTAAACTAAACTTGCAAGTCTTGTACCTTTCAAATGAATGCGACATAATTTTGGTCAAACGAGTCTCATATAGGGACTACGACCACGCAACGGGACCTAAGTTAACGGCGCCGTCAATAACGGTTTTGGTCGGGTCGTTACAGCATCTGGATTCTTTTCTTTCTCCGTCCAATTTACTTCTGATTAATGATACTATTTCACTCGGAAGTGTGTCTTTATTACGTTTAGTGATCAAAGCATGTAGCATTAGACCATGGTTTAGTTCACAGGAAGTCTTCATTTCGTAAAAACCTAAAAAAAATAAAAATTCAGAATGGGGGGAGAAGACTAGTTCTTTAGGGTCTGCTAGGGAAAGACCATTCGGGTTCCATTTTCGAGAACTACACGAAAACAAAAAATCTAACTCTAACAGAAATACATATTATCCTTTAAAGACTTGATTCTCCCCACACTTAGTTAGCTGTGAAAATTGTGATTAACTTCGTTGTCTACTTCCATCGGACTATCTATGTAATGTTTAACTCTGTGACCATTAACTTTAAATTCAATCCCATTTGAATTAATCAATTCTATCGTTCCGTATGGGAAAACTCTTTTGACTATAAATGGTCCAGACCATCTTGATTTCAATTTTTCAGGAAATAGCTTGAATCGTGAATTGAAAAGAAGAACTCTGTCTCCTTCTTTAAATTCTTTTGAACTTCTGATTCTTTTATCATGCCATTTCTTCGTTCTTTCTTTATAGATTAACGAATTTTCGTATGCTTAATGTCTTAATTCTTCTAATTCGTTTAATTGATTTAACCGTAGACGTCCAGCTTCATGTAAATCAAGATTACATGTCTTCAAAGCCCAAAATGCTTTGTGTTCAATTTCTACTGGAAGATGACATGCTTTTCCGTAAACGAGTCTGAAAGGTGTGGTTCCAATTGGAGTTTTGTAGGCTGTTCTAAAAGCCCAGAGTGCATCCTCCAATTTTATGGACCATTCTTTCGGATTTGATCCTACGGTTTTCTCTAGAATACGTTTTAAAGCTCGGTTGGTATTTTCAACTTGTCCACTTGTCTGTGGATGATAAGCAGTGGAAATTTTATGAGTTACTCCATATCTTTTGAGAACTTTCTCAAGTTGATTATTACAAAAATGAGTTCCCCGATCACTTATTAAAGCTTTCGGTGTTCCAAACCTTGCAAAAAGACATTTTAAAAAGTTGACTACAACTCGTGCATCATTAGTTGGGAGAGCTTGTGCTTCCGCCCATTTAGATACATAATGAATGGCAACGAGAATGTAGAGATTATTATGAGATTTTGGAAATGGACCCATAAAGTCAATACCCCAAATGTCAAATACTTCACATACTTGAATGACATTTTGTGGCATTTCATCTCGTTGACTTATTTTTCCGGCCCTTTGACAAGCATAACAGGATTTGCAAAGAAGGTGCGCGTCTTTGTAAATTATAGGCCAATAGAATCCAGCATTATAAACTTTTCTTGCTGTTAGTTGAGGCCCATAATGCCATCCTGTTGGTCCTGTGTGACAATGGTTTAAGATTTGATTGGCTTCATCTCCGAATACACATCGGCGTATTATTCCATCGGGACAACTTTTAAACAGATGTGGATCTTCCCAGAAATAGTGTTTTATATCACTGAAGAATTTCTTTCGTTTTTAGTACGATAATCCTTTTTCAAGGAATCCACATACTAAGTAGTTTGCATAATCTGCAAACCATGGTATTTCATTATAATCTATCTTCAATAGATATTTATCAGGAAAGTTGTCTTGTATGGCCGATTCATTTAGAACTTCTAATTTGGGATTTTCAAGACGAGAAAGATGATCAGCGGCGAGATTTTCTGCTCCTCGTTTATCTCGGATTTCAATATCGAATTCTTGTAAGAGTAAGATCCAACGGATTAATCTTGGTTTGGCATCTTGTTTCGAAAATAGGTATCTAAGAGCAGAATGGTTTGTATAGACCACCGTTTTTGCTAGAACGAGATATGAACGAAATTTGTCAAAAGCAAAGACAAAGCAAGGAGTTCTTTTTCAGTAGTTGTGTAATTTGTTTGTGCTCCTTGTAACGTCTTACTAGCATAATATATAGGTTGAAATCGTTTTTCAATCCTTTGTCCTAAAACGGCTCCCATTGCAAAATCACTTGCATCGCACATTAGTTCGAATGGTAGATTCCAATTTGGTGTTATCATGATCGGCGCATTAGTGAGTTTCTCTTTAAGAATATTAAAAGATTTAATACATTCATCTGAAAAAATGAATGAAGCATCCTTTTCTAGGAGTTTATTCATAGGAGTGGCAATTTTAGAAAAATCTTTTATGAAACGTTGGTAAAAACCGGCATGCCCTAGAAAACTCCTAACTCCTCTAACATTGGTGGGATGTGGAAGTTTAGCAATTACATCTACTTTAGCTCTATCCACTTCAATTCCTTCCTTTGAGATTTTATGACCAAGAACGATGCCTTCTTTAACCATGAAATGGCATTTCTCCCAATTAAGTACTAGATTTAATTGTTCGCATCTGATAAGCATTCGTTCAAGATTAACTAGACATGTTTCAAAAGTATCACCGAAGACTGAAAAGTCATCCATGAAAACTTTCATGCAATCTTCTATCATGTCGTGAAAAATCGCCATCATGCACCTTTGAAAAGTTGCAGGGGCGTTGCAAAGTCCAAATGGCATGCGTTTGTAAGCAAAAGTACCATAAGGGCACGTGAACGTGGTTTTCTCTTGATCTTTGGGTGCTATTGGAATTTGAAAATATCCGGAAAATCCATCAAGAAAACAATAGTAACTATTTCCGACTAATCTTTCCAACATTTGATCAATGAAAGGCAAGGGAAAGTGATCTTTTCTGGTGGCGTCATTTAATTTTCTATAATCAATACATACACGCCATCCTGTTACAGTCCTAGTAGGAATAAGCTCATTTTTCTCATTTGTGATGACAGTCATGCCACCCTTCTTAGGTACGCATTGAACTGGGCTTACCCATGGACTATCAGAAATTGGATAAATTAAACCTGTATCAAGCAGTTTAATAATTTCTTTCTTAACAACATCTTGCATATTAAGATTTAGTCTTCGTTGGCGTTGCACATACGTTTTATGACCTTCTTCCATAAGGATTTTATGTGTGCAATACGAAGGACTTATTCCTTTAATATCATGAATCTTCCATGCAATGGCTGGTTTATGAGCTTTCAACACAGAAATGAGTTGTGATTTCTCATTTTCGGTAAGAGAAGACGATATTGTTACAGGTAATTCAGATTCACCATGTAAATAAGCGTATTCCAAATGGTTTGGAAGTGGCTTTAACTCTAATGTCGGAGGTTCTTCTATCGATGATTTATATCTATATCTGTCTTCTTCTTTTAGCATTTGAATTTCTTCTGTTGTTGGTTCATATCCATTAGCCATTAGTGTAGCTAACATTTCAGTTTCATCAATTGGTTCAGTCCCTTCTTCTAAAGAACATTCTCCTGTTCCTTGTAATTCTGGAAATTCTTCTAATAATTCTGCATGTGAATCTATAGTTTGAATATAATAACATGTATCATCTGCAGATTGCGGTTGTTGCATTGCTCTATCAACTGAAAAGGTAACACTCTCGTCCTCTATACTTAGGGTCAGTTTCTTACCGAACACGTCTATCATTGCTTTAGCCGTGTTTAAGAATGGTCTTCCTAATATGAGAGGAACTTGAGAATCTTCTTCCATGTCCAGAACAACAAAATCTACTGGAAATACTAAAGTACCAACTTTAACTAGCATGTTCTCCATTATCCCTCTAGGATATTTTATTGATCGATCGGCTAGTTGTATGCTTATTCGTGTTGGTTTTAATTCTCCAAGGTCTAGTTTAGTGTATAGTAAATACGACATTAAATTTATACTAGCACCTAAGTCTGCCAATGCTTCTATTGAACTAAGACTACCCAGAAAACATGGAATTGTGAAACTTCCTGGATCTGATAATTTTTCTGGTATCTTATTCAACAGCACTGCTGAACAATTAGCATTCATAGTAACAGCCGAGAGTTCTTCCATTTTCTTTCTATTTGATATTAGATCTTTCAGAAATTTAGCATATCTAGGCATTCCTGAAATTACATCAATGAAAGAAAGATTTACATTTATCTGTTTAAACATATCCAAGAATTTGGATTGCTCGGCTTCAAGTTTCTCTTTTTTCATTTTACTCGGGTAAGGAAGTGGTGGTTGGTATGGTTTAACATAAGGTTTAGTCTTAACCGTGTTATCTTCATTAACCTTTTCAACTACCGGTTCTTTTTCCTTCTCTTGTTCAGGTTGTGGTTCTTGTGGAGTAGGAATAGCTTCAACAGAAATTACAGGTATTTCAGGTGGTTTAAGTGTTGTACCACTTCTTGTGGTAATGGCTTTAGCTGTTTCATTCCGGGGGTTAGCATTTGTATCACTAGGTAAACTTCCGGGTTTCTTTCACCTATTAACCTTGCTAGGTTACTTACTTCTTGTTCCAAATTTTGAATAGAAGCTTATTGATTTCTAAATGCTTGAGCATTTTGTTCATTAGTTTGTTTCTGAGATGTGAAAAACTGCGTTTGAGTTTCAACTAGCTTTGTCATCATATCTTCTAAATTTGGCTTTTTATCATCGGTTTGTGGTGGTTTGTTTTGAAAATTAGGTCTTTGCTGGTTGTAAGTATTTTTGGATACTTGTTGATTGCTAGGACCTTGTTGGTTGTTGTATGGAATATTTCGGTTATAATTCTGGTTTTGATTGTAAATTGGTCTTGGCGGTTGATAATTATTCTGATAATTATTTCCAGGCCTTTGGTTTATGTATGAAATATTCTCTCTTTGTTCCATTGTTAGTTCAATACTGAGACAATCTTTTGTCAATGTGGTCCTCCCCACTGCTCACAACTAATTCGTATTGAGTGTATATCCTTAGTCATCTTTTCCATTCGTCTCTCGACATCATCTATCTTTGCGGAAATGGAATCTAAGTCATGGCTAGAATCAGCTCTAGCTGCTTTAGATGATCTAACGATATCTTTTTCTTGGTGTCACTCATGTGAGTGGGAAGCAGTGTTATCAATAATTTTGTAAGCATCAGTTTTGGTTTTCTTCATAATAGAACCACCAGCTGCTATATCTATGTCTTTTCTTGTAGTGATGTCGCATCCTTGGTAGAATATTTGTACTATTTGACAAGTGTCTAAACCATGTTGCGGACATCCTCTTAATAACTTTCCAAATCTTGTCCACGCCTCATATAGAGTTTCATTTAGTTTCTGTGTGAACGTAACAATTTCTCCTTGAAGTCTTACGGCTTTAGATGCCGGAAAGAATTGTTTAAGAAATTTTTCAACTAAAACGTCCCATGTATCAATCGCCCCTTCAGGTAACGATTCCAACCAATCTTTGGCTTCTCCCTTTAAAGTCCAGGGAAATAACATGAGATATATCTGTTCATCCTCAACTTCTCAGATTTTAAATAGTGTGCAGATCCTATTAAAGGTACGAAGATGTTCATTTGGATCTTCCTTCGGCGCACCACTAAATTGGCATTGATTAGTCACCATGTGTAGAATTTGTCCTTTGATTTCATAATCTGGCGCATTAATGTCAGGATGAGTAATTGCGTGACCTTGGCCAGTGCGTTTAGCTCTCATTCGGTCTTCCATACTTAAAGGTTCCAGATTTTCCATGATTGAATTTGTTGAATCTGAATCACTAGAGGATTCTGATTTAATGGTTCGTTCCTCAACAATCTCTGTTTGAATGATTGGTGGTTCCGGAGGAAAGATTAATGGTTCAGGATCTATGAATCATCCCTGAATATTCTCCGGATTCTCAATTGTGAGGTCAGGTTCAAAAAATGGATTATCGGAAATTTGAATTGGAGTACTTGGTCGACTGGATGACGATTCTCAAGAAAAATCAACGGCGACAATATTACCTAGATGTCTTGATCGAGTTACAGGTGGTGAACGTACAAAAGGTGATGAACGTCTTGCTCGGTGCATTCACTGAATATCCTATTAGTTTTAAAAGGAAAGAAAAATTATATAAGTTATCCAATTAATAGACTTTTCTGATTTTGCCCACGTTTCGAATAGCCAAAAGATGCAGCAGAGGGGCAGGATTCGTTTGGTCTCAATATAATTGAGTACTGTTTGGCTCCAATAACCCGGTCCACGTACAAATCCAACTATTACTACGAACCAGAAAATTTTGATGTCTATCAATTTAACCACTTAAAATAAATTTTCGTAATTTAAAGAAATTTAGAGAAGAAATAGAATAAATTCTAAGTCCTAAAACTAGAATGTCGAGAAATAAGAAAGAAAAAGAGCGCGTCGAAAAAGAAAAGGGTTGAAAAATAAAAGGCGTCGAAAAATAAGAAAGAAAAAGAGTGACTTATAAAACTTTAAAATACTCGAATAACCCAACCTTATTACTATCACTAACTTAAAATTAAAATTGCAAATTGAGATTACTAATTTGAGTGATAATTGATACATAGGTAAAAGGCGTCGAAAAATAAAAATAAGAAAGTAGTGCGTCAAAACTTAAAAAGGAACTAAAAACTAAAAATTAAAAGTTGCGTCTAAAAATATTAAAGCTTACAAGAAAAACTATATCCCAAATGGCAATTGTAGTGACCCGAACTTTTCCATGTTTATATATATTAATTGAGATTGATATTTACATGATTAAATGTTTCCAACATGTTAAGCAATCAAACTTGTTAAGACTTGATTAATTGAAATATGTTTCATATAGACAATTGACCACCCAAGTTGATCGGTGATTCACGAACGTTAAAACTTGTAAAAACTATATGATGACATATATATGGATATATATATATAGTTAACATGATACTATGATAAGAAAACATATCATAAAGTATATTAACAATGAACTACATATGTAAAAACAAGACTACTAACTTAATGATTTTTAAACGAGACATATATGTAACGATTATCGTTGTAAAGACATTTAATGTATATATATCATATTAAGAGATATTCATACATGATAATATCATGATAATATAATAATTTAAAATCTCATTTGATATTATAAACATTGGGTTAACAACATTTAACAAGATCGTTAACCTAAAGGTTTCAAAACAACACTTACATGTAACGACTAACGATGACTTAACGACTCAGTTAAAATGTATATACATGTAGTGTTTTAATATGTATTTATACACTTTTGAAAGACTTCAATACACTTATCAAAATACTTCTACTTAACAAAAATTCTTACAATTACATCCTCGTTCAGTTTCATCAACAATTCTACTCGTATGCACCCGTATTCGTACTCGTACAATACACAGCTTTTAGATGTATGTACTATTGGTATATACACTCCAATGATCAGCTCTTAGCAGCCCATGTGAGTCACCTAACACATGTGGGAACCATCATTTGGCAACTAGCATGAAATATCTCATAAAATTACAAAAATATGAGTAATCATTCATGACTTATTTACATGAAAACAAAATTACATATCCTTTATATCTAATCCATACACCAACGACCAAAAACACCTACAAACACTTTCATTCTTCAATTTTCTTCATCTAATTGATCTCTCTCAAGTTCTATCTTCAAGTTCTAAGTGTTCTTCATAAATTCCAAAAGTTCTAGTTTCATAAAATCAAGAATACTTTCAAGTTTGCTAGCTCACTTCCAATCTTGTAAGGTGATCATCCAACCTCAAGAAATCTTTGTTTCTTACAGTAGGTTATCATTCTAATACAAGGTAATAATCATATTCAAACTTTGGTTCAATTTCTATAACTATAACAATCTTATTTCAAGTGATGATCTTACTTGAACTTGTTTTCGTGTCATGATTCTGCTTCAAGAACTTCGAGCCATCCAAGGATCCATTGAAGCTAGATCCATTTTTCTCTTTTCCAGTAGGTTTATCCAAGGAAATTAAGGTAGTAATTATGTTCATAACATCATTCGATTCATACATATAAAGCTATCTTATTCGAAGGTTTAAACTTGTAATCACTAGAACATAGTTTAGTTAATTCTAAACTTGTTCGCAAACAAAAGTTAATTCTTCTAACTTGACTTTTAAAATCAACTAAACACATGTTCTATATCTATATGATATGCTAACTTAATGATTTAAAACCTGGAAACACGAAAAACACCGTAAAATCGGATTTACGCCGTCGTAGTAACACCGCGGGCTGTTTTGGGTTAGTTAATTAAAAACTATGATAAACTTTGATTTAAAAGTTGTTATTCTGAGAAAATGATTTTTATTATGAACATGAAACTATATCCAAAAATTATGGTTAAACTCAAAGTGGAAGTATGTTTTCTAAAATAGTCATCTAGACGTCGTTCTTTCGACTGAAATGACTACCTTTACAAAAACGACTTGTAACTTATTTTTCCGACTATAAACCTATACTTTTTCTGTTTAGATTCATAAAATAGAGTTCAATATGAAATCATAGCAATTTGATTCACTCAAAACGGATTTAAAATGAAGAAGTTATGGGTAAAATAAGATTGGATAATTTTTCTCATTTTAGCTACGTGAAAATTGGTAACAAATCTATTCCAATCATAACTTAATCAACTTGTATTGTATATTATGTAATCTTGAGATACCATAGACACGTATACAATGTTTCGACCTATCATGTCGACACATCTATATATATTTCAGAACAACCATAGACACTCTATATGTGAATGTTGGAGTTAGCTATACAGGGTTGAGGTTGATTCCAAAATATATATAGTTTGAGTTGTGATCAATACTGAGATACGTATACACTGGGTCGTGGATTGATTCAAGATAATATTTATCGATTTATTTCTGTACATCTAACTGTGGACAACTAGTTATAGGTTACTAACGAGGACAGCTGACTTAATAAACTTAAAACATCAAAATATATTAAAAGTGTTGTAAATATATTTTGAACATACTTTAATATATATGTATATATTGTTATAGGTTCGTGAATCAACAGTGGCCAAGTCTTACTTCCCGACGAAGTAAAAATCTGTGAAAGTGAGTTATAGTCCCACTTTTAAAATCTAATATTTTTGGGATGAGAATACATGCAGGTTTTATAAATGATTTACAAAATAGACACAAGTACGTGAAACTACATTCTATGGTTGAATTATCGAAATCGAATATGCCCCTTTTTATTAAGTCTAGTAATCTAAGAATTAGGGAACAGACACCCTAATTGACGCGAATCCTAAAGATAGATCTATTGGGCCTAACAAACCCCATCCAAAGTACCAGATGCTTTAGTACTTCGAAATTTATATCATATCCGAAGGGTGTCCCGGAATGATGGGGATATTCTTATATATGCATCTTGTTATTGTCGGTTACCAGGTGTTCACCATATGAATGATTTTTATCTCTATGTATGGGATGTGTATTGAAATATGAAATCTTGTGGTCTATTGTTACGATTTGATATATATAGGTTAAACCTATAACTCACCAACATTTTTGTTGACGTTTAAAGCATGTTTATTCTCAGGTGAATATTAAGAGCTTCCGCTGTTGCATACTAAAATAAGGACAAGATTTGGAGTCCATGTTTGTATGATATTGTGTAAAAACTGCATTCAAGAAACTGATTTCGATGTAACATATTTGTATTGTAAACCATTATGTAATGGTCGTGTGTAAACAGGATATTTTAGATTATCATTATTTGATAATCTACGTAAAGCTTTTTAAACCTTTATTTATGAAATAAAGGTTATGGTTTGTTTTAAAAATGAATGCAGTCTTTGAAAAACGTCTCATATAGAGGTCAAAACCTCGCAACGAAATCAATTAATATGGAACGTTTTTAATCAATAAGAACGGCACATTTCAGTTGGTATCAGAGCGTTGGTCTTAGAGAACCAGAAAATTTGCATTAGTGTGTCTTATCGAGTTTGTTAGGATGCATTAGTGAGTCTGGACTTCGACCGTGTTTTCTTTAAAAATGATTGCTTAACATTTTTGTTGGAAACTATATATTTTTAACATATGAATATTATGTGATATATTAATCTCTTAACGTGTTTGATATTATGTGATAGATGTCTACCTCTAGAACAAGTCCCATTGACTCACCTAATAATAATGAAGAGTCAAATGTAAATTGGAATGATTTGTGGACTGATTCACAAGTTCCCGAAGAGGAACCGGAAGAAGAGTCGGAACCGGAAGAAGAATCGGAACCGGAAGAAGAATCGGAACCGGATGAAGAAATAGAACCGGTGGGGGAAATAATAAAACGGTTAAGTAAAAGAAAATCCTCAACCAACCGACCAAAGTTAATTATGGTCAATGGTGTTTCCGCCAAGGAAGCAAAATATTGGGAGGATTACCAATTCTCCGATGAATCGGATTCCGACGAGAATTCCGATGATGTTATAGAAATTACCCCAACTGAATTTAAAAAGGCAAAAGAAAATAATAAGGGAAAGGGCATAAAAATAGAGAAATCTAATTCCAACCCCGATGAACTTTATATGTATCGTCAACCCCCGAAGTCCTTAAGTTGTAACAATGACCCGGGAACCTCTAAACCACTAGGTTTTTCTAAACCAATGTGGACAACGATGGCTCGTATTAGGGGAACATCATATATCCCTAGAAACTTGGCAAAACGAACCAAAACCGAAGAAGAAGAAACGAGCGAGTCGGAATAAGATAGTTGTATTCGTGTGGTGTAATATATGTAATATAGTGTTCTTATGCTTTATGATATATGTAAAAATTGCTTGTATTAATAAGTATTTTTTTATGAAACTAACTCTTGTCTATTTTACAATTTAAAAACACAAAATGGATAGACAACCCAATATTTTAAGAGACCTACCCGGAGACATGATTGATGAAATCTTGTCTAGAGTCGGCCAGAATTCTTCGGCACAACTATTTAAGGCGAGATCAGTTTGTAAGACATTCGAAGAACGTTCCAAGAATGTCTTGGTTTATAAGAGACTTTCGTTTGAAAGATGGGGGATATCACATTGGGAAACCCATAAGTTACGATGTGTTTACTTTGACGCATATATTGCGGGGAACCCAAATGCTATTTTACGCAACGGGTTAAGAAAATATTTTGACTCAATATATCCGAATATTGGACTTCGTGATTTAGAAAAAGCGGCTAACATGCAACATAAAGAAGCATGTTATGCTTACGGATTAGTAATGTTCGCTTCTCACCAAAGTGAGAACAAGAACATCGGGCTACAACTATTAAACAAAACGTTTCCACAAGTGACGGAGTCGGTAATTGGGGTAAGAAATGAGGTTTTTAGATTATTACGGGACTGTTGGACATTACGTAACCCTCGTCCCTTTGATGACGTTACAACACGCTGTCTTATCAACGGCCATAACGGTTATGTTGCACAAGACCAAGGATGGGAAGTAGTCCTAGTAAAACCAGAATGCATGACTTGTTTCTGGACGTATGAATTACGTGTCTTTATTGCCTTTGCCGAACGACTTGTGTACTAGCTAGAATTGTCTTCACAACTATCTTGTATCAAAGTTATTGTGTGCTATATTTCATGCTTTATGTAAAATAAGCGGTATTGTAAGTTTGTAAAATATTGTATAAAAGTTTGAACGCGAAATATTATTACAATCAGTTTTTCATATAGAATTGTAGTAGTTGAATTGTATATTAGCTACTAAGTATGAACTTAACGGGTAGGTACTACCCGAATTTAAACTTATAAAACGCTAATATGAAGAAAAAGCTTTTATAAATGAGTTCATATTATGCTACGAAATACTATTAACTACTCTTAATATTCTGTATGATTAACTTGTTCCATTTAACTATTTTGAAGGAAATGGCACCGACTACTCGACACACCGTGAATATGAATGAAGAGGAATTCCGTACTTTTCTAGCTTCAAACATAGCCGCAGTACAGGCTGCGCTACATACCAACAATAACCTTGGATCTAGCAGTACAGGAAATCGTGTAGGATGCACCTACAAAGAATTCACTGCCTGCAAACCTTTGGAATTTGATGGAACAGAAGGACCGATCGGATTGAAACGGTGGACCGAGAAGGTTGAATCGGTGTTTGCCATAAGTAAGTGTACTGAAGAGGACAAAGTGAAGTACGCTACGCATACCTTCACAGGTTCTGCGTTAACATGGTGGAATACCTATCTAGAGCAAGTGGGACAAGATGATGCGTACGCACTACCGTGGTCAGCATTCAAGCACTTGATGAACGAGAAGTACCGTCCCAGAACCAAGGTCAATAAGCTCAAGACAGAACTTAGAGGGTTACGAACCCAAGGATTTGATATTACCACGTACGAAATACGATTCACAGAATTGTGCCTATTGTGTCCGGGAGCATTCGAAGATGAGGAAGAGAAGATCGACGCGTTTGTGAAAGGATTACCGGAAAGAATCCAAGAAGATATAAGTTCACACGAGCCCGCCTCCATACAACAGGCATATAGAATGGCTCACAAACTAGTGAACCAGATTGAAGAAAGAATTAAAGAACAGACTGCTGAAGAGGCCAATGTGAAGCAAGTCAAAAGAAAGTGGGAGGAAAACGGTGATAAGAATCACCAATACAACAACAACAGCAATTACAACAATAATCGCAACAATTATCCCAACAATCGCAACATCAATCGCAACTACAACAAACGGCCCAACAACAACAACAACAACAACAACAGCAACTACAACAATCATCCCAACAACAATAATAACCGCAACAACAACAACAATCAGAAGCAGCTATGCCAAAGGTGTGAAAAGAATCACTCGGGGTTCTGCACCAAATTTTGCAACAAGTGTAAAAGAAATGGTCATAGCGCGGCGAAGTGTGAGGTCTACGGACCAGGGGTTAATAGAACGAAAGGAACAAATGGTGTCGGAACGAGTAATGGCGGAGCAAGTAGTGTCGGAGCAAGTTATGCCAATGTAGTTTGTTATAAATGTGGAAAACCAGGCCACATTATTAGAAATTGCCCGAACCAGGAGAACACGAATGGACAAGGCCGTGGAAGAGTTTTCAATATTAATGCGGTAGAGGCACAGGAAGACCCGTAGCTTGTTACGGGTACGTTTCTTATTGACAATAAATCTGCTTACGTTTTATTTGATTCGGGTGCGGATAGAAGCTATATGAGTAGAGATTTTTGTGCTAAATTAAGTTGTCCATTGACGCCTTTGGATAGTAAATTTTTACTCGAATTAGCAAATGGTAAATTAATTTCAGCAGATAATATATGTCGGAATCGAGAAATTAAACTGGTTAGTGAAACATTTAAGATTGATTTGATACCAGTAGAGTTAGGGAGTTTTGATGTGATAATCGGTATGGACTGGTTGAAAGAAGTGAAAGCGGAGATCGTTTGTTACAAAAATGCAATTCGCATTATACGAGAAAAAGGAAAACCCTTAATGGTGTACGGAGAAAAGGGCAACACGAAGCTACATCTTATTAGTAATTTGAAGGCACAAAAACTAATAAGAAAAGGTTGCTATGCTGTTCTAGCACACGTCGAGAAAGTACAAACTGAAGAAAAGAGCATCAATGATGTTCCCATTGCAAAAGAATTTCCCGATGTATTTCCGAAAGAATTACCGGGATTACCCCCACATCGATCCGTTGAATTTCAAATAGATCTTGTACCAGGAGCTGCACCAATAGCTCGTGCTCCTTACAGACTCGCACCCAGCGAGATGAAAGAACTGCAAAGCCAATTACAAGAACTTTTAGAGCGTGGTTTCATTCGACCAAGCACATCACCGTGGGGAGCTCCTGTTTTGTTTGTCAAGAAGAAAGATGGTACATTCAGGTTGTGTATCGACTACCGAGAGTTGAACAAACTTACCATCAAGAACCGCTACCCACTACCGAGAATCGACGACTTATTTGATCAACTACAAGGCTCGTCTATTTATTCAAAGATTGACTTACGTTTCGGGTATCATCAAATGCGGGTGAAAGAAGATGATATTCCAAAGACTGCTTTCAGAACACGTTACGGTCATTACGAGTTTATGGTCATGCCGTTTGGTTTAACTAATGCACCAGCTGTGTTCATGAACCTTATGAACCGAGTGTGTGGACCATACCTTGACAAGTTTGTCATTGTTTTCATTGATGACATACTTATTTACTCAAAGAATGACCAAGAACACGGTGAACATTTGAGAAAGGTGTTAGAAGTATTGAGGAAGGAAGAATTGTACGCTAAGTTTTCAAAGTGTGCATTTTGGTTGGAAGAAGTTCAATTCCTCGGTCACATAGTGAACAAAGAAGGTATTAAGGTGGATCCGGCAAAGATAGAAACTGTTGAAAAGTGGGAAACCCCGAAAACTCCGAAACACATACGCCAGTTTTTAGGACTAGCTGGTTACTACAGAAGGTTCATCCAAGACTTTTCCAGAATAGCAAAACCCTTGACTGCATTAACGCATAAAGGGAAGAAATTTGAATGGAATGATGAACAAGAGAAAGCGTTTCAGTTATTGAAGCAAAAGCTAACTACGGCACCTATATTGTCATTGCCTGAAGGGAATGATGATTTTGTGATTTATTGTGATGCATCAAAGCAAGGTCTCGGTTGTGTATTAATGCAACGAACGAAGGTGATTGCTTATGCGTCTAGACAATTGAAGATTCACGAACAAAATTATACGATGCATGATTTGGAATTAGGCGCGGTTGTTTTTGCATTAAAGACTTGGAGGCACTACTTATATGGGGTCAAAAGTATTATATATACCGACCACAAAAGTCTTCAACACATATTTAATCAGAAACAACTGAATATGAGGCAGCGTAGGTGGATTGAATTATTGAATGATTACGACTTTGAGATTCGTTACCACCCGGGGAAGGCAAATGTGGTAGCCGATGCCTTGAGCAGGAAGGACAGAGAACCCATTCGAGTAAAATCTATGAATATAATGATTCATAATAACATTACTACTCAAATAAAGGAGGTGCAACAAGGAGTTTTAAAAGAGGGAAATTTAAAGGATGAAATACCCAAAGGATCGGAGAAGCATCTTAATATTCGGGAAGACGGAACCCGGTATAGGGCTGAAAGGATTTGGGTACCAAAATTTGGAGATATGAGAGAAATGGTACTTAGAGAAGCTCATAAAACCAGATACTCAATACATCCTGGAACGGGGAAGATGTACAAGGATCTCAAGAAACATTTTTGGTGGCCGGGTATGAAAGCCGATGTTGCTAAATACGTAGGAGAATGTTTGACGTGTTCTAAGGTCAAAGCTGAGCATCAGAAACCATCAGGTCTACTTCAACAACCCGAAATCCCGGAATGGAAATGGGAAAACATTACCATGGATTTCATCACTAAATTGCCAAGGACTGCAAGTGGTTTTGATACTATTTGGGTAATAGTTGATCGTCTCACCAAATCAGCACACTTCCTACCAATAAGAGAAGATGACAAGATGGAGAAGTTAGCACGACTGTATTTGAAGGAAGTCGTCTCCAGACATGGAATACCAATCTCTATTATCTCTGATAGGGATGGCAGATTTATTTCAAGATTCTGGCAGACATTACAGCAAGCATTAGGAACTCGTCTAGACATGAGTACTGCCTATCATCCACAAACTGATGGGCAGAGCGAAAGGACGATACAAACGCTTGAAGACATGCTACGAGCATGTGTTATTGATTTCGGAAACAGTTGGGATCGACATCTACCGTTAGCAGAATTTTCCTACAACAACAGCTACCATTCAAGCATTGAGATGGCGCCATTTGAAGCACTTTATGGTAGAAAGTGCAGGTCTCCGATTTGTTGGAGTGAAGTGGGGGATAGACAGATTACGGGTCCGGAGATTATACAAGAAACTACCGAGAAGATCATCCAAATTCAACAACGGTTGAAAACCGCCCAAAGTCGACAAAAGAGCTACGCTGACATTAAAAGAAAAGATATAGAATTTGAAATTGGAGAGATGGTCATGCTTCAAGTTGCACCTTGGAAAGGCGTTGTTTGTAGTGACCCGAACTTTTCCATGTTTATATATATTAATTGAGATTGATATTTACATGATTAAATGTTTCCAACATGTTAAGCAATCAAACTTGTTAAGACTTGATTAATTGAAATATGTTTCATATAGACAATTGACCACCCAAGTTGACCGGTGATTCACGAACGTTAAAACTTGTAAAAACTATATGATGACATATATATGGATATATATATAGTTAACATGATACTATGATAAGTAAACATATCATTAAGTATATTAACAATGAACTACATATGTAAAAACAAGACTACTAACTTAATGATTTTTAAACGAGACATATATGTAACGATTATCGTTGTAAAGACATTTAATGTATATATATATATCATATTAAGAGATATTCATACATGATAATATCATGATAATATAATAATTTAAAATCTCATTTGATATTATAAACATTGGGTTAACAACATTTAACAAGATCGTTAACCTAAAGGTTTCAAAACAACACTTACATGTAACGACTAACGATGACTTAACGACTCAGTTAAAATGTATATACATGTAGTGTTTTAATATGTATTTATACACTTTTGAAAGACTTCAATACACTTATCAAAATACTTCTACTTAACAAAAATTCTTACAA
The DNA here is from genome assembly GCF_046630445.1 of Rutidosis leptorrhynchoides. NCBI lineage: Eukaryota > Viridiplantae > Streptophyta > Magnoliopsida > Asterales > Asteraceae > Rutidosis > Rutidosis leptorrhynchoides. The sequence continues at coordinate 503,047,288 of NC_092333.1, read as the reverse complement.
TTACATCCTCGTTCAGTTTCATCAACAATTCTACTCGTATGCACCCGTATTCGTACTCGTACAATACACAGCTTTTAGATGTATGTACTATTGGTATATACACTCCAATGATCAGCTCTTAGCAGCCCATGTGAGTTACCTAACACATGTGGGAACCATCATTTGGCAACTAGCATGAAATATCTCATAAAATTACAAAAATATGAGTAATCATTCATGACTTATTTACATGAAAACAAAATTACATATCCTTTATATCTAATCCATACACCAACGACCAAAAACACCTACAAACACTTTAATTCTTCAATTTTCTTCATCTAATTGATCTCTCTCAACTTCTATCTTCAAGTTCTAAGTGTTCTTCATAAATTCCAAAAGTTCTAGTTTCATAAAATCAAGAATACTTTCAAGTTTGCTAGCTCACTTCCAATCTTGTAAGGTGATCATCCAACCTCAAGAAATCTTTGTTTCTTACAGTAGGTTATCATTCTAATACAAGGTAATAATCATATTCAAACTTTGGTTCAATTTCTATAACTATAACAATCTTATTTCAAGTGATGATCTTACTTGAACTTGTTTTCGTGTCATGATTCTGCTTCAAGAACTTCGAGCCATCCAAGGATCCATTGAAGCTAGATCCATTTTTCTCTTTTCCAGTAGGTTTATCCAAGGAACTTAAGGTAGTAATGATGTTCATAACATCATTCGATTCATACATATAAAGCTATCTTATTCGAAGGTTTAAACTTGTAATCACTAGAACATAGTTTAGTTAATTCTAAACTTGTTCGCAAACAAAAGTTAATCCTTCTAACTTGACTTTTAAAATCAACTAAACACATGTTCTATATCTATATGATATGCTAACTTAATGATTTAAAACCTGGAAACACGAAAAACACCGTAAAACCGGATTTACGCCGTCGTAGTAACACCGCGGGCTGTTTTGGGTTAGTTAATTAAAAACTATGATAAACTTTGATTTAAAAGTTGTTATTCTGAGAAAATGATTTTTATTATGAACATGAAACTATATCCAAAAATTATGGTTAAACTCAAAGTGGAAGTATGTTTTCTAAAATGGTCATCTAGACGTCGTTCTTTCGACTGAAATGACTACCTTTACAAAAACGACTTGTAACTTATTTTTCCGACTATAAACCTATACTTTTTCTATTTAGATTCATAAAATAGAGTTCAATATGAAACCATAGCAATTTGATTCACTCAAAACGGATTTAAAATGAAGAAGTTATGGGTAAAACAAGATTGGATAATTTTTCTCATTTTAGCTACGTGAAAATTGGTAACAAATCTATTCCAACCATAACTTAATCAACTTGTATTGTATATTATGTAATCTTGAGATACCATAGACACGTATACAATGTTTCGACCTATCATGTCGACACATCTATATATATTTCGGAACAACCATAGACACTCTATATGTGAATGTTGGAGTTAGCTATACAGGGTTGAGGTTGATTCCAAAATATATATAGTTTGAGTTGTGATCAATACTGAGATACGTATACACTGGGTCGTGGATTGATTCAAGATAATATTTATCGATTTATTTCTGTACATCTAACTGTGGACAACTAGTTGTAGGTTACTAACGAGGACAGCTGACTTAATAAACTTAAAACATCAAAATATATTAAAAGTGTTGTAAATATATTTTGAACATACTTTGATATATATGTATATATTGTTATAGGTTCGTGAATCAACCAGTGGCCAAGTCTTACTTCCCGACGAAGTAAAAATCTGTGAAAGTGAGTTATAGTCCCACTTTTAAAATCTAATATTTTTGGGATGAGAATACATGCAGGTTTTATAAATGATTTACAAAATAGACACAAGTACGTGAAACTACATTCTATGGTTGAATTATCGAAATCGAATATGCCCCTTGTTATTAAGTCTGGTAATCTAAGAATTAGGGAACAGACACCCTAATTGACGCGAATCCTAAAGATAGATCTATTGGGCTTAACAAACCCCATCCAAAGTACCGGATGCTTTAGTACTTCGAAATTTATATCATATCCGAAGGGTGTCCCGGAATGATGGGGATATTCTTATATATGCATCTTGTTAATGTCGGTTACCAGGTGTTCACCATATGAATGATTTTTATCTCTATGTATGGGATGTGTATTGAAATATGAAATCTTGTGGTCTATTATTATGATTTGATATATATAGGTTAAACCTATAACTCACCAACATTTTTGTTGACGTTTTAAGCATGTTTATTCTCAGGTGATTATTAAGAGCTTCCGCTGTTGCATACTTAAATAAGGACAAGATTTGGAGTCCATGCTTGTATGATATTGTGTAAAAACTGCATTCAAGAAACTTATTTTGTTGTAACATATTTGTATTGTAAACCATTATGTAATGGTCGTGTGTAAACAGGATATTTTAGATTATCATTATTTGATAATCTACGTAAAGCTTTTTAAACCTTTATTGATGAAATAAAGGTTATGGTTTGTTTAAAAATGAATGCAGTCTTTGAAAAACGTCTCATATAGAGGTCAAAACCTCGCAACGAAATCAATTAATATGGAACGTTTTTAATCAATAAGAACGGGACATTTCAGTTGGTATCCGAGCGATGGTCTTAGAGAACCAGAATTTTGCATTAGTGTGTCTTATCTAGTTTGTTAGGATGCATTAGTGAGTCTGGACTTCGACCGTGTTTACTTGAAAAATGATTGCTTAACAAATTTTGTTGAAAACTATATATTTTTAACATGTGAATATTATGTGATATATTAATCTCTTAACGCGTTTGATATTATGTGATAGATGTCTACCTCTAGAACAAGTCCCATTGACTCACCTAATAATAATGAAGAGTCAAATGTAAATTGTAATGATTCGTGGACTGATTCACAAGTTCCCGAAGAGGAACCGGAAGAAGAGTCGGAACCGGAAGAAGAGTCGGAACCGGAAGAAGAATCGGAACCGGAAGAAGAATCGGAACCAGATGAAGAAATAGAACCGGTGGGGGAAATAATAAAACGGTTAAGTAAAAGAAAATCCTCAACCAACCGACCAAGGTTAATTATGGTAAATGGTGTTTCCGCCAAGGAAGCAAAATATTGGGAGGATTACCAATTCTCCGATGAATCGGATTCCGACGAGAATTCCGATGATGTTATAGAAATTACCCCAACTGAATTTAAAAAGGCAAAAGAAAATAATAAGGGAAAGGGCATAAAAATAGAGAAATCTAATTCCAACCCCGATGAACTTTATATGTATCGTCAACCCCCGAAGTCCTTAAGTTGTAACAATGACCCGGGAACCTCTAAACCACCAGGTTTTTCTAAACCAATGTGGATCACGACGGCTCGTATTAGGGGAACATCATATATCCCTAGAAACTTGGCAAAACGAACCAAAACCGAAGAAGAAGAAACAAGCGAGTCGGAATAAGATAGTTGTATTCGTGTGGTGTAATATACGTAATATAGTGTGCTTATGCTTTATGATATATGTAAAAATTGCTTGTATTAATAAGTATTTTTTTTTATGAATCTAACTCTTGTCTATTTTACAGTATAAAAACACAAAATGGATAGACAACCCAATATTTTAAGAGACCTACCCGGAGACATGATTGATGAAATCTTGTCTAGAGTCGGTCAGAATTCTTCGGCACAACTATTTAAGGCGAGATCAGTTTGTAAGACATTCGAAGAACGTTCCAAGAATGTCTTGGTTTATAAGAGACTTTCGTTTGAAAGATGGGGGATATCACATTGGGAAACCCATAAGTTACGATGTGTTTACTTTGACGCATATATTGCGGGGAACCCAAATGCTATTTTACGCAACGGGTTAAGAAATTATTTTGACTCAATATATCCGAATATTGGACTTCGTGATTTAGAAAAAGCGGCTAACATGCAACATAAAGAAGCATGTTATGCTTACGGATTAGTAATGTTCGCTTCTCACCAAAGTGAGAACAAGAACATCGGGCTACAACTATTAAACAAAACGTTTCCACAAGTGACGGAGTCGGTAATTGGGGTAAGAAATGAGGTTTTTAGATTGTTACGGGACTGTTGGACATTACGTAACCCTCGTCCCTTTGACGACGTTACAACACGCTGTCTTATCAATGGCCATAACGGTTATGTTGCACAAGACCAAGGATGGGAAGTAGTCCTAGTAAAACCAGAATGCATGACTTGTTTCTGGACGTATGAATTACGTGTCTTTATTGCCTTTGCTGAACGACTTGTGTATTAGCTAGAATTATCTTCACAACTATCTTGTATCAAAGTTATTGTGTGCTATATTTCATGCTTTATGTAAAATAAGCGGTATTCTAAGTTTGTAAAATATTGTATAAAAGTTTGAACGCGAAATATTATTATAATCAGTTTTTCATATAGAATTGTAGTAGTTGAATTGTATATAAGCTACTAAGTATGAACTTAACGGGTAGGTACTACCCGAATTTAAACTTATAAAACGCTAATATGAAGAAAAAGCTTTTATAAATGAGTTCATATTATGCTACGAAATACTATTAACTACTCTTAATATTCTGTATGATTAACTTGTTCCATTTAACTATTTTGAAGGAAATGGCACCGACTACTCGACACACCGTGAATATGAATGAAGAGGAATTCCGTACTTTTCTAGCTTCAAACATAGCCGCAGTACAGGCTGCGCTACATACCAACAATAACCTTGGATCTAGCAGCACAGGAAATCGTGTAGGATGCACCTACAAAGAATTCACTGCCTGCAAACCTTTGGAATTTGATGGAACCGAAGGACCGATCGGATTGAAACGGTGGACCGAGAAGGTCGAATCGGTGTTTGCCATAAGTAAGTGTACTGAAGAGGACAAAGTAAAGTACGCTACGCATACCTTCACAGGTTCTGCGTTAACATGGTGGAATACCTATCTAGAGCAAGTGGGACAAGACGATGCGTACGCACTACCGTGGTCAGCATTCAAGCACTTGATGAACGAGAAGTACCGTCCCAGAACCGAGGTCAATAAGCTCAAGACAGAACTTAGAGGGTTACGAACCCAAGGATTTGATATTACCACGTACGAAAGACGATTCACAGAATTGTGCCTATTGTGTCCGGGAGCATTCGAAGATGAGGAAGAGAAGATCGACGCGTTTGTGAAAGGATTACCGGAAAGAATCCAAGAAGATATAAGTTCACACGAGCCCGCCTCCATACAACAGGCATGTAGAATGGCTTACAAACTAGTGAACCAGATTGAAGAAAGAATTAAAGAACAGACTGCTGAAGAGGCCAATGTGAAGCAAGTCAAAAGAAAGTGGGAGGAAAATGGTGATAAGAATCACCAATACAACAACAACAACAATCGCAATATCAATCGCAACTACAACAAACGGCTCAACAACAACAACAACAACAACAGCAGCAACTACAACAATCATCCCAACAACAATAATAACCGCAACAACAACAACAATCAGAAACAGCTATGCCAAAGGTGTGAAAAGTATCACTCAGGGTTCTGCACCAAATTTTGCAACAAGTGTAAAAGAAATGGTCATAGCGCGGCGAAGTGTGAGGTCTACGGACCAGGGGTTAATAGAACGAACGGAACAAATGGTGTCGGAACGAGTAATGGCGGAGCAAGTAGTGTCGGAGCAAGTTATGCCAATGTAGTTTGTTATAAATGTGGAAAACCGGGCCACATTATTAGAAATTGCCCGAACCAGGAGAACACGAATGGACAAGGCCGTGGAAGAGTTTTCAATATTAATGCGGCAGAGGCACAGGAAGACCCGGAGCTTGTTACGGGTACGTTTCTTATTGACAATAAATCTGCTTACGTTTTATTTGATTCGGGTGCGGATAGAAGCTATATGAGTAGAGATTTTTGTGCTAAATTAAGTTGTCCATTGACGCCTTTGGATAGTAAATTTTTACTCGAATTAGCAAATGGTAAATTAATTTCAGCAGATAATATATGTCGGAATCGAGAAATTAAACTGGTTAGCGAAACATTTAAGATTGATTTGATACCAGTAGAGTTAGGGAGTTTTGATGTGATAATCGGTATGGACTGGTTGAAAGAAGTGAAAGCGGAGATCGTTTGTTACAAAAATGCAATTCGCATTATACGAGAAAAAGGAAAACCCTTAATGGTGTACGGAGAAAAGGGCAACACGAAGCTACATCTTATTAGTAATTTGAAAGCACAAAAACTAATAAGAAAAGGTTGCTATGCTGTTCTAGCACACGTCGAGAAAGTACAAACTGAAGAAAAGAGCATCAATGATGTTCCCGTCGCAAAAGAATTTCCTGATGTATTTCCGAAAGAATTACCGGGATTACCCCCACATCGATCCGTTGAATTTCAAATAGATCTTGTACCAGGAGCTGCACCAATAGCTCGTGCTCCTTACAGACTCGCACCCAGTGAGATGAAAGAACTACAAAGCCAATTACAAGAACTTTTAGAGCGTGGTTTCATTCGACCAAGCACATCACCTTGGGGAGCTCCTGTTTTGTTTGTCAAGAAGAAAGATGGTACATTCAGGTTGTGTATCGACTACCGAGAGTTGAACAAACTTACCATCAAGAATCGCTACCCACTACCGAGAATCGACGACTTATTTGATCAACTACAAGGCTCGTCTGTTTATTCAAAGATTGACTTACGTTCCGGGTATCATCAAATGCGGGTGAAAGAAGATGATATTCCAAAGACTGCTTTCAGAACACGTTACGGTCATTACGAGTTTATGGTCATGCCGTTTGGTTTAACTAATGCACCAGCTGTGTTCATGGACCTTATGAACCGAGTGTGTGGACCATACCTTGACAAGTTTGTCATTGTTTTCATTGATGACATACTTATTTACTCAAAGAATGACCAAGAACACGGTGAACATTTGAGAAAGGTGTTAGAAGTATTGAGGAAGGAAGAATTGTACGCTAAGTTTTCAAAGTGTGCATTTTGGTTGGAAGAAGTTCAATTCCTCGGTCACATAGTGAACAAAGAAGGTATTAAGGTGGATCCGGCAAAGATAGAAACTGTTGAAAAGTGGGAAACCCCGAAAACTCCGAAACACATACGCCAGTTTTTAGGACTAGCTGGTTACTACAGAAGGTTCATCCAAGACTTTTCCAGAATAGCAAAACCCTTGACTGCATTAACGCATAAAGGGAAGAAATTTGAATGGAATGATGAACAAGAGAAAGCGTTTCAGTTATTGAAGAAAAAGCTAACTACGGCACCTATATTGTCATTGCCTGAAGGGAATGATGATTTTGTGATTTATTGTGATGCATCAAAGCAAGGTCTCGGTTTTGTATTAATGCAACGAACGAAGGTGATTGCTTATGCGTCTAGACAATTGAAGATTCACGAACAAAATTATACGACGCATGATTTGGAATTAGGCGCGGTTGTTTTTGCATTAAAGACTTGGAGGCACTACTTATATGGGGTCAAAAGTATTATATATACCGACCACAAAAGTCTTCAACACATATTTAATCAGAAACAACTGAATATGAGGCAGCGTAGGTGGATTGAATTGTTGAATGATTACGACTTTGAGATTCGTTACCACCCGGGGAAGGCAAATGTGGTAGCCGATGCCTTGAGCAGGAAGGACAGAGAACCCATTCGAGTAAAATCTATGAATATAATGATTCATAATAACATTACTACTCAAATAAAGGAGGCGCAACAAGGAGTTTTAAAAGAGGGAAATTTAAAGGATGAAATACCCAAAGGATCGGAGAAGCATCTTAATATTCGGGAAGACGGAACCCGGTATAGGGCTGAAAGGATTTGGGTACCAAAATTTGGAGATATGAGAGAAATGGTACTTAGAGAAGCTCATAAAACCAGATACTCAATACATCCTGGAACGGGGAAGATGTACAAGGATCTCAAGAAACATTTTTGGTGGCCGGGTATGAAAGCCGATGTTGCTAAATACGTAGGAGAATGTTTGACGTGTTCTAAGGTCAAAGCTGAGCATCAGAAACCATCAGGTCTACTTCAACAACCCGAAATCCCGGAATGGAAATGGGAAAACATTACCATGGATTTTATCACTAAATTGCCAAGGACTGCAAGTGGTTTTGATACTATTTGGGTAATAGTTGATCGTCTCACCAAATCAGCACACTTCCTACCAATAAGAGAAGATGACAAGATGGAGAAGTTAGCACGACTGTATTTGAAGGAAGTCGTCTCCAGACATGGAATACCAATCTCTATTATCTCTGATAGGGATGGCAGATTTATTTCAAGATTCTGGCAGACATTACAGCAAGCATTAGGAACTCGTCTAGACATGAGTACTGCCTATCATCCACAAACTGATGGGCAGAGCGAAAGGACGATACAAACGCTTGAAGACATGCTACGAGCATGTGTTATTGATTTCGAAAACAGTTGGGATCGACATCTACCGTTAGCAGAATTTTCCTACAACAACAGCTACCATTCAAGCATTGAGATGGCGCCGTTTGAAGCACTTTATGGTAGAAAGTGCAGGTCTCCGATTTGTTGGAGTGAGGTGGGGGATAGACAGATTACGGGTCCGGAGATTATACAAGAAACTACCGAGAAGATCATCCAAATTCAACAACGGTTGAAAACTGCCCAAAGTCGACAAAAGAGCTACGCTGACATTAAAAGAAAAGATATAGAATTTGAAATTGGAGAGATGGTCATGCTTAAAGTTGCACCTTGGAAAGGCGTTGTTCGATTTGGTAAACGAGGGAAATTAAATCCAAGGTATATTGGACCATTCAAGATTATTGATCGTGTCGGACCAGTAGCTTACCGACTTGAGTTACCTCAACAACTCGCGGCTGTACATAACACTTTCCACGTCTCGAATTTGAAGAAATGTTTTGCTAAAGAAGATCTCACTATTCCGTTAGATGAAATCCAAATCAACGAAAAACTTCAATTCATCGAAGAACCCGTCGAAATAATGGATCGTGAGGTTAAAAGACTTAAGCAAAACAAGATACCAATTGTTAAGGTTCGATGGAATGCTCGTAGAGGACCCGAGTTCACCTGGGAGCGTGAAGATCAGATGAAGAAGAAATACCCGCATCTATTTCCAGAAGATTCATCAACACCTTCAACAGCTTAAAATTTCGGGACGAAATTTATTTAACGGGTAGGTACTGTAGTGACCCGAACTTTTCCATGTTTATATATATTAATTGAGATTGATATTTACATGATTAAATGTTTCCAACATGTTAAGCAATCAAACTTGTTAAGACTTGATTAATTGAAATATGTTTCATATAGACAATTGACCACCCAAGTTGACCGGTGATTCACGAACGTTAAAACTTGTAAAAACTATATGATGACATATATATGGATATATATATAGTTAACATGATACTATGATAAGTAAACATATCATTAAGTATATTAACAATGAACTACATATGTAAAAACAAGACTACTAACTTAATGATTTTTAAACGAGACATATATGTAACGATTATCGTTGTAAAGACATTTAATGTATATATATATCATATTAAGAGATATTCATACATGATAATATCATGATAATATAATAATTTAAAATCTCATTTGATATTATAAACATTGGGTTAACAACATTTAACAAGATCGTTAACCTAAAGGTTTCAAAACAACACTTACATGTAACGACTAACGATGACTTAACGACTCAGTTAAAATGTATATACATGTAGTGTTTTAATATGTATTTATACACTTTTGAAAGACTTCAATACACTTATCAAAATACTTCTACTTAACAAAAATTCTTACAATTACATCCTCGTTCAGTTTCATCAACAATTCTACTCGTATGCACCCGTATTCGTACTCGTACAATACACAGCTTTTAGATGTATGTACTATTGGTATATACACTCCAATGATCAGCTCTTAGCAGCCCATGTGAGTCACCTAACACATGTGGGAACCATCATTTGGCAACTAGCATGAAATATCTCATAAAATTACAAAAATATGAGTAATCATTCATGACTTATTTACATGAAAACAAAATTACATATCCTTTATATCTAATCCATACACCAACGACCAAAAACACCTACAAACACTTTAATTCTTCAATTTTCTTCATCTAATTGATCTCTCTCAACTTCTATCTTCAAGTTCTAAGTGTTCTTCATAAATTCCAAAAGTTCTAGTTTCATAAAATCAAGAATACTTTCAAGTTTGCTAGCTCACTTCCAATCTTGTAAGGTGATCATCCAACCTCAAGAAATCTTTGTTTCTTACAGTAGGTTATCATTCTAATACAAGGTAATAATCATATTCAAACTTTGGTTCAATTTCTATAACTATAACAATCTTATTTCAAGTGATGATCTTACTTGAACTTGTTTTCGTGTCATGATTCTGCTTCAAGAACTTCGAGCCATCCAAGGATCCATTGAAGCTAGATCCATTTTTCTCTTTTCCAGTAGGTTTATCCAAGGAACTTAAGGTAGTAATGATGTTCATAACATCATTCGATTCATACATATAAAGCTATCTTATTCGAAGGTTTAAACTTGTAATCACTAGAACATAGTTTAGTTAATTCTAAACTTGTTCGCAAACAAAAGTTAATCCTTCTAACTTGACTTTTAAAATCAACTAAACACATGTTCTATATCTATATGATATGCTAACTTAATGATTTAAAACCTGGAAACACGAAAAACACCGTAAAACCGGATTTACGCCGTCGTAGTAACACCGCGGGCTGTTTTGGGTTAGTTAATTAAAAACTATGATAAACTTTGATTTAAAAGTTGTTATTCTGAGAAAATGATTTTTATTATGAACATGAAACTATATCCAAAAATTATGGTTAAACTCAAAGTGGAAGTATGTTTTCTAAAATGGTCATCTAGACGTCGTTCTTTCGACTGAAATGACTACCTTTACAAAAACGACTTGTAACTTATTTTTCCGACTATAAACCTATACTTTTTCTATTTAGATTCATAAAATAGAGTTCAATATGAAACCATAGCAATTTGATTCACTCAAAACGGATTTAAAATGAAGAAGTTATGGGTAAAACAAGATTGGATAATTTTTCTCATTTTAGCTACGTGAAAATTGGTAACAAATCTATTCCAACCATAACTTAATCAACTTGTATTGTATATTATGTAATCTTGAGATACCATAGACACGTATACAATGTTTCGACCTATCATGTCGACACATCTATATATATTTCGGAACAACCATAGACACTCTATATGTGAATGTTGGAGTTAGCTATACAGGGTTGAGGTTGATTCCAAAATATATATAGTTTGAGTTGTGATCAATACTGAGATACGTATACACTGGGTCGTGGATTGATTCAAGATAATATTTATCGATTTATTTCTGTACATCTAACTGTGGACAACTAGTTGTAGGTTACTAACGAGGACAGCTGACTTAATAAACTTAAAACATCAAAATATATTAAAAGTGTTGTAAATATATTTTGAACATACTTTGATATATATGTATATATTGTTATAGGTTCGTGAATCAACCAGTGGCCAAGTCTTACTTCCCGACGAAGTAAAAATCTGTGAAAGTGAGTTATAGTCCCACTTTTAAAATCTAATATTTTTGGGATGAGAATACATGCAGGTTTTATAAATGATTTACAAAATAGACACAAGTACGTGAAACTACATTCTATGGTTGAATTATCGAAATCGAATATGCCCCTTGTTATTAAGTCTGGTAATCTAAGAATTAGGGAACAGACACCCTAATTGACGCGAATCCTAAAGATAGATCTATTGGGCTTAACAAACCCCATCCAAAGTACCGGATGCTTTAGTACTTCGAAATTTATATCATATCCGAAGGGTGTCCCGGAATGATGGGGATATTCTTATATATGCATCTTGTTAATGTCGGTTACCAGGTGTTCACCATATGAATGATTTTTATCTCTATGTATGGGATGTGTATTGAAATATGAAATCTTGTGGTCTATTATTATGATTTGATATATATAGGTTAAACCTATAACTCACCAACATTTTTGTTGACGTTTTAAGCATGTTTATTCTCAGGTGATTATTAAGAGCTTCCGCTGTTGCATACTTAAATAAGGACAAGATTTGGAGTCCATGCTTGTATGATATTGTGTAAAAACTGCATTCAAGAAACTTATTTTGTTGTAACATATTTGTATTGTAAACCATTATGTAATGGTCGTGTGTAAACAGGATATTTTAGATTATCATTATTTGATAATCTACGTAAAGCTTTTTAAACCTTTATTGATGAAATAAAGGTTATGGTTTGTTTAAAAATGAATGCAGTCTTTGAAAAACGTCTCATATAGAGGTCAAAACCTCGCAACGAAATCAATTAATATGGAACGTTTTTAATCAATAAGAACGGGACATTTCATTGTTCGATTTGGTAAACGAGGGAAATTAAATCCAAGGTATATTGGACCATTCAAGATTATTGATCGTGTCGGACCAGTAGCTTACCGACTAGAGTTACCTCAACAACTCGCGGCTGTACATAACACTTTCCACGTCTCGAATTTAAAGAAATGTTTTGCTAAAGAAGATCTCACTATTCCGTTAGATGAAATCCAAATCAACGAAAAACTTCAATTCATCGAAGAACCCGTCGAAATAATGGATCGTGAGGTTAAAAGACTTAAGCAAAACAAGATACCAATTGTTAAGGTTCGATGGAATGCTTGTAGAGGACCCAAGTTCACCTGGGAGCGTGAAGATCAGATGAAGAAGAAATACCCGCATCTATTTCCAGAAGATTCGTCAACACCTTCAACAACTTAAAATTTCGGGACGAAATTTATTTAACGGGTAGGTACTGTAGTGACCCGAACTTTTCCATGTTTATATATATTAATTGAGATTGATATTTACATGATTAAATGTTTCCAACATGTTAAGCAATCAAACTTGTTAAGACTTGATTAATTGAAATATGTTTCATATAGACAATTGACCACCCAAGTTGATCGGTGATTCACGAACGTTAAAACTTGTAAAAACTATATGATGACATATATATGGATATATATATATATAGTTAACATGATACTATGATAAGAAAACATATCATAAAGTATATTAACAATGAACTACATATGTAAAAACAAGACTACTAACTTAATGATTTTTAAACGAGACATATATGTAACGATTATCGTTGTAAAAGACATTTAATGTATATATATCATATTAAGAGATATTCATACATGATAATATCATGATAATATAATAATTTAAAATCTCATTTGATATTATAAACATTGGGTTAACAACATTTAACAAGATCGTTAACCTAAAGGTTTCAAAACAACACTTACATGTAACGACTAACGATGACTTAACGACTCAGTTAAAATGTATATACATGTAGTGTTTTAATATGTATTTATACACTTTTTAAAGACTTCAATACACTTATCAAAATACTTCTACTTAACAAAAATGCTTACAATTACATCCTCGTTCAGTTTCATCAACAATTCTACTCGTATGCACCCGTATTCGTACTCGTACAATACACAGCTTTTAGATGTATGTACTATTGGTATATACACTCCAATGATCAGCTCTTAGCAGCCCATGTGAGTCACCTAACACATGTGGGAACCATCATTTGGCAACTAGCATGAAATATCTCATAAAATTACAAAAATATGAGTAATCATTCATGACTTATTTACATGAAAACAAAATTACATATCCTTTATATCTAATCCATACACCAACGACCAAAAACACCTACAAACACTTTCATTCTTCAATTTTCTTCATCTAATTGATCTCTCTCAAGTTCTATCTTCAAGTTCTAAGTGTTCTTCATAAATTCCAAAAGTTCTAGTTTCATAAAATCAAGAATACTTTCAAGTTTGCTAGCTCACTTCCAATCTTGTAAGGTGATCATCCAACCTCAAGAAATCTTTGTTTCTTACAGTAGGTTATCATTCTAATACAAGGTAATAATCATATTCAAACTTTGGTTCAATTTCTATAACTATAACAATCTTATTTCAAGTGATGATCTTACTTGAACTTGTTTTCGTGTCATGATTCTGCTTCAAGAACTTCGAGCCATCCAAGGATCCATTGAAGCTAGATCCATTTTTCTCTTTTCCAGTAGGTTTATCCAAGGAAATTAAGGTAGTAATGATGTTCATAACATCATTCGATTCATACATATAAAGCTATCTTATTCGAAGGTTTAAACTTGTAATCACTAGAACATAGTTTAGTTAATTCTAAACTTGTTCGCAAACAAAAGTTAATTCTTCTAACTTGACTTTTAAAATCAACTAAACACATGTTCTATATCTATATGATATGCTAACTTAATGATTTAAAACCTGGAAACACGAAAAACACCGTAAAACCGGATTTACGCCGTCGTAGTAACATCGCGGGCTGTTTTGGGTTAGTTAATTAAAAACTATGATAAACTTTGATTTAAAAGTTGTTATTCTGAGAAAATGATTTTTATTATGAACATGAAACTATATCCAAAAATTATGGTTAAACTCAAAGTGGAAGTATGTTTTCTAAAATGGTCATCTAGACGTCGTTCTTTCGACTGAAATGACTACCTTTACAAAAACGACTTGTAACTTATTTTTCTGACTATAAACCTATACTTTTTCTGTTTAGATTCATAAAATAGAGTTCAATATGAAATCATAGCAATTTGATTCACTCAAAACGGATTTAAAATGAAGAAGTTATGGGTAAAATAAGATTGGATAATTTTTCTCATTTTAGCTACGTGAAAATTGGTAACAAATCTATTCCAACCATAACTTAATCAACTTTTATTGTATATTATGTAATCTTGAGATACCATAGACACGTATACAATGTTTCGACCTATCATGTCGACACATCTATATATATTTCGGAACAACCATAGACACTCTATATGTGAATGTTGGAGTTAGCTATACAGGGTTGAGGTTGATTCCAAAATATATATAGTTTGAGTTGTGATCAATACTGAGATACGTATACACTGGGTCGTGGATTGATTCAAGATAATATTTATCGATTTATTTCTGTACATCTAACTGTGGACAACTAGTTATAGGTTACTAACGAGGACAGCTGACTTAATAAACTTAAAACATCAAAATATATTAAAAGTGTTGTAAATATATTTTGAACATACTTTAATATATATGTATATATTGTTATAGGTTCGTGAATCAACAGTGGCCAAGTCTTACTTCCCGACGAAGTAAAAATCTGTGAAAGTGAGTTATAGTCCCACTTTTAAAATCTAATATTTTTGGGATGAGAATACATGCAGGTTTTATAAATGATTTACAAAATAGACACAAGTACGTGAAACTACATTCTATGGTTGAATTATCGAAATCGAATATGCCCCTTTTTATTAAGTCTGGTAATCTAAGAATTAGGGAACAGACACCCTAATTGACGCGAATCCTAAAGATAGATCTATTGGGCCTAACAAACCCCATCCAAAGTACCGGATGCTTTAGTACTTCGAAATTTATATCATATCCGAAGGGTGTCCCGGAATGATGGGGATATTCTTATATATGCATCTTGTTATTGTCGGTTACCAGGTGTTCACCATATGAATGATTTTTATCTCTATGTATGGGATGTGTATTGAAATATGAAATCTTGTGGTCTATTGTTACGATTTGATATATATAGGTTAAACCTATAACTCACCAACATTTTTGTTGACGTTTAAAGCATGTTTATTCTCAGGTGAATATTAAGAGCTTCCGCTGTTGCATACTAAAATAAGGACAAGATTTGGAGTCCATGTTTGTATGATATTGTGTAAAAACTGCATTTAAGAAACTGATTTCGATGTAACATATTTGTATTGTAAACCATTATGTAATGGTCGTGTGTAAACAGGATATTTTAGATTATCATTATTTGATAATCTACGTAAAGCTTTTTAAACCTTTATTTATGAAATAAAGGTTATGGTTTGTTTTAAAAATGAATGCAGTCTTTGAAAAACGTCTCATATAGAGGTCAAAACCTCGCAACGAAATCAATTAATATGGAACGTTTTTAATCAATAAGAACGGGACATTTCAGCAATAACTTAAAAATGAACTAAAACTTAAAAAGGCATCGCAAAATTCTAGAGCACATAAATCTTAGTCTAAAGAAAAAGCACTTAAGGGATTTTACGACAAAGCCTAAAAATTTATAAATAAAAATAAGCTACGGCAAAATACTAGACTTAAAACTAGCTACGAGCAAAAAATACAAAAAATTATGCTAAAACGATTAAAAAGGGACAAAATATAAAAATATACTAAATGTTGTAAAAAGTACAATTTTTATAAAAATATTATTTTTATATTATTTATTTTATAAAACCATTAATTTTATAAACTAATTAAACTAAATAATACAAATAATAAATAAATTAAACTAAATAATATAATATAAATAACCTAATTAGGGTTAAAGTAAAAATAATATAATTAAACTCCGTAATTAATGCTGATTAGGGTTCTGGTCGTGTCAGAAAGGGAGGCTCCGCGAGTCGCGGTTCCACCTGGCAACAAACTCCGTGAGTCGCGGAGAATGTAAATTCAAATCACACGCTGGTTTCGTTCGACAGGTTTTGTAGTTTTTTTTTAAATTATATTTTATATATTTTTCTGTTTTTAATAATTATATTTTTATAAAACTTATATAGAAATACTTTATAAATTTATAAATAAAAATCTTAAAAATAGATTTATATATATATTTTTTTTCAGTTTTTAAATTTTTATATTTTTTAATATTTAAAATGTATTTTTACAAAAACTAAATAAAACTTAATAAAAATCTCTTTTTTTTATGTGGCGTTTCGCTTCGGCGTTCCCCGGCAGCGGCGCCAAAAATACTTGATGTGCGCAGAGGTGTATATGAAATAGCTTATATTTTACTAGGAAAAACTATTAAATACGATACAATTTTACACAAGATATTTATTTATTTATAGAATGGATATACTTAAACCTTGCTACAACACTTATAGGCAGTGTACCTAATCGTACAGTAGTGTAGTTTTTAGTAAGTCCGGTTCGTTTCACAGGGAAAAATCTTTAAACAAAGCTTAACGCTATATTAGTTTTAATTTATAAAAATACAAATATATAAATAAGTAATATTATTATTATAAAGGGGGGTTTTTATTGTTTAATGACCGGTTTGTCGATTTTTAAAACTTTAGTCGCAGTTAAAACCTAATGTAAAATATTAAAAATAAATAAAAGACTAAATTTAAAGCGTAAAGTAAATAACGATAATGAAATTGCGATAAATAAAAGTGCGATAAAATAAAATTGCGATAATTAAAAAGTACGATAATTAAAAGTGCAATTAAATACAATGACAATAAATAAAAGTGCGATAATTAGAAGTGCAATTAAATATAAAATAAAGGAAATTAAATATGAAATAAAATAATTATGCTTATTTAAACTTCCGTAATCATGATGTTTGACGTGTTGATTTTAGTTTTATGCCCATGGGTTAATTGTCCTTTGTCCTGGATTATTCAATATGTCCGTCTGGTTTTTGTCCATAACAGTCCATCAGTCATAAATATAAAGTGCGAGTATCCTCGTCAAATTATCCTTATACCCGAAGTCAAATATTCCAACTAATTGGGGACTTAAACTGTAACAATATTTTAATACTTTGTTTAATAATTACACCAGGATATCGACTGCGTGTAACCCAAGGTTTTAATACTTTGTTAACAATTACACCAAGTGTCCTTGTATATAATTTCACCCCTGTTTTAATAATTCTAGTGGCTATTAATCCATTCCCGTGTCCGGTTAAATGAACGATTATTCGTACATATAAATACCCCGCCCATCGTGTCCGATCGAGTGTATATGGTTATTTATAGGGACGTCCAATTGTGAATCTTTATATTAAAATTAACAAACTATCATTTAGTTAAACAAATATAAAGCCCATTAATAGCCCATAGTCTAATTTTCACAAGTGTCGTTCTTTTGTCCAAACCCCAATTATGGTACAAAGCCCAATTACCCAATTTTAGTAATTAGCCCAACATCATGATTACTTCGATTTAAATAAGCATAATAATAACTTAGCTACGAGACATTAAATTAAAAAGGTTGAACATAACTTACAATGATTAAAAATAGCGTAGCGTTACACGGACAGAATTTCGACTTACACCCTTACAACATTCGCTAACATACCCTTATTATTAGGATTTAAAATTAAAATTAAAATTAAAATTATAATATATATATATATATATATATATATATATATATATATATATATATATATATATAATACGTTTTATGAGAGAAGAAGAAAAATGATATATAAAACGTTCAGAATGCGCGAGCTTTTATAGGCAGTTTCAAAATTTGGGGCTCCGCGAGTCGCGACCCATTTGTTCTTAGACCTCCGCGAGTCGCGGAGATATCGGATCCAGCTCACACCTTTCGGATCTTTGTTTGCCGACGTTTTATTATATAAATATAATATATATATAATTTATATAATTAATTATATATTATATTATATTTATATACATAGTTAACTTGTAATTTTTAGTCCGTTGCGTCGAGCGTTGAGAGTTGACTCTGGTCCCTGTTCCGGATTTTCGAACGTCCTTGCGTACAATTTAATATCTTGTACTTTGCGTTTTGAATCTTGTACTCTTGTAATTTTGAGACGTTTCTTATCAATAATTGGAACCTCTTTGATTGTATTTTGTACTTTTGAGCTTTTTGGTCGTTTGCGTCTTCAATTCGTCGAATCTATCTTTTGTCTTCACCTTTTATTATTTAAACGAATATCACTTGTAAATAGAACAATTGCAACTAAAAGCTTGTCTTTCTTGAGGAATAATGCTATGAAATATATGTTCGTTTTTAGCATTATCAACCTCTCACTTCATTGGGGCCCTGGTGGCCATCCAAACAATGTCTGAATGGTTATGTTTATAGTTTTCTTCTATAATTACACGTATAATGTAAAAAAAAAAAAAATTAATTAAATGTATATAAAGTATAATCCGGTTATCCCTGATTAATCTCCGAATTGCCGATTACTCCTTTCAAAATACTAACAAATTAAATTCCCGAATAGTGAGTTTTGCGACCTTGCATACACATACAAAAGTGAGCTTCACAACGACAAAACTAAACATTTTTTTTTCAAAAATAGAGCCCATAACGAAGATGTTTTAGGGCTCTTATTTGAACAGGAGGTTTTTTTAGGGAGAGAGAGGGGGCGGTAAGGAAGAATGGTCTGCTCCGTAAAGTTTAGCTTTTTGGTTCCCTCTCCCTATGCAATCGGGAGAATGATTTGAGCCGTATGCAAGAAAACTCTTGCATACATTTTTTGTATTTAATTTTTTAACCGGAACCAATACAAAACAAATATATGCCAAATTGAGGGGTCCACTTCAAAGCAATTGGGCTGGGTAAATTGAAATACAAATATAAGTGGGCTTATGAATTAGACCAAACAGTAAACCCTTTTAACTCTCCATCTCTCAGTCTCTCAGCCACTTGTTTAACATTATGTTTTTTCATCAACACGGTATTCGACTTTTAAGAATTAGAATTCGAAGTAACACAGAGAATCTTGTAAATGTACACAGGTAGAGAATATAAATGCTTCATTACTTCATCATTTATTCGCCACTTAAATCTAAAATACAACCCATTTAATGAAGAAATTGTTTTTTTATACGCGTCACTTTTTATTTATTAGTTTTTATGCTTAAATAATGTTGAGAATCATTTGTAGTACAATAAAATTCATAAAGGAAAGTTAAAAGAATCCATTTGAGTTGACTATACACCCTTACCAGCCAATTATCCTAAAAGAACAGTTAGGGACTACGGTTCTATTTGTTACTCAAAAGTTAAGTTAATCCAAGTCCAACAATTAATTCAAATAACTCTGCGTTGACAATTGTCAATTATGGATTAAATTTAATAAGGAATCATAAACGCAATGTCAATTACTAAAGAGTTTCAATAACATATGTTCTTAGTAACAGTATATTATGAAGTCTCACTTTTCTTATTAAATTAAGTTCCAAATTAGATGGTCAAGAATTTAGTTAATTAATAATATGTTTTAATTGTGTTATCTAGGATATATAGAAACTTTACGTTTATCAAGCACTTCGTAACTTATACCCTAAAGACATAAGAGCCTAATCCTTATGAAAATTGGCTAAGTAATTAGAAATATAACTATATCAGATGAATATGAATAAGAAATAAATATTAATCTTTTATATGAATTAATCATGCCCAAGACTGCGATAATCACACAGCCAATTATGCCACTACGCATTATATATGGAAAGTCAATCCGCAATTGTTGACCGGATATATCTATGCGCGTGTAGCTACCATGCGGTAGCACATCACGCGCACACCCCCTAAAGGTGGTCAACAAATCTTATCTAATTACGGTTAGACTTCTTTCCATAGTAAATGCCGACATTAAAGGGAGTTACTTATGCAAAAGATTATGACGATCATGGTAACCGGACTAAAGAGTTAGTTACTAAAATCTTTAAACCCCACATGCGTAAATCAAAGAGATATTTACTATTGGAAAATGTATGCTTGGTCATAATTGTTAATTTCGTTTGTTCACATTAACAAGATTGGTTGGATTGGACTCCTCAAGTGTTTGTGTTGTTGGGCTTGGTTTCAACGAAAATTGGGTCTTAATAAACTTAATTGAAGAGAAGTATGAGCAAATTAACAAATTTGATAAGTAGTTAAATAATCTACATTATACGAGTACTTCCCACGTACTTAACACTAGATTTTTGGATTTATATAATTTTTATAATTTAATAACAAGTTCAATACTCAATTTTTTTATAATTCAATACTCAATTGCAAACACCTTCTACATTTGTTTGTAAGATATAACAAGCAATTTTATTTTATGGTTTGTTTACATTACTATCTTCTCAAAACTTGTATATTAACAATGTTAGACGATCCTGATATACATATAATTTAGAATCAAATGTTCGGACAAAATTTTCCGTTTACCAACAAACATTGCTTAACAAATTAAGATGAAGATTTATTTCGCGATTATTTGTATGACCATCTTTTCTAGCTTTTGGATTCTACTTCTTACATACCATTAAGTTAAAGATTTAATGGTCGTTAACTTTCTAATTACTTTAATTAAAAACTACTTTAAACTGTAACACACTCATATATTCTTCTTTGAAATGGTCATCAACTTGTAACCATCAATCTAATTTCTACCTTATTTAATTATAGCATATGTTAATATTATTAATGTCATGCTAGATGCATCAATTCCCTGATAATAATAAATCTTTTTAATCAGGTTTTGACATTAGTACATTGTGTCTAATATAAAAAATACAAAAATGGAAATGAGCTTTATAAAGACACAAATTTTAGAGGAGGATGCAAAGTGATGACCAAAAATATCACCAAGAGGGAATCTTCTATATGTCTATTGTTGGATCACAAAGGCAAAAAAAGAGTGAAATTATATTGGTCTTTGATATTGTAGTGTGACTACTTTCATTTCTAACCAATCAAACTAAAACTTTTATTTGCATCATCAAAATCAATAAACGTAAATATCAAATCCAATAATTTATATAATCTCACGCGTTTTTATGCTATTAGTCATTGTAATTGTTTTAATTTATTAAAAAAAAACATGGTATGATTTCTAGAGCTATGTGACTTGTGTTCAGCCATTTGTTCCAACTGTATATATAAACATAACCATTTTATTTTGAAGTCCCAGTCCTTGTGGTCTAGTAGTACATCTAATATCTTGTGTGTTGGATGAAGGTAGAAAGCCTCAAATTCGAGTCCATCCCTTAAAACTTTTCAGGGGATTTGCTCGATTTATGCAGCGACCCAGGAGATGTTTTACCGTATTCCAGGATTTCGGACCGCTCCGCCTGCCCCTCGGAGTATGTGTGTGGAAAATGATCAAGTGAGTGGGTAATTTTCCGCCAACGATTTCAAATACACGCATTTCGAAGAAAAATTATATTTTGAAAAACTCGTCTAATATTGAAAGTCTCAATTTCAAAAAATTTAAAATAAAGTGAAGTTTCAAAAAGGATGGCAACATATTTACAGGTTAACAAGAATGACTGATCAATTATCTCCTTAACATGAAATGATTGACGCGTACAATGTTGGAGGTTTTATTGAAATTTCGTGTAGGGTAAAATAATCGATAGTCGGATAAATCACTGAATCGTGGTATCACTTTTCGAAAGTAATTATTCGACCCTTATTGCCTGGGTTACACGAATATCACTTTGGGATAAGACATATATTAGTTCTTGTTATTGGCAGTAAACAAGAACTCTTTTGCATAAGAGTATTAAGGTGTTTTTGTATCTATTTTTTCTCATGAATGATAGTCCTTATTTATAGGCACCCAAAAACAAGTATTATTCCACGATTGAGATGTTTCACTAACTAATTTCCTTTTCAAATCTAAAACAAATCTTTTTCATAAAGTTGTTTGTTTTATTTCCAACAACCAAATCAAGGAAATCGATTAAATCCTTTTCATAAAATTCAATTTCCTTTTCAAATCTAAAACAAATCCTTTTCATAAAGTTGTTTGTTTTATTTTCAACAACCAAATCAAGGAAATCGATTAAATCCTTTTCATAAAATTCAATTTCCTTTTCAAATCTAAAACAAATCCTTTTCATAAAGTTGTTTGTTTTATTTCCAACAACCAAATCAAGGAAATCGATTAAATCCTTTTCATAAAGTTGTTTGTTTTATTTCCAACAACCAAATCAAGGAAATCGACTAAATCCTTTTCATAAAGTTGTTTGTTTTATTTCCACGATGGAGATGTTTCACCTAGTGCAGGAATAATAATTCCGTAATCACTCAAATTTGTGATGATGGAAAACCACTTTCGGGTCCGGGTAATCTATCACTTAATGGGTGTACACTCCGTACCTCCTAACTCATTTACAAGTGTAGATTAAATCCCTCAATTACACTAAATTTCCAACATACAACTAGAGTGTGAATGAGTCGAGTTAATTATGAGCTATTCAAGTTCGACTTATTAAAATTTTGATTTAAGTTGAGCTTATATGGACGAAATTGAACATATTATTGAAAATCGTTTATTAAATGAACTTGAATTTGAACTGTAACGACCCTGGAATTTCCAACGTTTATTTATTAATAATTATTATTATTAATACGTGTGATTAAACGAATATATGTTATTACATTTACATATTGCTATGATTGCCCGTACTTGACTTTTAAGTGCCCGAAACGTCTTTGTGACACCCGGAACTTGCACGAATAATATTTTCAAGTATTATTTGCATTCATGATTAAGTTTTATTAATCATTTTAATTAACTAAGGTTGTTAGTTAGTTACTTGGGCTTTAATTGGGTTTAATTGTTAATTAGTTGAACTTGGGCTTTGTTAGTGTAATGGACTCATGGTTTTGGGCTTATAAGCCCACCCTACATTTTAAGTGGACTAACTAGCCACTCTTTCACTTGTAAGTATCAATTAGTTCATGAACTAGTTAGTTAAAGAAGACTTGGAATCTAGTTGCACACCTTCCCCATGCATGCACCCTTAATATCCATCTTTTGTAAGCTTTTCATCCAAGTATCCAACAAACAAACTTCTCCCTCCTAATTTCTGCAGCAAAACCGTGACCTTTGATGATACTAGGGAGGGTTTAATTTTTTTTTACTTACACTCTTCCATTCTCTCATTCAAACACAAACACACACTTCTACTTGCAATTATCTTTCTCTCTTTTTCTCTCAAGGTTTCTTTGCTCTTTGTAAGTAAACTTGAAGACATTTTCTCTTCTTCTTTTCTCCCTAAAACCGTATACATACATGCAAATCATCATCATCATTTGTTGTTCTTTGTTGTTAATGTTACTTGTCTTGTTAATTGTTGTTATTTACTTACATGTTTCAAGAATCTAACTTTCTAGTTGGATTCATCTTTTATCTTGTTTTAACAAGAACAATCAAGAACTAAACTCTCTAGTTTAGGTTCTACATATAATGTTTCAAAGATTATAAAGTTCTTGTGTTGATTAAAGACATACTTGAAGCTCATGAAGTAAACTTTAAAGTTTACTTTCTAAAGATCAAACCTTGGTTTGAATCTTTAAAGTATGAACAACCATGAACAAATTACATGTTTACTTAGTTACTTCTTCATTTTATGCACTTTAATTTCATGTAGTTAGATTATATGGTCAAGTACTACAAGTTAGTCTTGATCTCATATCTCTTGGAACTAAAAGTTAACTTAAAAGTTCAAGAACATGTAAATAAGTTTTCTTTAAATATAACTTTGTATACTTATGCTTGATCTAGACTTTTGAGTCTTGGATCTTCAAGATCTAACTAAGAACTATGTTCTACATCTTAAGATCTTGATTAGTTAGTTAACTTTCAAGTTTATAGTTCAATATTTCTTTTAAAGTTCATGTATGTGTTAGATCTAAGACTTTGATGTAACTTTGGTTCATCAAACTACATGCAACTCTTAAGTGAGTTGTGCTTCATGTCTTAGACTTGCACTAGTGTTATGATGGTCAAGACTTGGTTAAGATGATGTAACCACATCCATGAGTTGTACACTTGAAGCTATATGCATCAAGGATGAGAACCATGATGAACATCAAGCACCAAGACCACCGGAACCCTTTTAAACTTACTGTTTCTGTCCAAAACTTTCTGACCTGATGCTTCTGGAACAGACCAATAGACCTGGGCTGTTCTAACCTTGATTTTTAGATAGAACTTTTTGAGTAGATAATTTTTCATATAAGACTCGTCTTCATCCGAGTTACGGTTTAGGATTTATGGCCCTCCGATCGTCACTATGTCCTTTAACGTTGTGCAGAAATTTCTGACCTACTCGCACTTAGACCGTCGCCACGATCAAACGAAGACGAGTTTGCTTCTGGAATTTTTACCACACTTAAGGAACTCATAGACGGAGCCATGGCCACTGGCCTCACCTTAATACAGTAAGGGTAGAGGCCGTGGTGACTGACTGAAGTCAGACTTTGTTGAAAACTACTTTCATAAACGAAACTTACTTTACGCCTTTTGTTTGATGATGAATGATGATGACCCTTAAGACCTTAATTACATACTTTTAAACCTATTAAGACGATTTACTGACTTAGTACTATTTGACTTAGGTTGAGGACTTCAGACCGTTTACTTGCACACCTTTCCCGACTACTACTTTACCGTTACATATCATTGTGAGTTATAGCATTCCCTTTTTACTTTAACTTATTTTGGGAACTGAGAATACATGCGGATTTTATGTTTTACATACTAGGCACGAGTACTTAAACTTATATATGTGTGGGTTATACAACGGCAGAAACATTCCCTTTAGCTCGGTAACGTTTAGTCATTGGTTTTTGAACCGGTGAACGCGAATCTTAGATATGGATCCATAGGGTTTGACATCCCCACTCAGGCTAGTCGCGCTAGCATTTAACGAGTGTTTAATACTTCGTAAACATACGCACTTGCCAAGTGTACTTTCAGGGGGTATAGACGTTAAGTTAGTTACCAAGTGCCCACGGTTAACATATACTTTATCATACTATTTTGAAACGCTCGTTGTAGCACTGAAATCTCGTGGCCTACCTTACTTACTGTTATACTTAAACTATAGCTCACCAACCTTTGTGTTGACGTTTTTAAGCATGTATTTCTCAGGTGCTTGAGGTTGCTTCCGCTGTGTACTAGTCGTGCTGTAGAACCCGCTGCTTAGAGTTGTTATCGCATGACTACTTATCTTGCATTCAAACTTATTTTCTTTTGAAACTATGTTATGTAACGACCCTTTGGGGTCACGCACACTTATTATTTGCTTCTACTTAGTGAAGCATGCTTTTGAAATGTAAAACATTTGATGTCGGTTATGACATCACCTTTTTATCGTGAATGCAACTTCTTTAATTACAGCATATAGTACTTAACCTTGTAATGATCCTGTTGTTGATGATTCGTACACGATGGTTTTGTACGGGGCATCTCATGAACTTTTTATATTTTTTTTGAACGGCGACTTTTTGACATCAGTAGATCATTTATTTCAACGATACTCATCATTTGCACGTAACACACACGTTCGAGCGGAAACCCGAACCCGATCGACGTACCCGGGAACACATCCATTTGGGAGTGGTCCAGGTAGAGGTTCGTGAACGAATCCGGTAAAATCTCCCTATAGGGTCAATATATACCACCATTATTGGTGTTCAATTGGTTTAAAGAAAATCATATCATCCCAAAGGATCGATCACATGACCTCTCCCTATCCCATGACACAAAGTACATGAAGGAAATTCTTGAGCTATGCCGCAAGTTCTTGAACTTTTTATATTGATCATGAACAGACAAGCCTAAACATTCTCATTTTCATACATTCTAGTTATAGTTAATTAGCTAGTATTCAAGGTCATGTATACACTTAGGGTATTTTTTTCATATATACGGAGTATTAATTAGAATTTATTTATGTTAAAATTAAATTATATATAATTTTCAATTAAGTAAATTATATTAATTAGTGTTTATTCACTCTAATTAGATTTATATTTTAAATTAAATTTATATTTTAAAGTTTAATGGTGAAGCTTTGGTATCAAAGCATATAACGAAACCTAAGTTTGTGGTTGTCTCTCAAGAGAGTTATTTTTATTTATTTATTTTTTTTCATTTTTTTTAAAGCAAGTAAAATTTTTATTAATAACTCGAAAAATTACAAGGCTCTATAATCTATACAATATTCACCATTTTAAGGAATATAAATTTACACAAATGGAGAAACGTAGATATAAAGTGTTCCAATATCAAAACTTGAGCTAGGGGCCACTACACACCACGACACTTGAAAAGACGAGCTGAAAAGAAGCTTCCATACAGTACCGCAATTGCGATGACAAAGTTGGAAACTACTTCCATTTAACCAAGTGATAGTGAGAACCCTAGAGAAGAGTGATGTTGAAACAAATTAGGATACTATCGAAGTTGGGCCGAGAATGTCAAAATACCGAGTTAGCCAATACCCGTTCTATTGACGGTCGGTGATGTGTAAGATGACGGGTTAATTAGCCATTGGTGCCACTCGATGGATGTTTTTTTTGCATCTTTTTGAGATCCATGCAAATGTTTGAGTTTGGATCTCGGTTAGGATAGTGGCGGCGTTCCATTCCTTTTTGTTGAAGACTTTGATGTTTCGGTTTTTCCATATAATGTAAATCGAGACCCATTTTGTGGCTTGCCAAATGTATGAACCAAGTTGAGTTGAGGTGAACGATTGGTTATTTGAGGTCACGTCTTGGAATGTTGTGAAGGTATAGTCCCAAACGGATGTCTTAATTGGGAAATGGAATAGAATATGTTCGTTGGTCTCGATATGTTGATTACAAAGTGGGCAAAGGAGTGAATCAAGGTCTATGTTGCCTTTGTCGAGTTCGGTCCGAGTTGGAATTCTACCAAGTAGTGTCCGCCACATGAAAATATTGATTTTTTGTGGTATAAGTTTGTTTTTAGGTGACGTTATTGGGTTTACGTGATTTGCGAGTTTTAGGTTATCGAGGAGTGAAGCAAGGGCTTTTGTAGTGAATTTACCGGATTGATCTAAGCTCCATTTCCAAGTGTCGGGTTTGTCGGAGAGGTTAAAGGAATCTATACGGTTATTTAGTTCCGTTAATTCATTAAGTACCCTCCCACTAGGTGGTCGCGACCACTCCCATGAGACGGTTGTCGACGAGTTAATTGTTATGAGGCAATTTGATACCAATACATCTTTGTTGGATTCAAGCATGAAGAGTCTTCGAAATTGTGTGCTGAATTTTTCTATTCCGCACCAAGTGTCTAACCAAAATTTAGTGCTATTGCCATTGCCGATACATTTGTTAATTGATGAAGAGAAATTGGCTCCTAGCTTATCCGCAAGTTTTCCGGCCTTGATAATCTCGTTCCATATTGTGCAACCTGAAATATTTCTAGACAAAACGTTAGTACAAACCCCCCTCCCCGTATATGTTCGATATGATTTTAACCCAAAGAGCATTTTTCTCATTATGAAATCGCCACCACCATTTACAAAGTAAGGATATATTTTTACAAATTAACGATCTGATGTTCAACCCACCTTTATCATATGGCAATAAAATTTGTTCCCATTTTATCCAATTAATTTTATTATCCGTGTCCGACCCGCCCAAAAAAAAAATTTCTTCTTTTTGATTCAAGTGTGTTAATTATTTTAATGTGGGCGTGAAAGAGAGAGAAATAGTATAAGGGAAGACTGGAAAGTACAGATTTGATTAGAGTGAGGCGTCCACCATAAAACATGGATTTAACCTTCCAGTCCGACAACCGTTTGTCGAACATTTCGATGATAGGTTTCCAAGAGGAGGCTTTTGTGGTGGGGACTCCAATGGGGAGTCCGAGATAGGTGAAAGGGGTAGAACCGGCAGAACAGTCAATGAAGTTGGCCATGTCCTCGATTTTTGTTTAGTTATCCCGATTCCATGTAAGTTACTTTTTTAAGGTTTACTTT
The DNA here is from genome assembly GCF_046630445.1 of Rutidosis leptorrhynchoides. NCBI lineage: Eukaryota > Viridiplantae > Streptophyta > Magnoliopsida > Asterales > Asteraceae > Rutidosis > Rutidosis leptorrhynchoides. Next base: position 503,018,571 of record NC_092333.1, on the reverse strand, counting down.
TAATCCAGAGATATTTTTGAAACATTTTAAAAGTTTTGATATATTTTTTGCGTTACGTTTGCTCCATTCACCAAAAAAGACCGTATCATCCACATATTGGAGGTGGGAGACCACAATCTTGTCGTGCCCTACATAAATGCTACGGAATTGATCATTTGTAATTGCATGTTTAGCCAGGATGTTAAGTACTTCTGCGGCGATGATGAAGAGGAATGGTGATATTGGATCTCCTTGACGTATGCCCCTGCCGGGGGAGAATTCCCCATTAATAAGGATGGATATGGAGGATGAAGTGAGGCATGCTTGGATGAATTTGATCCACTTGAGTTCGAATCTCATACTCTTCATAGTTTCAAAAAGGAAGTCTCATTCGATACAATCGAATGCCTTTTCAAAGTCTATTTTGAATATGAGGCCCTTTCGTTTTTTTTCTTTTTAATTCATCAATTATTTCGTTTGCAATTAGGACACTATCGAGGATATTCCTACCTTTTAAGAAAGCGCTTTGTTCGATACCGATAATTTTGTGAATAACTTTCGAGAGACGGTTAGAGAGGATTTTGGTGAGGATTTTGTAGTAACTGCCGATTAAACATATGGGCCGGTACTCATTGAAGCCGATAGGATTGTTTTTTTCGGTATTAGCGTGAAAAAGGAGGCATATTTCTGAGTTGAGCCAAAAAAAGTCTAAGGCATTCATGAGATCCTCTTTAATCAACCACCAATATTTTTTGAGGCTGTAGTTTGTATTGTGGTTTCGTTCCGACTCTTTGTGTGTTTTTGTTTGTTGTTAGTGTTTAGGTCGTTTGTGTCTTAGGTTCGTTTGGTGGCTTAGGTTTCATTAGCTTTGTTCATGGTATTGTTACTTTTAGCGTGTTTTTCATCTTTGTGATGAATTTTTCATAGTATTAAAAGTTTTCAGTCTTTTTAATTCAAAAAATAAATAAATAAATATCATGCACGTGTGTTATACTTTATTAAATATGAAGATTTATGTTTCTAATTTTAAACTAAATCAACATTGAATTTCTATATATATATATATATATATATATATATAGTTATCATCAAGAGGAAAGTATTTTTTTAGGAGAAGTAGGGGAAAGTAATTTTTTTCCTTTTTATTGAAATTTTTTTTCCAACATTAAGATCACATGAAAATATGAACATTTAAAAAGACACTTTGTGATGAATTTTATTATTTTAGCGAGAAAATGCTCGATAAAATAAATAATAAAATATTAGCTATAAATGTTGAAGGGCATTAATGAAAAGTAGCTATAAATATTGAAGGGCGTTAATAAAAAGTAACTATAAATATTAGTGAATTTATCAATGAAATGGAACGGAATCGAAGGCTTTCAGTGTTTTTATTAAAGACGCGTGAAGTTTTGGCTTCGGTGACTTGAGAAGTAGATGGATTTTTATCTTCCATTTTGTCGTTTAGTTTGGATTGCATCTCTTTAAGTTATAGTTCGTGTCATTTTTTTTTTTATAGTTTTCTAGTCTTGGCTTTGCTTTATTGTGTTATGTTGTGAGCTTGCTTTGCTAGTTTGTAGTAGGTTTGTTCGGTGGTTCGGTTTGTATGTCCTAGGAGGTTTCATTTTTTAGATGAACCTCCTATCGTTATAAAAGTTATTTCATTTTTTTGTCAAAAAAAAAAAAAAAAACTGTGAAAATATCACCTTTCATTTTAAAGTGGCCATGAATATGATTGAAAGTGACTAGATAATTCTTTTATAGTCTGATAAGGAAAAATCATACTCCATATAATTTTACATAAGAAATAAGAAAAAAACATTAAAAGGTGTTTGAGTGTTTGATAAATTCCAATTATTCCAAGTAATATGATCTATTAATTAACACATAAGCAAATTGCCTATAGGTTTTTCTTAACTGATAATATGAGTAGAACATAATTTTGCAACTTCAAAATGTTATAATTATAACTAATATAATAACAAATATTCATTTCAAAATATGCTAAATACCCAACTTTTTGCTTATCTTAGGTTGTGACAATAGTCATTAACCATTGTAAAGGGTTCGGAAAAAATGAATAAATTCTTAGTTCTAGTGGCATCTTTTTGTAAAAGGACACCACTAATTCTCTTGTTCAAATATTATCTATAAATACACCCTCCACCATTTGCTTCTTTTCTCATGCTCTCTCATTTCTTTTCAATCCCAAATCAACAAAAACTCAATCTTTTGATCACCCAAAAGTTTTATATATTATTAGCTTCAAATAAAAACTAAACAATTCCCATATTATTCAATATATTCCCAACATTGTGGAACTATGGCCATAGTTGTGTGTCAAGGCTTGCAATCATGCCTCGAGCCTATGAAAATCGAATCGGTTGTCACAACCCAAAATTTGTCTTCAAAACCTGTCCTAATGATTCAAAAACCAAAACTTGATGCGAATACTAAGAATAGTGAGAGTGTTAACAAGGCAATAGGATGGAGTTTTCTTAGTATTCTTGAAAAACCATCATCAAATGTTGTTAAGAATGAGGAAGTTTATATTCATCCAATGGCGAAGCGTTCTGCTTCGACATTGAGTAACATGAGCTTGGAAATGTGTACGGAGAGTTTAGGTACTGAAACTGGGAGTGATGTTAGTGAAAGTAGTGACGAGTTTAATTCAGCGGAAATAGAAAGGTTTGGTAGTTTTGTACGAACAAAATCTCAAAATTTTGATCGTAAAATGCTGAGTCACCGCAGAGTCAATGGCGGCTTTCCGCCGCCATTAACCTCTATTAGTGGCTCAGACGGTATTGTGAAAGTTAGCCCTCATAGGGAAGGTGGAAGGTTGGTTATCAAAGCGGTTAGTGTTTCCGATTGTGGTATTAAGTTTGAAGCAGAACGTACAAATGGAAAACTAACACTTTCTTTGTTGAAGGACTTTAGTGGAAATAATAAAAGTGGAAGGGTTAAAATGGAAAATGAAGGGTTCAAAGAACAGTGTTGTGATGGTGACGTGGAAGATGGTGGCAGTCGAGTTATAAATGGAAATAAAAGAAAAGTTGGGACCAAAACAGGAATCCGATTACCAAAAAGAATGTCTAGGTTAACAAGCTCGTTCAAAGAAATGAACAAGTTTGGGTCAAACAAATGCAAATACGGTGAAAACAAAAACGAAGTGATGATAAGAAACTGGAGTTTGTTTCGGGTTGTGATTTCTTGAAAAATGAAGACGCGAACATATGGGCTAAGTTTTCAAAATGCAGTAACTATATCGTAATAAACGATGTTAATGGTTGATAAGATTATCGTAATTGATACTCCGCACTAAGTAGTAATTAATAACGATCACTGATGTTGGTGACTCAGTTGATTGTTTCTTAGGTTTTTGATTACGTAGGTTGGGCTGGAGCCATATGGGCTAAAATATTTTCACGAGTGCGTACAAATAATACCCTTATACCCACGTGCGTGTATCATGCGGTTAAGTTATCGTCGATGTTATATAAATGGTAAACTATTTTGATTAGATGAATAAGAAATTTTCCTTCATTCTTGTTTGTTGTTTTGTCTTTTAATAATGCTTAAAAAGTGATGTAAGAATCCGCTAATGTTACTGCGATAACGATTTGAAGTGATTTATAAAGACAATTTGATGTAATGTAGTTTATTGATCGGTTACAAATTTTAGGATGATAAATTAACTGAAATGGATGCTAATGATGTTGTTTGAGATTGACAATGTAATTGTCAATTGTTTATAACAGTACAGACACAATGTAAATGGGATTAAAACCTTGAAGTTTTTATTAATTCTCCTTGGTACTATGCATATATGAAAAAAAAAAAAAATTAAAAACAAAAATAAAATAAAATTCTAAAGGCTCTCCCTCTCTTCAATTACTTCGACTATTTATATTAAAAGCAAAGTAACTGAAAGCATGTTTCTCCACATCCACCTTAATCGTCCAACATGGGATCATGGTGTGTGGAACTGCTCTACTCCTCATGATTATTTTTAGAGATCTGCTAATGACTATTTCTTCAATCCCTGATTTCTCGGAGGTCGGTTTCAGACTAGATCCTACCGGATCACTCCTCCCCTTCTCCGGCAAAAAACTCAACTCCTGTCGAGGCTAGAATTGTACATGAGGGAAACGTTCCTTAGCCACATCCTCCGAAAACCATTTGGCTGAGCTAGGGTGTCGTTCTTTCAATCCATTGCGGTAAGATATCCTTTAGTCACAACGAGTTGAGCTAATCTTGCGCTTCACAATTAAGTCCTCAGATAGCATATGCTGCTGATTAGTAACAAGCTCTTCCATGGCAGGAGGGTTCAAAAAGCTTGAGTTTATTTCAGCATCCAACATTGAGAGTTCAAAAAGCTTGTGTTTATCGACATTGACGACAAAATAGAGCTCCATGTAGGAAGGCAAGTGAAGTTGATATGCATTTTTCTTGATGCATTTTAACACTCAAAATGACCCATACCTGATGGGTTTGAGCTTTTTTCCTTCTCCCTTTAGCCTATCTTTACCCAAGTGCATCACACAAATTACCAACCGAAAGTTACCTTGTACTCGATGTCGATCTAGACGTTCTTTGTACCTGACTTGCGAATTTTGAGACTGTTGTTCTACTTCCTTGTGTATTTTTTGAACCATAAGTCGCTGAGCTTTATTGACTTTGTGCAACTCTTTTCCTTCAGCACAACTGCTCGATCAGGAGGCATTTGAGTGGTTTCACTGAACAAAATTCTTATCCTTTCCACAATTTCACCAATTCGGTTAGTAACACTAGAACGAGTCGAAGTGGGTGTTAATACCTTAGTATCTTCTGTGACCAGTCGAGATATGAGCATAACGTAACTCTTTACCATGCTCACAACTCTTTGAATTTTTCCAATAGTAATTGTTGGTGCATAATCCCGAGTTCTATTTTGTAATAAGTTATATTCGTATTGTATTTTCTATTTCAGTCGTGTAAGGACTATGATAGTTAAAGCTAAGGGTATAAAATACTATTAAATTTTACAAGAAAATACTATTAAATACGATACAATTTTACACAAGATATTTATTTATTTATTGAATGGATATACTTAAACCTTGCTACAACACTTATAAGCAGTGTACCTAATCGTACAGTAGTGTAGTTTTTAGTAAGTCCGGTTCGTTCCACAGGGAATCTTTTAATCAAAGCTTAACGCTATATTAGTTTAATTTATAAAAATACGAATATATATATAAGTAATATTATTATTTTAAAGGGGGGGTTTTTACCGTTTAATGACCGGTTTGTCGATTTTAAAACTTTAGTCGCAGTTAAAACTAAATGTAAAATATTAAATAAATAAAAGACTTAATTTAAAGCGTAAAGTAAATAACGATAATGAAATTGCGATAAATAAAAGTGCGATAAAATAAACTTGCGATAATTAAAAAGTACGATAATTAAAAGTGCAATTAAATACAATAATAAAAAATAAAAGTGCGATAATTAGAAGTGCAATTAAATATAAAATAAAGGAAATTAAATATGAAATAAAAGAATTATGCTTATTTAAACTTCCGTAATCATGATGTTTGACGTGTTGATTTTAGTTTTATGCCCATGGGTTAATTGTCCTTTGTCCTGGATTATTTAATATGTCCGTCTGGTTTTTGTCCATAACAGTCCATCAGTCATAAATATAAAGTGCGAGTGTCCTCGTCAAATTATTCTTTTACCCGAAGTTAAATATTCCAACTAATTGGGGACTTAAACTGTAACAAGATTTTAATACTTTGTTTAATAATTACACCAGGATGTCGACTGAGTGTAACCCAAAGTTTTAATACTTTGTTATCAATTATGCCAAGTGTCCTTGTACATAATTTCACCCATGTTTTAATAATTCTAGTGGCTATTAATCCATTCCCGTGTCCGGTTAAATGAACGATTATTCGTACATATAAATACCCCGCCCATCGTGTCCGATCGAGTGTATATGGTTATTTATAGGGACGCCCAATTGTAAATCTTTATATTAACATTAACAAACTATCATTTAGTTAAACAAATATAAAGCCCATTAATAGCCCATAGTCTAATTTTCACAAGTGTCGTTCTTTTGTCCAAACCCCAATTATGGTACAAAGCCCAATTACCCAATTTTAATATTTTTAGCCCAACATCATGATCACTTCGGATTAAATAAGCATAATAATAACTTAGCTACGAGACATTAATGTAAAAAGGTTGATCATAACTTACAATGATTAAAAATAGCGTAGCGTTACACGGACAGAATTTCGACTTACACCCTTACAACATTCGCTAACACACCCTTATTCTTATAAATTAAAATTAAAATTAAAATATAAATATAAATATATACTACGTATGAATGAGGAGAAGAAAAAGATGTGTTTTTGCGTCCAAAACTCGCGAACTTTATAGGACAGGCCTGGAAAAAGGGCTCATGCGATCGCATGGGCTTTGCCCTTCAAGGCCATGCGATCGCATGGCCAGCTGGGGAGAGCCACATTTGGTTGTTTTCTTCTGCCGACGTTTATTTAAATATAATATAATATATATATTAATTTTAAGAATTAATTATATATTATATTATATTCATATGCATAGTTGACATGTAATTTTTAGTCCGTTGCGTCGAGCGTTGAGAGTTGACTCTGGTCTCGGTTCCGGATTTTCGAACGCCTTTGCTAATAATTTAATATCTTGTACTTTGCGTTTTGAATCTTGTACTCTTGTAATTTTGAGACGTTTCTTATCAATAATTGGAACCTCTTTGATTGTCTTTTGTACTTTTGAGCTTTTTGATCGTTTGCGTCTTCAATTCGTCGAATCTGCCTTTTGTCTTCACCTTTTATTATTTAAATGAATATCACTTGTAAATAGGACAATTGCAACTAAAAGCTTGTCTTTCTTGAAGAATAATGCTATGAAATATATGTTCATTTTTAGCATTATCAAATATTCCCACACTTGAGCGTTGCTTGTCCTCAAGCAATATAGTCTTGAAATACTAGAATCACTTCTTTATTCTTCACACTTTGTACATCAGTGATTTCTTTACGGCGGTATAAACAATGGTAGTAACGATGTGGTTTACAGTCCCACATGACTATAAAATTCAGATCCATTAAGGAAATTGGATCTTTATGAAAACATTTGATCTTTTGAAAATTAAATCTAGTTTTTACCCTAAATAAGTTTTCCGGAATAACCCTTCACCGGTGTTTGCAAAATATTTTTATGGGTTTGGTGGGTTTTAGATTTGAAAATTTTAGCTCAAAACTTATGGTTTTGTGTCACCCACTTGCTAACCTTGTATTAGGAAAGCCACACGTCCAGTATACTTGTTCCGTATATTACCTTTCGGTAAACTACCGTCCGGTTTTAAAGGAAAGCGTTGAACAAGCAACTGTTAAGGCAATGTCCCCTGACATGCTTTTAATTATGGTCTATAACGTGTCGGATGCAATTACTGTCCTTGGTAGGAGCAATAGTAAAGCTCACCCTTATGATTTTTCGGTCTGGCATAAGGTCCTGTCTTTGACCATGCTATGCAACCACCGTTCTTACGGTTGACACCCGATTTGGTTCAGGTGACCTAATGGATTCCAGGTGAATTCTTAGGATTTTACGTTCAATGGTAATGAACGCATTGAAAATGGGTTTTCAGAAAACAAATCGGTTTGTAATTTTGATCAAAATATTTTCTCGTTCAAGCTCGAGTTTAGATATCATTGAATTCCATGAGTTTGTAATTCTCAATCTTTAAGGTCAATCTCAAGGATTGAGTAATATCAGGCTTAAAAGCTGATTTTTAATCTTTAAGGAGATTATCCTTTCTGGGGGTCTGATTCATTAGTCTTATCAAGCTAATTTGCACGGTGCCCTCCCCATTTTACGAGACAGATCCTCTCATGGTTAGAATAAGTCTGACCACTTGGCGACCCTGTTTGATGCTGAGGTCCATGGATTTCCAGCTGATTTTAGAGATGACTTTTCTAGATTTTTCGTCAACCTACAGCTGGTCTGGACGACAACTTCTTGACTAAATCAAGAAGCGCGTGTCTTTTTCGGAAGACTTTACTTCCATTTAATGATGGAATTGATTCATCGTGTAGATCCATCTCTTCTTTTATTTCATCGGGTAAAACAGTTTAGTTTAGTCCAAAGCAAAAGTATCTTCAATTATTTGTTACAGAAATATGTGACATATGTTTAAGATAACTTGGTAATTTTTCCCACACTTGGCTTTTATTTTCCTTTTTATTGTCCTCTATTCCATTTTAAATGAATTCTAACATTTTGGTTTGTTTCTCAATTTATGTCCTTTCCGAGGTAACAATAATTTCGGTGTTAACACCTAGTTTTATCGTTCATAAATATGTATAAACATGATTTTGAGTTCATTTAATTGAAAATTATGAAAATTTTTACTAGAATTGGGTAGTCAGTATATAAGACTAGGGCTGTTCTTTATTATCAGAGAGCACTAGATTCTAATACAACTACTACTTTACTAGTATTTCTAATGGTAACCAAGTGTTTAAAGTAAAAAAAATTTAAAAATCCGAAAGAATTTAACCCCTTCCCACACTTAAGATCTTGCAATGCCCTCATTTGCAAGAAATCAGTAACAATTTAAATTATTGAGGGTGATTAGAGTAGAAATGATTAAATTTTACCAAAGTTTCCAAACATATTGGCGTTTGTTTGCTGAATGATAAATGGTGCATATCATTTGTTCATTCCGTCTGTTGTTACATCACATTTATTTGTCATCTTGTCATCAAAATTAGTAGCTTTTGCTGAACTTAATGCCAGTCTTTGAAAATGCGCTGTTTTACCCTGTTTTGTACAATCTGTGAGATAGTATTCTTAGTTATATGATATATCCCATTCATAAGATAGTCGGTTTAATTGGTTTTCCATAGCTACATAGGCGTAACCTCGAGCATTCAGTGTTTTTTCTTCTAAACATATGAACGGTCCATCTCTGCATAAAGTAACAAATTCGGTATTTGAATAGGTTTGATTATTTAAACATTTACCTCCATGTGACCATTTTCCGCATTTGTGACATCTTTCAAGGTGTCGTGCTCTTCTTTTCGTTGCGGATTTTGATTTTCCTTTACCAAATTGTAACTTATTATCTTCGCATCTGGATTCTTTTCTTACTCCGTCCAATCTTTCTCTGATTACTGATACTATTTCACTCGGAAGTGTGTCATTATTACGTTTAGTGATCAAAGCGTGTAGCATTATACCATGGTTTAGTTCACAGGCAGTCTTCATTTCGTAAAAACCTAAAAAAATAAAAATTCAGAATGGGGGAAGAAGACTAGTTCTTTAGGGTCTGCTAGGGAAAGACCATTCGGGTTCCATTTTCGAGAACTACACGAAAACAGAAAATCTAACTCTAACAGAAATACATATTATCCTTTAAAGACTTGATTCTCCCCACACTTAGTTAGCTGTGGTATCGAAATTGTGATTAACTTCGTTGTCGACTTCCATCGGATTATCTATGTAATGTTTAACTCTGTGACCATTAACTTTAAATTCAATCCCATTTGAATTTATTAATTCTATCGTTCCGTATGGGAAAACTCTTTTGACTATGAATGGTCCAGACCATCTTGATTTCAATTTTCCAGGAAATAGCTTGAATCGTGAATTGAAAAGAAGAACTCTGTCTCCTTTTTTAAATTCTTTTGAACTTCTGATTCTTTTATCATGCCATTTCTTCGTTCTTTCTTTATAGATTAACGAATTTTCGTATGCTTCATGTCTTAATTCTTCTAATTCGTTTAGTTAACTTAATCGTAGACATCCAGCTTCATGTAAATCAAGATTACATGTCTTCAAAGCCCAAAATGCTTTGTGTTCAATTTTTACTGGAAGATGACATGCTTTTCCATAAATGAGTCTAAAAGGTGTGGTTTCAATTGGAGTTTTGTAGGCTGTTCTAAAAGCCCAGAGTGCATCCTCCAATTTAATGGTGTGACAACCCGAAAATTTCCAACCAAATTTAAACTTTATCTTTATATTATTTCGACACGATAAGCAATATTTGTTAAGTTAAATTTCAAGAATTTTAAACTATGTTCATACATTCATTATAACCTCGACCAAGTTCCAACGATTCACGAACCATTAAACGAATATGATTATATATGTATATGTGTATATATATTATAACTTGAAACGTAAACAAAATATTAGATTAAATACTTTATATGATTGTATCTGTTTCAAAATGTTTATCAATGGAATTAGAAGATAAGATTAAATGACTGAATTATCAGATATATTGAATTATGATTACAAGTCTCTGTTGAAAGGCCCACGTTGATTTGAGAAATCTTTTCATTTTAACAATATTCGGAAAATGGTAAAGTGATTTATAAATATGAACAAATTGTCAATCATTGAGAATTAGACAAAGGATAGTGGAAGATTGAATCTCATAAAGACTCGATTGATCTATTTAGTTTCAAACGTACAAAAACGTTTTCAGTTTAAAAAGAACTTTATTATTAAAACGTATATAACTTTTATAAATATCTAGAACCACTTTTAACAACTCATTACTTAACTAGTATGATAAAGATAACGATATTTATATTTTATTTTATTAAATATATATAATGATTTAAATTAATATTATATATATTTATACGCGTATTATACGTATTATGTAGTTTTATACTTTTACTATACTTAAACTTTACCTTTACTTTATTTTTACTTTACTTTAACTTTAATAATTCACTTTAATAATTCATACTTTAATAATTCACTTTAATAATTCATACTTTAATAATTCACTTTAATAATTCATACTTTAATAATTCACTTTAATAATTCATACTTTAATAATTCACTTTAATAATTCAAAAATCTATTATAAATAGAATTCAATAGGTTTCATTATTTCATAAAACTTGAAAATATTTTTCTCTAAACTCTCTCAATCGATTTACATATATATATTTACTCCGTATTATTTCAAGATATTATTAGTATACATAAAATATTACGGCGGAGTGCTGTCCGAGGGATTTCGAAGTTGTTTTTTTGAGTGGGATAGGATTAAGGAAATTATGGGTTATAGCTATGGAGGTGATTGAGTATGGTTCATGGGTATGCTCGTGAGGTCAATATAGTGTTTATCATCTCCGTTGCGTTTATGTACCTTTCCTGCAATATTGAATCTCAATATTGATATGTGAGTACTCATAATTTAATTTTTACATACTAATAGTGTATCCCTGACTAGTGCTCGAGTATATAGGATTATGCATGCTTGTACTTTTGATATTGCCATTAGATAGGTTATGTTGATTCATGAATTAGTTACATATACGATTGAGATAAGGTATAAGATATGCATGTCGTTGGAAAGCTATGAAATAAACAAATTGCATAATTAATTTCGTAATTAAAATTGCTGATGATAATTAGTGAACTAATTTTCTGGGTTATAAAAAGTGGTTATTTGGATTCTACTCGTCGAGTAGATGAATTTTCATATAAAGCACGTCTCGTTTCGTTGAACGGTTGTCAAGTTATGGACAAAAGAAGTTTTGCAAATTTTGATGAAATGTCGAAACGGGAACTGAAATTCTCGCTGATCTGCGTTGTTTCATATATAAAAAAAAATACCACTGAATTCTTTGCTGTAAGGTCTAACAAACGACTCTGGCCGTTTGTCAATTCGAGTCTCGACGATTTTTCTAAAAATCATCAAAGTTGACGGTTTGGTCACATTTTAAAATTCTAAAAAGAGCTGAAACTTTTTTATTTAAAAATGTCAGTTTTGTATCAGTTGTCATGATCGGCCTGATATGTGTTTACTCTTGCCAAAAATCATGTTATATCTTTGTGGTAACGAGAATTTGCAGGCTTTGACCGTTTGTCAATACGAGTTTTGAGGAATTTTCTAAAAATCTCCAAAGTAGGCTACTCGGTCACTTTTGTAAATTTATTAAAGCTGAAAAATTAACTTTGAAACGCCGAAAACGCGTTGGCAACTACGAGTTGTCTAGGTTTAGTTTACTTCTGTAATATTTATGCTTAATCTTTTTGGTAATGTGTAACTTTTATCTTTGGCCGTTTATCAATCGGAGTTCCGATAATTTTTCTAAAAATAGCTGAAGTGGCCCGTTTAGTCATGTTTGATAGAAAATCATTTTTGTATAAGTTATTATATATTTGCATGCGACCTCATTTTTACTTTGACCTTTGACTTTTGACTTTAACCTTTGACTTTTGACTTTGAACTTTGACTTTTCCTGTTAACTTTTCAGTTAACTTTTTGTGTGGATTTTCTCTAAAAAAAAAAAAAAAAAAAAACCTAAAATACTATTTTATGATTATGAAACCATTTGTGTTACGTTGTTTCACACGTCACCTTTTACTAGAATCTTAATTGAGCATGAGTAATATAACATGTTACTATACTGTAGAGTCAGACTCGAGCTATAGGATAGGATTACACTATGACCTGACCTAAATTGCTATACAAATATTGACCAACATATAAATATATATAATTAATATAGGTTCGTGAATCCGAGGCCAACCTTGCACTTGTTCAATGACGTTATATGTATTTTTACTACGAAATACAGTATGGTGAGTTTCATTTGCCTTTTTACCCTTTATATTTTTGGGACTGAGAATACATGCACTTTTATAAATGTTTGACGAAATAGACACAAGTAATTGAAACTACATTCTATGGTTGAATTATCGAAATCGAATATGCCCCTTTTTATTAAAGTCTGGTAATCTAAGAATTAGGGAACAGACACCCTAATTGACGCGAATCCTAAAGATAGATCTATTGGGCCTAACAAACCCCATCCAAAGTACCGGATGCTTTAGTACTTCGAAATTATATCATGTCCGAAGGAGGATCCCGGAATGATAGGGGATATTCTTATATGTATCTAGTTAATGTCGGTTACCAGGTATTCACCATATGAATGATTATTTTTGTCTCTATGCATGGGACGTATATTTATGAGAACTGGAAATGAAATTCTTGTGGTCTATTAAAATGATGGAAATAAATGATTATGATAAACTAATGAACTCACCAACCTTTTGGTTGACACTTTAAAGCATGTTTATTCTCAGGTGTTAAAGAAATCTTCCGCTGTGCATTTGCTCATTTTAAAGATATTACTTGGAGTCTTTCATATCATATTTCGAAGAACGTTGCATTCGAGTCATTGAGTTCATCAAAGATTATTATTAAATCAATTTATAGTTGGATAGTGGATATTATGAAATGGTATGCATGCCTGTCAATTTTCGATGTAAAGAAAGATTGTCTTTTAAAAACGAATGCAATGTTTGTAAAATGTATCATATATAGGTCAAATACCTCGCAATGTAATCAACTATTGTGAATCGTTTATAATGTATATGAACGGGTCCTTTCAGTTGGTATCAGAGCGGTGGTCTTAGCGAACCAGGTCTGCATTAGTGTGTCTAACTGATAAGTCGTTAGGATGCATTAGTGAGTCTGGACTTCGACCGTGTCTGCATGTCAAAAGTTTTGCTTATCATTTCTAGTCGGAAATCATCTGCTTATCATCCATAAGAAATTACCTGCTTATCATTATTAGTCTAGACACGTCTTGCTACATTAATTGCATGAGTAGTGTATAGACAAAATTCATATCTTAGCGTATCTGCTAAATCATATCGTATCGTATCTGTTACTTTAAACTTTGCCTGACATATCCCGCAAATTCCTCCGTAATCTATGAAATATTTTGATCTCTATATATAGATATCCTATGTAAATAGAATACCACCCGATAGCCGAAAAATCATTTTATATCGAAAATCCTTTATCCAATCGTACGAAATGGAATTTGTCATCAGTTCAAGTCACTCGGATTCCGAAATGGAATCTTACTCAAGCTCCGAAAGCAGTGTGACCGGAATGGATCAACCAATCAGTCATCACCTATTCTGGATGAATTGGGGATGGGTTCGTAGCCTCCTCAATCATTGGAAACAAGAAGAAGGCGATCCTTTCCATCCACCACATTGCCCTCTTGGCGAAGAACCTGAAGCACTTACCGGCGAACCTGTTCGAGACACCATTTTCTCTCTCATTTCCAGGGTATCTCGTCACGATTATATACCACATCAAATTCTAGATTTTATTTATCCGCTTGTTCCGACCGACAATCATCCTGGTATAATAGAAGAAGTCAACGAACTTCGCGCTCGGGTAGTGGCTTTGGAGAATATGGTGCAGAGATTACAAACACCATCAGCAGCATCAGCAGCATAACCAGTAACACCATCATCAACGCCAATAGTACCATTACCACCCCAACCACAACCACGTCGTAAACCTCAACTTTACACTCTGTCCCACGAGCACCAATGTCATACGCCCAGTAGATACCAAGGAATACCAACAACAATAACCGACGAAGTATTAATTCATAACTTCATTGGAGAAACATTCCGCGCAGATTATGTAATCTCTAAAGTCTTAGAGATTATCTAATCTAGCCCTAACCATAAATCAGTTAAGCAAACCAAAATGATAGAAGGAAGAGTAGAAACCCTGACAAAAATGGTGTGTGATTAACAAGCTAAACTTGTTTTACCAACAGCATCAACAGTACCGTCAGCGTCACCAGCATCATTAGTACAGTCAACATCAGAATCAACAACACCTATAACATCACAAACTCCGTCAGCTCAAGAATCACTATGGACATCATTACGAATCAATAACCCGTATATTGTATCAACGAGTTATGAAGAATTAACTCATTCCCTTTGAAGAAATTATATGTATATTTTATATATTTTGAAATAAAAATAAATCTTTCTGTGCTAAGCTATTGTGTGTGAATCTTAACTAATCGGTTAATTCATATTACAAATATGCAATAATGTACGTCCTTCGGCCGCAACTTAACCAGCGTTAACTACAATCTCTGTCGCAATTCAACAAATTCCAATTCATAATAAATCAAGTATATATTTGATTTTACACTTTCATCATCGATGTACCCGAAACTTTTCAGATAACATCATTCGTACTTTGCGAAATTCACAAGAATTCCACGAACCGAACATCATACATCAACAAATAACGAAGTATTGATTCATAATTTCAATGTCATTAAAGAAATACTGCGTAAAAGTTATGTACTTTTTAAAGCCTTTAGGGATTATTCAATTCTAGTTTCAACCGTAAATCAAATGAGTTTAATTTAACATTAACTCATTAAATCTATGTTACATCTGAAGAAAATAAACATATATATATTTTCATAAAGACTGTAATAAAATTCTTTTGTACAAAATATTAATTGTGAAATTTTTTTAACGGGTAGGTAATACCCGAGAGATATATAAATTCACAATTAATATATTACATTCTTCGAATCTGATTCAGCAAATCATCCATTATACTCCCTACTTTCACAACAATATACATTCTTTTATAGAAATCAAAACAACCATACTCATTTAAAATTTAATTACATATTCTGATTTTGAAATCTCAAAATTCAACTTGAGATATGACCAAAATCATCACTCTTAGATCCTTACATCTTTCACAAGCTATATTTTGACTTCAAAACTGTGCTAGAACATCAAATGTATGTTAACGATTACAATCTGTGTTCAAACCCTTTGAAAATCTCTGAAGACACTTCAAATAATGAGCAATCGAGATGATGATCCAACCACATATTACCCACAGTTATGTACTTAAAAAGCTCTCGAAACCAAAGTCATAATTCAACACATATCTGTGTCAGATCTTTTGGCATTTATTAGCAAAAATAACCTTGCAATTCCTTTACAAAGTAGCAAATTATATCACAGCTCCAGCAAGACAACTTCGATTTTTTCATTCTGAGTAGCCTTATCATAATTTTGATATATGTGATTACCCTTTTGTTACCGGAGAACCTTTCATATTCCACCACATTAGCAATAAACTTACCAACAACTTCACTAATCTTGGGCATTCCGAAGAATCTTTATATTTATCGAAACCTCATCATTTACTCATCTGCCTCTTGTAACGAGAATTGCCATACGAATCATTGGGAATTAGCAATCAGTATTTTGAAATCTCACAGCATGTTGACGCCAACCGTTATACATAACGTCTATTTCCAAGGCTTACATACTTCGAATGTGAAGTTTCTGAAAAACACCCTAAACTGCGAACTAGTTCTCCGAAGTTTGGAAAATGCTGATGAAGCAGCAAAAACTGTAAACGACCTTAACAGTCAAAAGTTTGATAATAAAGGATAGTGTGTTGGAAAAGCTTAGAAAAATAGAAGGTTTGAAACTGGAAAACGGATTAAGCAAACCATGAAGGAGGCTATGGACAAATCACAAAGACTAAACCTGCCTTCAAAGAATCCAAATGATTCAGTGTCTGCTGAAATTATTATCAAATACCTTACTCCTGACTCTAAACCCTTGTGAATAATATTCTTCATCATCCTCTGATCTTAGATATTCTAAAATATCATCATATCTTTCATTATAAATATCCTCCATATTTCTGAAGATATTTTCTTAATTTTTCTTATTTGAAATCATTTACCTCTTCGCGCTATCTGTATTACATCATAAAAGAAACTATTTTAGTTTCTAAATTCCGAAACATTCAAGTTTAAAATAGAAATATTTTGAAGTAGTATTGGGAACTGAAGCATGAATTAGTATAATATAATGACACTTGATCAACGTGATTATATTACAGTAAGTCATGCTGAGTTTCTAAATGGAACGTGATGATTCACAGATCATAACATCATCATGTGCTATGTTATACGACTCTTGTATTCTATTTAACCTCTAAAATATCAAGAAAATATTTCTTGATGATTCGGCCTTTTCCAAGGTATTCTAGTAATTTGACAAGTCAAGATCATGCCATCACAATTTCCTTCCTAGAACATTAACAATGTTCATTTCGAAATTCATATCTGTGAATTATGGACCATTACAAGCGGTGCTTAATCGCAAGAAGAAGAAACGAAAGGACAAAACTCCGAAATAGAAATTGGGGTATAAATTGCAGCAAATAAAAGATAGCATTAATTGTGAATGATAATGATTATAGAAGACAGAAGCAGAGACTTTGAAATATAAGGGAATATATAAAGCTCAACGATAAACCATAAATTATAAACCATATATATCGATGCATATATCAATATAAAGACACGGGAGAACTAGAAACACTATAAACCTAAGAGTATAGTAGAAGTAAATAGATTCTTCCGGCGGTAGATGAAAAAGAAGAATGACCGATATAAAAGTTAGAAGTATATCGAGAATCAGAACTGGATGGAGCATATTGATGAATACTTTAAAATATGAGTTGAGGGGGAAAGAATAGAAGGTGATGAAACATGACTAGGAACTTAGAAATCAACAGATTTAACTCACACAATGGCGGAATAAGTGAATCAAATCCTCTAGTGAATAGGTTAAGTTTTTTTTTGATTAATTTAGTCAAACCACAGCTAAATCAAGTGTGATTAGATCAACACCTAGAGCTATTATTCACCACCTGGGTGATTTGGACTGAGAGAGAATCGGAGGAGCTCACTAGATCTGAGTGTGTGTAACAAATGAGAGCCTTAACCTAAAATGAAGAACATAAGACTTTATATACCCCTGCTGTTGACTCACCCATACGATTCATTCATCACACGTACGAGTTGGCTTCATCAGCCGTACGGGTGATCACTCACTCGTGTCTTCTTATTTAGGTTGTAATTGTGACTTAGCTCAGCATCAACCATGCGTATGAGCCTGTCAGCCGTACTAGTGAGGCTTCACTCGTATGTCTGACTAAGTCTAACATAGTCAAACATCTAAATCTCGTTCCTGCAGTTGCTGTAACCACATACAAACACGGATAGGATAATAACGAACGATCATGGTGGCCTGTAAACTGTTGAACCTACAATGGACGTGGGTAGATGTCTAGGGACTTGCATAAAATGCATCAACAGAAGGTGTGAGTTGTAAGAAAACGAAGGAGGTGAATTTATAAGAAAATCTCCGACAGAACAATTAAAATGGACGATCGCATTTAAAGCGGATCCTAATTCCTTTTGTTACCGGAGAATCAAATCTTATTACAAAGATTTTCTTCAAATCCCTTGAAATCTGGAAATCAATCATATCTACGTCAAATGATAAGATGAATCTACACTTACTCATTTCACTCTTCTATGTTAGCTTCATTCGTACTCTTCATATAAATGGATTGTTTATCCAAATTATTCGCTGATGATAAAACTCTAATTTTCAGCCTGTATGCATCATGAAAACATACTTATTATCATTCACGACCTTTCCACTCAAATTTCGGGACGAAATTTCTTTAACGGGTAGGTACTGTGACAACCCGAAAATTTCCAACCAAATTTAAACTTTATCTTTATATTATTTCGACACGATAAGCAATATTTGTTAAGTTAAATTTCAAGAATTTTAAACTATGTTCATACATTCATTATAACCTCGACCAAGTTCCAACGATTCACGAACCATTAAACGAATATGATTATATATGTATATGTGTATATATATTATAACTTGAAACGTAAACAAAATATTAGATTAAATACTTTATATGATTGTATCTGTTTCAAAATGTTTATCAATGGAATTAGAAGATAAGATTAAATGACTGAATTATCAGATATATTGAATTATGATTACAAGTCTCTGTTGAAAGGCCCACGTTGATTTGAGAAATCTTTTCATTTTAACAATATTCGGAAAATGGTAAAGTGATTTATAAATATGAACAAATTGTCAATCATTGAGAATTAGACAAAGGATAGTGGAAGATTGAATCTCATAAAGACTCGATTGATCTATTTAGTTTCAAACGTACAAAAACGTTTTCAGTTTAAAAAGAACTTTATTATTAAAACGTATATAACTTTTATAAATATCTAGAACCACTTTTAACAACTCATTACTTAACTAGTATGATAAAGATAACGATATTTATATTTTATTTTATTAAATATATATAATGATTTAAATTAATATTATATATATTTATACGCGTATTATACGTATTATGTAGTTTTATACTTTTACTATACTTAAACTTTACCTTTACTTTATTTTTACTTTACTTTAACTTTAATAATTCACTTTAATAATTCATACTTTAATAATTCACTTTAATAATTCATACTTTAATAATTCACTTTAATAATTCATACTTTAATAATTCACTTTAATAATTCATACTTTAATAATTCACTTTAATAATTCAAAAATCTATTATAAATAGAATTCAATAGGTTTCATTATTTCATAAAACTTGAAAATATTTTTCTCTAAACTCTCTCAATCGATTTACATATATATATTTACTCCGTATTATTTCAAGATATTATTAGTATACATAAAATATTACGGCGGAGTGCTGTCCGAGGGATTTCGAAGTTGTTTTTTTGAGTGGGATAGGATTAAGGAAATTATGGGTTATAGCTATGGAGGTGATTGAGTATGGTTCATGGGTATGCTCGTGAGGTCAATATAGTGTTTATCATCTCCGTTGCGTTTATGTACCTTTCCTGCAATATTGAATCTCAATATTGATATGTGAGTACTCATAATTTAATTTTTACATACTAATAGTGTATCCCTGACTAGTGCTCGAGTATATAGGATTATGCATGCTTGTACTTTTGATATTGCCATTAGATAGGTTATGTTGATTCATGAATTAGTTACATATACGATTGAGATAAGGTATAAGATATGCATGTCGTTGGAAAGCTATGAAATAAACAAATTGCATAATTAATTTCGTAATTAAAATTGCTGATGATAATTAGTGAACTAATTTTCTGGGTTATAAAAAGTGGTTATTTGGATTCTACTCGTCGAGTAGATGAATTTTCATATAAAGCACGTCTCGTTTCGTTGAACGGTTGTCAAGTTATGGACAAAAGAAGTTTTGCAAATTTTGATGAAATGTCGAAACGGGAACTGAAATTCTCGCTGATCTGCGTTGTTTCATATATAAAAAAAAATACCACTGAATTCTTTGCTGTAAGGTCTAACAAACGACTCTGGCCGTTTGTCAATTCGAGTCTCGACGATTTTTCTAAAAATCATCAAAGTTGACGGTTTGGTCACATTTTAAAATTCTAAAAAGAGCTGAAACTTTTTTATTTAAAAATGTCAGTTTTGTATCAGTTGTCATGATCGGCCTGATATGTGTTTACTCTTGCCAAAAATCATGTTATATCTTTGTGGTAACGAGAATTTGCAGGCTTTGACCGTTTGTCAATACGAGTTTTGAGGAATTTTCTAAAAATCTCCAAAGTAGGCTACTCGGTCACTTTTGTAAATTTATTAAAGCTGAAAAATTAACTTTGAAACGCCGAAAACGCGTTGGCAACTACGAGTTGTCTAGGTTTAGTTTACTTCTGTAATATTTATGCTTAATCTTTTTGGTAATGTGTAACTTTTATCTTTGGCCGTTTATCAATCGGAGTTCCGATAATTTTTCTAAAAATAGCTGAAGTGGCCCGTTTAGTCATGTTTGATAGAAAATCATTTTTGTATAAGTTATTATATATTTGCATGCGACCTCATTTTTACTTTGACCTTTGACTTTTGACTTTAACCTTTGACTTTTGACTTTGAACTTTGACTTTTCCTGTTAACTTTTCAGTTAACTTTTTGTGTGGATTTTCTCTAAAAAAAAAAAAAAAAAAAAACCTAAAATACTATTTTATGATTATGAAACCATTTGTGTTACGTTGTTTCACACGTCACCTTTTACTAGAATCTTAATTGAGCATGAGTAATATAACATGTTACTATACTGTAGAGTCAGACTCGAGCTATAGGATAGGATTACACTATGACCTGACCTAAATTGCTATACAAATATTGACCAACATATAAATATATATAATTAATATAGGTTCGTGAATCCGAGGCCAACCTTGCACTTGTTCAATGACGTTATATGTATTTTTACTACGAAATACAGTATGGTGAGTTTCATTTGCCTTTTTACCCTTTATATTTTTGGGACTGAGAATACATGCACTTTTATAAATGTTTGACGAAATAGACACAAGTAATTGAAACTACATTCTATGGTTGAATTATCGAAATCGAATATGCCCCTTTTTATTAAAGTCTGGTAATCTAAGAATTAGGGAACAGACACCCTAATTGACGCGAATCCTAAAGATAGATCTATTGGGCCTAACAAACCCCATCCAAAGTACCGGATGCTTTAGTACTTCGAAATTATATCATGTCCGAAGGAGGATCCCGGAATGATAGGGGATATTCTTATATGTATCTAGTTAATGTCGGTTACCAGGTATTCACCATATGAATGATTATTTTTGTCTCTATGCATGGGACGTATATTTATGAGAACTGGAAATGAAATTCTTGTGGTCTATTAAAATGATGGAAATAAATGATTATGATAAACTAATGAACTCACCAACCTTTTAGTTGACACTTTAAAGCATGTTTATTCTCAGGTGTTAAAGAAATCTTCCGCTGTGCATTTGCTCATTTTAAAGATATTACTTGGAGTCTTTCATATCATATTTCGAAGAACGTTGCATTCGAGTCATTGAGTTCATCAAAGATTATTATTAAATCAATTTATAGTTGGATAGTGGATATTATGAAATGGTATGCATGCCTGTCAATTTTCGATGTAAAGAAAGATTGTCTTTTAAAAACGAATGCAATGTTTGTAAAATGTATCATATAGAGGTCAAATACCTCGCAATGTAATCAACTATTGTGAATCGTTTATAATGTATATGAACGGGTCCTTTCAAATGGACCATTCCTTCGGATTTGATCCTACGGTTTTCTCTAGAATACGTTTTAAAGCTCGGTTGGTATTTTCAACTTGTCCACTTGTTTGTGGATGATATGTGGTGGAGATTTTATGAGTTACTCCATATCTTTTAAGAACTTTCTCAAGTTGATTATTACAGAAATGATTTCCCCAATCACTTATTAAAGCTTTCGGTGTTCCAAACCTTGCAAAAAAGACGTTTTAAAAAGTTAACTACAACTCGTGCATCGTTAGTTGGGAGAGCTTGTGCTTCCGCCCATTTAGATACATAATCAATGGCTACGAGAATGTAGAGATTATTATGAGATTTTGGAAATGGACCCATAAAGTCAATACCCCAAATGTCAAATACTTCGCATACTTGAATGACATTTTGTGGCATTTCATCACGTTGACTTATTTTTCCGGCCCTTTGACAAGCATCACAGGATTTGCAAAGAAGGTGTGCGTCTTTGTAAATTGTAGGCCAATAGAATCCAGCATCATAAACTTTTCTTGCTGTTAGTTGAGGCCCATAATGCCCTCCTGTTGGTCCTGTGTGACAATGGTTTAAAATTTTACTAGCTTCATCTCCGAATACACATCGACGTATTATTCCATCGGGACAACTTTTAAACAAATGTGGATCTTCCCAGAAATAGTGTTTTATATCACTGAAGAATTTCTTTCGTTTTTGGTACGATAATCCTCTTTCAAGGAATCCACATACTAAGTAGTTTGCATAGTCTGCAAACCATTGAATTTCAGTATAATCTATCTTCAATAGATATTCATTAGGAAAGTTGTCTTGTATGGCCGATTCATTTAGAACTTCTAATTCGGGATTTTCAAGACGAGAAAGATGATCAGCGGCGAGATTTTCTGCTCCTCTTTTATCTCGGATTTCAATATCGAACTCTTGTAAGAGTAAGATCTAACAGATTAATCTTGGTTTGGGATCCTGTTTCGAAAATAGGTATCTAAGAGCAGAATGGTCGGTATAGACCACCGTTTTTGCTAGAACGAGATATGAACGAAATTTGTCAAAAGCAAAGACAATAGCAAGGAGTTCTTTTTCAGTAGTTGTGTAATTCGTTTGTGCTCCTTGTAATGTCTTACTAGCATAATATATAGGTTGAAATTGTTTTTCCATTCTTTGTCCTAAAACGGCTCCCATTGCAAAATCACTTGCATCGCACATTAGTTCAAACGGTAGATTCAAATTTGATGTTATCATGGTCGGCGCATTAGTGAGTTTCTCTTTAAGAATATTAAAAGATTTGATGCATTCATCTGAAAAGATGAATGGAGCATCCTTTTCTAGGAGTTTATTCATAGGAGTGGCAATTTTAGAAAAATCTTTTATGAAACGTCGGTAAAAACCGGCATGCCCTAGAAAACTCCTAACTCCTCTAACATTGGTGGGATGTGGAAGTTTAGCAATTACATCTACTTTAGCTCTATCCACTTCAATTCCTTCCTTTGAAATTTTATGTCCAAGAACGATGCCTTCTTTAACCATGAAATGGCATTTCTCCCAATTAAGTACTAGATTTGATTGTTCGCATCTAATCAGCATTCGTTCAAGATTAGCTAGACATGATTCAAATGTATCACCGAAGACTGAAAAGTCATCCATGAAAACTTCCATGCATTCTTCTATCATGTCGTGAAAAATCGCCATCATACACCTTTGAAAGGTTGCAGGGGCGTTGCAAAGTCCAAATGGCATGCGTTTGTAAGCAAAAGTACCATAAGGGCACGTGAATGTGGTTTTCTCTTGATCTTCGGGTGCTATTGGAATTTGAAAATATCCGGAAAAACCATCAAGAAAATAATAGTAACTATTTCCGGCTAATCTTTCCAACATTTGATCAATAAAAGGTAAGGGAAAGTGATCTTTTCTGGTGGCGTCATTTAATTTTCTATAATCAATACATACACACCATCCTGTTACAGTCCTAGTAGGAACAAGCTCATTTTTTTTCATTTGTAATGACAGTCATGCCACCCTTCTTAGGCACGCATTGAACTGGGCTTACCCATGGACTATCAGAAATTGGATAAATTAGACCTGCGTCTAGCAGTTTAATAATTTCTTTTTAACTACATCTTGCATATTCAGATTTAGTCTTCATTGGCGTTGCACATACGTTTTATGACCTTCTTCCATAAGGATTTTATGTGTGCAATACGAAGGACTTATTCCTTTAATATCATGAATCTTCCATGCAATGGCTGGTTTATGAGCTTTCAACACAGAAATGAGTTGAGATTTTTCATTTTCAGTAAGAGAAGACGATATTATTACAGGTAATTCAGATTCACCATGTAAATAAGCGTATTCCAAATGGTTTGAAAGTGGCTTTAACTCTAATTTCGGAGGTTCTTCTATCGATGATTTGTATCGATATCTGTCTTCTTCTTTTAGCATTTGAATTTCTTCTGTTGTTGGTTCATATCCATTAGCTATAGGTGTAGCTAACATTTCAGCTTCATCAATTGGTTCATTACCTTCTCCTAAAGAACATTCTCCTGTTCCTTGTAATTCTGGAAATTCTTCTAACAATTCTGCATGTGAATCTATAGTTTGAATATAATAACATGTATCATCTGCAGATTGCGGTTGTTGCATTGCTCTATCAACTGAAAAGGTAACACTCTCATCCTCTATACTTAGGGTCAGTTTCTTACCAAACACGTCTATCATTGCTTTAGCCGTGTTTAAGAATGGTCTTCCTAATATGAGAGGAACTTGAGAATCTTCTTCCATGTCCAGAACAACAAAATCTACTGGAAATACTAAAGTACCAACTTTAACTAGCATATTCTCCATTATCCCTCTAGGATATTTTATTGATCTATCGGCTAGTTGTATACTTATTCTTGTTGGTTTCAATTCTCCAAGGTCTAGTTTAGTGTATAGTGAATACGGCATTAAATTTATACTAGCACCTAAGTCTGCCAATGCTTCTATTGAACTAAGACTACCCAGAAAACATGGAATTGTGAAACTTCCTGGATCAGATAGTTTTTCTGGTATCTTATTCAACAGCACTGCTGAACAATTAGCATTCATAGTAACAGCCGAGAGTTCTTCCATTTTCTTTCTATTCGTGATCAGATCTTTCAAGAATTTAGCATATCTAGGCATTCCTGAAATCACATCAATGAAAGGAAGATTTACATTTATCTGTTTAAACATATCCAAGAATTTGGATTGCTCGGCTTCAAGTTTCTCTTTCTTCATTTTACTCGGGTAAGAAAGTGGTGGTTGGTATGGTTTAACATAAGATTTAGTCTTAACTGTGTTATCTTCATTAACCTTTTCAACTACCGGTTCTTTTTCCTTATCTTGATCAGGTTGTGGTTCTTGTGGAGTAGGAATAGCTTCATTAGAAGTTACAGGTATTTTAGGTGGTTTAAGTGTTGTACCACTTCTTTTGGTAATGGCTTTAGCTGTTTCATTTCGGGGGTTTGCATTTGTATCACTAGGTAGACTTCTCGGTTTTCTTTCACCTATTAACCTTGCTAGGTTACTTACTTCTTGTTCCAAGTTTTGAATAGAAGCTTGTTGATTTCTAAATGCTTGAGCATTTTGTTCATTAGTTTGTTTTTGAGATGTGAAAAACTGCGTTTGAGTTTCAACTAGCTTTGTCATCATATCTTCTAAATTCGGCTTTTTATCATCGGGTTGTGGTGGTTTGTTTTGAAAATTAGGTCTTTGCTGGTTGTAAGTATTGTTAGATACTTGTTGATTGCTAGGACCTTGTTGGTTGTTGTATGGAATATTTCGGTTATAATTCTGATTTTGATTATAGATAGGTCTTGGCGGTTGATAATTATTCTGATAATTATTTCCAGGCCTTTGGTTTAGATATGAAACATTCTCTCTTTGTTCCATTGTTAATTCAATACTGAGACAATCTTTTATCAAATGTGGTCCTCCACACTGCTTACAACTAATTCGTATTGAGTGGATATCTTTAGTCATCTTTTCCATTCGTCTCTCCACAGCATCTATCTTTGCGGAAATAGAATCTAAGTCATGGCTAGAATCGGCTCTAGCTGCTTTAGATGATCTAACGATATCTTTTTCTTGGTGCCACTCATGTGAGTGGGAAGCAGTGTTATCAATAATTTTGTAAGCATCAGTTTCGGTTTTCTTCATAATGGAACCACCAGCTGCTATATCTATGTCTTTTCTTGTAGTGATGTCGCATCCTTGGTAGAATATTTGTACTATTTGACAGGTGTCTAAACCATGTTGCGGACATCCTCTTAATAACTTTCCAAATCTTGTCCACGCCTCATATAGAGTTTCATTCGGTTTCTGTGTGAACGTAACAATTTCTCCTTGAAGTCTTACGGCTTTAGATGCCGAAAAGAATTGTTTAAGAAAATTTTCAACTAAAACGTCCCATGTATCGATCGCCCCTTCAGGTAACGATTCCAACCAATCTTTGGCTTCTCCCTTTAAAGTCCAGGGAAATAACATGAGATATATCTGTTCATCCTCCACTTCTCGGATTTTAAATAGAGTGCAGATCCTATTAAAGGTACGAAGATGTTCATTTGGATCTTCCTTCGGCGCACCACTAAATTTGCATTGATTAGTCACCATGTGTAGAACTTGTCCTTTGATTTCATAATCTGGCGCATTAATGTCTGGATGAGTAATTGCGTGACCTTGGCCAATGCGTTTAGCTCTCATTCGGTCTTCCATACTTAAAGGTTCCAGATTCTCCATAATTGAATTTGTTGAATCGGAATCACTAGAGGATTCTGATTTAATGGTTCGTTCCTCAACAATCTCTGTTTGAATGATTGGTGGTTCTGGAGGAAAATTTAATGGTTCAGGATCTATGAATCGTCCCTGAATATTCTACGGATTCTCAATTGTGAGGTCGGGTTCAAAAAATGGATTATCGGAAATTTGAATTGGAGTACTTGGTCGACTGGATGACGATTCTAAAGAAAAATCAACGGCGGTAATATTTGCTAGATGTCTTGATCGAGTTACAGGTGGTGAACGTACAAAAGGTGGTGAACGTCTTGCTCGGTGCATTCATTGAATATCCTATTAGTTTTTAAAAGGAAAGAAAAAAATTATATAAGTTATCCAATTAATAGACTTTTCTGATTTTGCCCACGTTTCGAATAGCCAAAAGATGCAGCAGAGGGGCATGATTCGTTTGGTCTCAATATAATTGAGGATTGTTTGGCTCCAATAACCCGGTCCACATACAAATCCAACTATTACTACGAACCAGAAAATTTTAACGTCTATCAATTTAACCACTTAAAATAAATTTTCGTAATTTTAAGAAATTTAGATAAGAAGTAGAATAAAAATCTATGTCCTAAAACTAGAATGGCGAGAAATAAGAAAGAAAAAGAGCGCGTCGAAAAAGGTCGAAAAAGAAAAGATCAAAAAAATAAGAAAGAAAAAAAGTGACTTATAAAACTTAAAAATACTTGACTAACCCAACCTTATTACTATCACTAACTTAAAATTATAATCGCAAATTGAGATTACTAATTGGAATGATAATTGATACATAGGTAAAAGGCGTCTAAAAATATTAAAGATTACAAGTAAAACTGTATTCCAAATGGCAATATCTTAAAAAGGAACTAAAACTTAAAAAGGCGTCGCAAAATTCTAAAGCACCTATATCTTAGTCTAAAGAAAAAGCACTTAAGGGATTTTATGGCAGAGCCTAAAAATCTAGAAATAAAAATAACTATGGCAAAAACTATGTCTTAAAACTAAATACGAGCGAAAAATACAAAAGTTACGCTAAAATAATTAAAAAGGGACAAAATATAAAAATATACTAAAAGTTGTAAAAATTACAATTTTTATAAATATATTATTTTTATATTATTTATTTTATAAAACTATTAATTTTACAACTTAATTAAACTAATTAAACTAAAAATACAAATTAAATAAATAACACTAAATTAAATTATATAATATATAACCCTAATTAGTGTTTAAATATAATAATAATAATTATAATTCGTAATTAATGCAGGCTGCAGTCAACTGTGGCGTGTCAGACGGGCTCATGCGATCGCATGAGTCTATGCCTTCGGGCTCATGCGATCGCATGAGCTGAGGTTTTGGGCCAGGTTACGGGCTGCTACAGTAGCAGGCCCGAGTGTTTTTTTTTTTTTTTTTTTTTTTTTTGCTTTTTTGAATTTTCTGTTTTATATATTTATGTAATATATTTATATAAATTAAATAAAACTTATATTTTTATAAAATAAAGATAAAGAAACTTTTATAGAACTTAAATATTTAACAAACTCTTAAAAATATTTATATTTTTGTTTTCTTTTTATATTTTCGAATATTTAAAACGTATTTTTACAAAAGCGTATTTTTTTTAAAAGTAAACTAAAATTAAAAATCTTTTTGTTTTTTTTCTTTTTAGAGTTGCGCTTCCGGCTTTTAAGCAAGAAAGTTCCCCGGCAGCGGCACCAAAAATACTTGATAGTTAAAGCTAAGGGGTATAAAATACTATTAAATTTTACAAGGAAATACTATTAAATACGATACAATTTTACACAAGATATTTATTTATTTATTGAATGGATATACTTAAACCTTGCTACAACACTTATAGGCAGTGTACCTAATCGTACAGTAGTGTAGTTTTTAGTAAGTTCGGTTCGTTCCACAGAGAATCTTTTAATCAAAGTTTAACGCTATATTAGTTTAATTTATAAAAATACGAATATATATAAGTAATATTATTATTTTAAAGGGGGTTTTTACCGTTTAATGACCGGTTTGTCGATTTTAAAACTTTAGTCGCAGTTAAAACCAAATGTAAAATATTAAATAAATAAAAGACTTAATTTAAATCGTAAAGTAAATAACGATAATGAAATTGCGATACATAAAAGTGCGATAAAATAAACTTGCGATAATTAAAAAGTACGATAATTAAAAGTGCAATTAAATACAATAACAAAAAATAAAAGTGCGATAATTAGAAGTGCAATTAAATATAAAATAAAGGAAATTAAATATGAAATAAAAGAATTATGCTTATTTAAACTTCCGTAATCATGATTTTTGACGTGTTGATTTTAGTTTTATGCCCATGGGTTAATTGTCCTTTGTCCTGGATTATTTAATATGTCCGTCTGGTTTTTATCCATAACAGTCCATCAGTCATAAATATAAAGTGCGAGTGTCCTCGTCAAATTATCCTTATACCCGAAGTTCAATATTCCAACTAATTGGGGACTTAAACTGTAACAAGATTTTAATACTTTGTTTAATAATTACACCAGGATGTCGACTGAGTGTAACCCAAGGTTTTAATACTTTGTTATCAATTATGCCAAGTGTCCTTGTACATAATTTCACCCCTGTTTTAATAATTCTAGTGGCTATTAATCCATTCCCGTGTCCGGTTAAATGAACGATTATTCGTACATATAAATACCCCGCCCATCGTGTCCGATCGAGTGTATATGGTTATTTATAGGGACGCCCAATTGTAAATCTTTATATTAACATTAACAAACTATCATTTAGTTAAACAAATATAAAGCCCATTAATAGCCCATAGTCTAATTTCCACAAGTGTCGTTCTTTTGTCCAAACCCCAATTATGGTACAAAGCCCAATTACCCAATTTTAATATTTTTAGCCCAACATCATGATCACTTCGGATTAAATAAGCATAATAATAACTTAGCTACGAGACATTAATGTAAAAAGGTTGAACATAACTTACAATGATTAAAAATAGCGTAGCGTTACACGGACATAATTTTGACTTACACCCTTACAACATTCACTAACACACCCTTATTATTATAAATTAAAATTAAAATTAAAATTAAAATTAAAATATAAATATAAATATATACTACGTATGAATGAGGAGAAGAAAAAGATGTGTTTTCGCGTCCAAAACTCGCGAACTTTATAGGACAGGCCTGGAAAAAGGGCTCATGCGATCGCATGGGCTTTGCCCTTCAAGGCCATGCGATCGCATGGCCAGCTGGGGAGAGCCACATTTGGTTGTTTTCTTCTGCCGACGTTTATTTAAATATAATATAATATATATATTAATTTTAAGAATTAATTATATATTATATTATATTCATATGCATAGTTGACTTGTAATTTTTAGTCCGTTGCGTCGAGCGTTGAGAGTTGACTCTGGTCCCGGTTCCAGATTTTCGAACGTCCTTGCTGTAGTGACCCGAACTTTTCCATGTTTATATATATTAATTGAGATTGATATTTACATGATTAAATGTTTCCAACATGTTAAGCAATCAAACTTGTTAAGACATGATTAATTGAAATATGTTTCATATAGACAATTGACCACCCAAGTTGACCGGTGATTCACGAACGTTAAAACTTGTAAAAACTATATGATGACATATATATGGATATATATATAGTTAACATGATACTATGATAAGTAAACATATAATTAAGTATATTAACAATGAACTACATATTTAAAAACAAGACTACTAACTTAATAATTTTTAAACGAGACATATATGTAACGATTATCGTTGTAAAGACATTTAATGTATATATATCATATTAAGAGATATTCATAAATGATAATATCATGATAATATAATAATTTAAAATCTCATTTGATATTATAAACATTGGGTTAACAACATTTAACAAGATCGTTAACCTAAAGGTTTCAAAACAACACTTACATGTAACGACTAACGATGACTTAACGACTCAGTTAAAATGTATATACATGTAGTGTTTTAATATGTATTTATACACTTTTGAAAGACTTCAATACACTTATCAAAATACTTCTACTTAACAAAAATGCTTACAATTATATCCTCGTTCAGTTTCATAAACAATTCTACTCGTATGCACCCGTATTCGTACTCGTACAATACACAGCTTTTAGATGTATGTACTATTGGTATATACACTCCAATGATCAGCTCTTAGCAGCCCATGTGAGTCACCTAATACATGTGGGAACCATCATTTGGCAACTAGCATGAAATATCTCATAAAATTACAAAAATATGAGTAATCATTCATGACTTATTTACATGAAAACAAAATTACATATCCTTTATATCTAATCCATACACCAACGACCAAAAACACCTACAAACACTTTTATTCTTCAATTTTCTTCATCTAATTGATCTCTCTCAAGTTCTATCTTCAAGTTCTAAGTGTTCTTCATATATTCTAAGTGTTCTAATATTTTTGGGATGAGAATACATGCAGGTTTTATAAATGATTTACAAAATAGACACAAGTACGTGAAACTACATTCTATGGTTGAATTATCGAAATCGAATATGCCCCTTTTTATTAAGTCTGGTAATCTAAGAATTAGGGAACAGACACCCTAATTGACGCGAATCCTAAAGATAGATCTATTGGGCCTAACAAACCCCATCCAAAGTACAGGATCCTTTAGTACTTCGAAATTTATATCATATCCGAAGGGTGTCCCGGAATGATGGGGATATTCTTATATATGCATCTTGTTAATGTTGGTTACCAGGTGTTCACCATATGAATGATTTTTATCTCTATGTATGGGATGTGTATTGAAATATGAAATCTTGTGGTCTATTATTATGATTTGATATATATAGGTTAAACCTATAACTCACCAACATTTTTGTTGACGTTTTAAGCATGTTTATTCTCAGGTGATTATTAAGAGCTTCCGCTGTCGCATACTTAAATAAGGACGAGATTTGGAGTCCATGCTTGTATGATATTGTGTAAAAATTGCATTCAAGAAACTTATTTTGTTGTAACATATTTGTATTGTAAACCATTATGTAATGGTCGTGTGTAAACATGATATTTTAGATTATCATTATTTGATAATCTACGTAAAGCTTTTTAAACCTTTATTAATGAAATAAAGGTTATGGTTTATTTTAAAATGAATGCAGTCTTTGAAAAACGTCTCATATAGAGGTCAAAACCTCGCAACGAAATCAATTAATATGGAACGTTTTTAATCAATAAGAACGGGACATTTCAGTTGGTATCCGAGCGTTGGTCTTAGAGAACCAGAATTTTACATTAGTGTGTCTTATCGAGTTTGTTAGGATGCATTAGTAAGTCTGGACTTCGACCGTGTTTACTTGAAAAATGATTGCTTAACAAATTTTGTTGGAAACTATATATTTTTAACATGTGAATATTATGTGATATATTAATCTCTTAACGCGTTTGATATTATGTGATAGATGTCTACCTCTAGAACAAGTCCCATTGACTCACCTAATAATAATGAAGAGTCAAATGTAAATTGGAATGATTCGTGGACTGATTCACAAGTTCCCGAAGAGGAACTGGAAGAAGAGTCGGAACCGGAAGAAGAATCGGAACCGGAAGAAGAATCGGAACCGGATGAAGAAATAGAATCGGTGGGGGAAATAATAAAACGGTTAAGTAAAAGAAAATCCTCAACCAACCGACCAAGGTTAATTATGGTCAATGGTGTTTCCGCCAAGGAAGCAAAATATTGGGAGGATTACCAATTCTCCGATGAATCGGATTCCGACGAGAATTCCGATGATGTTATAGAAATTACCCCAACTGAATTTAAAAAGGCAAAAGAAAATAATAAGGGAAAGGGCATAAAAATAGAGAAATCTAATTCCAACCCCGATGAACTTTATATGTATCGTCAACCCCCGAAGTCCTTAAGTTGTAACAATGACCCGGGAACCTCTAAACCACCAGGTTTTTCTAAACCAATGTGGAAAACGACGGCTCGTATTAGGGGAACATCATATATCCCTAGAAACTTGGCAAAACGAACCAAAACCGAAGAAGAAGAAACAAGCGAGTCAGAATAAGATAGTTGTATTCGTGTGGTGTAATGTATGTAATATAGTGTGCTTATGCTTTATGATATATGTAAAAATTGCTTGTATTAATAAGTATTTTTTTTATGAATCTAACTCTTGTCTATTTTACAGTATAAAAACACAAAATGGATAGACAACCCAATATCTTAAGAGACCTACCCGGAGACATGATTGATGAAATCTTGTCTAGAGTCGGTCAGAATTCTTCGGCACAACTATTTAAGGCGAGATCAGTTTGTAAGACATTTGAAGAACGTTCCAAGAATGCCTTGGTTTATAAAAGGCTTTCGTTCGAAATATGGGGGATATCACATTAGGAAATCCATAAGTTATGATGTGTTTACTTTGACGCATATATTGCGGGGAACCCAAATGCTATTTTATGCAATGGGTTAAGAAATTATTTTGACTCAATATATTCGAATATTGGACTTCGTGATTTAGAAAAAGCGGCTAACATGCAACATAAAGAAGCATGTTATGCTTACGGATTAGTAATGTTCACTTCTCACCAAAGTGAGAACAAGAACATCGGGCTACAACTATTAAACAAAACGTTCCCACAAGTGACGGAGTCGGTAATTGGGGTAAGAAATGAGGTTTTTAGATTGTTACGGGACTGTTGGACATTACGTAACCCTCGTCCCTTTGATGACGTTACAACACGATGTCTTATCAACAGCCATAACGGTATGTTCCACAAGACCAAGGATGGGAAGTAATCCTAGTAAAACCAGAATGCATGACTTGTTTCTGGACGTATGAATTACGTGTCTTTATTGCCTTTGCTGAACGACTTGTGTACTAGCTAGAATTATCTTCACAACCATCTTGTATCAAATTTATTGTGTGCTATATTTCATGCTATATGTAAAATAAGCGGTATTGTAAGTTTGTAAAATATTGTGTAAAAGTTTGAACGCGAAATATTATTATAATCAGTTTTTCATATAGAATTGTAGTAGTTGAATTGTATATTAGCTACTAAGTATGAACTTAACGGGTAGGTACTACCCGAATTTAAACTTATAAAACGCTAATATGAAGAAAAAGCTTTTATAAATGAGTTCATATTATGCTACGAAATACTATTAACTACTCTTAATATTCTGTATGATTAACTTGTTCCATTTGACTATTTTGAAGGAAATGGCACCGACTACTCGACACACCGTGAATATGAATGAAGAGGAATTCAGTACTTTTCTAGCTTCAAACATAGCCGCAGTACAGGCTGCGCTACATACCAACAATAACCTTGGATCTAGCAGTACAGGAAATCGTGTAGGATGCACCTACAAAGAATTCACTGCCTGCAAACCTTTGGAATTTGATGGAACCGAAGGACCGATCGGATTGAAACGGTGGACCGAGAAGGTCGAATCGGTGTTTGCCATAAGTAAGTGTACTGAAGAGGAAAAAGTGAAGTACGCTACGCATACCTTCACAGGTTCTGCGTTAACATGGTGGAATACCTATCTAGAGCAAGTGGGACAAGACGATGCGTACGCACTACCGTGGTCAGCATTCAAGCACTTGATGAACGAGAAATACCGTCCCAGAACCGAGGTCAATAAGCTCAAGACAGAACTTAGAGGGTTACGAACCCAAGGATTTGATATTACCACGTACGAAAGACGATTCACAGAATTGTGCCTATTGTGTCCGGAAGCATTCGAAGATGAGGAAGAGAAGATCGACGCGTTTGTGAAAAGATTACCGGAAAGAATCCAAGAAGATATAAGTTCACACGAGCCCGCCTCCATACAACAGGCATGTAGAATGGCTCACAAACTAGTGAACCAGATTGAAGAAAGAATTAAAGAACAGACTGCTGAAGAGGCCAATGTAAAGCAAGTCAAAAGAAAGTGGGAGGAAAACGGTGATAAAAATCACCAATACAACAACAACAGCAATTACAACAATAATCGCAACAGTTATCCCAACAATCGCAACATCAATCGCAACTACAACAAACGACCCAACAACAACAACAACAACAACAACAACAACAACAACAACAACAACAACAACAACAACAACAACAGCAGCAACAGCAACTACAACAATTATCCCAACAACAATAATAACCGCAACAACAACAACAACAATCAGAAGCAGCTATGCCAAAGGTGTGAAAAGTATCACTCGGGGTTCTGCACCAAATTTTGCAACAAGTGTAAAAGAAATAGTCATAGCGCGGCGAAGTGTGAGGTCTACGGACTAGGGGTTAATAGAACGAAAGGAACAAATGGTGTCGGAACGAGTAATGGCGGAGCAAGTAGTGTCGGAGCAAGTTATGCCAATGTAGTTTGTTATAAATGTGGAAAACCGGGCCACATTATTAGAAATTGCCCGAACCAGGAGAACACGAATGGACAAGGCCGCGGAAGAGTTTTCAGTATTAATGCGGCAGAGGCACAGGAAGACCCGGAGCTTGTTACGGGTACATTTCTTATTGACAATAAATCTGCTTACGTTTTATTTGATTCGGGTGCGGATAGAAGCTATATGAGTAGAGATTTTTGTGCTAAATTAAGTT
Source organism: Rutidosis leptorrhynchoides (assembly GCF_046630445.1). Taxonomy (NCBI): domain Eukaryota; kingdom Viridiplantae; phylum Streptophyta; class Magnoliopsida; order Asterales; family Asteraceae; genus Rutidosis; species Rutidosis leptorrhynchoides. The sequence goes on along the minus strand of NC_092333.1, from coordinate 502,983,271 downwards.
GTCCATTGACGCCTTTGGATAGTAAATTTTTACTCGAATTAGCAAATGGTAAATTAATTTCAGCAGATAATATATGTCGGAATCGAGAAATTAAACTGGTTAGCGAAACATTTAAGATTGATTTGATGCCAGTAGAGTTAGGGAGTTTTGATGTGATAATCGGTATGGACTGGTTGAAAGAAGTGAAAGCAGAGATCGTTTGTTACAAAAATGCAATTCGCATTATACGAGAAAAAGGAAAACCCTTAATGGTGTACGGAGAAAAGGGCAACACGAAGCTACATCTTATTAGTAATTTGAAGGCACAAAAACTAATAAGAAAAGGTTGCTATGCTGTTCTAGCACACGTTGAGAAAGTACAAACTGAAGAAAAGAGCATCAATGATGTTCCCATTGCAAAAGAATTTCCCGATGTATTTCCGAAAGAATTACCGGGATTACCCCCACATCGATCCGTTGAATTTCAAATAGATCTTGTACCAGGAGCTGCACCAATAGCTCGTGCTTCTTACAGACTCGCACCCAGCGAGATGAAAGAACTGCAAAGCCAATTACAAGAACTTTTAGAGCGTGGTTTCATTCGACCAAGCACATCACCGTGGGGAGCTCCTGTTTTGTTTGTCAAGAAGAAAGATGGTACATTCAGGTTGTGTATCGACTACCGAGAGTTGAACAAACTTACCATCAAGAACCGCTACCCACTACCGAGAATTGACGACTTATTTGATCAACTACAAGGCTCGTCTGTTTATTCAAAGATTGACTTACGTTCCGGGTATCATCAAATGCGGGTGAAAGAAGATGATATTCCAAAGACTGCTTTCAGAACACGTTACGGTCATTACGAGTTTATGGTCATGCCATTTGGTTTAACTAATGCACCAGCTATGTTCATGGACCTTATGAACCGAGTGTGTGGACCATACCTTGACAAGTTTGTCATTGTTTTCATTGATGACATACTTATTTACTCAAAGAATGACCAAGAACACGGTGAACATTTGAGAAAGGTGTTAGAAGTATTGAGGAAGGAAGAATTATACGCTAAGTTTTCAAAGTGTGCATTTTGGTTGGAAGAAGTTCAATTCCTCGGTCACATAGTGAACAAAGAAGGTATTAAGGTGGATCCGGCAAAGATAGAAACTGTTGAAAAGTGGGAAACCCCGAAAACTCCGAAACACATACGCCAGTTTTTAGGACTAGCTGGTTACTACAGAAGGTTTATCCAAGACTTGACCAGAATAGCAAAACCCTTGACTGCATTAACGCATAAAGGGAAGAAATTTGAATGGAATGATGAACAAGAGAAAGCGTTTCAGTTATTGAAGAAAAAGCTAACTACGGCACCTATATTGTCATTGCCTGAAGGGAATGATGATTTTGTGATTTATTGTGATGCATCAAAGCAAGGTCTCGGTTGTGTATTAATGCAACGAACGAAGGTGATTGCTCTAGACAATTGAAGATTCACGAATAAAATTATACGACGCATGATTTGGAATTAGTCGCGGTTGTTTTTACATTAATGACTTGGAGGCACTACTTATATGGGGTCAAAAGTATTATATATACCGACCACAAAAGTCTTCAACACATATTTAATCAGAAACAACTGAATATGAGGCAGCGTAGGTGGATTGAATTATTGAATGATTACGACTTTGAGATTCGTTACCACCCGGGGAAGGCAAATGTGGTAGCCGATGCCTTGAGCAGGAAGGACAGAGAACCCATTCGAGTAAAATCTATGAATATAATGATTCATAATAACCTTACTACTCAAATAAAGGAGGCGCAACAAGGAGTTTTAAAAGAGGGAAATTTAAAGGATGAAATACCCAAAGGATCGGAGAAGCATCTTAATATTCGGGAAGACGGAACCCGGTATAGGGCTGAAAGGATTTGGGTACCAAAATTTGGAGATATGAGAGAAATGGTACTTAGAGAAGCTCATAAAACCAGATACTCAATACATCCTGGAACGGGGAAGATGTACAAGGATCTCAAGAAACATTTTTGGTGGCCGGGTATGAAAGCCGATGTTGCTAAATACGTAGGAGAATGTTTGACGTGTTCTAAGGTCAAAGCTGAGCATCAGAAACCATCAGGTCTACTTCAACAACCCAAAATCCCGGAATGAAAATGGGAAAACATTACCATGGATTTCATCACTAAATTGCCAAGGACTGCAAGTGGTTTTGATACTATTTGGGTAATAGTTGATCGTCTCACCAAATCAGCACACTTCCTGCCAATAAGAGAAGATGACAAGATGGATAAGTTAGCACGACTGTATTTGAAGGAAGTCGTCTCCAGACATGGAATACCAATCTCTATTATCTCTGATAGGGATGGTAGATTTATTTCAAGATTCTGGCAGACATTACAGCAAGCATTAGGAACTCGTCTAGACATGAGTACTTCCTATCATCCACAAACTGATGGGCAGAACGAAAGGATGATACAAATGCTTGAAGACATGCTACGAGCATGTGTTATTGATTTCGGAAACAGTTGGGATCGACATCTACCGTTAGCAGAATTTTCCTACAACAACAGCTACCATTCAAGCATTGAGATGGCGCCGTTTGAAGCACTTTATGGTAGAAAGTGCAGGTCTCCGATTTGTTGGAGTGAAGTGGGGGATAGACAGATTACGGGTCCAGAGATTATACAAGAAACTACCGAGAAGATCATCCAAATTCAACAACGGTTGAAAACCGCCCAAAGTCGACAAAAGAGCTACGCTGACATTAAAAGAAAAGATATAGAATTTGAAATTGGAGAGATGATCATGCTTAAAGTTGCACCTTGGAAAGGCGTTGTTCGATTTGGTAAACGAGGGAAATTAAATCCAAGGTATATTGGACCATTCAAGATTATTGATCGTGTCGGACCAGTAGCTTACCGACTTGAGTTACCTCAACAACTCGCGGCTGTACATAACACTTTCCACGTCTCGAATTTGAAGAAATGTTTTGCTAAAGAAGATCTCACTATTCCGTTAGATGAAATCCAAATCAACGAAAAACTTCAATTCATCGAAGAACCCGTCGAAATAATGGATCGTGAGGTTAAAAGACTTAAGCAAAACAAGATACCAATTGTTAAGGTTCGATGGAATGCTCGTATAGGACCCGAGTTCACCTGGGAGCATGAAGATCAGATGAAGAAGAAATACCCGCATCAAATTCCAGAAGATTCGTCAACACCTTCAACAGCTTAAAATTTCGGGACGAAATTTATTTAACGGGTAGGTACTGTAGTGACCCGAACTTTTCCATGTTTATATATATTAATTGAGATTGATATTTACATGATTAAATGTTTCCAACATGTTAAGCAATCAAACTTGTTAAGACTTGATTAATTGAAATATGTTTCATATAGACAATTGACCACCCAAGTTGACCGGTGATTCACGAACGTTAAAACTTGTAAAAACTATATGATGACATATATATGGATATATATAGTTAACATGATACTATGATAAGTAAACATATCATTAAGTATATTAACAATGAACTACATATGTAAAAACAAGAATACTAACTTAATGATTTTTAAACGAGACATATATGTAACGATTATCGTTGTAAAGACATTTAATGTATATATATCATATTAAGAGATATTCATACATGATAATATCATGATAATATAATAATTTAAAATCTCATTTGATATTATAAACATTGGGTTAACAACATTTAACAAGATCGTTAACCTAAAGGTTTCAAAACAACACTTACATGTAACGACTAACGATGACTTAACGACTCAGTTAAAATGTATATACATGTAGTGTTTTAATATGTATTTATACACTTTTTAAAGACTTCAATACACTTATCAAAATACTTCTACTTAACAAAAATTCTTACAATTACATCCTCGTTCAGTTTCATCAACAATTCTACTCGTATTCACCCGTATTCGTACTCGAGCAATACATAGCTTTTAGATGTATGTACTATTGGTATATACACTCCAATGATCAGCTCTTAGCAGCCCATGTGAGTCACCTAACACATGTGGGAACCATCATTTGGCAACTAGCATGAAATATCTCATAAAATTACAAAAATATGAGTAATCATTCATGACTTATTTACATGAAAACAAAATTACATATCCTTTATATCTAATCCATACACCAACGACCAAAAACACCTACAAAAACTTTCATTCTTCAATTTTCTTCATCTAATTGATCTCTCTCAAGTTCTATCTTCAAGTTCTAAGTGTTCTTCATATATTCTACAAGTTCTAGTTACATAAAATTAAGAATACTTTCAAGTTTGCTAGCTCACTTCCAATCTTGTAAGGTGATCATCCAACCTCAAGAAATCTTTGTTTCTTACAGTAGGTTATCATTCTAATACAAGGTAATAATCATATTCAAACTTTGGTTCAATTTCTATAACTATAACAATCTTATTTCAAGTGATGATCTTACTTGAACTTGTTTTCGTGTCATGATTCTGCTTCAAGAACTTCGAGCCATCCAAGGATCCGTTGAAGCTAGATCCATTTTTCTCTTTTCCAGTAGGTTTATCCAAGGAACTTAAGGTAGTAATGATGCTCATAACGTCATTCGATTCATACATATAAAGCTATCTTATTCGAAGGTTTAAACTTGTAATCACTAGAACATAGTTTAGTTAATTCTAAACTTGTTCGCAAAAAAAAGTTAATCCTTCTAACTTGACATTTAAAATTAACTAAACACATGTTCTATATCTATATGATATGCTAACTTAATGATTTAAAACCTGGAGACACGAAAAACACCGTAAAACCGGATTTACGCCGTCGTAGTAACACCGCGGGCTGTTTTGGGTTAGTTAATTTAAAACTATGATAAACTTTGATTTAAAAGTTATTATTCTGAGAAAATGATTTTTATTATGAACATGAAACTATATCCAAAAATTATGGTTAAACTCAAAGTGGAAGTATGTTTTCTAAAATGGTTATCTAGACGTCGTTCTTTCGACTGAAATGACTACCTTTACAAAAATGACTTGTAACTTATTTTTCTGACTATAAACCTATACTTTTTCTATTTAGATTCATAAAATAGAGTTCAATATGAAACCATAGCAATTTGATTCACTCAAAACGGATTTAAAATGAAGAAGTTATGGGTAAAACAAGATTGGATAATTTTTCTCATTTTAGCTACGTGAAAATTGGTAACAAATCTATTCCAACCATAACTTAATCAACTTGTATTGTATATTATGTAATCTTGAGATACCATAGACACGTATACAATGTTTCGACCTATCATGTCGACACATCTATATATATTTCGGAACAACCATAGACACTCTATATGTGAATGTTGGAGTTAGCTATACAGGGTTGAGGTTGATTCCAAAATATATATAGTTTGAGTTGTGATCAATACTGTGATACATATACACTGGGTCGTGGATTGATTCAAGATAATATTTATCGATTTATTTCTGTACATCTAACTGTGGACAACTAGTTGTAGGTTACTAACGAGGACAGCTGACTTAATAAACTTAAAACATCAAAATATATTAAAAGTGTTGTAAATATATTTTGAACATACTTTGATATATATGTATATATTGTTATAGGTTCGTGAATCAACCAGTGGCCAAGTCTTACTTCCCGACGAAGTAAAAATATGTGAAAGTGAGTTATAGTCCCACTTTTAAAATCTAATATTTTTGGGATGAGAATACATGCAGGTTTTAAAAATGATTTACAAAATAGACACAAGTACGTGAAACTACATTCTATGGTTGAATTATCGAAATCGAATATGCCCCTTTTTATTAAGTCTGGTAATCTAAGAATTAGGGAACAGACACCCTAATTGACGCGAATCCTAAAGATAGATCTATTGGGCCTAACAAACCCCATCCAAAGTACCGGATGCTTTAGTACTTTGAAATTTATATCATATCCGAAGGGTGTCCCGGAATGATGGGGATATTCTTATATATGCATCTTGTTAATGTCGGTTACCAGGTGTTCACCATATGAATGATTTTTATCTCTATGTATGGGATGTGTATTGAAATATGAAATCTTGTGCTCTATTATTATGATTTGATATATATAGGTTAAACCTATAACTCACCAACATTTTTGTTGACGTTTTAAGCATGTTTATTCTCAGGTGATTATTAAGAGCTTCCGCTATCGCATACTTAAATAAGGACGAGATTTGGAGTCCATGCTTGTATGATATTGTGTAAAAACTGCATTCAAGAAACTTATTTTGTTGTAACATATTTGAATTGTAAACCATTATGTAATGGTCGTGTGCAAACAGGATATTTTAGATTATCATTATTTGATAATCTACGTAATGCTTTTTAAACCTTTATTGATGAAATAAAGGTTATGGTTTGTTTTAAAATGAATGCAGTCTTTGAAAAACGTCTCATATAGAGGTCAAAACCTCGCAACGAAATCAATTAATATGGAACGTTTTTAATCAATAAGAACGGGACATTTCACTTGTGAATAATTTAATATCTTGTACTTTGCGTTTTGAATCTTGTACTCTTGTAATTTTGAGATGTTTCTTATCAATAATTGGAACCTCTTTGATTGTCTTTTGTACTTTTGAGCTTATTGGTCGTTTGCGTCTTCAATTCGTCGAATCTGCCTTTTGTCTTCACCTTTTATTATTTAAACGAATATCACTTGTAAATAGGACAATTGCAACTAAAAGCTTGTCTTTCTTGAGGAATAATGCTATGAAATATATGTTCGTTTTTAGCATTATCAGACTACGTCATTAATACATTGTGTTTGGATTGTTTAATATAATGACGTGAAATGGTTCGAGCAGTTTGGTTGGCTGCTCAGACCATCGACCGATGGTAGAGACCATCGGTCGAGGGACTATCACCATCGGCCGTAGGTCCCAGACCACCGGCCGATGGTCACTGTGATTATATATAAATACGGGTTTTGGGTATCATTGTTATGTTACACACCCTACACCCTCTAGCCGCCGTTTATTGTTGTGATCATTGTCCCAGACCATACCTCAACCGAATACACTCATCTAGGCGTCGATTCTATCAATATTTCATTGGTTAGATTGATCCCAAAGTGAAACTAGTATTCGATTCACTCTAGGTTATTGTTTTCCGCCTTTAATCTAGATACAACGTTTAATCTAAGGTCCAAGATCGTCTACAAAGTGGTATCAGAGCTCTGGCTTGCTGATCTAAATGTTTTTGAGTCGAATCAAGTGTTTTTGTTTTAGGGTTTTTGGTCTAAACGGGTTTTTGAGTAAAAGTTGAGATTTTTACGTTTAAATCTTGTGTTTTTGTGTTTATTATTGTTACTGGGTGTTTTTCTGAAGATTCTACCGGTTTTGTTTAAGTCTAGAACGTCAAAATCGATCAAAATTGAAGTTTTTATCGAAAACCCTAGCTTTTTCTGCCCAGAATTCGTAAGAACTACCCTCGGCCGATCGTCTCTGACCATCGACCATTCGTCCCGACCCTCGACCGTTCGTCATACACAATTGATCGAGCGTTTCTTATTGAACCGGAGGACAGTCTTTCATAACATAGAATCGTTTGTATTTACCATCGGCCGTTCATCTCTTGACCATCGACCGATCGTCCCCTACCATCGGCCGATAGTATCTTCCATCGACCGACGGTCATAATTCTAAGATTCAGTTACAAAGTCTACACCATCGGCCGTTAGTCATAGACCTCCGACCGATTGTCATAGACCTCCGACCGATCGTCACAGACCTCCGACCGATTGTCTTGTCCTTCGGCCGATCCTCTTTTGAGACAGAATCTTATAATTATATTTAATTGATCTTAATCAATCTTAATCAGTTAAAATGTCTGACACAAACGAACAAGTGATGAATGAATACAGTGCATTAGTTATTGCACCTGGACTACAAAAACTATTACTGAATGAAAGTGAATCTGGTTCTTCAAATAAAGTACCTAGACTTGACAATCTTAAGAACTTCTTGGACTGGAAAGTTAGGTTTGTTATTTACTTAAACGGTGTTGATTCTAGACTTTGGGAATGTATTGAGATTCCGTATGTATGGCCATGCGGTGTTATGCTCAGCTAACAGATGGTGAACCCAAAGAAACTTCACAGTTTAGTCCCACAGAGCGTGAAGAGTACAATCTTGAGTGTAGATATTATGCTCAGCTAACCCAAGCTTTGTCAAAGGAGATTTTTCAGCAATTTAAGAACCGAAACAAAACATCATATACTATCTGGTTGGCTCTTCAATCAGCAACAAAAGGTACAGCTACTTATCGTGCGACTAAGGGTAAGGTTTTGAAGGATGAATGGAGGGTGTTTGCAGCTCTTCCATCAGAATCTCTAGGACAGACTTTGGAGAGATATCGATTATCAGTTGCAGAGATGGCAGATTATGGGATTGAGGTGCCTGATGAAAAGGCAGTAAGGGTGTTGAAAGATGGTCTTCCAGAAAAGTGGGATCATGAGATAGAAAAGATTCAGAACAGGTACAGTTCATCAGGTCGTCCGTTGACTCTAACAGCTTTTACTTCGAAGTTGATGGAGAAAGACATTCAGGATGAAGCAAAGAGAAAGAGACTTGGTTTTATAGCTGCTGCTGCATCAACTTTAGCTTCATCTTCTGGTGCTCATGCTCCACTACAGACAACATACATAACAGCCAATGCTTCACAAATGTCTGCACCATTGTCTCAGTCCGGCTACTTTAATGCTAAATTACAAGCTCAAAATTCTACAATTAAGATGATTGAAGATTCTCCGATTCAACAGACCCAGACTCAGACTCCTGTGTTTCATACTGAGAATATCAAGAAGATATCTCACGAATCTATTCAGGAAGATATGGCATTGGCAGCTATTGTTGTTAACTCATACAACGATATGATTTGCTTAATAGTCATCTTAAAAATGAAGACTATGATCAGATTGATGAGGACGAGCTTGAGAGAATGGATATACTCTACTGTATGGGTAGCATTGTGAGACGTGCTAGAAAGTACTTGAAGAGAACAGGACAAAGATTGTTGAGTTTAAATCGAGATTCGAAGTTTGGCTTTGATATGTCAAAGGTTAGGTGCTACAATTGTGATGAATATGGTCACTTTAAGAAAACTTGCACGAGACCACCCAAGCCTGGTTTTCATGATCCTTTTTACCAGAAAACCATCTCAGTTACTTGATGGAATTCATTACATAAACAAAGTCACAAAACCCATTTTAAGTGAATGTAAATTCGTGTATATGTGTACATAAAGCGGAAGCAATTTAAAGTTTATGTATGTATAGTTTAAGCCTTTTAAACATGAATTCCATAAAAGATCTAGTCTTGAATAATACACTAAAATGCAAAATAGAGCTAGTAAGATGTTGTACCTACTCCAAAAGGAGGTGAAGAACAAGGATGAAGATGATGATGTTGAATGGAGCTTCAAATGGATGAAACCTCAAGAGATTATACCCCAAACTTGTAACCAACACCTTGTACTTTGGTTAGGATTTAATTTACACTTGAGATAGACTTGCAAAAAAGAAAAATGAACTCTCCTACCCTTAGGAAAGGTCACGGCAGCAGCTCTTCAAAAATGGGGAGTATGCAGAATTTTTCTTGCTAGTTTTGATGTGTATTGCATGTGTGTGTAGTCTCCAAGAGTACCTAGATACTTATGCCTCTTGAAAATGCAAGTAGCCATTCAAATGGGTAGTCAAATGGCATGCATACATGGACTCCAATGCCACTCACAAGATGTAATTAATTAAAATAAGTTTTATAAAAGATTAATTTTTTTATAAAACTATTTCATGATACTTACATTCTTTAATTTATATAAACATTATATATATAAAACCAATTTATATAAAATGTAATATAAATTAACTAATTATTTAACCTATAAATAATTAAATCCATATTATATAAATTATTCCATAATTTATATAAATACACATCAAGTAATATTTAAGAAAACCATTTTTCTTAAAGTTCAAGTGTCGCGTATTTGATCAATGAACCAATCGTTAAAATCAAAGACGAATAAGGTGTCGGTAAGTTTGTTATTGGGTATGACCCGACTTGGATCATAACACGTCAGCCACATTAATTTAGTATGTCTCTCGGGCATACGAAATACCTTCAATCTCCCACTTGCACGAGAAACATAAGAAATTAATGCAAGTGATGGATACAGCCTAACACACCGTCCATCACCCCTAATATGTTATGACTTTGTGCCATTCAATAACATCATCCCTTTCGAGTTCCCATCTCGAATATGATTAGGTGAATCTTTCATTATTTCCTTTCGTCCTAGATGTCATGTTAAATCCAAGAGATACAGAGTGATCACTCTCTTATAGATTTAACTTTTCAGGCCTTAGACATCTGACTCTCAACGAATAAGAGGGACAAATTCCATCTTGACTACATACGTCCTAGATATACACTTTGTAATATACCTGAGTTCTTCCTTATGTACTACCATGTTTCAGAATAGCGAAGGAAAGAATCAAGGCACAGTACTTGGTGAATATCCGAACCCAATATGTATCTCAGGTCAGAGGATACAATGATATTCGCCTTTACTCAAGATTACATGTGATCAACCACAAAGGCTCTATACAGTAATTCTTGAGAGCGGGTCTTCCAATATTTGTTTCCCACAAATATCTATGAACCTTGGTTGCAACCTTGCCGCACATTCAACCTATGAATGTATACCAATCCAAGTTCATAATAGTCTGAACCTCACACTTGTTCCCACAAATGTGATCGACTACGGAAATCTTGAATAATTGCTAATTCATGGATGAAATATGCAAAATAGGAACATAACTCAAATAAATTAACACCACAGTTATATTAATGAGTTTGAATACTTTCGTTCCGGTACAATACATAAATAGATCAAATCCAATCACTAGAATATCGAAGCCCTAATGCACAAACATGTCCCTCATGTTTTGGCCCATGTAAAAGCTTCGTGAGTGGATCCGCAACATTATGATCTGTGTGAACTTTGTGAATACATATCTTTCCTTTTTCAACTTCATCCCTTATGTAGTTGAATCTCCGCTCAATGTGACGAGTCTTTTGATGGGCACGAGGTTCCTTGATTTGAGCAATCGCACCCTCGTTGTCACAAAAGATCTCAAGAGGGTCCTGAATGGAAGGGACCACTCCTAAGTCGTCGATGAATTTCTTCATCCATGCAGCTTCCTGAGCTGCCAGTGAGGCGGCAATGTACTCCGACTCTGTAGTGGATAACGCAACAACCTCCTGTTTCGAACTCTTCCAAGAGACCGCACCACCATTTAACATGAATACATAACCGGATTGTGATCGGGAGTCATCTCGATCAGTTTGGAAACTCGCGTCCACTTAACCTTTTACGGCGAGTTCCTCCTCACCAGACCCATATATAAGAAACATATCCTTAGTCCTTCTAAGGTATTTCAATATACATTTAACCGCAGTCCAATGACTATTTCCTGGGTTATTCTGGTATCTACTTGTCAAGCTTAGAGCGCATGACACATCCGGTCTAGTACATATCATTGCATACATGATAGACCCAATAGCAGATGCGTATGGGACTTTCTTCATTCTCTCTTGTTCATCTTTCGTGGTAGGACACTGAGATGAACTGAGAATGGTTCCCTTTTGGATAGGTACCAAACCTTTCTTAGAGTTTTCCATCTTGAACCTTTTCAAGACTTTATCAATGTATGTACTTTGGCTTAAACCTATCAATCTCTTGGATCTATTCCTATAGATTCCAATCCCCAATATGTATTGTGCTTCTCCAAGATCCTTAATGGAGAAGCAACTCTTCAGCCAAGTTTTGACTTCTTGCATTGTGGTTATATCATTCCCAAATAATAATATATCATCCACATATAGCACAAGGAACATTATAGAGCTCCCACTAGCCTTCTTGTATACACAAGCTTCATCACCATTTTTAATGAAGCCAAATTTCTTTGCCTCTTCATTAAAACGATGATTCCACATTCTAGATGCTTGTTTCAATCCGTAGATCGATTTCTTTAACTTGCATACCTTTTTAGGATTTTTCGGATCGACAAAACCTTCGGGCTGTACCATATAGACATCTTCCTCAAGATATCCATTTAGGAAAGCAGTTTTGACATCCATTTGCCAAATTTCGTAATCATAATGAGCAGCGATGGCAAATAATATCCTAATAGACTTTAGCATTGCCACAGGCGAGAAAGTTTCATCATAGTCAACCCCTTGAGTTTGAGTGAAACCCTTTGCTACAAGTCTAGCTTTGTATGTATCCAAGTTTCCATGTATGTCGGTTTTCATTTTGAAAATCCACTTGCAATCAACTAGCTTAGAGCTAGGAGGTTGCTCAACAAGTTCCCAAACTTGGTTGTCATACATGGATTGCATCTCGGCGTTCATTTATCTTGGCGTTCTCGGCGTTCATTTATCTTTATCAATCCTTGATAAAGCATCTTTGTAGTTTACCGGTTCATCCAAATCAACCGTATAGCAACCATCCACGAGAAAACCATATCTCTCAGGAGGATTACTAATCCTACTAGATCTTCGAACGTCTTGTGTACCTTGATCATCTACTTGATCATTTTTAACATCCTCATGTTGAGTGCTAGTGTCAACCAATTGTGTATCATCGGTTTGATCTTGTACCTCTACAAGATCTATTTTCCTTTCACCATCACCTTCCATAAGGAACTTGGTTTCAAGGAATTCCGCTTTCCGAGCAACAAATACCGTTTGCTCGGATGGATCATAGAAGTAATATCCCATGTCATCTTTGGGATATCCTATGAAGATACACTTTGTGGATCGAGCATGTAGCTTATTTGCTACATAACGCTTAGGATAAGCTTCACATCCCCATACTTTCAAGTATGAAAGAGAAGGAGGTTTTCCAAACCACATCTCATGAGGAGTTCGTTCCACTTTCTTGGTTGGGGCCATATTTAAAATACGAGCCGCGGAGCTTAGACAATAACCCCAAAATGATAGAGGCAACGAGCTTCTTGCCATCATAGATCGAACCATATCCATTAGGGTTCGGTTCCTCCTTTCGGAAACTCCATTAAGTTGGGGTGTTCCGGGTGGAGTAAGTTGCGAGATAATCCCACAACTCCTAAGATGATCTTGGAAAGCATCGCTTAGGTATTCACCTCCTCTATCGGTACGTAGTACCTTAATTGTCTTATTGAGTTGATTTTGTACTTCGTTTTGATATTCTTTGAATGCTTCAAACGTTTCGTCCTTGTGTCTTAATAAGTAGATATATCCGAAACGACTAAAGTCATCAATGAAAGTAACAAAGTATCTTTCACCATTCCTAGTCATGGGTTTAAAGGGTCCACATACATCCGAATGTATTAATCCCAATAAATCTTTAGCCCTTTCATAAGTCCCTTTGAAAGGTGCTTTAGTCATCTTGCCTTGTAAACAAGATTCACATACATCAAACGAATCCATTTCATTTGATTTCAAAAGTCCATTCTTTTGAAGTGTATGCATTCGGTTCTTGTTTATATGTCCAAGGCGACAATGCCATAAATAGGAATCACTCAAATCCCTTTTGAGTTTCTTGGTGCTAGTATGGTATATAGAGCTCGATGATGCGTCATCATGAACCAATTCATAAATTCCATTTGAAGGCAAAGCCTTGAAATAGAATACATTATCTTTAGAAAAATGGATATCATCATCAATAAAATTAACATTGAAACCACATTGTCTTAAGCGAGAAATAGAAATAATGTTTCGACATAAATCCGGTGCATACAAAACATTTTCTAAAATAAGCTTCAATCCACTTGGAAGCTTCAAAACAAATTCTCCTTGAGCTTTAACATGCACCTTTGCACCATTGCCCATATAGAGACTTGATGTTCCCGCTTTATGATCACTTCTTTTGAACCCCTGCAAAGTATTGCAAATATGAGTTCCACATCCCGTGTCTAATACCCATGTATTAGAAGAAGTAATACTAAGCTCTATATATACCATGTATATATTACCTGAGGTTTGCCCTGCATCCCTCTTGTCCTTCAACTCTTTAAGATAGACCGGACAGTTTCGTTTCCAATGACCCATCTCACCGCAACCGAAACATGGGTCTTCCTTGGGGTTTGCCTTCTCGGCTACCTTTTGCTTCTTTGCCTTGTTGATGGTTGGGGTAACCATCTTCCCCTTCCCTTTGCCTTGATGGGCGGGTCCTTTTCTCTTAGTCACCTTTGGCTTAGAGGTGTTACCTTTAGACCCACCTTGATCGATTGCTAACACGGGTAAAGTCCTTTTACCCATGCTAGTTTCCGCCGTCCTAAGCATACCATGAAGCTCACCTATGCTCTTATCCATCCCATTCATGTTGTAATTAATTACAAATTGATCAAACCTCTTTGATAGGGAGTTAAGGATAAGATCGGTGGCTAACTCATTAGATATGTTAAGGTTAAGACGGTTAGCACGATCGATAAGGCTCTTCATCTTAAGTACATAAGATGAAACCGATTGGGTATCGTCCATACGACAAGCATGAAGCGCCCGAACCGTTTCGAAACGCTCAACACGTGCTTGTTAGAGAAACATCTCCTTCAATTGTGTTATCATGTCGTATGCGCTATGATGCTCGAAATCCTTTTGGAGTTCGGGTATCATAGTCCCAAGCATTAAGCATGAGACTTGAAGGGAGTCGTGGCAATACTTATCGTAAGAGGCCATTGCCTCCACATCACTCTCATCCGGTTGATCGGGAATGGGGTCCTCAAGCACATACATTTTATCCTCTTGTTTGAGGACAATCCGAAGATTGCGGAACCAATCCATAAAATTTGTATGGTTGAGTTTGTCTTTCTCGAGGAGAGACCGTAACGATAGGTTGTTAAAGTTAAGTGGTGCATTGTTCATGTTGTTGTTGTTATTTGCGGCCATCTACAAAATTCAACAAAGTTCATTTAAGTATTGATTTAGATTTAATAGACAATACCCTTTAATTTGTTTTATTAAATGTTAGAATCCAACGGTAAATCAAATTTCGGTTAGGTGACCTTTATCCCGTCATTTGATTTAGCTAGGTAGTCGTAATGACAATTGCAATCCTTTTGCAACTTCTAATTTATGGGATCATGCAATCCTTTTGCATGGCATATTAATCCCATCAACGCCTATTTGTTCCTCATGCTTCGGTGACCCTAAGTTCATGATTCCCAAATCAAGTTGTCCTACTTGTGTAGACATGTAAACTTAACATGCAAGTGGTTAGGTGACCTTTATCCCACATGTATGCAAAGTGTACCTTATTCATGTTAGTTCACTCATGACGGTTAGGTGACCTTTATCCCATCAAGAGATTCCTAATATGTCTAAGTGTTTCCACAAAAGGATGGCGTTTAACTTGTTTACCTTGTTTTAGTTAAGGGATTTTAGGTTTTCTACATTCTAGTTTAGAAAACAAAGTGCTATACACCAACATGCATTTGGTGTGTAGTATGTTTATGAAAAACCCATTTTCATGTACCTTTTAGTAACCAATTACTAGTTTTAACCATTTCATTACCTTTTTAAATAAACCATTTTACTTAAGTCTAATAACCAATTATTAGTGTCATTTTGTTATGTTTTATTATAACCAATTACAATTTATCATGCAAGTTCATAACATGTGATGATCTTGTAGCAACCAAACATACAAACATACACAAACATGCATAACAAAGTGTTCACAATCAAGAGCCATTTTGGTGGACATTTGTTTAGCCAAAAAACAAATGTCACCTAAGAGGGTTAACCAAAGTAAGAGATTTTTACCAAAACCTCCCACTTAAACTTGTAACTTCATAAGCTTCATCTTGAATCTTCTTCATGAATCTTCACTTTCATTTTACAAAATCATATCCTAATACAATTTTTCTAGAAAATGAAATAACAACCTATTCTATTTTACAAACCAAAATAGAACAAATTACATACAAAATTACAAGATCAAATACAACTTTTACAAACCAAATTTACAAAATAATTACAACCATATGAATGAATATTACAAATCATGAATAACAACCAAATCATCCAAACATTCAACCACACGGTCTAGGCTCGATTGTGAACAACAACATAACAACAAACATGGCCAAACTTGAAATCCCAAACCCATTTTTGGGACCCAATAATTCGGCCATCACCTTACACCCCACCAAAACTCAATATTTTTTACATTCTACTTTCATGCATGTTGGTAGATTGTAAAGAAAGTGAGTTTACTAGCCAAAAACAAGAAGCATATTAACAAGACTTTGGCTCTAGATACCATTGATGGAATTCATTACATAAACAAAGTCACAAAACCCATTTTAAGTGAATGTAAATTCGTGTATATGTGTACATAAAGCGGAAGCAATTTAAAGTTTATGTATGTATAGTTTAAGCCTTTTAAACATGAATTCCATAAAAGATCTAGTCTTGAATAATACACTAAAATGCAAAATAGAGCTAGTAAGATGTTGTACCTACTCCAAAAGGAGGTGAAGAACAAGGATGAAGATGATGATGTTGAATGGAGCTTCAAATGGATGAAACCTCAAGAGATTATACCCCAAACTTGTAACCAACACCTTGTACTTTGGTTAGGATTTAATTTACACTTGAGATAGACTTGCAAAAAAGAAAAATGAACTCTCCTACCCTTAGGAAAGGTCACGGCAGCAGCTCTTCAAAAATGGGGAGTATGCAGAATTTTTCTTGCTAGTTTTGATGTGTATTGCATGTGTGTGTAGTCTCCAAGAGTACCTAGATACTTATGCCTCTTGAAAATGCAAGTAGCCATTCAAATGGGTAGTCAAATGGCATGCATACATGGACTCCAATGCCACTCACAAGATGTAATTAATTAAAATAAGTTTTATAAAAGATTAATTTTTTTATAAAACTATTTCATGATACTTACATTCTTTAATTTATATAAACATTATATATATAAAACCAATTTATATAAAATGTAATATAAATTAACTAATTATTTAACCTATAAATAATTAAATCCATATTATATAAATTATTCCATAATTTATATAAATACACATCAAGTAATATTTAAGAAAACCATTTTTCTTAAAGTTCAAGTGTCGCGTATTTGATCAATGAACCAATCGTTAAAATCAAAGACGAATAAGGTGTCGGTAAGTTTGTTATTGGGTATGACCCGACTTGGATCATAACACGTCAGCCACATTAATTTAGTATGTCTCTCGGGCATACGAAATACCTTCATTACTGGTAAGGATAATCCGAATTGCACATGTTATGTGTGCAAATGTGATGCTAGGTTGAAAAGAGCAGAAGAGCTTATGAAATTCTGTTTCAGGAAGAGGATTAAAGATAGGTTGTATGACAAGTTTCGTAAAGCTAAGGACTTATTAGATCTTGAGATTACTACTGACTCGTCTGATGAAGAAGAAGGGATGAGTTGTCATGTTGGTACTTGGTTCAGGAAAGAGCTTGAACATTTGCTCAACTGTGATCTTAAGAGTGGTGATGAGAAGATTGTTACGGTTCAGAGTCCAGTTCGTTCAGATCAAGATGAGGGTAAAGGAGGTTATGAGGCTGCTTACTCGGATAGTACAAGCTCAGAGTCAGAATCAGAATCGGATGCAGATTCTCAAGTTGGAAGAAATCACTATGCATTCACGGCTAACACGTCCGATAATGATAAGGTATGTAATGACTCAGTCTCTAATTGTTCTAAATGCATTGGTTATGAACAGGAAATTGAGAGGCTTGAATGTGTTAGCACTAAGCTTAATGAAATATCTGTTACATGTGAGATTTGTCCTAAGCTTAGAATTGATCTTAAGAACCGAAGTTTGGAGAATCAGACTAATAAAAAGAACTATGATGATGCGCTCTTCTACCTTAATAAACAGAAAGATTATGTTGATGTGATTAAGTCTTTAGAAAATCAGGTAGGTCACTTAAAATCAACCGTTATAGATGATGGAAAAGTGATTACTATGTATTTGGGACAGATAGAGACTCTTAAGGCAGAAAGAGATTCATTTAAGTTGAAATACGAGTCTGAGAAAGCTAGGATTGACAATTGGCAGAGGATGTCTTATGTGAAACTGTAACGACCCTGGATTTTCCAACGTTTATTTATTAATAATTATTATTAATACTTGTGATGTAATGAATGTGTTGTTTATATACATTTACTTGTTACCGCGATTAACTTTAAATGCCCGAAACGTCTTTATGACACACGTACATTACACGAATAATATTTCCGTGTATTATTTACATTCATGATTAAGTTTTATTAATCATTTCTAATTAACTAGTGCTAATGGTTAATTACTTGGGCCTTTATTAGTGTTAATGAGCTTTTACTTGGATTATTATTTATTTGGACATGGACTCATGATTAGTGGACTTAAGAGCCCACCCTACACACTTAATGGACTAATTAGCCCATACTTTCATGTAAGTAGTCCATTAAGGCTTAAACTAATTAGTTGGTGAATGAAGAATCTAGTTACTAGTATGGTTACACATCTTTCCCATGCAAGATCATCTTATAACCAACTTTTAAGACAATAACATGCAAGAACCTAGTGGACCATTTCCTTCCTCCTTTCCCCTTGTATGACCGTCGGCCTATGAGGCCTTGTGGAGTGTTTTTGTTTTCAAAATTTGGTTACATACTCACTCATACTTCATCCACTTTTCACACACTTCATTTACTTCACATTTTTTCTCTCATTTCTCTCAAACTTTCTCTCCATCCTTGTAAGTAACATGAGCTTTATTTTCTCTTCTTCCTTCCTTGCAAAAACCGTAGACCAAGCACTCATCATCATCATTCTTTTGCTTGTTTAATTACTTGTCTTTGATTGTTGTTTGATTACATGTAGTTGTTGTTATTTACTTACATGTTACTAAGAATCAAACTCTTTAGTTTGTTCTTCATTTATCTTGTTCATACAAGAACATACAAGAACAAAACTTTCTAGTTTATGTTCTACATTTAAATGTTTTGAAAGATTAAAGTTCATGAGTTGTAAATCATTACTTGTAATTCATGTTTGTAAACTTAAAGTTTACATTCTTAAAGATCAAGCCTTGGCTTGAATCTTTAAAGTATGAACAACCATGACTTGTTACTTGTTTATTTAGCTTATTTCTTCGTATTATACACTCTTTAAATTCGTGATTTTGGTTGTTAATGGTCAAGTATTACAAGTTAATCTTGATCTCATACTTTCTTGAACTAAGGTTAACTTTATGAGTCAAGAACATGGAGGTATAACTCTCTAGTTATAACTTCAAATACTTATGAAAGATCTAAGTTTATATAGCTTATGGTCTTCTAACTTTGTCATAATCAAGAGCTTATGAGCTTACATACACTTTACAAGATGATAATATAAGTTTTGTAACTTATGGTTTCATTAAAGTAAAGATTCAAGTTTACTTAGGATTTAACTTAATAACTTTAGATCAAGATTTTGAGTCTTGGATCTTCAATATCTAACTAAGAACTATGTTCTACAACTTAATATCTTGATTAGTTAGTTTACTTTCAAGTTTGTAGTTCAATATTACTTTTATAGTTTATGTATGTGTCGGATCTAAGATTTTGATGTAACTTTGGTTCATCAAGCTACTTGCAACACTTAAATGAGTTGTGCTACATGTCTTAGACTTACACAAGTGTTATTATGGTCAAACCTTGGTTAAGATAATGCAAACACATCAATGAGTTGTACACTTGAAGCTATATGCATCAAGGATGAGAACCGTGATAAGCATCGAGCACCAAGAACCCACCGAAACCTACTGTTTACTGTTTTCTGGAACAGACCCGAATACCTGGGCTACTGTAATGTTTATTTTCAGTTATCTCTGTTCGAGTAGATAATTTTTCATTTAAGACACGTCTTAATCCGAGTTACGGTTTAGGATCTATGGCCCTCCGAACGTCACTATGTCCTTTTAACGTTGTGCTGAAAATTCTGACCTACTCGTACTTAGACCTCGCCACAGTCAGAGGAAGACGAGTTTGCTTCTGGAATTTTTACCACAACTAAAGGACTCATATACAGAGCCATGGCCACTGGTCTCACCTTATTTTAGTAGGTATAGAGGCCGTGGTGACTGATCCAAGTCAGCCTTTGTTTTAAACTTCTTTCATGAACGGAACATACTTTACACCTTTTGTTTGATGATGAATGATGATGACCCTTAAGACATTATTTACATACATTTAAACCTATTGGGACGATTTACTAACTTAGTAATATTTGACTTAGGTTGAGGACTTTCCGAACCTACGTACTTGCTTACTTCCCGACTCGACTTTACCACTACCTTACCAATGTGAGTTATAGCATCCCTTTTTACTTTAACTATTTTGGGAACTGAGAATACATGCGCATTTTACGTTTTACATACTAGGCACGAGTACTTAAACTTTATATATGTGTGGGTTATACAACGGCAGAAACTTTCCCTTTAGCTCGGTAACGTTTAGTCATTGGTTTTTGAACCGGTGAACGCGAATCTTAGATATGGATCCATAGGGTTTGACATCCCCACTCGGGCTAGTAGCGCTAGCATTTAATGGGTGTTTAATACTTCGTAAACATACGCACTCTCCAAGTGTACTTTCAGGGGGTTATAAATGTTAAGTTAGTTACCAAGTGCCCACGGTTAAACATATACTTTATCATACTGTTTTGAAACGTTCCTTGTAGCACTGAAATCTCGTGGCCCACCTTACATTACTGTTATACTTAAACTATAGCTCACCAACCTTTGTGTTAATGTTTTTAAGCATGTTTTTCTCAGGTGCTTAAGGTTAGCCGCTTCCGCTGTTGTACTAATCTTGCTGTAGACACCCGCTGCTTTAGAGATGTCACCGCATGAACGTTTATCTTGCATTCATAAACATTATTACTTTTGAAACTATGATTTGTAATGACCATTGGGGTCACGTATAATTATTAATTGCTTCTATTCATAGAAGCATACTTTTGATGTAAAACATTCGATGTTAGTTATGACGTCACCTTTTATCATGAATGCAAACGTATTTTGAAATAGCATATAGTGTTTGACCCTGTAATGATCCTGTTGTTGATGATTTGTACACGATGGTTTTGTACGGGGCATCACAGAAACAGACTTTGAATCCTCCTAAACAGTAGGGTTTGGGTTATAATCAGGTTGCCCCACCACTTTTAGGGGAGTATATTAACAAACCGGTTGAGAAAAGTAAGGGTCCAGTTGTAGAACAAGAATATGGTAAGCCTAAAGAAACAACTGTTGAGAGTTCTGGTAAGGTAGTTGAGTCAAAGAAATCTCGAGATGTTGTCTATGAAACAGAGTCAGATACTGATATCGACACTGAGAAAGACAGCAAACATTTTAAGATTGTCACTAAACCGGTTACCAATCTGAAAAATCCTACTAATGCTAGTAAGATGACTGAAAGTCAAAAGGCTCAATCTAAGAGCATTGTGACCCCCAAACAGAATAAGAAGAAGAACACTCAGGGCGTGTCACCTAAGTTTGTCAGTAAGGGAAGGACAGATGAAACAGGTCTTAAGGTAGAACAACCACCAAAAGGTACGAGTTCCAGTTCTGGTAAGGTGTCCAAGTATGTTCCGCCTGATCGTTGACAAACTGTTGAGCAACAAGTCTCGTCACCCCCTACGACTAGACAACGTACTGAACCACCTAGGAGACAGTTTTCACCAATTAGATGCAAATTGTTTAATTCTCATGATTTTGATAATATTAACTGCTTCAATTGTGGAAGGTTGGGACACAGGGCTATGAATTGTAGACCCATTCAACAGATACCCAGAAGGAAGGTTGATCTTGGTCCAAATCGTTCCTTTAATAGGAGATCACCTTCACCAGTGTTTAATTCTTCTTCTGTGAAAACAAATGATAAAAAGGCTTTTCAAACTAATGATTACTGTAGAAAACCATTACCGAATAACACAGTTTGGAAACCTAAATCAGAAGTTAAGGGTGTTCAAAATCCTAAAGGTCCTTCTGGATCTAAAGGACAATGGGTGGAGTTTCCAGTTGTTGGTGTTGATGCGAAACCCACTGCCGTTAGGGCATGGGTGGCCCTTTCTAACTAATCCTCTTACTTTAATGTGCAGGTCACCTACAATCCATGCTACAGTACTTAGATTGTTGATAGTGGAGCGTCCAGGCACATGACAGGGAACTTGTCCTTGCTTTCTAATGTGAAAACAATGGATGGAGGACCAGTTTCTTTTGCAGGTAGTGAAGAAGGATTTATTACTGCTCAGAGTGTTATTGCTAATGAGAACGTCAGCTTCGATAAAGTTAATTATGTAGAGCAGATGTAGAACAATCTGCTTTCAGTTTCACAAGTTGCTGACAAAAAGTATACCATTGCGTTTGATGATAAGTTTTGTTATATTTTGAGAAAAGAGTTTGTTATTCTGGAAGACATGATTCTGATGACGGCTCCAAGGTGCAAGGATCTCTATATCCTTGATATGCGTAAG
Source organism: Rutidosis leptorrhynchoides (assembly GCF_046630445.1). Taxonomy (NCBI): domain Eukaryota; kingdom Viridiplantae; phylum Streptophyta; class Magnoliopsida; order Asterales; family Asteraceae; genus Rutidosis; species Rutidosis leptorrhynchoides. The sequence goes on along the minus strand of NC_092333.1, from coordinate 502,960,684 downwards.
GCTCATGTTAAATCAACTACAGGCCATCAGGCATTCGTTTCTAAGGCTACTGAACAGGAGCCAATTATCTGGCATAAGCATATGGGTCATCAGAGTATAAGGAAGATGAATAATCTTGTCCACAATGAATTAGTTGAAGGTGTGAATGTTAATAGTTTTCATATTCCTGAAGGTTGTCTTCCGTGTAAGCAAGGGAAACAGACTATGAAGTCACATACTGCCAAAAAGCATCATTCAGTTAATATTCCTTTAGAATTGCTGCACATGTATCTCTTTGGTCCAGTTAACTGTAAAACTCTCACCGGAGAGTCTTATTGCTTGGTAGTTACAGATGAATATTCCCATTTCTCGTGGGTTGTGATATTGAAATACAAGTCAGATACTTTCGATCATATTAACGTTTTGATTCTGAAGCTCGAAAGTTTGTATAAGTTGAAGGTTAGAAAAATTCGTACTGATAATGGTACGGAATTTAAGAACAATCAGATGCTGTTGTTCTGTAATGAGAAGGGGATACAACAACAGTTCAGTCCTACTTATACACCTCAATCAAACGGTGTTGCTGAAAGAAAGAATAGGACTCTAATTGAAACCTCAAGAACAATGCTAGCAGATTCATGTCTTCCAATTGTTTTCTGGGGTGAAGCCGTGAGTACTGCATGCTACGTGATGAACAGAGTTCTGGTGGTGAAGAGACATGGTAAAACATGTTATGAACTGTTACACAAGAGAAAGCCGAACATTAAACATTTTGAACCCTTTGGTGCACCTTGTACTATTCTGGTATGAGACGCTGGAGGAAAATTTAATTCAAAGGTGATCTCTGGTATCTTCTTGGGATATGGGAATCTAAACAAACGGGTGTATAATACTGAGTCCAAGTGTGTGGAAGAACGTTATGAGGTTGATATTCAACGCAATGCTCCACCTCGTGTTAGTAAAGGATTCGCATGGCAGTTTGAATATGATAAGTTATTTGATTCCTTCAATCTTCCACCAGATGTTACTGATGAAGAAGTTCTGACTCAGATATTGTTTGATTCTCAAAACTCTTCTGAGAATGTTATCACTATTCCAGCGCAAGTTCAGAATCCGGTTTCTAGCTTACAACCAAGTCTGCAGAGTGTTAGAGGTGATTTTGATTCTAATGAGGATGAGGTAGTGTATACAGATGAAGATAGTGAGCTTGAAGATGACGAGGAAGTTAGTCGAACGCAACTGATAGAGGAACATCTTAATCCTCTATATAATCAACCACCAACTGTAACAGTGACTGAACCGCCAACTGAAGCAGGAGGTGTACGTAGATCCAATCGTGTTATTCTGCCACCTAAACATCTTGATGATTATTATGTGGATTCAAGAGGCATTCCTCACATTAGTATTCCTCAAGCGAAGTCTAACGAAGCTTCTATGTTTGGAGTTCCGACTACATCAGAGGTTCCCGTGACAGGTGTAAGTTCAACAATAGCAGAAGATGTTCAGACAGAGAGTGCGAATGTGGTAACAGCTTTTTATTCAACGTTGAATAAGTCAGGAAGAATATTTGTGCATGCTCACTCATGTTATATGTGTCAAATCGAACCTAAAGATGCTTATGAGACATTGAAGTTTGACGAGTGGGTTAGTGCAATGCAAGAGGAGCTGTTACAATTCAAACATTTAAAGGTTTGGAAGCTAGTCAATCCACCGCATGGTTGTGTGCCCTATGGTCTTTGATGGGTTTTGAAAAATAAAAAAGATGAACAGGGTATTGTTATCAGAAATAAAGCTAGACTGGTGGTAAAGGGATATCAACAGATCCCTGAAATTGACTATGATGAGGTTTTTGCTCCGGTTGCACGACTGGAAGCAATTAGGATTTTCTTAGCCTTTGCATCCTTCATGGGATTTAAAGTTTTTCAGATGGATGTTAAAAGCGCATTCTTGTACGGAGAGATCAATGAACGAGTGTTTGTTGAACAACCACCCGATTTCGAAGACCCGCATTTCCCAGAAAAGGTTTATCGACTTAAAAAGGTACTTTATAGTCTTCACCAAGCTCCTAGAGCATGGTATGCAACATTGTCCAACTACATGATTGAAAATGGTTTTCGGAGAGGTGTCATTGATCAGACACTTTTAATCAAAAAGATGGGACAACATCTTATGTTAGTGCAGGTTTATGTTGATGATATTATCTTTGGGTCAACAGATCAGGAAATGGTTGATGAGTTTGAGAAAGTCATGCAGCAGAAGTTCAAGATGAGTTCAATGGGAACGATAAAGTTTTTCTTAGGTCTGCAAGTAGCTCAGACGGATAAAGGTATCTTTTTGCATCAAACCAAGTATGTTGCTGATATTCTGAAGAGGTTTCAAATGGAAGCAGAAAGACCAGCTAAGACTCCGTTGTCTGTAAATCATGGGATATCTCCTGATTGTGAGGGTGCTTCAGTGGACTAAACGTTATACAGGGCAATCATCGGTTCTCTAATGTATCTTACAGCTTCTCGACCAGATATCATGTTTGCGGTTTGTCTGTGTGCTCGTTATCAGGCAAATCCTAATGTTCATCATATGTTAGTGGTTAAGAAGATTCTGAGGTATTTGAAAGATACACCAAGTTTAGGGTTATGGTATCCGTGTGAGGATGGTTTTGATCTCACAGCGTATAGTGATTCTGACTATGGAGGTTGTAAGAAAGATTTTAAGTCAACATTAGGGGGTTGTCAATTTCTGGGAAGCAAACTTGTTACCTGGCAGTGTAAGAAGCAGACCACAGTGGCTCAGTCCACTTGTGAAGCAGAATACATTGCCGCGGCTAGCTGTACATCTCAGGTCATCTGGATTCAACAGCAACTACGTGACTACGGTTTACAAATTTCTAACACTCCTATTTATGTTGATAATACTGCTGCCATAGCTGTCACTAAAAATCCCGTAAATCATTCTAAAATGAAACATATAGGGATTAAATACCATTTCATTAGAGATTGCTATGAGAAAAATCTGATAGATGTAGTGCAGATAGACACTACAGCCCAAAGGGCTGATCTATTCACAAAAGTTTTTGATAAACCACGCTTTGATTTTCTGTTAAAGGAAATAGGTATTAAATTGCTTACTGACGTAGTTCCTGAAACTGAGGATCTTGACACAGAGGAACCTAACCAAGAGACTGAGTTGTGAAGGATTTTCAACTGCTTGTATAATATGTGTAGCTTTGCATGGTAGTTTGTAGATCATCTGCATGTTTACTTTCTATTTGCATGACAGATTAGTTTTTGCTGATATTTTTGCATGTTTGCTTATGTTTTTAGATAGTTTTATGCTTTTGTACAGAGAAAATCAAAAAGCCATAAAAATCAGAAAAACCAGAAAAACAAATAAAAAATTGAAAAATGGAAAATCCATAAAAAATTGAAAAACCTGAAAATGAGTTGCTTATTCTATGTTATGGGGAAGTGATTGCAATATTGAACTGACATGTAAATTGTGAAAAACAAGTAATACAGAATGATTGATAATGTGTTAGTGGACTTTATTAGCCTAATTCTAGATTACGATGATCACACAAACTAAGCGTAAATATCACGATGAGGAAATCATGGAAAGATTTACAGCGGTTGAGGGTAGTCACCTACTTATCACTGAATATGTATTGAGAAATGATTGTTCAGAAACTCAACAGACGGTTGAGGTCTCCCCTACTACGATTTATACTCGGTAGTAAAGGATAATTTTGTGAGTCCCTAAGGTGAGCATACTTTGTCTAGGATGCATACTTGTTTCTATTTACCTTTATTACTTGGACCGAAATTCAACAACATACATATCGGGTACCCAAAGGGAGGTATTTTCTCTAAAAGGGTTGAGAGGTGCAATCTTGTATCACATACACAGAATGATTTGCATATCGCAACGTCATCAGGTTTTAGATTTCAGCATCAGAAGATTGGTGTTTGGTGCAGTTACTTCTAAAGTCAAAGACAGTGGTGCATCATCTTCATGTATAGTTGTAGTTATTTATTTATTTTGTTTGTTTTATGGAGGAAAAAAAAATTTATGTTATGTTTATGTTTATTTATTCAACGTTGTAAATAACATGATACATCACATTACTGCAAGAGAATCATGGATTAATAATTGAACACAGCTTCAGAGATTCCTATATTATCTAAGTCTGAGACAATAGATAATACCATCGGAGATTTATTTGGAAGATTTAGTTATCTACATCCGAGGGGGAGAAATTTATCAGATCATCAGATATAGAGAACTTAAATCATTCAGTTCACATCACATTTGGTGGACTTTACATCTTTTGTAGACGTGGTAAGGGATTGTACCTATTGACCTGGATAGGGGGAATATCTTCTGGAAGGTATCTCAGCGTTCCATCACTCAAACATATTTATCACTACCATCCATCCAACATCATACATCATACGATTTCCGTTTAAGTATGGGGTTTATAGCGGCCGGTATGCGTCTTTAACAAAGTATGCAATAAATTTAAGATTCACAAGGTTATCTGAAATGAAAGGTGTAAGTTTAAGGTAGAAGCTCATGGCTGACAGGGTTGCTAGAAACATCGTGAGATGGTTCTGTTCAATCAAATTGAAAGTACATTGATGTGATAAGAGGATAGACGTCAACATGTTGTGCTCAATTGTTCTACCCGAAACATCGTGCGATCTCAAATGAGGACTGACTTCGTGATCAAAGTCTAACATTGAAAAGTGTTAAAGTAATTAATATAACGTGATCATCGAAGTCTGGGGTGAAAGTTGGTAAATGTTTACTGATATATTTGAAAGTTGTTTTATATATGCTTTATCTAGTCACTTATTGAATGAAGCTTGAAACTACATGTCAATATAGTTCAGTTTTGATCCCCGAATCAAAGGATTAAATCAGTGTGATACGTCAACTCACAAAAAAAAAAAAAAACATGTGTCTTGTTTGTCTTACTGGGCTTCATGATAAGTAGTATTACCTGTTTCTATGCTGATAACATCATATACTCTGCTTATGCTATTATTTAATGAAATTGGTGTTAGAAGTTCATTTATTGCAGATCTAAAAGGTTTAAGGTTACTGAATATGTCAGTTTTAACGTTGCTAATCATGACACATTTGATCGTGTACAGTTTTTTTTGCTTTGTGTAGTTGCATGTGCATGCATATCTGAGATCATTTGCATTCATATGATTAGCTGCATGTGCATTTTTGTTTTGTGTTTTAAGCCAAGCAACTCAGTTCTCGGAAAGGTTAATGTGAAAGGAATCTTATGTTCTTCGTTAATCTTGAAAACAAGTTGTTTCAAGCTTAAAAAAACAAAGCGTGTTTGATTTATACTATGGAGATCAGTCCCAGGGGGAGTGAATATGAGAGAGAAGGTGTAGTTTGAATTTGAAAAGTGTTGTGTTTTAAAATTTTTCCAAAGTCAAGACCACCGGCCGACTATAATTACCTCCGGCCGAAGGACTTGGACACTCGACCGAGTGTCTTGACCATCGGGCCGAGGGCGTTGACCATCGGCCGATGGTCACAGACAGAGTATAAAAGGGCCCAAAGTCGATCGGGTCAGTCACTTTGTGTAATTTGGGAGATATTTACATCGATTTTCAAGTGAAAGAGAAAGGAGTTTTCGTCTGTGTGTTTTGTGCATCTTTTCTTTGTGATTCTAGCACCGTAAATGAGGTAATCTAACTCGATTTCATTTAGTTTAAATCGTAAATTTTGTGTTCAAAGTATAAACTGTCAATCGAGTGATTTTTGTGAGTTATCTGTTGAAATTGTTGATGTCTATGTGTTAATCGGCCCCTTTAGCAGCTATTATGACCAAGATTCAAACCAGAAACAACGGATTGATCAAATTGAATGATTTAATGAAACAGATCTGATGAACTACCTCCGACCGATGGTCTCTGACCATCGACCGATGGTGTCTTACACTCGGCCGTGTGACTCTACACTCGGCCGTAGGTCTTCAGTTGATCAGTTTGTTGATGTGTTTTAGACCAACTGCCGTAGGTCTAGACCATCGGACCGATGGTCCAGTCCATCGACCGATGGTAATGTAATTGGACCGATGGTGGGTTTTTATGTTTAAATCTAAATGAATTTAAGGTTTCTGATAATATTTGTTATGCCTATCTAATGCTAGTGCTTGTAGTCTGTATTAGAATGTCAGGTGGTTCCTTTGTTGGGCAATGGATGTTTAACATCGACCGTAGGAGAATTCTAGCTAGTGAACGACCCATCTTAGTGGAACAAAATGTCATTGCGACTCGACAGACCTATAGTCCTTGGGAACAGATTGGGTGTCAAGCTTTCTTAGACATCGGGGATTACTTTTGTCCTGAATTACTGTGGGAATTTTATGCCAATGTTGCCCTAGAAGATAGTAAGAAGAAGTTTGTGCACTCAGGCCTATTTGACCTACAGTATAAGTGGACTTTGGAGGAATTCTCAAACTTGTTGAATGTTCCTCACACTGGGGTTAAAATACTGTATCCTAGCAAAGATCTAAGAAAGATTCCCAACAGATTGAAACTGTCTGACATTATTGCAAGGTTATGCAAGCCAGGGAAAGGAGTTAATGATGGTAGGGTTGAGATTAGTGATGATGATGTCTCACAACAACATGAGATACACTTGAGAATCATCAAAAGGAATGTGACATTTAGGAAAGAAGAAGATAATCTGTTGTCTGGCACTGAAGCTATGCTTTTGTATTGCCTACTAGAGGGTATTCAAGTGAATATGGGCCACTTTCTCATTCATGTGATGAAAGATTTTCTTGAGATGGAAGAACCATTTCCACATGCAGCTTTATTGTATAACTTGTTTGAGAAACTTGGTGTGATTCAACATGAAGAAAAGCTAGTGCCAGAGAATCCCATTATGGGATGAATGATTCTGAATCTATGTTTCTGGGTTTGTTTTGTTATTATGTATTTTCAGCTTGATATGCAATTCGATGATGCTAGCTTGTTAGCATTGATACACTATTCTATGTCTGTAATAATCCTACTTTGGACATGTAATCGTGTAACCGTGATCTTGTTCTATTAGTCTAAATAATGTAATATATTCTGTGATGATCAAACTGTGATATCTAATAAGTCATGAATATATAATGCTGATTTGAAATTGTGTTTGTAGTTATTGTTAATCATGTCAGGTGTTCAGATAGATCAAGAGCAGGTAGCACTTGGATCTGAGACTGAATCATCAGGTGGACCAGAATCAGTTGATCTTCCAGGATTGAAAGCCTGCAGTGGTTCTAACTTGACTGCTTGTTTAAGTGATAAGGGTCCTAATTCTGGAAAATACAAGGGAGTGATTGAGTTCTTAAAGCGTTCTCAAATCTTTGGTGCTATATCTATGCCTTGTACTGCGTATTCTTCTCATCAGAGAGAATTCTGGAAGAATGCAAGAGTTGAGACTATAGATGATCGAAAAGTGATCGTGAGTTCTGTATGTGATCAAGAGATAAAGATTTATGAGTACACGATTCGTAACACATTCGTATTTGAGGATGATGAGGACATGCCCAAGAAGCTGTCTAAGACCAAGATTACAGGGTGTAAGTATAATGGTGACATTACTCGAGCTACCATCAAGAGAAGTGGGTTCACTCCACTGTATAGATACTTATCACTGGTTGTGGTTAAATGTTTGAGTCCATTACAAGGCGGGTTTGATGAACTTAGTGAGATCTATCAGGGAATGTTTGCAGCGTTGGTTTTGAAAGCTGATTTCAATTTCTCGGGAGTTATCGTTGATATGCTAGTGGAGAATGTGACAAGTCAGTTGTATTTGATTTATCCGAGGTTCCTACAGATTATGATCAATCGTCAAACTGTTGACTTGCCAAGATTGAAGAAAGATATCATTGAGTTGAAGCATATGATAGATCTTACTTTCAATCGACTGAATCAGAAGAAGAGTGCTAGTGATGGCAAGCTTGTGTGTCATCTTGCGAGAGAGAATTATCAGTGTCCTCCAGGGAAGAAGTGGAGAAATGATAATAGCTTATCTGATCGAGAACCTGATTTGTGGTGGCAAACAGTGATGAAGAAGTCGATTAACACGTGAATAATCAAGCTACAGTTGGTTCAGGTACTGGTGGTTTTGTTGATGAGTTAGGTGATGTTAATCCGAATGTTGGTGCTGAGGAAGCTCCGAGAGGTGAACGAAGAAGAATGGTTGAATATGAGGGTTCACAGGTGTCTACAAAGTTGAGACCAAAGAAGAGGTTTAGATTTGTTTACAAGAATCCAGGTGGATCTACTACTGGTGCTACTCAGGGTACTCAACCTTCACAAACTCAAGGACAACAACCTCCACTACAACAAACCCAATCAGCTCATCAATCACCGCCCGTGGTACAACAAGTGTCTCAAGAGATAGTTTCAACTCCTACTCCTGATGCTCCTCCTCATGCTGGGACAGAAGGAGGTGTTGGTTCCTCGACTCTTCGTAATTTGAACGATCTATATGTTCAAGCCATGGCTGATAATTTGAGAATGAAAAAGGAAATGGACGAAAAGTTTGAGAAGCTGATAGAGGAGAACAGAGTTAAATCTGAGTATGTTGATAGGTTATCTATGCAAGTTGATCTGTTGCAGAAGAAGGTTGGTGATCAATCGTTGTTATTAACTGAGGCAAAGAGAGAGGCGGCACAGGCTAGAGAGTTGGCTGCTTCAGCTATTGCAAAGGTGACTGTCTGGGAAGAAAAGTTTGATTTGATTGAGATTACAGAAGATGAGCAGGATAACAGAATGATGGAGGCTCCTGGTGCTTCACATGCTACTGCACTGTCAGTAATTCCTTTTAAAATTGATTATAGTTTTAGTGATTTCTTTTCTAAACAGGATGAGCTTAAGCATTCTGTTGTTTATGATGAACTAGAAGAGGGAGAGATCCCTCACAACCTCTCTAGAGAAGAGCTGGACGAACTGGTGCGTCTAGAGCAAGAGGAAGCTAAAGCAGCTGACGCACAGTCCAACGATTCTCCATCTGAGGAGGAATCCTTTAGTCCAGAGATTACTGAGGATATGAGTGATAGAGATGTTGATGGTCTGGTTGAAGATGTTACTCATGAAGATTTTCCTACATATCGAAATGATAAAAATGAAGATCTTCCTGGTTTTGAGGAATTGTTTAGAACAAATGATGAGGTTTTGGATCGAAAGTGTAAAGAGAAGGAATGAACTGAAGTCTTGCCTGAAGGATTTTTGCCCATCAAATATCATAAGGAATGAACTGAAAAGTTAGAAGTTGATTGGAGAGATATTCTGAGAATTAGAAAGTGTTGTGAGAAGCCGAAGCTTGAACCGAAGTATTTGAAGTTGATAAATCTGAGAAAGAGTGCAAAAGGAAGAATTTTAGCCTGGGCATATATTGAAGAATTCAACATGTTTGCGGTTAAACGAGAATTTGGTGTTGATTACTTTAAACATGGACACGAATTCAAGTCACTACCGTACTTTGAGCTAATGCAGATTGCCAGGTTAAGGATATTGTATTGTGGAATGAACGATCGATCTTCATTACTGGTGAAGAAGATCCGAATTGCTTTTAATTCTCCGAATTGGGAAGGTTTTAGGTCACAGTTTCCTAGGATTAGTTACAAAGTTAATCCTAGAACTGGTGAATCTCGAAGAATTGTAAAGTACAAGCGGGCATAGACTATGAAAAAGGTACCATTGAGGAAGCAGCCGCAAAATTGGAGTCAGAGGTTTAGATGGTGGTTTTATGATGATCGTTCAGAAGAAGCTGTGACTGTGCTTGATAAGGTAAATGAGAATGATATTGAATGCATTCGTGTATTGGATCCGATTTGGTTGCGAAACTGTACCGAGGCTGATATTTTTACGTTGTATTATAATCGTATGCTCTATCGACGCGAGAATAAGGTGCAGGCTGAACAGTATGTGAAAGTAGCTAAGCTGTGTTACTTGAACAATATGGTGATCGATCCATACGAATAAATTGAATAACGATTGAAGATTTTTTGATATAGAACTAGGTCTTAGGGGGAGTTTGTTGGTGCATAATCCCGAGTTCTATTTGTAATAAGTTCTATTCGTATTGTATTTTCTATTTCATTCATGTAACGACTACGTCATTAATACATCGTGTTTGGATTGTTTAATATAATGACGTGAAATGGTTCGAGCAGTTTGGTTGGCTGCTCAGACCATCGACCGATGGTAGAGACCATCGGTCGAGGGACTATCACCATCGGCCGTAGGTCCCAGACCACCGGCCAATGGTCACTGTGATTATATATAAATACGGGTTTTGGGTATCATTGTTATGTTACACACCCTACACCCTCTAGCCATCGTTTATTGCTGTGATCATTGTCCCAGACCATACCCCAACCGAATACACTCATCTAGGTGTCGATTCTATCAATATTTCATTGGTTAGATTGATCCCAAAGTGAAAATAGTATTCGATTCACTCTAGGTTATTGTTTTCCGCCTTTAATCTAGATACAACGTTTAATCTAAGGTCCAAGATCGTCTACAGTAATTATCTCAACATTCTGTGATAGTGTATGATTCTTTATCACAAAAGTCTTGCCATCCTTCTCTAGGCGATACTTCTGACTACCATGTAGTAGACTGCATTTCTTTCCCATAAATATGGGCTACCAAAAATGATTTAACAAATATCCAAGGGTACAACTTCACAAACAATCTCATCGATGAATTAGCTAGTTATAGCGAAGCGTATCTTACATTGTCGAATCACGTGTGTGTTCGTGCCTTGTTGAATCCACCCCAACGATTATGGTTGAGGATGAGGAGTTGTGTCCAAACCCAATCGTTTCACAAGTTTAAACAAAATGAGATTCTTTTGGCTACCCGTGTCAACAATCGCCTCAACTAACTCCTGCTTGACTTGTATTTTCAACATGAATAATTCTTCCTTATTCTTATCTTTACTAGACTGTTAGTCGTCTTTTATTTATGCCCAACCATAAAAGACAAACTCTTATCGAATTTATCAACTGGACCCAACTCGACCGATCTGTTCACCATTGTGGTTGTTGTTGTACGTATACCCTTGTCTTTCAACCATTTCTTAGGCGACAATGACGGATCGCCTTTTCAACAATTTTCTTTTAAATGACCACCAATTTTACAATGATCATAATAATTGTTTTAGTCTTCAACAATTTTAGTTTTCTGCTTATACGGGCTTCTTTTTGATGACCCGCTGCTCGATCCTTTTCCACTTGTTTTGTCTTCGTTTCATTGAGTACTAATCCTGTTTTTCTGTTCTATAGCCATAGCAATGTTGCTTGCGTTTGAAATGCTGGTGATGCGTGCGTGACAATACATCTTTTACCCTCTAAATTTATACAAGATTCAAATATTACAAATAAGCACACACAACTAACGAGCACTTTGAACCCGGTTATTATAACACTTTAATGTAAGTATTCTTATCAAGTTCGTCCCAAGAGACGCGGTGTAAGTCGGATAATTGAAACTATCAATTGTCCTAGGGTTTTTTTTTTTTTGGGGGGGGGGGGGGGGGTTCGATTGATATCAAATAACAACTAAAACTTGCATAATTAAACAAACCTAAATTTATCAATTAAACAAGTGACAAGAAACAAGTAGCGAAGTATTAAGACTTAAAACAAATTAACTAAGACGTGTTCACTTATCTAATCCTCTATATGCTTGGCTTGCCCCGTTTTGCCTATATTGCTATCTCATTAGTTATTGAACTATTAAATGTTTAGATCGAGTTAAGCATGATTTGGTCATTGAGATTGAGCTTAGGTTAAAATCACTTAAAACCTCCAACTATCGAAATCACTTAAGATAATCAGCATTACCATGTTGACTAGAAGCCAATTGAAAACCAACCTAGATCAAGAACACAATCACTTGCAATTCCTAAACTAGTTGTCTAGATCACCTAAGGTGTTGAAGCACATATTGATTCACTTCTTAAATCACTAAAGTCAAGCCTAAAATAAACTCATAGTAATGGATCTTTAGCCAACTCAACAACACGTAATCATGTAATTCATTCAAACTACAATAATCAATTGATTTGGGGCAAACACTAGCATTAGAGATTCATAGATAAGCAAACACAAGAGACTTATCCAATCATGGCTAAAATTAAACTAATAATAAGCATAGAAATGTAAATCATTATCATCTTCAAGTTATTACAAGTAATCAATGCTAAATATGAAAAGTAAAGTGAAGATTACAACCCAAAAAGTAAAGAAGATGAAGATCTAAGCTAAACAATGATGAATCTTGAGCTAGCTTCCTTGAATCTACCCTTAAACACCAATGGATGATGAAATTAGGGTTTAGTGTGTGAAATTCAGACCTTAAGTAGCTGCTCCAAAAGATGCATATTAAAAATGACATAATCTCGTTCCTTTTAAAGTGCTGAAAATCTGGGCTGAAACAACGTCAGGAGCGCCGTTTTTACTTCAGGAGCGGCGCTTTTGGCTTGGTGAGGAGCGGCGCTTTTGACTTTGGAATGCCGCTTTTGGCTCTGAACAGGGGCGACGCTTTTGTTGAGGAGCGACGCTTTTGGCTGATCAGGAGCGACGCTCTTGACATTTAGAACGACGCTTTTGCTCACTGAAGGAAAATGAAGACAAATCATGCATAATAGCGCCGCTTTTCATTATGGAATGACGCATTTGGGCCTTCAGGAGTGGTGCTCCTATACAGGAGTGGCGCTTTTGTAGCTGTTTCCTGCACTTGTCATTTTCTTAGCCAATTTTGCCCATGATTTGGTCAATTTTGCACCAAATCAACTCCTTAGCCCTTAATTTACCAATTAGCTCAATAACACATTAAATTGGATTCGAGATAGTCAAAAACTAAGCAAAGTGAGATAGATATCGTGAAATAAAGTATATATAAATGTAGCGATATCAAACCCCCTACATTTGAACCTTTGCTTGTCCTCAAGCAAACAATTGACAAAACAAGCTTTGGAGATAGAGAACAAATAAGTGAACATTGCTAAAGGGCAAGAAGGTTAAGCTCAAAATGGTACCTTTCATGAATATACACTAGGCGGTAATAGCGTTCTTTAAAAACTTGCACTTGCTAGGACCAAGCACAATCACCTCTTCTTTCTACCAACAATAGCTTAACTCAAGCTCCCACTAGCATCTTCAAATCTTCAATCCTCAAACGCTAACATAAACATAGTTCAAGCCTAAGTCTACCCGAACCAATCATGCCCTCGGTCAAAGTCAACTTCATCTACGAGAAGGCCATTAAACACCAATCACAATAGTATCAAATCATTGCAAACTCGAACTTGACCTCCTTGACCTTGACCAAATATGTAGGATTCATGGGATATCTATAAACTCATGAAACAAATCGATCATATCAAATACAAACCTACTCAAACAAACTCAAAGTGTACCCAAAGTATGTAAAATGCACCCCGAAATGAATAAGGGCCATGAAAATCGCACACATCAACATTAATAATGAAATGCATCATGTAAAGAATACGCTTCCAAAAAGAATGCTAACCTCATCAACCCACAATGGCTATCCCTCTTCCACCTCCATACCCCCAAAACACCTATTTTTCATCAATTCCAAAAATGATCGTCAATTCCAAATATATATATCGTCAATTCCAATTGATAATCGTCAATTCCAAGTATATGGTTAAGTTAGGTGTGCCAAAGATAAAGGACTGGGTACCCCACCTTTATTTGGTTACCAGGGCATGGGGTAATCGGCACTCATCAAGCTTTCTATCACAACTCTATGGTTTCTCTCATAGTAGGGCGAAAGCATTGACGGAGGTTCGTGAAATTAGGCCCCATGTGGCTAAATAAGAGAGTCCGCCAATTCCAAATTTTTGAAGCATTAGGAAGACTTTAACTTCCTTTCAAACAATCGAGCTTGACTTGGGAGACTTTACTCCCAACCTTAGAACAAAAATAACTTGGAAGACTTTTCTTCCAAGTTTGGAAGACTTTACTTCCAAAACAAGATGATGCTTATCTACTTCCCACATAACAAGCTTTTATGCTTATTTTTAGAAAAGGTAGGAAGTAGTTACTACCTTTCCGTTAATTGCAATCGCAAGGGTGCCATAGCTTTTGGCTATGGGTTGTGTTGTCTAGCAACACTAGCACGAAGCCATTGCTCCTAAAAAGGATAGTACTTTGTGAAGCTCGGTGGCTCCTCTTCCCACGGTATGATACATCGGTTGACACATTGTGAAATGATGAGATAACCAATGTCAATATGAAATGGTGTGGATTAGGAAGTGTCCCACATCAAGTAGAACGAAATTCGGGAGACTTGACTCCCTACAATGGATGGACTCGATTCATCAGGAAGTGTTAAAGCATAAAGCTTTAAACACTTGATTTTAGTGCACATGCATGAAAGACTTTAACTTTCAAGCATAAATATGATTTTTCTCAAAAATTTTATCATTTTCGCGCAAAATCATAAGAAAAGTGAAAGACTTTACTTTCACTTGGTGAAATACAAGCATGAAACAAAAGGAAGACTTTACTTCCTTAAGTTTTGAAAATCAAGGAAAAGAATTTACTTTTCCCAAAAAGTTTGAAAATTTTACAAGTTTCAACCATTTTTAGATGTTTATGATATGAATTAGTGTAATGGTTAAAAACTTGTTCCAAAAATTGCTCGACAATGCAAGCTTTAATCTTTAGAGAGTATATGTGACTAGTTTACCCAAAAAAATTTAAAAATGGCCCGAAATTTTAACTCTCTCCCCCTACATTTAGCGTATGCAATGCCCTCATTGCATTAGAGCGATAGAATAAGTGAAAATGAGGGACATTTTGAAAATAGAGAAGATGAGAGAAAGAAATTAAAACCGGCGAAGATCAAACGATCTTTGTTGTTACCATTCGAGAAACTTAATCACCAAAGGAATGCAAGTTGATGAGCTTGACGCCTGAACTTAATGCCAGGCTTGGATCAATCATCAATAAGGTGTATCCTACCACTAAGAACCACAATAAGGAAGAACATACAAACAACCACAAGTATAGCTAACACACGCCCATGTCAAATTATTACAATCATAAAGATGTTCATGTGTGAGAGTAGCAATATGAGTCTACTACCCCACACCGAATCGACCATCTAAAGTTTCACACACACAAGCATCAAATTTAGTTAAGTTACATGCCAATTCAAAAGATAGATTGTTCACAAACCATGATGAAAATTTATTACCAAATTCCCTTGAGTATCGGCGTGACATCTACATGCCCCTCCGAATGCACTCTTGATAGCCCGACCGCTCCATGGGTACCTCCTCCGATTCATTGAGATTCACCTTTAGGAACTTTGCGATGCGGGTCACGTAATGACCACCAACACTTGGAAATCCCGATTTCTCATCACTTTCGTTGAATAGATAACTTGCGATAAGGTTGGGGATATGAATGTGATTCTTCTTATGGATAAGATTAATTAACCAAATATCAAACATTGTCATCGTATCAACGTCCACCGTTCGGTGAAAGACTAAGTGAGCGATGAACCTTTGGATGCACCTAAGTATGGGGCTTTTGAGCGCACTTGGGACTAGATTATCGGGAGTTGGCTTGACATGAATAATTTCGCTCCATGCTTGCTTTGGATCAAACTCATTCGGGTTGTAGGTCTCACATTTTGCCAAGTGCGCAAAGGTTGAATCTAGATCAGAATCCGTGTAGAGACCTGGGCATGCTATGAATTGAGCCATGCTCATTTGCCATTATTCACCCCCTAGCCTGAACCTGAGGTAGTTGCGGATCCATGGAGAAGCGACCTTGAAATCAACCCTAAGAGTTGATAAGAACTCACGAGTTAGCAATGGATAAATACTCTCCTTCATGTTAAGGAGCATCTCTCATGGGCGCATAACCTTGTTATCCTGCTCAACCATGAATGTTTCCCGAATTAGATGACCTAACCCTGCTAATTCAATCTCAGTCCAATAAATGTACCTTGCTAGGCATACTGGCATGTGAATTCTACTAATCACTTGGTCTTGAGTTGTTTCATCCATTAAGATCACTTGTAACCACTCATGAACATTGGTTGATGTAAAACTAATCTCTCGGTAGTTCCCTGCAATAGATTCAACAAACAATACGCGCCAAAAACATTTCCATAACATTAGCAACCATCAAATATATCGCATACAAACAATGGTGGGGGAAATGTGCCTCCCCTACATTTATGCTCAAGATAAGGCTTCATAACGTTCAATCATATGTAACATGGTCTAATTATAAAAAGTTAACTCTAGTCAAAATCAAAAGTCAAATCAAGCTTAAAACTAAGAGCATGCATTCTAGGATAGCAATTAGCCAAATCAATAAGCATAATAACTAACAAGTAAGGTTCAATTTCAATCACAACCCAATTGGTCAAACTTAGCCAAAAGTCAAAGAATCAAGAATCCTAAATTCAAGATAATCTCATAAAAGCATGAAAGTTGGTTTCTTTTTGATCTAGACATAACATAGAAGCATAAAATGACCAATTGCGTCATTACATTCTCAATTAAATAACATCTTTGAAGAACCCCTAAATTGGGAAGAACCCTAAAAATTCAAGGTGTAAATTTTCAAAATTAAGCATGCAAATCATGTTAGGAATCATGATAATAACAAGGATTCATCACCAATTTAGCATAAACATCATCAATTTCTTGTAGATCTAGAAATGAGAAGAAACAAGAACATAGCAAGAAACATGCAATTAATTGAAGAAAAGTGATAATGAAGCATGAATCTTACTTTACTTATGTTAGTTGATGATTAAAAATGCAAGAAATCTCCACAAAAGATGTTAATTTGATGTAGGGGGCCAAAGTAGTTGAGATGTGGTCCCACTATGAGAGTGTAAATGAAGTGGGTGGAGAAAATGAAGTGTTTGAGTCCCTTTTTAAAAGTTGACAGCCCAGGTACAGGAGCGCCGCTGCTGAAGTAAAAGCGTCGCTCCTGCAGTTCCAAAAGCGCCACTTTTCAACCTTAGAACACCGCTCTTGAGAAAACAAAAGCGTCGCTTTTAGAGAGAGAAGCACCGTTCTTAGCTACTGTCCATTTTTGGTCCAAAATCACAGGTTGAAGCGTCGCTATTGAAGAAAAAACATCGCTCTTGGAAGACCAAAAGCGCTGCTCCTTTATCAAAAGCATCACTTTTGTACCTGAAGCAGTTTTGTAGTTTCAAAATCCATTTCAACTCATTCAAAAGCTATTTTGACGTTTTTCGAATTTACACAAATGCATGAAATGCAACTATATGCAAATGCAAACTATGAAAAACATAATATCATACAAGTCTAAATGAAATGCAATCCTAAATGCACAATTATACACAAACGTGATTGTTTTGATTACGGGTCTATCACTTGACCCGTTTTAGTGCAAATGTGTCATTTTGGGTAGAGCTTGATGTCATCAAGCTCAATAGCGTTGATGTCATCTCTATAAACCTTCAATCTATTACCATTAACCTTAAAAGTGTTCCCATTCCCATATAACTCCACATAAACCGTAGGATAAGCTTTCTTAACAATGTATGGACCCGTCCATCTAGATTTCAACTTACCGGGTGAAAACTTAAAGCGGGAGTTGTAAACTAAGACCTAATCGTTGGGATTAAATTCTTTGGGACCTTTGAGTCGAGCATCATGCCAACGCTTAGTCTTCTCTTTGTATACTAAAGAGTTGTCATATGCCTCTAACTTAAGCTCCTCTAATTCATGCAATTGTGTCACCCATTTTTCCTTAGCTCTTTCTAGGTCATGGTTTATCTCCTTAATTGCCCAAAATGCCTTGTGTTCAACTTCGACCGGAATATGACATGCCTTCCCATACACTAGACGAAAAGGTGTAGTTCCTATGGGTGTCTTGTAAGCGGTTCTAAATGCCCACAATTCTTCATCTAGTTTGGTTGACCAAATCTTAGGGTTATTACTAACCGCCTTCTCCAAAATTCTTTTTAAGGCTCGATTAGTATTCTCAACTTGACCGCTAGTTTGGGGATGGTAAGGGGTCGAAAAACGATGGTTTACAACATATTTTTCCAAGACTCTCTCCATAAGACTATTAGCAAAATGTGTCCCTCGATCCGAGATTAATGCTTTCGGTACACCAAACCTAGAAAACAACCCTTTTAAAAACTTAACAACTACTCTCGCATCATTTATTGGTAAGGATTTAGCCTTGGCCCATTTCGAGACATAATCTACCGCCACCAAAATATAAACACACTTATTCAAGTTCGGGAATGGTCCCATGAAATCTAAACCCCAAACGTCAAACACCTCGCATATTTAAATATCAGTTTGGGGCATCTCATCTGTTTTGGAGATGGATCCTGACCTTTGGCATGAATCACATCGCTTAACTAAATCGTGTGCATCCTTGAAGATAGTGGGCCAATAAAACCCCGAATTGAAAACCTTTTTCGCGGTGTGATTTGGACCAAAGTGGCCCCCTGGCCCATTATGACAACTTCTTAAAATATCCCGGGCCTCTTACCCATAAACGCACCTCCTAATCACTTGATCCGCCCCAATGCGGAACAAGTGTGGGTCGTCCCAAAAATAATATCGTAAATCATTGAATTTTTTTTTCTTTTGTTGGTAGGACAAACCTTTTTGTAAAACATTTGATGGCAAGTAGTTTGTATAGTCGGCAAACCATGGGACTTCATCAATTAGGTCGATTCTCATTAAGTGTTCATCCGGGAGTGTGTCCCGAATTTTGGTCTTATCTAAAGGTTGGAGCCCAGGGTTGTCTAACCTTGACAAATGATCGGCCGCCACATTTTCGGCTCCCCTTTTATCCCTAATTTCTATATCAAACTCTTGCAAAAGTAGCACCCAACGAATCAAACGATGCTTTGCATCTTGCTTTTGAAAAAGGTACTTTAGAACGGAATGATCCGTGTAGACGGTTGTCTTTGAAAGTACAAGATAAGATAGAAACTTATCAAAAGCAAATACTACCGCAAGAAGCTCTTTCTCGGTAGTGGTGTAGTTCAATTGGGCCCCATTTAGGGTTTTGCTTGCATAGTAAATCGGTCTAAAGTGTTGGTAAACTCTTTGACCAAGAACCGCACCTAGTGTATAATCGCTCGCATCGCACATCAATTCAAAGTCTTTTTCCCAATCGGGAGAGATAAGAATAGGTGGGTTAACTAACTTTTACTTCAACAAATTGAATGCCTCGATGCATTCATCATCAAACAAGAAAGGTTGGTCCTTTTCTAACAATTTGGTCATAGGGCGGGCGATTTTTGAAAAATCTTTTATGAATCGTCTATAAAACCCCACGTGCCCAAGAACACTTCGGATGGCTTTTACATCCGATGGTCTAGGTACGTCCTTTATCTCACTAATTTTAGCCTTATCAACCTCAATTCCCACCTTAAAAATTTTATGTCCCAAAACTATCCCTTCGTTAACCATAAAGTGGCATTTTTCCCAATTAAGAACCAAATTTGCATTTTCACAACGTGTTAACATTTTATCAAGATTATTATGACAATGGTCGAATGAATCTCCAAATACCGAAAAATCATCAATGAAAACCTCCATAGCATCCTCAACCATATCCGAAAAAATAGCAAGCATGCATCATTGGAATGTTCCCGGGGCATTGCATAGCCCAAAAGGTATCCTCCGTGATATGGCCGAAACGGACAGTTTTATTTTCACGGTGTCGTTAGGCCGCGGCACGTTAGAATTAGCTACCACGAGGGCGAGTAGTGGTTGTTTTATTATTTATATTTAGCTGGGGTTCCAAGCTATAACTCACCTACTTGTCTTCCTTTTTAACGAGTAAGTGGTAAATATAACTCAGGTACGTATTTTTGTATGTTTGCTCAGTAATGTGAGACAAAAGTGCCTATATAGTTAACCCTAGTGACAAGAGGTGATAGATTAACGAGATAAAGTAGTAATTAGACAATAAAAGTAAAGATAGGTGCGAAGAATAGAATTCTGAAGGGGAATTATTGCGAGAGTTTGACTTCCTAGGATAAACACTAAACCTCAATCAACTGGGCTATGAACTTAACTGATTTGTCACTAAGAGCTTAGGCTTTAAAGATTCTGGCTAAGACAGGTATCCCTACTCCCAACGTTTAACCTGAAAGGTTTGAACGACCTTATGGATGAAATCCTAGGTGCATGAACAAAGTGGTTTACCCAATAAAGGAACGTCTCAGCTTTTCTTAATCCTAATTGTCTAACTAAAGCAATATCCTACCACTAAATCACTATGTTATGCCTTAACATTAACAGATGTGAAATCTTAGACATTCTAAGGTACTTCTAATTAGGATAGAAGTCTCTCCTTTGCGATCACTTATTCAACCCCGGATCATCTTACAATATCTCAAGAACATTGCTTCTGATGTGAATCATGCTTCTGAGTAAGCTAGTGTTCACTGAACTCTCTATTGCTGACTCTAATCACAATCTAAATGGGCAACTCTTCTATGATGAATAAATGGTTATTCATACGTAGGTACTATATCCCTATGGTGATGTTAAGCACACATAACTACTTACCTCGTATCCTAGGGTTGATCAGGTCCTAATACTAGGTTATAGCCACGTGAATAAGCGGAAAGGGTGATCCGTAAATTAAACTTCTAAACCGTCAAGGTTTCAGCATAACAATATGACAAGTTTCAGATAAAATATTCAACACATGATACACAATTGTAACAGATAGATAATCATGCAAGATGAAAGCAACTCAAGATAATAACTTTATTAAATTATGGAAAGCGTTCACCTTTTACAGACGAGATATGGACCATTACAAGTGCTGACAACCTCTAGCCCGCTCCTATTACAATCTTCAGCGTTCGCCTCCGGGTACTTAATTTCCCGCTCGGAGGTGAGAAGGCCTTGAAAGCTCTAATAGGAGAAAGTGTATTGTAGTGAGAGAGTGAAGAGAGGTGTGTGGAAATTGGATGACAAAGACCCATTAAATAGACTAGGAAAATGCCAGCATATGCCTGGCAGGCCGTATGGCAGGGCGTATGGCAAGGCGTTTTTGGCAGGCCGTATGGCTGGCAGGCTGGATGGTGGGCCGTTTGTTGGCACGTATCTGGCAAGCCGTATCCATAGTGGCAGGCCGTATGGCAGGCCGTATGGTGTGCTGGTCAGCCTTGATTCCCTGGATCGTAACTCGATTTCTTGTCTTTTACCGTTTTCGCTCTAGAATCTTCGTTTTAGCTCCATTTCTCTTGATTCTTTTTGCATCGTCTTTGTAATTACTTTACCTACAAGTTTAACTGAAAAAGCGATTATTTTGCCGACAAAGCTTTGAACTTTATGCTTTTGGGACTCAATATCGGAGGTAAAAACGTGACTTTTTAGCCGATATCAAATATCTCACACTTAGACTTTGCTTGTCCTCAAGAAAACTTCTGAACTTAAAACAGTGAGGACTTTAATCCGTAGTGATCAAGTTGTTTTTGTTCCGCAAGACGGAAGAGCAGAAACTTAGCATTTATTCTTTTTGCTAATCTCGATTCTTTTCCCGCAAGCATGAGAGGAGGTTACATAACTGAGGCTATCTCACTCGGGTCACTCATTTCACTAAAGTGTTTAGGGTGTCCTAAAGTTCTAAGAAATGAAGTCACTCTTAGCCAGTCATTCATACATTCTTCGCCATAGGCTTGATCAAGACTCAAATCTCCATCACTTATTTGCGAGAATTTTCGGTTATTGACTCAGATTGAATTGTGAAGAGATGGGGGTTTGAAAGTTTCTAGAGTGCGAAGGGTTTTGATAGACAGGAGTTACTTTTTTTGAAAGATTGATTTTTGCGATCCCTTTAGCTTTTTGTCAGGAACTTCTTGGTGAGCATCCTTCTTTTTGACTGCCAGGAGTTCTTTTCTCGAATCTTTACTGGTTCTGCTCCCTTTCTAGAATTTTTTTTTTCGAAAGCATCTTTTACTTTTCTCTTCGAGGTCTCCTTTTGGCGATCTTCTTTGATAATTTGCTTGGATGCTCGCATTTTTCTAGTGCGATTTTGGAAGTTTTCCCGAAAAAGAATGATTTAGTCGGGATTTATTTATGAAGCGGATAGAGTAAATAAGCAAAGGTGAAATGGATTTGTGGAGCGAAAATGGAAACGACGGTGTGTAGCGGAGGTTATTTTTGTCTTCACGAATAGCTGAGGTTCTAACTTAGTCATTCTCGTCAAAATGTGTGATTCTGAAATGTAGATCAAGAGCAAGTTCTGATTCCGAGATGTTAACATCGGCGCGCTCAACAGAAATATAGTGAAGCACTAAAAATGAGTGCTTAAAAAGCCTTATTTGGGGGTGCCTCACAACAATTATAGCAGGTCAAATTGCGCCTTTTGTTATGCAATGCTCTATTGGAAAATTGATTTTGATTTTCGCAAAAAGTTTTCAACCTTGTTTTACTCTTTTTGTCTATTTTGTAGCAAAAACTTTTTGATCTTTTATAGAATTTTATCATCCTTAGTGTTTTATAATTCGGAAAGTTTACTTGAGGATTTTACAAGAATCGCTATGTTATGTGCTACATTTGCTATCCCACACTTTAAAACAACATTGTCCTCAATGTTAAGGATTCGGAGTATCCCACACTTTAGATTTAGAGGCGTTTTGTTATTAAAAGTTTTTGTTGGTGGGGTTGCCAATCCCACACTTAGTTTTTAAAGTGGTATAGTAATTTGCGTATATTCTATTTGAAAAGGTGATGAAGACGTAGTACTCCCCTATGGTTTCAAGACGTGCAGCTGGATGGCGCGTTAACTATGGATTCTTCATTTCTTGTGCCGGCGTCATCCTCGTTCAAAGCGTCCTTGCTCTAAGTTGTTTCCATCTCGTACGGTCTCGATTGTCGTTTGTTTTGTGACGTTTATTCATGCAATATTTATTCTAAAAGCAACCATACATACTAAAACATAAAAGTAGTTATGCCCGAAACCGGGCGTACAGAAATATAAGATAATGTAATGTAGCATCAGTTCTAATATTATGAATGTTTCAAAAGTAAACATGGTTACGGCTGAGGTGGTGAATACGGAGGAGAATAGATTACGCTGGTGCAGGGCCTGGCTGGGTTCCTCAATCTGGACTGACCCTCGCTGGTCATCTCCTCGTCTGTGGCAAACTGGTCTGCTAACTCCTCTGTGTTCATGCCCGAGGATATTCTAAATTCTATCTCATCCGATCTCGCGATTAACCCAGTTAGTGACGACGTGCTCGTATAAACCATCGGCCCTGTCTGCCAACCCATACCCTCCTGTAAATCTCTACCTCTACCCCACTGCTGGTTAACGTCCATACTATCGATATCCTGTGCAATCCCTGCAGTCGTCTGTTGGTGCAACGCCTGATCTCATACCGACTCCTGAGCCTCAGTAGACATGTTACCATGGTCAGTGCTGAACAATTCTTCAACAAAACCCCCTGCCCCTGTGGTCTGTGGAGGTGGTGGTAGTGGTGTAGATGTGATAACTGTACGCTGCGTGTAGTGATGAGTAGGTAGAGGTGGAGGTCCTGAAAACTGGTGGCTTGGGCCTGCTTCCCTAGGATCACGATGGGCTGTCATTTCCGGGTACTCATGTGGGTATGGTGGGATGTGGAATTGCCTCCCCGCATAATGCGCAAAGTGATCCAAATTCTCAAGGATCGCGTGCTGGGAAAACCAACTCTCCTGTCCTGGTATATCCCCCATGTGGTACTGGTATTGGTATGGTGGATATCGTGGACGATCACCCTCACCAACTGATGAGTGACGGCGAGTGTCAGTGGGCCGTCCATGTGCTGTGGGATCATCCTCATCCATAGGTTCCTGATAACCTCGTCATCTACTACCATCCCGTGTCCTAGTATCAGTTCTGACCGTCTGATCTTCAGAACCGGGTATCTCTGGGTTCGCCTGAATGATTAACTGCTCACCTTCAACACGAATGTAATCCCAGCTGCTCAGCAGCTTATACCCTATTTCCTCTGACACGGCCCCAGTCCTATAGTTAAACCGTTCAACCCTACACGCATGTTCTGAAGGAGCCTAGTAACAACGCCCCCTAAAACCGGCACAACTGTGTTTGCTAAATTCTTCTCACTGGTGAGAGCCTGAGCTAGGAGATGTGGCACCTACATATTCTGGTTATTCATCATGGCGTGCATCAGGCGCATGTCTCTGATCGTAACAACACCGCCAAATCTGGCTTTAGGATGGAGGGTTTTGGTGATTAGGTGGTGGAGGATTCGAAGTACGGGGTTGGCAAATTTGGATGTCTTTTTACCCGATTGCCATGGCCCGTTATCAGTGGTGTGCTCTTGCCAGAAAGCTTGATGATCCATGTGATTCAAGGTGGTAGATCCATTCCTGAATATTGCCGGGTGAGCTGCGATGATTTATACAACTCCAAGTGTCTCGCAAACCGTGCGAGAGTCAGGTGATACATGTGGTTTTGGTGTCGAAAATGGTTGCACTCTTGATTATTATAATCTTCCGGATCGACATCCGAATCAAAACTCCAGGTAGCCATAAACTCTGCATATGGCTCATTGTATGTCGTTTCGTTTAACTCAAACAACTATTTCCATGCTCGGTGCGTTCTACCCTCGGCTTGGAAGGTCAAGATTCCTCTGAGCTCATCAGCCCAACCACATTGTTCCAATATCGTCCAGTTGATGTATTTGTTACCCGCTTTATTCCGGTTAATCCAAACTCTCATAAACGGCTCATTATCATCCGGATTTTCTTGCCCGCGAAGATAATGGGGTAACTCATAGTCATTTGGTAATCAATTAGCCATCTGCAAAAATCAAGTAAGATAGGTTATGCTCCAAAAATTTAGACTTAGAATCCAAAAATGCCTATATTTTTTGAAAAAAATTCGAAATGAGGGCTTTAAAATGGGATTTTCCAAATTCCTGTTATAGTCAAATATAGTCAAAATTATCACAAACAACATTTAAATGAACTATAAACTTACTTTTGAGCAAAATTCAAAGTGTACCCTTGATTACAATAAATAATACAATAAATAATAATTATAGCCATTTAGTCGTAATATGCAATTTTGAAACAAATGTGATGATTTTTAAGCATACAATGATCCTAACAACCATTTTTAATTACCTTAAATATTTTTAACCATCAAACTTGAGCTATAACATGTTAAAGTCAAAGATTAGGGCCGTTTGACCGAAAAATAATCATTTTGTTCAAAATATACAAAATAAGGAAAATCAAGGATTAAGCTACATTTTCACGAGCAAATCAATGATTTCGTCATTTGAACTAGTTTTAAGGCAATCCTAAGTTTTAAAAACGTTTTAACTATAGGAAAAACCGAAGTCCTAATTACGTGTAGTTTGCCCAAAATATTAAATTTCAGCAAACAAGCCTATTTTGTTCCAAATTCAGTTTCTAAGTACTCCTAATGAATCACTAAGCCTAACTAAGCTAGCAAAACATCAAATTTCCAAAGATTTCACCAAATTCTATCCTAAAACCTCAACTAACTAGTCGCGAGCCAAAAACTATCTAAAATATCTCAATCAAGCCTAAAAACTAACACAAAGTAATCACATTATCTATCTAAGCATAAAGGAATCCAAAATTGAGTCAAAAACAAGGTTTTTCTAAAAAGTCAAAATTTTGACCCTTTGAGAAAATTCGAATTTTCATCAAGAAAGAGTACCTTTTGTGCGAAATTGATGATGGAATCGAGTTTAGGAGGCTAGAGAGAACAAGTTTCAAGCTTTGATTCGTCGATTTTGGTTGAATTTTGAGTGTGGTAGGGTGGTGGTAGTGCCGTCGGTGAAGGGAAACAGAAAGGGAAGAAGAAAATCAAAAAAAGAAAGGAGAAAGAAAAAGGAAAAGGGAAGGAGAGGGGAAAAGAAGAGGCCCGTGTGGCTCGCGGGCTTATTTCCCCGACCCGACTTGCACAGTTTTTAAGTTTTTATGATTTTAAAATTCAAAGGGTTTTAAGAAAAGATAAATAAAATAATACCTATGATTTTAATCCGGTTGTTTTATATTATATTGTTTTTATATTTTCTAAGATATATTACTAACTAAAATAAGAAAAGACAACTAAAAATTTAAAATATTTTATTTTTATTAAAAACAAAAATTACACAGGTTCTACAACTAAATTCCAGAAATGACGCGGAAAAAAAGACACGTTTAAAGCTTCTTTGACCATTCAGAGTAAATCAGCGGAGTGTATTGAAAATATTTCGAAATCTCTTAACATCTTGCACTCGCGCTTCTGTAAATCTCCGATATCGTCCATAAGTTTAACCAATGCCCTTTTAACTTTCTTAGTGTTTGAAATTCCATCCCTTGGCCCAGTATCTCTATAATTAAGTTCAAAAATAAGTTTTGCCACTGTGTCTTGAAATAAAATATCTTCCGCGCAGTCAGGATCACCGATAGTAAATTTAAGGTTTGAAGATATTTCTCGAATGATCTTTCTTTGCGGAGTTGTAAATGGAAATTTTGACATAGCAAGGATTTGCATGAGTTCCGAATATACTTCCTTTCTTTTTGCGAAGAAATTCTGGTGTATTCTTTCCTCGGTGGAATCCGGAAAAGCTTCAATTAATCTTTTGATGAGAAATGAGGCTGGATCAAAGTAGAAGAAATCTTGGTTTCCGTAGGTTGAAATAGGGTTAGGTTTCTTGCTTTCAATCCAAAATTCTAATTCAGAGATCATTGCCGAGACGTAACGGTTTATATGAATTGGAGAAATTTCCTTATTAGTGAAGTGAGGGAGAAAACTGACGAATGACCCTAAATAGAATTTGAAATTAATTTCTGCATCCCGATACTTGATGAAAAGGTCATCCCCACATTCTTTTAATAGTTTGTGAAGAGAACGAGTCTGACAACGCAGCTTTTTTAACAGATTGATTTGAAATGTTGAAAATGGCAAGTTTGAGGAAAAGAGGTTCCTAACAAATTCTCTATAGACGTCTAACCTTCTGCTAGGATTTAACAAATTTCCAATAAACGGAGCTTTTGTTTTATCAGGGTTTCGTATCTCTTTAGGATTAAATTCGAACAAGTCTGGATAATTGAAAATAGTTGGATATTCTTCCCGTATCTCATATTCCATAATCAAGAGTTCGTTAAAACTGAGCCTCCCTTTTGGATCATGAAGAGGGTCGAATCCTGGTTCATTTGAGTAAAACTTATCCAAAAGAAATGAAATCTCTAAGTCAGATGAAATTATCCGGCTTCTTGGACTACAAGAATCAAGGACTAAGTCTTGATGAGACTCATCATGATTTAGATTTGTTTTAGGTTTATAAAGAAAAACTTCGCCGGTTTTCAAAGTTGTGGGAGAGCGACTGCCATTCGCACTTTCTTCGTAGTCGGTTAAGTTTGAACTGGGAACTACATAAATTAATACCATAATTAATATTTTATTTTTATAATTCTGAAAAGAGTTTACTATAATGGCAACTTTAAATCCTATACCGACAAACTCTCTGTTTGTTAAGCATGTGTGATTCTTGTCAATTTATCTTTGAAACAAGTGGCCAGGCAGACAACGGAGAGGCAGGATCCTTTTGGTTCCAATATAATTGGAGACTGTTCGGAAAATCCAATAACCAAGTCCGTGTATAATTGTCTTTCTTAGACACCACTCAAGAATCTCAGATATCTTGATAGAACCAACGATTAACTTAACAAATAGAAAATAAGGTCCCCGGCAGCGGTGCCAAAAAACTCTACTTACTCTCGTGATATTGCCGAAACGGACGGTTTTATTTTTGCGGTGTCGTTAGGCCGAGGCACGTCAGAATCAGCTACCATGAGGGCGAGTAGTGGTTGTTTTATTATTTATATTTAGCTGGGGTTCCAAGCTATAACTCACCTACTTGTCTTCCTTTTTAACGAGTAAGTGGTAAATATAACTCAGGTACGTATTTTTGTATGTTTGCTCAGTAATGTGGGACAAAAGTGCCTATATAGTTAACCCTAGTGACAAGAGGTGATAGATTAACTAGATAAAGTAGTAATTAGACAATAAAAGTAAAGATAGGTGCGAAGAATAGAATTCTGAAGGGGAATTATTGCGAGAGTTTGACTTCCTAGGATAAACACTAAACCTCAATCAACTGGGCTGTGAACCTAACTGATTTGTCACAAAGATCTTAGGCTTTGAAGATTCTGGCTAAGACAGGTATCCCTACTCCCAACATTTAACCTGAAAGGTTTGAATGACCTTATGGATGAAATCCTAGGTGCATGAACAAAGTGGTTTACCCAATAAAGGAACGTCTCAGCTTTTCTTAATCCTAATTGTCTAACTAAAGTAATATCCTACCACTAAATCACTATGCTATGCCTTAACATTAACAGATGTGCAATCTTAGATATTCTAAGGTACTACTAATTGGGATAGAAGTCTCTCCTTTGCGATCACTTATTCAACCCCGGATCATCTTACAATATCTCAAGAACATTGCTTGTGACGCGAATCATGCTTCTGAGTAAGCTAGTGTTCACTGAACTCTCTATTGCTGACTCTAATCACAATCTAAATGGGCAGCTCTTCTATGATGAATAAATGGTTATTCATACGTAGGTACTATATCCCTATGGTGATGTTAAGCACACATAACTACTTACCTCGTATCCTAGGGTTGATCAGGTCCTAATACTAGGTTATAGCCACGTGAATAAGCGGAAAGGGTGATCCGTAAATTAAACTTCTAAACCGTCAAGGTTTCAGCATAACAATATGACAAGTTTCAGATAAAATATTCAACACATGATAAACAATTGTAACAGATAGATAATCATGCAAAATGAAAGCAACTCAAGATAATAACTTTATTAAATTAAGGAAAGCGTTCACCGTTTACAGACGAGTTCTGGACCATTACAAGTGCTGACAACCTCTAGCCCGCTCCTATTACAATCTTCAGCGTCCGCCTCCGGGTACTTAATTTCCCGCTCGGAGGTGATAAGGCCTTGAAAGCTCTAGTGGGAGAAAGTGTATTGTAGTGAGAGAGTGAAGAGAGGCGTGTGGAAATTGGATGACAAAGACCCATTAAATAGACTAGGAAAATGCCAGCATACGCCTGGCAGGCCGTATGGTAGGGCGTATGGCAAGGCGTTTTTGGCAGGCCGTATGGCTGGAAAGCCGAATGGTGGGCCATTTGTTGGCACATATCTGGAAAGCCGTATCCATAGTGGCAGGCCGTATGGCCGGCCGTATGGTAGGCCGTATGGTGTGCTGGTCAGCCTTGATTCCCTGGATCGTAACTCGATTTCTTGTCTTTCACCGTTTTCGCTCTAGAATCTTTGTTTTAGCTCCGTTTCTCTTGATTCTTTTTGCATCGTCTTTATAATTACTTTACCTACAAGTTTAACCGAAAAAGCGATTATTTTTCTGACAAAGCTTTGAACTTTATGCTTTTAGGACTCAATATCGGAGGTAAAAACGTGACTTTTTAGCCGATATCACTCCGATACACAAATGTACCATAGGGACATGTAAAGGTCATCTTTTCTTGATCCTAGGGGTCTATCGGGATTTGGAAGTATCCCAAAAACCCGTCAAGAAACCAATAGAATTCTCTCCCGCTCAAACGTTCAATCATTTGATCGATGTAGGGGAGTGGGAAATGGTCTTTTCGTGTTGCGTCATTTAGATGTCTATAGTCAATGCATACGCACCATCCCATGATGGTTCGGGTTGGGACAAGCTCATTTTGGTCGTTTAAGATCACTGTGGTCCCACCCCTTTTGGGCACCACTTGGACGGGACTCACCCATGACGAGTCGGATATTGGATAAATAAGCCCCGCATCCAAAAGTTTGATCACTTCCTTCTTGACAATCTCTTTCATGTTTGGGTTAAGTCTTCGTTGTCGTTGGACAACCGGTTTATAGTTCTCCTCCATGAGGATTTTGTGCTTGCAATATGATGGATTGATCCCCGGGATGTCCGTGGTTTTTCATACTATGGTCTTATGGTGGGACTTAAGTAATGAGACAAGTCGGGTCTTTTGGTCTTGGGTGAGTTTCGAAGAGATAATCACCAGATGTTGGTTTTCTTCCTTAAGATATGCATATTCAAGATGTTTAGGAAGTTCTTTAAGCTCAAGAGTCGGAGGCTCCTCCCATGAAGACTTGATTCGGAATCTATCTTCATGAAGGATGGACTTAAATGACTCTTCCCGAATGGTCTCATCTCTACTTTCAAAATCATCAACATTAACATTCATCAGTTCCTTAAAATCGGCCTCTAAATCAATAATCTCATTATCACAAGTTTGGTCGAACTCCGAAGTATCAACCTTTAAAAGTTATTCAAGTTCATCATGCACATAAAGGTTAATATGGTCAAAGGCATAGCACTCATCATCATCGGTGTTATTCAGTTGCTTCATAGCTTCCCGAATATTGATGGCCACACGTTCTTCGCCAACTTCAATGTTAAGTTGGTTGCGTTGTACTAAGATGATGGTGTCGGCGATCGCCAAAAATGGTCTACCTAATATTAGGGTGACTTGAAGGTCTTCCTTCATCTCTATGATAACAAAATCGACCGGGAACACCAAGGTGTCAATGCTAACCAAGATGTCCTCAGCGATGCCAATAGCAGTATCAAACGAATGGTTGGCCAATCTTATCCTAATTCGAGTTGGTTTAAGAGGTCCAAGACCAAGCCTCTCGTAAAGTGAATGGGGGCATTAGGTTAATGCTTGCACCCAAGTCGGCTAGTGCATTAAACACTTCCGATTCACCGAACTTACAAGGGAAAACAAATTTTCCCGGATCTCCTAACTTCTTAGGAATCCTTGGCCTTGATGCAAGAATCTTGTTGCACTCCTCTTCAATAAAGAAATATGTTTCATCATGATATTACCCCTTTAAGATATTAGCTCCTTGATTAACCGACCGTAATTCGGCATTCCTTTAAGCACATCGGTGATAGGTAGGTTAACCAAGACGTTTTTCATCATTTCTTGAAACTTTTTGTATTGAGCCGCCAACTTGTCCTTCCTTAAAGCTTTTGGATATGGCACCGGTCTCGTAATCCTTGAAGACTCATCACCCATTTTCTTACCCGATTCATCATTACCCGTACCCTCGGTTGAGTTGACCTTTTCTCTACCCTTCTCCTTACTAACCTCAGTATCTTCTTCAATAAAACTTGGTAGTGGTTCATGGGTTATAAAGGGTTGTGGTTGAGGATCTTCGACCCCTTTAGTGGTTAAACCGCTTCAAGTGGTTATGGCGTTGACATTTTCATTTTGGTTTGGGTTATTAAGGGTTTGGTTGGTGCCTTCGATAGGAATCACTCTAGAGTTGTTGTGTTGTTGGTTTTGATTGTGTTAACGGTTATTGTTGTAATTGTTAATCGGATTGACTTGAGTGTTTGAAGGTAAAGTTCCTTGTGGTCTTTCGGCAACTTGGGATGAAAGTCGGCCAACGGCACTCTCAAGGTTTTGGAATGAGGCTTGTTGGTTTCGGATTTGTTGATTTAAGAATTCATTCTCTTTCCTTAGAAAAGCTTCGGTTGATTCTACCTTCTTGATGTAGTTTTGCATGATTTCTTCTAAGCTCTTCGAAGGTTGGGATTGTTGATTGTTTTGTTGAGGTTGTTGATTGTAACCTTGGTTATTTTGTGATTGACTATAACCTTGGTTGTTTTGATAATTTGAATTTGCTTGATTGTTGTAAGGTCAGTTATTGTAAGGTTGTTGGTTTTGGTATTGGAAGTTGTTGTTTCGGTTTTGGTTATAGTTGTTGTAACCTTGATTTCGGTTTTGGTTTGTGAATTCGGGTGGTGTATTGGTTTGGTTGGTGAATGATACTTGTTTTTGATTAGGATTGTAGTAGCTTTGGTTAGATGTTCCTCCCCGTTGGTAGTTTTGATTACTCATGTAGGTCACATCAGCATCTGAATTCATGGGAATATCATCTAGATCATCATGATTGCATTGAGTAATTTGAGGACAATTCTTTGTGAGATGTGGACCCTTGCATCGTTGATAACCTACTTGCATTGCAACTACCATTTGTTGAATCTTCTTCAATTCTTTCCCGAATGTCTGAAATTGATTGTTCAAGCTTGCAAGCGTCACTTGCCCATTTTCACTCTCGACTTGTGCTACATTCATCCTTGCTAAATCTCGCGGTGAAGGTGCGCATTCATATGTGTTGACCTAGAAATATTCTAGCATACGTTGGGCCGCATTTGGTGATTTGTACATAAATACCCCACCGGATGAAGAATCAAGATATCGCTTCGTTAACATATTACTACCTCGATAGAATGTGTTGATATACTCCTTCTTCGTCAAACCATGTGGTGGGAAAGCTCTTAGTAGCTTCTTAAATCGTACCCATGCATCATACAAACTCTCATCACCCTGTTGTGTAAACCCATTAATCTCCATTCTAAGCCGCTCTACTTTTGACGGTGGAAAGAAATGATTGGTAAACTCGTTTGTTAATTCTTGAAAAGACCTTATGGAATCGGATGGTAAACTTCGTATCCAAGCTTTTGCGTCTCCTTGAAGTGTGAAGGGGAATGCCCTTAGCTTAAAAGCGTCATCGGTGATGTTTTTGGTTTTGTAAATATCACAAAGATCATTAAAGTGTTGAATATGTTCGAACGGATTTTCATCTATCAACCCATGAACGTATGTATCCTTGATCAACGTGAAAAAGTTACCCTCGATCTTCCAATTATCCGCTTCAAGTGGTGGTTTTGTGATAGCAGGTGATATCATTGTTGGTGCAACCAATCTAGCGTTCCACATTGGCGTGTCGTTTGGATCATTCAATAAATCTTGATTAACCGGAGGACCATTAGGATTGCCCTCTTCATCGTGAATTGGATTACCGTTTGGATCCATCTCTTCTAAACAAAATGGCAAAGCTTCGAAATTCTTTCTTAATATCCTTTCTTCTCTGCGATTATAAACCCCGTGCACGTGTCTTTCCGGATCGGGAAATGGTTGTGTGAATTCTTGATCCTTGTGAGACCTTGTTTTCATACACCAAAGGTACCTATTCTTCAATCACAACACAAACACAAGCAGTTTTCCAAACGAAAATGATAATATAAAATGCGAAAAGTAACTTCCGTAAGGGTGAACCCCTACGAAAGGATCGAACAATTAAAAGTTTAAATCAAATAACCAACTAAGCTAACCGCAATCCCCGACAGCGGCGACAAAAAAGTGTGATGCAGGCGTGACAATACATCTTTTACCCTCTAAATTTATACAAGATTCAAATATTACAAATAAGCACACACAACTAACGAGCACTTAGAACCCGGTTATTATAGCACTTTAATATAAGTATTCTTATCAAGTTCATCCCAAGAGACGCGATGTAACTCGGATATTTGAAACTATCAATTGTCCTAGGGTTTGTTTGATTTGGGGGGGGGGAGGGGGGGGGGGTTTCGATTGATATCAACTAACAACTAAAACTTGCACAATTAAACAAACCTAAATTTATCAATTAAACTAGTGACAACAAACAAGTAGCGAAGTATTAAGACTTAAAACAAATTAACTAAGACGTGTTCACTTATCTAATCCTCTCTATGCTTGGCTTGCCCCATTTTGCCTATATTGCTATCTCATTAGTTATTAAACTACTAAATGTTTAGCATCATTACTAAACCTAAAATCAAATGATACTCCACGAATTCACATAAGCTTTATATCTTAAGATCGAGTTAAGCATGATTTGGTCATTGAGATTGAGCTTAGGTTAAAATCACTTAAAACTTCCAACTATCGAAATCACTTAAGATAATCGGCATTACCATGTTGACTAGAGGCCAATTGAAAACCAACCTAGATCAAGAACACAATCACTTGCAATTCCTAAACTAGTTGTCTAGATCACCTAAGGTGTTGAAGCACATATTGATTCACTTCTCAAATCACTAAAGTCAAGCCTAAAACAAACCCATAGTAATGTATCTTTAGTAAACTCAACAACACATAATCATGTAATTCATTCAAACAACAATAATCAATTGATTTGGGCCAAACACTAGCATTAGAGATTCATAGATAAGCAAACACAAGAGATTTAGCCAATCATGGCTAAAATTAAACTAATAATAAGCATAGAAATGTAAATCATCATCATCTTCAAGTTATTACAAGTAATCAATTCTAAATATGAAAAGTAAAGTGAAGATTACAACCCAAAATATAAAGAAGATGAAGATCTAA
Source organism: Rutidosis leptorrhynchoides (assembly GCF_046630445.1). Classification (NCBI taxonomy): domain Eukaryota; kingdom Viridiplantae; phylum Streptophyta; class Magnoliopsida; order Asterales; family Asteraceae; genus Rutidosis; species Rutidosis leptorrhynchoides. The sequence goes on along the minus strand of NC_092333.1, from coordinate 502,926,419 downwards.
GCTAAACAATGATGAATCTTGAGCTAGCTTCCTTGAATCCACCCTTAAACACCAATGGATGATGAAATTAGGGTTTAGTGTGTGAAACTCGGACCTTAAGCAGCTGTTCCAAAAGATGCATATAAAAAATGACCTAATCTCATTCCTTTTATAGTGCTGAAAATCTGGGCTGAAACAGCGTCAGCAGTGCTGCTTTTACTTCAGGAGCGGCACTTTTGGCTTGGTGAGGAGCGGCGCTTTTGACTTTGGAACGCCGCTTTTGGCTCTGAACAGGGGAGACGCTTTTGTTGAGGAGCGACGCTTTTGGCTGATCAGGAGCGACGCTTTTGACATTTAGAATGGAGACAAATCGTGCATAATAGAGCCGCTTTTCATTATGGAACGACGCTTTTGGACCATCAGGAGCGGCGCTCCTATACAGGAGTGGCGCTTTTGTAGCTGTTTCCTGCACTTGTCATTTTCTTAGCCAATTTTGCCCATAATTTGCTCAATTTTACACCAAATCAACTCCTTAGCCCTTAATTTACCAATTAGCTCAATAACACACTAAATAGGCTTTGAGATAGTCAAAAACCGAGCAAAGTGAGGTAGATATCGTGAAATAAAGTATATATAAATGGAGCGATATCAGCTGGTAACCACATGTAGGCACATCTCGGTTCATATCTGACAGTACAAACCGGCTAAGTATTTAGCGAGTGTCTCCTCCCTATCAACAGATATTCTAACGAACATGACTAAACGTTAGAAGTTCGTAGTATATTCTTGTACTAGCTGACCATTCTGTTGGCATAAATTATGCCATCAAGCCCACCTATCAGTCCCATGGGGTAGAATTGTCGTAGTATTAATCGAATGAATTCTGACTATCTCACCTCTTCTTCATCGGCTAGGGTTCTTAGGTAGGAATTCCACAATGATAAGGTATGGCTAGTGAGTTTCAGACAGGCAAATGAGACCTTTTTCGTGCTCTTGAAACTTTAGAGTGTAATATATGTCTTAAGTTATTTGACCCATGAATCGAGTTTTTCTGCATCAGCAGAACCATCATATGTTGGGATGTCAATTTTGGCTTCTACTTGAAGGGCCAGTTTGATTCTCTCCTCCTTGACGAGCCTGACTCACTCTCCCGATCCTCTTCGGTGTCCGATTCTTCTTCAGTTCTCCTTTTCAACGGAGTTTCTCGAGCGTTGGGTTTTGATTGCAACTGAATCCTTTCAAGTACAAGTAGAGATTCAAGTTGGCTAGTTAATTTATCTACTTTTATGACAAGTTCATCTTGAGTAGATGGATTTCCTCCTTCTATCATTATTGAAAATGTTTTTTGTTTTCTGGTGTACTTGTGATGGTGTTGTAATTGTAACAATGGCTCTTCAGAATCTTTATATGCGGATTTTGTTTGCAGCATAAAAAGGTAGGAACGGTGTGTCTCTAATACCACTTGATCCGTTACAAGTTTTAGGATGATAAATTAACTGGAACAGATGCTAATGATGTTGTTTGAGATTGACAATGTAATTGTCAATTGTTTATGAATGACAGACACAGTGTAAATGGGGTTAAAACTTTGTAGTTTTTATTAGTCTCTTTAGTACAATGCATATATGAAACAAAATACTAAAGGCTCCCCCTCTCTTCAATTACATCGACTATTTATATTAAAAGCAAAGTAACTTAAGGCATGTTTCTGCACATCCACCTTAATCAGCCACCATGGGATCATGGTGTGGAACTGCTCCACTCCTCATGATTATTTTTAAGGATTCTCTCATAACTATTTCTTCAATCCCTGATTTCTCGGAGGTCAGTTTCAGACTAGATCCTACCGGATCATTTATATACATACGAACTATAATTTTTCTAGATAACATGATTAATTATCTTCGCACAAAACGTATGATAGTGTTTGTTATGCTTAATATAACGTTGTTGTTATTATTTATTTTTTATAGTGTTCATAAAATTTAGGATTTTGGGCCCTTAGTGTAGTCGTTAATGTGTATATATTCATTGTGCATTTGCATAATCATCATAAAAAAGTCAATCTCAACCACTACGTACAAAGTAATTATGCACGTTGATGATAACCCTAATGGTCGTCGTCAGCAAAATTCTAAAATTTAACATATGTTACTATTTTATATTTTGCACTAATAAAACTTCAACTATTGTTTAAACATATTAAAAATATTTTTAAAGCTTATACATATAAGATTATACTCCTTATGTCTCAATTCTATTGTGTAATATTTATTTTAGGATGTTTCACATTCTTTTTAAAACTTATACATATAATAATGTAATCCTTACGTTTTAATTCTATTGTACAATAATTTTTTTTGAAAATGTTTATGAAAAAACTTAATAGTTATAATATTGACAAAAACACTTTAAAAGAAGAAAATGAAATGCCTTCTTTTAGAACCTGATAATTTATAGAATTATCTCAAAGTAAAGTGCATCAAACACCGTGCTTGACTGGATAAAACGACAATTATTTATTCCTAATATGTATATGTATGTGTATATGTATATGTATATGTATACGTATACGTATATGTATACGTATACGTATATGTATATGTATACACATATGTATATATGTGTATATATATATATATATATATATATATATATATATTTCATACCAAATTATATTAAATTTACCAAAATTTACACTTAACTTTTGATCGTTACTATAATATATAAGATCGTAAAACTGAATTAGGAGGTGCGTGGATTCACGTTTTGAGATTTATTTTTTTGATTATCACGTTTAGATATTGTAACTAATCTACTTTTAAGTGTTTGGCAATAAAAACAAAGTGAGTTATTCATGTTTTTAAGCTCTCAAAATGTGAAAATAGAGAAGTGACTCATATGTCACTGCATGAAAACGCATTTTCCCAGTGAAAGATTAATGATATTAGACTAGCGTTATGCCCTTATACAAATCTTTAATCGTCTTTATTATACGGTGTATCATATTCTAGTGTCGGTCGCCATTATCTTTTTTGAGTTTAATATGACATTGAGTGTAATCAGTATTATCACTATTTTCATTGATAGTGATTTAAATTGGTTGAATCATTTTGATTTATTACTGTATTATTTTCATTTTTTTGTTTTACATTACAAACCGGGTTTTGAGCCCGTGCGATGCACGGTTGCTCAAAAACCGTTATAAATTGGTTTTGATTAGTGATATGATAGATATACCTGTTGTTTTCGATAACTACATATTGATAACAAAACAAATATGGATCACGACCTAAAGCAAATTTAGACTAAAATGGATTATTTAGAAAAAACAATAAAAACTAAGAAAAAGTGAGATAAAAACCAACGTACATTGTTATAGTAGAAGGGGTCATGTAAACCCAAACACACGAAGCAGAAAAGCGATTTGAAAGAAAGTTTAAGATCAGAATAACACGTGATTATAATTATCTCTAATTTTAAATTTTATCGTCATCACTATTCCATAATTTACGGTAACAAATCATTCAATTTTTTTATTGAATTTGACTGGTTTAAAAATTGATATATAATTGGTAATATATTCGCATCACTATTCCATAATTTCAACATGTTTATAAAAAAGAAATTAAAATAGGATATCTATCTACATATTATAAAAAGTATCATTTAAATTAAACAATTGAAGAATAATACTTGGAAATTAAATATGTATTAAAATCGATTCACACATTTTTTGTTGTTTGAATATATAGATAAAATCATGTGTTCCTTGCTTTTTTGAAGAGAGATACGGGTTAGGGAGATAAAATCAATGATGCCAAGTTATACGATTGTTCCGTTTGATTTTATGTAATTAGATTACATCATTTGATTTTTTCCATATTGTTTAATTTAAAATCCTTTGTGAAAATTTTGCATCGTTATTTTAGGGCTAAATTGGGGTGAGAGTGTGTTAAAGAGAAGTGATAAGTATTTTTAAAAAGTGATATGGTATACACGTTTAGCATATTGCTCATATAATTTGTTAATCAATTTCTTTAATTAATTTTTTTTTTCAAATAACATTTTTTTAATTAATTAATATGTTAACTATAGATTATTTATAATAAAAAATTATGAGGATTTAACATGTGTAATTTCCACTTATTATTAATCCCTATTAATATGCTCCTAATGTCAACAAAGATAAATTAAACTCTTTTTTATATAAGTATATAGATGTTACTTTTGGTTGAATCACTCAATCTCTATTCACTGCTAATATTTTATAGAGTAATAGTTTGTACAAATTCGTAAAAACAAATACTTCGTACTGTATTACATATGAAAACTTATACAGTATATTTTATTGTTTAATAAAGGGTCGTTTTGGTAATTTTACTTGCTAATTTATTAAATAATAAGATATTTTCAAATACACAAAAACTGATTATTTAATTATTACGATATCAAACAGCATAATCAAATTTAAACACCATTTATCAAAATCACGTTCTAACACAGTTGATTACAATTATCTAAAACGCATAATAATTTTCAAAACGAAAATTCAAACACCTTCTTACTAGTGTATTATTAATAATTGATGTAGTAAAAGCGGACAGTATGACCATGCCATTAATTAATTATTAAAAGTCTAGTTTTGTTATTTATAGAATATTCTAATACATACAACTCAAGAAATTATTTATTTATGATATGCACTTTGCTCAAAATATGTTTGGTTATAACCAATTATGTTTTTCATTTCTCAAACTTATTGATACAAAAAATTTCAAATTTTACAAGTTGACACGCTAATATAGTTTTATAGTTTTACAAATTGACACAAATAAACTCAAAACCTATGAATAGTATAGTTTACAAATTTTACTCATTGACACAAGTTTTCAAGTTTTAAAATTGACACAAACTCAAGACTTACAAATATTATAATTTTCAAGTTTTGCAATGTGACATAAAAGTTTTCAAGTTATACACATTGACACTCTAAAACTCAAAACAATAGTATAGTTTCCAAGTTTTAAAAATTGACACAAAGTTTCTAAATTTTACAAATTGACACAAATAAACTCAAAAGTTATGAATAGTATAGTTTCTAATTTTTACAAATTGGCACAACAATTTTCAAGTTTTACAAATTGATACAAACTCAAAAGTTATGAATTGTATAGTTTTCTAAGTTTTACAAATTGACACAAAATTTTTTATTTTTACAAATCACTCACAAAACTTTCCACAAAACTTTTACTACCACAAATGAATCACAAAACTTTTTACTTACTACAAATTAAACACATAACTTGTATTAACACAAAACTATTCACTTTTTATAAATCAACCACACTACTTTTCACACATTTTATAAATCAACCACATAACTTTTCACTTTATTATTGTTTAACTTTTTCGCTTATTACAAATCAATCACATAACTTTTTACTTTATTATTGTTTAACTTTTTCGCTAAGGCACTAACCAAGTTCCCATTCCGATCCGTTTACCTACAAGTCCCGCAATAAATAAGCACACACACAAATGTCTAAGTCTAGGCACCTATCTCAAGTCGCCTAAATCCCTTAGACCATGCTCTGATACCACTTGTAACGACCCAACCCGTCGTTTTGGCCCATAAAATTTTTTCCCTTAACTTACATCAATATTATTAACATTTAGGTCCCATTTATATTTTTGAAACGATTCCCTTACAATAATAAGTTTAGACAACTTTAAAACGTTTAATACATAAGTTTAAATATCCAAACGGGCATATATGACCCGACTATTTTAATATTCAACAAAACCGAGCATGGTGATTGGGGATACGCTACCCAATCTTAATTGATTCCAAAAGCAAGATCTTCAAAAGAAACCTAGCCAAGATCTCAAATCCCCATGCTTACCCGAGCCGCCATCACGCAAACCTATAAAATATCAACAACGAGAGGGTAAGCTAACGTTAGTGAATGAGAATATACTACATACATATATATGCATAAAATGGACACGCCACACAAATAATCATATAGCACATACCGGAGCATCCAAGTATAAAGACAAGCTAAACTAAGCATACCGTACGATCGCTATACAACAAGCTAGTAACAACACAATATAAGTACACCAACGACGATGTGTACGACGTCAATAAGCTACACCCGGAGGGTTAGCTACAACACAACAATACATCATATATATATATATATATATATATATATATATATATATATATATATATATATATATATATATATATATATATATATATATATATATATAACAAAGCGTAAACCGCCCATTGGTTAACCCCTTAACCCAAACCAAAAGTCAATTACCAAAATGAAGATTGGCCGAACTACACGAGCCTTAGTAAATCCGCATCCACACGAGACTACTATCTTCAATATCAACAACACATCGAGGTTGGCCGTACTACACGAGCCTTAGTGAATCCGCATCCACACGAGATCACTACCTCAATAAGATGACCGAGCTACACTCGTCATCGTGAATCCACATCCACACGTGATTCACTTCCCAAATCACAACCCACGATCACGGGGTTATAAAATCCACCACATCGGGATTATCCACATCACAATTCAACACCAACCCTTCGCCATTTGGGTTATATAATCCACATCACAAGCACATGTGATAACGTACACACGAAGTGTGCACCTCACCAAAGGTGATCAACCAAAATGCACAACCGTGCCAATTGGACCTATACGCAAGTCCATCAAATCCACCTATATGTGAAGTGAGCTCTATAACCGAGAGCCACTTCCCCCGACCCGCACCCATCCTACACATACACATGCACATAGGATATTAACATTCACCTTATCGTCTTGAAGAATGCAACCGAAAAAATTCGCAACACGTCAATGGAACGTATCTATTCCATTAACACAATACAAACAACACAATTAGGGTGGACTTACAAACCAACCCAATTGACACTTAGTGCAAATTCGAACCAAAAGCGCTTCCAAGCACAAACTGCGCCCAAACTAACCACTAACCACTAACATAAGTGAAAATGGTCCTAATACACCGATTAAATCCAATCATAGGTGTTAAACACCTATCTTGCCCAAAATGACACTTAAACCCTAATTTTGACCCATTTCAAAACAGTCAACCAAATACACCCAAAATGGTTCCAACACTTCCACAATTACTAAACCTAGTGATTAAACTCAATTTCAAGTCCTAATCATGGCCAAATCGATTACCAACCCAAAACCCGCCTTCATCACTTATAAACCTGTATCTTGGTCTTAACCTTTCATTAACAACTAATGGGGTTTCATTATTAACTCACAATCAAAAACCCCTAAAATATGAACATGAACACAAAAATGAATTTCGGAGTTAGAGCTTACCACTAGTATCACCTTGTAGCTAAGAGCGAGGAGAACAAAGTTGCCTCTTACGCTTTTGATCGAATCCCGCTTCCTCCTTTCCAAAATCCCTCTTGAATGATTTGAAGTATTTAAGTTTTGAGAGAGAATGAAGAAGAAAAGGAAAAATAATTAAATAAAATGAGATGAGTGGATGAGATTTAAGATCCCAAATCTGGCACACACACGAAATGACCGAAATGCCACTAAAAACCCTTAAAACTACAAAATCCGGAACCAGTACCCCAGATTTGCCGCGCCGCGATCTCTTTCCTCACGCCGCGACCTTGGTCGTGGTCTGGTGTCTTGTTTGCGTGCCTCCTGATCCTGATTCTAGTTAAATGCTGCACCGCGGCTCCTACTGTCGCGCCGTGACCTTATGTGGGTTTTTGTCCATTTTTCGCGTACTTGTCCATTTTTGCCAGGTCAGCTCGGAGATTTTTTTGTATGGGTTAATATCGATTTATTAAAAATGTGTTAAAATTTGATTTAAAGCTTTCAACAACATTAAATGAGATCGTTAACTTAAAGCTTTCAAAATTAACACTTACATATAACGACTAACGATGACTTAACGACTTAGTTAAAATGAATAAACATGTAGTGTATTAAGATGTATTAGTACACTTTTGGAAGACTTCAAGACACATATCAAAGTACTTCTACTTAGCAAAAATGCTTACAAATACATTTCCATTCATTTTCATCAACAATTCTACTCGTTGTCATTCAGTATTCGTACCCGTATTATACACAGCTTCTAGACATACTTACTATGAGTATATACCAATAGGAACTAGTATGGGATTCCACTCTTGATTATGTCATGCATGACTAATCAAATTTAACTTCTACCATGAACTAGTCAACTAACTAGAGCTCCTTTTAACCCCATTCACCACTCATCATTCACCACTCACCAATCAATCCATTTCAATTCCAATTCTCTTTCTAATTCTCTCTAAACACACACACTTTTAGGAACGAAAGTTCCAGTAAACTAATCATCATCTTCATCAAAAATTACTTCAAGAATCAAGCTATAATCATCATAGGAAGAACACTTCAAGAACACTTCAAAAATCCTTTCAAGTTTACTAGTTTACTTCCAAGCTTTCTAATCCATTCTGTAACATCCCGTTTTCCTCGAATATGACTTAAGGTGCGTAATTAACCTCGGGTACATTTATTATTGCATCTATGATCGTTTATTTTAGTTTAATGTGTGAAAATAATGGAAAATGGTTTGATCAGGTCTTCTGTCGCGTCTGAATGGGTTTCATCGCGTCCTGGTGTGTCGCGATACGCGACAAAGTAGACTGAAACGCGACAGATTCAGAAACCCAGTTCTGTCAAGGTTATCACGTTCTGTTGTGGTTTGTCGCGTTTGGGCGTCCTGTCGCGAAACGCGACAGATGTCGCTGTTTGACAAATTTGACCCAATTTAAATGGCATCTTTGGGGGTGTTTAAGTCTTTTCACTTGTGGACGGTTTTAGATCTATAAAACTGATAAATGAGTTATCCTAACTCATTTAACACATCTTCACCTACACCACATTCAATTTAGAGAGAGAGAGTTAGGGTTTAGTGAGAGAAAGCTCACTCGGAGAAGAAGGAGACCAAATCTCACCCGAATCCAAGTTTTAAAGTTGCTCCCTACGTTTCTAGCTACGTTGTGATTGTATTGGTAAGTCTTAACTCTATGTTTTGAGTTTTATTTTGTTTAAGCTAGGGTTTGGTTCATGTGGGGTTTGTATGACCCATTTGAGGGTAAATGGGTGGATCTTGGGTTAGATTGTTGAAAGGAAACCCTAATTATCATAATCTAGGGTTTTGGTCTAATGTAATGAGGTTTTTAAGTGTCAAAGGTGTTGTAAGCATTAAAACACTTGTTCAAAGTTGAAAGAGATGTTAAATGGGTCATGTTTGACCAAAATTATATGTTTAAGTGTTAGATGGGTCACATGAGTCAAAGTTGACCTAATTTGGGTAAAATGGGTGAGAAATACCCTAGGTTGTGCTAGTTGAAGAGTAATGGACTTTAATTCACTAGCTTTAGTGATTTTAATGAGTCTTGACCAATTTTGGGTGGTTGGTGTAGATGAGTCATTTAATGCTCGGGCCATTAAATGCTCGGGTGTTAGAAGTTGACATTTAATTCAACTTGATGGTGTGTTAATTATATGCATAATGTAATAGGTGCTTTACTTTGAAGTTTGCGAGCTTACTTCCTAATTCGCCGAAGACGATAAGGTGAGTGGAATAATTATATATGCATGTATATAATTTATTTACTTGTGAGGTATGGGTTAAAGTTCGTTGTTGACGATACCATACCCTAGAGTATATTGTTGTTGATGAGGGTTTAAAGTTCATTGTTGACGATACCTCATACGTATGGAATTAAAGTTCGATGTTGACGATGCCATACGATTATTTAGTGACGTTGATGAGGGTTTAAAGTTCGTTGTTGATGATACCTCATATGTGGGTTTAAAGTTCGGTGTTGACGATACCACATTAATGTAGGCGAATGGGATTTAAGTTCGATGTTGACGATACCATTCGTTGGGCTAGCCTTGGGATCTTGAGTACTATGGATGTTGTGAACATCATCATTATACTTATGTTTTAGCATATTATATTGTTGTGTTATATGCTATTATTATACTAGCCTTGTAATCGTGGTACTTAGCGTTATACATGTGAAAGGTATGCTAATTATGTAACTAGTATGTATGCGGATTTGGTGAGTGTTTGCAAGTAAGTAGGTTATATATATGTATGTATAATTGTTGCACTCACTAAGCCTTGCTTACCCTCTCGTTGTTTACCATTTTATAGGTTCCGGCTTGGACAAGGGTAAGGGCATACGGTTGGATTAGTGGTCTCCCGTTTATGTTGACAGGGGGTGATTTTGGGATAGCTTTTGAAGTTGGCCTGCCGTTTTGGGTAGTTTAGCCCCAAACCATTCTCGAGTGTCGTTTGGATTATAAACTATCGTTGTAGTGGGTCAAACTTGTATTGAACTTAATTAATTGCCTTTGTGCCTTTTGTAAAAATTTAAATTGATGTACGTTTAAATGGAATTGTGGAATGGTTTACATATTTAATTGGTGCGCAAATGTGTATTATAAAAAAAAAATTATCGTATGGAAATACGGGTTGGGTTGTTACAAGTGGTATCAGAGCATGGTCTAAGGGATTTTGGCGACTTGAGATAGGTGCCTAGACTTGGGCTTTATTGGTGAGCGCTTTATGCGGGACTTGTAGGACTTTGGGTCTAATCAGGAATTGTTAGTGCCTTGGTTTATGTGAACAAACCTTGTGCTAATTGTTTTATGTTGGGTTTAGCAATCATCAAGCAAGACGGACGTTGTACTAGCGAGTTAATGCGACGTGCTCGCGTAACAACGATTAGCTACCGTTGTTACGGGTGCAAATTGTGTTAAATGAGTAATGTACGACGATTGTTGAGCAAGATGGGGTAGTGTGGTACGTATGTTTATACTTACATGTTGTGCCTTTTCGTTCATGGTTTAACCTTTTCCGTTTTATAGAATGAAGACGAGAAACGGACATGATAACGATATCGGTGGTACAAGTGAGGACCCCGAATTCACGATCAAGGTCGAGGCCATCTTTAAAAGACTAAAAAAGGACTTTCTTGACGACGTTCGAAAGTTTTTCCAAGAGTCGGTTGATGGACAAGTGACCGAAATGATAAATGAACGAATGAAAGCCGCAATAGAGGAGGCTTTGGAAACTAGAAACATTTATCCTCGAGGCAAAGGGGGTGAAAGTAATGGTGGGGGTGGAAGGCGGGACTTCCACTACAAGAATTTCAAGGATACTCAACCTCCGATGTTTAATGGGGTGAGGGATCCATTGAAAAGCACTTGTTGAATTTCCGATATCGAGGGAGCTTTCCGTACCGCGGAATGTCCTCCCGAATAGAAGACGAGATATGGGTCTAGCATGCTACGTGAGGAAGGCAAGTTGCGATGGGACGATAAAATCAATTTATATGGTGAATAGCAATGCACGAGCTTGACATGGGAGGAGTTTAAGAAGGAATTCTTCCAAGAATACCGAACTCCTTCCGACCTTGATAGAATTTGGGACGAGTTGCATCATTTGCAATAAGGTTCAATGGACTTGGTTACTCTCAAGTCTACCTTTTTGGCAAAGACTCGCTTTTGCCCGAAATATGTTGGTGACGATCACAAGCTAATGAAAGATTTCTACCGTACTTTGAACGACGAGTTCAAGGGTAAGATTAGTCGGGGTATGGCTAAGACTTTTGAAGAGCTATTCGAGTTGGCTCGGGGTTTTGAGTCGGAGGTTCCAAGAAAAAGCGATTTCACTTTTTCAAAAAGAATGTTTGAAGGTCCGAGTCATTCGAACTTTTCAAATAAAAAGAACAAGAACAAAAAGGGTTCCGAAAGTGTCAATAGTGTGAAGAAGGGCGCTACCGGTGGTTTTGGGAACTTTGTCCCTACTTGCTACAATTGTGGGGTATGTGGACATATGGCTCGAGATTGTCCGAAGCCAAATTCAACAAACAAGCTCACTTGTTTTAATTACAACAAAGAAGGACACCGAAAGTCAGAGTGTCCCGATTTGAACAACGATAATGTTAAAAGGCTAGAAAAGGCGGCGGGTACGGCTCGAGGGCGAAACTATTTGATGACTAACGATGAAGCCAAGCAATCCAATGAAGTTGTCTCAGGTACCTACTTGGTTAATTCTAATCCGGCAAGGATTCTTTTTGATAGCGGTGCAAATTTATCGTTTGTGTCTCCAAAATTTGTGCCTCAACTTGATAGACCGTTAGCTAAGTTAAGTCGTCCGGTAGAAGTCGAAATAGCAGACGGAAAGACGATGCTAGTGGTCGATGTGTGTAAGAATTGTGACGTTGTTTTTGGTGCCGAAAACTTTAAAATTGATCTCATCCCTATGACTCTGGGCGATTTTGACATCGTTGTTGGTATGGATTGGCTCGATCGTAATAGAGCCGATATCGCGTGCCATGAGAAATCTATTCGTGTGAAGACCCCAAGTGGGGGAGAGATAATTATTTACGGTGATAAACGGAGGAGACTTGTGCCGATATGTTCTTTTGCACGGGCACGCCGTTTTCTTGTTAGTGGTGGCATGGCTTTTCTTACCGATATTGTTGATACTCGTAATGATCCACCACCCATTCGTGAAATTCCGGTAGTTAGTGAATTCGAATACGTTTTTCCGGATGAGTTACCGGGTGTTCCGGCGGAAAGACAAGTTGAATTTCGTATTGAGTTGGTTCCGGGAGCTACTCCCATTGCTAAAACTCCTTATCGTTTAGCACCAACGGAAATGCAAGAGTTGTTAAATCAAACCCCAAGAGTTGCTTGAGAAGGGTTTTATTCGACCGAGTGCTTCGCCGTGGGGCACTCCGGTTTTATTCGTGAAAAAGAAGGATGGTAGTATGCGGATGTGCGTCGATTATCGGGAGTTAAATAAGGTGACAATCAAAAATCGTTATCCATTGCCTCAGATTGACGATTTGTTTGACCAACTCCAAGGTGCGACATATTTCTCAAAGATTGACCTACGGTCCGGCTATCACCAAATGCGGGTCCGTGAGGAAGATATTGAGAAAACGGCTTTTCGAACGCGTTATGGGCATTTTGAGTTCGTGGTAATGCCTTTTGGTCTTACGAATGCACCGGCGGCATTCATGGATCTTATGAACCGGGTGTGCCATCCCATGTTGGACAAGTCGGTGATTGTGTTCATTGACGACATACTAGTCTACTCGAAGAGTATAAACGAACATGAACGTCAATTGCGTAAAGTATTGAAGACGTTACGAAAGGAGAAGTTGTATGCTAAGCTCTCCAAATGTGAATTTTGGCTAAGGGAGGTTCAATTCCTTGGTCACATTGTGAACAAAGACGGCATTCAAGTAGATCCGGGGAAGATAGAGACGGTGAAGAGTTGGAGACAACCGACTACGCCTACGGAAATCCGGAGTTTTCTCGGATTGGCCGGTTATTATCGTCGATTTATCCAAGACTTTTCTAAGATTGCTTCTCCATTGACGAAGTTGACAAGAAAGAATGCTAGGTTTAATTGGGAGAACGAGCAAGAAATTGCTTTTCAATTGTTGAAGGAGAAGTTGTGTCAAGCTCCGGTGTTAGTATTGCCGGAAGGTGTGGAAGATATGACGGTTTATTGTGATGCTTCTCTCAATGGGCTCGGGTGTGTTTTTATGCAAAGAGGTAAAGTCATCGCCTATGCCTTTCAACAATTGAAGGAACACGAAACGAGATATCCGACTCATGATCTTGAGTTGGCGGCGGTGGTGCATGCGTTGAAAATTTGGCGCCATTACTTGTATGGTGTCAAGTGTACGATATATTCGGATCATAAGAGTTTGAAACATCTCTTTAATCAACGAGATTTGAATTATTGCCAACGTAGGTGGATGGATGTGGTGAAAGATTACGATTGTGAGATACTTTATCATCCGGGTAAGGCGAATGTTGTCGCGGATGCGTTGAGTCGAAAGAGTCAACCTCCGGCGATAAAAGTGGGATCGTTACGTTTGATTATTACCAACGATTTTCTAGAGAATCTTGGTGAGATTCAAATAGAGGCTTATGTTCACAACAAGCATACGGAGCAAATCGTGGGCCAATCGGAGTTCATTACTATGGGCCCGCGTGGGTTGTTATCTTTTCAAGGAAGGGTGTGGGTGCCTAAGATGGGTGATTTCCGACGGGTGCTACTTGATGAAGCACATAAGTCAAAATATTCCATTCATCCGGGCGCGACGAAAATGTATCATGATTTGAAGAAGGATTATTGGTGGCCGGGCATGAAATGTGATGTTGTAAAATATGTTGAACAATGTGTTACTTGTTCGCAAGTAAAGGCCGAACACCAAAAGCCGTATTGTAAATTGCAACCGTTAAAAATCCCGAAATGGAAATGGGAGCACATTACCATGGATTTCATTACAAAGTTGCCTAAGACGGCGAGAACCCAATTTGATACATTTTGGGTGATAGTTGATCGTTTGACGAAAAGTGCTTTGTTTATTCCCATTAAAGAAGCGATATTGTCGGAGGCCTTGGCTAGGTTGTTTATCAAGGGAGTGGTCTCGCGACATGGGGTTCCTATATCTATTATTTCGGATCGAGATACCCGTTTCACATCTCGATTTTGGGAGAAGTTTCATGAAGATATGGGTACGCAATTGAAGTTAAGCACGACATATCATCCTCAAACGGACGGTCAAACCGAACGTACGAATCAAACTTTGGAGGATATGTTACGAGCGTGTATTATCTATTTCAGTAGTAGTTGGGATGAGCACTTACCTTTGGTGAAATTCTCGTACAATAATAGTTATCATACTAGTATCGGGATGCCACCTTACGAGATGCTTTATGGGCGTAGGTGTCGAACTCCAATTTGTTGGGATGAAGTGGGTCAAAGAGAAATCGGGAGTACCGATTTGGTTTTGGAGACGAATAACAAGATCGATACTATTCAGGGACCATTTGAAAAAGGCGCAAGATAGACAAAAGTCGTATGCCGATAAGCGTAGATGAATGATCGAATTTCAAGAAGGTGATATGGTGATGCTTAAGGTTTCGCCATGGAAAGGTATTATTAGGTTTCGAAAACGGGAAAATTTAGCTCCTCGGTTTATTGGGCCGTTTAAGGTTTTAGCTCGTGTTGGTGAAGTTGTGTATCGTTTGGAATTACCCGAAGATCTTGCGGGGATCCATGATACATTCCATGTTTCCCATCTCCGTAAGTGTCTTGTGGATGATTCTTCTTGGATGCCTTTAGTCGAAATTGAGCTAAACAATAAGTTAGAGTATATTGAGGAGCCGATTGCTATACTCGATGAGAAGGTCAAAAGGTTGAGAAATAAAGAAGTGAGAACTTTTAAAGTTCAATGGCGTCGTAGTAAAGGTTCCGAATTTACTTGGGAGCCCGAAGAATTCGTGTTGGTTTACCTACCCTCTTGTCATGCGGCTTGGATCGCGAGGACGCGTTCCGATTCAAGTGGGGGAGAGTTGTAACATCTCGTTTTCCTCGAATATGACTTAAGGTGCATAATTAACCTCGGGTACGTTTATTATTGCATCTATGATCGTTTATTTTAGTTTAATGTGTGAAAATAATGGAAAATGGTTTGATCAGGTCTTCTGTCGCGTCTGAATGGGTTTCATCGCGTCCTGGTGTGTCGCGATACGCGACAAAGTAGACTGAAATGCGACAGATTCAGAAACCAGTTCTGTCAAGGTTATCACGTTCTGTTGTGGTTTGTCGCGTTTGGGCGTCGCGTTACGCTACAGGTTGTCGCGAAACACGACAGATGTCGCTGTTTGACAAATTTGACCCAATTTAAATGGCATCTTTGGGGGTGTTTAAGTCTTTTCACTTATGGACGGTTTTAGATCTAGAAAACTGATAAATGAGTTATCCTAACTCATTTAACACATCTTCACCTACACCACATTCAATTTAGAGAGAGAGAGTTAGGGTTTAGTGAGAGAAAGCTCACTCGGAGAAGAAGGAGACCAAATCTCACCCGAATCCAAGTTTTAAAGTTGCTCCCTACGTCTCTAGCTACGTTGTGATTGTATTGGTAAGTCTTAACTCTATGTTTTGAGTTTTATTTTGTTTAAGCTAGGGTTTGGTTCATGTGGGGTTTGTATGACCCATTTGAGGGATAAATGTGAAATGTCCCGTTCTTATTGATTAAAAACGTTCCATATTAATTGATTTCGTTGCGAGGTTTTGACCTCTATATGAGACGTTTTTCAAAGACTGCATTCATTTTTAAAACAAACCATAACCTTTATTTCATAGATAAAGGTTTTAAAAAGCTTTACGTAGAATATCAAATAATGATAATCTAAAATATCCTGTTTACACACGACCATTACATAATGGTTTACAATACAAATATGTTACAACAAAATAAGCTTCTTGAATGCAGTTTTTACACAATATCATACAAGCATGGACTCCAAATCTCGTCCTTATTTAAGTATGCGACAGCGGAAGCTCTTAATAATCACCTGAGAATAAACATGCTTAAAACGTCAACAAAAATGTTGGTGAGTTATAGGTTTAACCTATATATATCAAATCATAATAATAGACCACAAGAGTTCATATTTCAATACACATCCCATACATAGAGATAAAAATCATTCATATGGTGAACACCTGGTAACCGACATTAACAAGATGCATATATAAGAATATCCCCATCATTCCGGGACACCCTTCGGATATGATATAAATTTCGAAGTACTAAAGCATCCGGTACTTTGGATGGGGTTTGTTAGGCCCAATAGATCTATCTTTAGGATTCGCGTCAATTAGGGTGTCTGTTCCCTAATTCTTAGATTACCAGACTTAATAAAAAGGGGCATATTCGATTTCGATAATTCAACCATAGAATGTAGTTTCACGTACTTGTGTCTATTTTGTAAATCATTTATAAAACTTGCATGTATTCTCATCCCAAAAATATTAGATTTTAAAAGTGGGACTATAACTCACTTTCACAGATTTTTACTTCGTCGGGAAGTAAGACTTGGCCACTGGTTGATTCACGAACCTATAACAATATATACATATATATCAAAGTATGTTCAAAATATATTTACAACACTTTTAATATATTTTGATGTTTTAAGTTTATTAAGTCAGCTGTCCTCGTTAGTAACCTACAACTAGTTGTCCACAGTTAGATGTGCAGAAATAAATCGATAAATATTATCTTGAATCAATCCACGACCCAGTGTATACGTATCTCAGTATTGATCACAACTCAAACTATATATATTTTGGAATCAACCTCAACCCTGTATAGCTAACTCCAACATTCACATATAGAGTGTCTATGGTTGTTCCGAAATATATATAGATGTGTCGACATGATAGGTCGAAACATTGTATACGTGTCTATGGTATCTCAAGATTACATAATATACAATACAAGTTGATTAAGTTATGGTTGGAATAGATTTGTTACCAATTTTCACGTAGCTAAAATGAGAAAAATTATCCAATCTTGTTTTACCCATAACTTCTTCATTTTAAATCCGTTTTGAGTGAATCAAATTGCTATGGTTTCATATTGAACTCTATTTTATGAATCTAAATAGAAAAGTATAGGTTTATAGTCGGAAAAATAAGTTACAAGTCGTTTTTGTAAAGGTAGTCATTTCAGTCGAAAGAACGACGTCTAGATGACCATTTTAGAAAACATACTTCCACTTTGAGTTTAATCATAATTTTTGGATATAGTTTCATGTTCATAATAAAAATCATTTTCTCAGAATAACAACTTTAAAATCAAAGTTTATCATAGTTTTTAATTAACTAACCCAAAACAGCCCGCGGTGTTACTACGACGGCGTAAATCCGGTTTTACGGTGTTTTTCGTGTTTCCAGGTTTTAAATCATTAAGTTAGCATATCATATAGATATAGAACATGTGTTTAGTTGATTTTAAAAGTCAAGTTAGAAGGATTAACTTTTGTTTGCGAACAAGTTTAGAATTAACTAAACTATGTTCTAGTAATTACAAGTTTAAACCTTCGAATAAGATAGCTTTATATGTATGAATCGAATGATGTTATGAACATCATTACTACCTTAAGTTCCTTGGATAAACCTACTGGAAAAGAGAAAAATGGATTTAGCTTCAATGGATCCTTGGATGGCTCGAAGTTCTTGAAGCAGAATCATGACACGAAAACAAGTTCAAGTAAGATCATCACTTGAAATAAGATTGTTATAGTTATAGAAATTGAACCAAAGTTTGAATATGATTATTACCTTGTATTAGAATGATAACCTACTGTAAGAAACAAAGATTTCTTGAGGTTGGATGATCACCTTACAAGATTGGAAGTGAGCTAGCAAACTTAAAAGTATTCTTGATTTTATGAAACTAGAACTTTTGGAATTTATGAAGAACACTTAGAACTTGAAGATAGAACTTGAGAGAGATCAATTAGATGAAGAAAATTGAAGAATGAAAGTGTTTGTAGGTGTTTTTGGTCGTTGGTGTATGGATTAGATATAAAGGATATGTAATTTTGTTTTCATGTAAATAAGTCATGAATGATTACTCATATTTTTGTAATTTTATGAGATATTTCATGCTAGTTGCCAAATGATGGTTCCCACATGTGTTAGGTGACTCACATGGGCTGCTAAGAGCTGATCATTGGAGTGTATATACCAATAGTACATACATCTAAAAGCTGTGTATTGTACGAGTACGAATACGGTTGCATACGAGTAGAATTGTTGATGAAACTGAACGAGGATGTAATTGTAAGCATTTTTGTTAAGTAGAAGTATTTTGATAAGTGTATTGAAGTCTTTCAAAAGTGTATAAATACATATTAAAACACTACATGTATATACATTTTAACTGAGTCGTTAAGTCATCGTTAGTCGTTACATGTAAGTGTTGTTTTGAAACCTTTAGGTTAACGATCTTGTTAAATGTTGTTAACCCAATGTTTATAATATCAAATGAGATTTTAAATTATTATATTATCATGATATTATCATGTATGAATATCTCTTAATATGATATATATACATTAAATGTCTTTACAACGATAATCGTTACATATATGTCTCGTTTAAAAATCATTAAGTTAGTAGTCTTGTTTTTACATATGTAGTTCATTGTTAATATACTTAATGATATGTTTACTTATCATAGTATCATGTTAACTATATATATATCCATATATATATCATCATATAGTTTTTACAAGTTTTAACGTTCGTGAATCACCGGTCAACTTGGGTGGTCAATTGTCTATATGAAACATATTTCAATTAATCAAGTCTTAACAAGTTTGATTGCTTAACATGTTGGAAACATTTAATCATGTAAATATCAATCTCAATTAATATATATAAACATGGAAAAGTTCGGGTCACTACAAAATGGGTGGATCTTGGGTTAGATTGTTGAAAGGAAACCCTAATTATCATAATCTAGGGTTTTGGTCTAATGTAATGAGGTTTGTAAGTGTCAAAGGTGTTGTAAGCATTAAAACACTTGTTCAAAGTTGAAAGAGATGTTAAATGGGTCATGTTTGACCAAAATTATGTGTTTAAGTGTTAGATGGATCACATGAGTCAAAGTTGACCTAATTTGGGTAAAATGGGTTAGAAATACCCTAGGTTGTGCTAGTTGAAGAGTAATGGACTTTAATTCACTAGCTTTAGTGATTATAATGAGTCTTGACCAATTTTGGGTGGTGGGTGTAGATGAGTCATTTAATGCTCGGGCCATTAAATGCTCGGGTGTTAGAATTTGACATTTAATTCAACTTGATGGTGTGTTAATTATATGCATAATGTAATAGGTGCTTTACTTTGAAGTTTGCGAGCTTACTTCCTAATTCACCGAAGACGATAAGGTGAGTGGAATAATTATATATGCATGTATATAATTTATTTACTTGTGAGGTATGGGTTAAAGTTCGTTATTGACGATACCATACCCTAGAGTATATTGTTATTGATGAGGGTTTAAAGTTCGTTGTTGATGATACCTCATACGTATGGAATTAAAGTTCGATGTTGACGATGCCATACGATTATTTAGTGATGTTGATGAGGGTTTAAAGTTCGTTGTTGACGATACCTCATATGTGGGTTTAAAGTTCGGTGTTGACGATACCACATTAATGTAGGCGAATGGGATTTAAGTTCGATGTTGACGATACCATTCGTTGGGCTAGCCTTGGGATCTTGAGTACTACGGATGTTGTGAACATCATCGTTATACTTATGTTTTAGCATATTGTATTGTTGTGTTATATGCTATTATTATACTAGCCTTGTAATCGTGGTACTTAGCGTTATACATATGAAAGGTATGCTAATTATGTAACTAGTATGTATGCGGATTTGGTGAGTGTTTGCAAGTAAGTAGGTTATATATATGTATGTATAATTTTTGCACTCACTAAGCCTTGCTTACCCTCTCGTTGTTTACCGTTTTATAGGTTCCGGCTTGGACAAGGGTAAGGGCATACGGTTGGATTAGTGGTCTCCCGTTTATGTTGACAGGGGGTGCTTTTGGGATATCTTTTGAAGTTGGCCTGCCGTTTTGGGTAGTTTAGCCCCAAACCATGCTCGAGTGTCGTTTGGATTATAAACTATCGTTGTAGTGGGTCAAACTTGTATTGAACTTAATTAATGGCCTTTGTGCCTTTTGTAAACATTTAAATTGATGTACGTTTAAATGGAATTGTGGAATGGTTTACATATTTAATTGGCGCGTAAATGTGCATTATAAAAAAAAAAAAATTATCGTATGGAGATACAGGTTGGGTTGTTACACATTCCAAGTAATCATCTAAGATCAAGAAACCTTTGTTATTTATAGTAGGTTATCTTTCTTATTCAAGTTAATATTCATATTCAAACTTTGATTCGATTTCTATAACTATAAACTATCTTAATTCGAGTAAAAATCTTACTTGAACTTGTTTTCGTGTCATGATTCTACTTCAAGAACTTTCAAGCCATCCAAGAATCCTTTGAAGCTAGATCAATTTTGGTTACTTCCAGTAGGTTTACCTACTAAACTTGAGGTAGTAATGATGTTCATAACATCATCCGATTCATATATATAAAACTATTTTATTCGAAGATTATAACATGTAATCACTAGAACATAGTTTAGTTAACTCTAAACTTGTTTGCAAACAAAGTTAATCCTTCTAACTTAACTTTTAAAATCAACTAAGCACATGTTCTATATCTATATGATATGCTAACTTAATGATTTAAAACCTGAAAACACGAAGAACACCGTAAAACCGGACATACGCCGTCGTAGTAACACCGCGGGCTGTTTAGGGTTAGATAATTAAAAACTATGATAAACTTTGATTTAAAAGTTATCCTTCTGGGAAAATAATTTTTATTATTAACATGAAACTATATCCAAAAATCATGGTTAAACTCAAAGTGGAAGTATGTTTTCCAAAATGGTCATCTAGACGTTGTTCTTTCGACTGAAATGACTACCTTTACAAAAACGGCTTGTAACCTGTATTTCTGACTATAAACTTATACTTTTTCTGTTTAGATTCATAAACTTAAGTTCAATATGAAACCATAGAAACTTGAATCACTCAAAACGGATTTAAAACGAAGAAGTTATGGGTAAAACAAGATTGGATAATTTTGCTTGTTGTAGCTACGTGAAATTTGTAACAAATCTATACAAATCATAACTTAACCAACTTATATTTTAGATTATCATTATTTGATAATTGTCGTAATATTTTAAAGGTTATGGTTTGTTTTAAAAATCGAATGCAGTCTTTGAAAAACGTCTCATATAGAGGTCAAAACCTCGCAACGAAATCAATTAATATGGAACGTTTATAATCGATATGAACGGGACATTTCATCCCCAAGGTAAAGTTAAAGTACCACGTCGACGGCCATAACTCACCAATCACACACGCTCTTTTGGCCTCGATCACAACGAGTAGTGTAACGTCGCGCCCTGCTACACCATAGTGAATCCTAACGGAATACACTAACCATCAACACACGCTCTTTTGGCCTCGATCACAACGAGTAGTGTAACGTCGCGCCCTGCTACACCATAGTGAATCCTAACGGAATACACTAACCATCAACACACGCTCTTTTGGCCTCGATCACAATGAGTAGTGTAACGTCGCGCCCTGCTACACCATAGTGAATCCTAACGGAATACACTAACCATCCACCCCAAACAACAAGTATATACTCATACTTAGGAACATTCCACTCACTTGCAAATCCTTGCACACGCATCACATGTACGTGTATACAACGCCACCACAATCGAGCAAGAACCACCTATATCGCACATAGGCACAAAACAATAATTCTCAGGAAGAGAATCCGACACGCACATCCCTTAACCGAGGGATCTCACCTTGCTCGTCAAACACGTCCATTATCTCTAAATGAGATTCACCACATTACCACCTCGGTGATAATTTAAATCTAAAACCATAAGTACAATTTATTCCAAATCGTACTTTTACCACAATCGACCAACGTAAGTCTCAACGGTAGCTCTGAATCCATACGAGCATCGTCCAATATTAATACACTAGAACGTCTTCATGCGAGGGTTCAAACTCCCCCACTTAGAACTCCATTCCATAACCACATCACGATACCTTGTTCCAACCTTGAGCACACGAAGGACTTTAGCCAATCGTTAAACACTTCGAACGAAGAGTTTACAACAAATTACACAAACTTTAATCTTGCAATCCTCCGATTGCTCTAGCTTGTCACATTTCCACCTGGTCACTCATGTACCTAAAGGTTTCTCTCCGGTACCCTAAGTACGATGTAACCGCAACACCATCGGAGTCGAATACCACGCTAGTAGGTATGAAAGAGGCACCTAACATCGCGTCACGTAGACTCCATTACCAACACACATCGAGATCAAACACTCGATCTTTAGGGTTTTATCCACCCGTCGAACCTCGTGGTTCATCAACTGCAACACGAAAGCAAACACGCGCTTAACGACCGAACACCAAAGCTCATACCCATGGCTTGGTAGAAACATTTCCCAACACTAAGGAATACTTGGTTGCACCAAGTCTTACGCCCTTCGTCCGTCAATCAAAACGTCACCATAGGGTAATTCCATTAGGAACGTCACCCATAACAGTAACATGCACAACACAATGCATTCAACAAGCCGAGCTCATCGGCACATAATAAATAATCAAAGGACATATTTATTAAAAACGAAAAGTACCTTAACGTCTTCTCTCCACGCCCGTCCCCGCTAACTCGGGACACTCCGACTTACGATGTCCTTCTTCTTGGCAATTGAAGCACACCGTGCCATCACCCTTTGGCACCGAACATTCCCAAGACTTGTGACCCCTCACGCCACAATTGTAACACCTAGATGCACTAGAATCCGATATACTCGTCCGTATACCACCCGTGCTCGCATTTGCTCCCTTAGTTTTCTTACTTGGAGCACCATACGAAACAAACCTTTTCTTACATGAAGGTTCACCCACTTTTGATCGCGAATACGATTTGAAACCCCTAGCCACCGCGAATAACTCCGCAAATGACTTCGCTTGACTCCAGCTAATTTTATTTTGCAAGTCATCATTCAGAGTTCGATAGAAATCTTCCATCAACATATGATCATTCTCAAAATACTTCGGGCAAAAACGAGCCTTCACCATGAAGGTCGTCTTGAGAGTATTCAAGTCCATAGACCCTTGTCGCAAATTTCGCAACTCATCACGCAATTTTGCCAAATCGTCTTGCATCCGGAACTCCTCGAAGAATTCCTTCTTAAAATCATCCCACGATAACCCCATAAACGCTTCACCACCAACAATATCAATCTTACCATCCAACCAATCCTTCGCCCTACCCCGCAACAAACTAGTAGCGAGTCTTGTCCTCTTCTCGGGAGGGCATTCAATAGTGCAAAAACACCCTTCGACATCCGAGATCCAAGTTGTGCTTACCAAAGGATCCGGTTTCTCGTCATACATCGGGGGTTTAGTCCTCATGAAGCTCTTAAGACAACGCTCCATTTCACTACTACTCCGAAATTCCGAATACTTCCTATCCATTTCTTCTCGAAACACACCCATTTGCTCCGCCACGGCGGCCGCAACTCTAGGGTTAAACTCATCGTCATTCGTCTCGATCTCGTTTCACGTCGTCATTCTAAAGAATGCAAAACGATTAGTCCACGAACGTATAAATCAACACGCACAACACCGTTTCATCTTGCTAAACACTCGTTGTACATCACTTATTAGACACGATTTGCACCCGTAATAAGGTTTGCAAGTCCTTATTACGCACACACGCCGTATCAACTCGTTAGTACAACGACCGCCTCGCTCGATTATATAAACCAACATAACAAAAAAATTCTACGCGATATAAACACACGCAAGAATTATGTCACAACACAAGCCACAATTCTAGTTAGTTTACCTATACGTTAAGGCACTAACCAAGTTCCCATTCCGACCCGTTCACCTATAAGTCCCGCAATAAATAAGCACACACACAAATGTCTAAGTCTAGGCACCTATCTCAAGTCGCCTAAATCCCTTAGACCATGCTCTGATACCACTTGTAATGACCCAACCCGTCGTTTTGGCCCAAAATTTTTTTCCCTTAACTTACATCAATATTATTAACATTTAGGTCCCATTTATATTTTTGAAACGATTCCCTTACAATAATAAGTTTAGACAACTTTAAAACGTTTAATACATAAGTTTAAATATTCAAACTGCATACATGACCCGACTAGTTTAATATTCAACAAAACCGAGCATGGTGATTGGGGATACGCTACCCAATCCTAATCGAGTCCAAAAGCAAGATCTTCTAAAGCAACCTAGCCAAGATCTCAAATCCCCACGCTTACCCGAGCCGCCATCAAGCAAACCTATAAAAATATCAACAACGAGAGGTTAAGCTAACGCTTAGTGAGTGAGAATATACTACATACATATATATGCATAAAATGAACACGCCACACAAATAATCATATAGCACATACCGGAGCATCTAAGTATAAAGGCAAGCTAAACTAAGCATACCGTACGATCGCTATACAACAAGCTAGTAACAACACAATATAAGTACACCAACGACGATGTGTACGACGCCAATAAGCTACACCCGGAGGGTTAGCTACAACACAACAATACATCAATATATATGTATATAACAAAGTGTAAACCGCCCATTGGTTAATCCTTTAACCCAAACCAAAAGTCAATTAACAAAATGAAGATTGGCCGAACTACACGAGCCTTAGTAAATCCGCATCCACACGAGACTACTATCTTCAATATCAACAACACATCGAGGTTGGCCGAACTACAAGAGCCTTAGTGAATCTGCATCCACACGAGATCACTACCTCAATAAGATGACCGAGCTACACGCGTCATCGTGAATCCGCATCCACACGTGATTCACTTCCCAAATCACAACCCACGGTCATGGGGTTATAAAATCCACCACATCGGGGTTATCCACATCACAATTCAACACCAACCCTTCGCCATTTGGGTTATATAATACACATCACAAGCATATGTGATAACGTACACACGAAGTGTGCACTTCACCAAAGGTGGTCAACCAAAACGCACAACCGTGCTAATTGGACCTATACGCAAGTCCATCAAATCCACCTATATGTGAAGTGAGCTCTATAACCGAGAGCCACTTCCCCCGACCCGCACCCATCCTACACATACATATGCACATACGATATTAACACTCACATTGTCGTCTTGAAGAATGCAACCGAACAAATCCGCAACACGTCAATGGAATGTACCTATTCCACTAACACAATACAAACAACACAATTAGGGTGGACTTACAAACCAACCCAATTGACACTTAGTGCAAATTCGACCCAAAAGCGCTTCCAAGCATAAACCGCGCCCAAACTAACCACTAATCACTAACACAAGTGAAAATGGTTCTAATACACCGATTAAATCCAATCATAGGTGTTAAACACCTATCTTGCCCTAAATGACACTTAAACCCTAATTTTGACCCATTTCAAAATTAGTCAACCAAATACACTCAAAATGGTTCCAACACTTCCACAATCACTAAACCTGGTGATTAAACCCAATTCCAAGTCCTAATCATGGCCAAATCGGTTTCCAACCCAAATCCCGCCTTCATCACTTATAAACTCGTATCTTGGTGTTAACCTTCCATTAACAACTAATGGGGTTTCATTATGAACTCACAATCAAAAATCCCTAAAATATGAACATGAACACAAAAACGAATTTCAAAGTTAGAGCTTACCACTAGTATCACCTTGTAGCTAAGAACGAGGAGAACAAAGTTGCCTCTTACGCTTTTGATCGAATCCCGCTTCCTCCTTTCCAAAATCCCTCTTGAATGATTTGAAGTATTTAAGTTTTGAGAGAGAATGAAGAAGAAAAGGAAAAAGAAATAAAGAAAATGAGATGAGTGGATGAGATTTAAGTTCTCAAATCTGGCACACACGCGAAATAACCGAAATGCCCGTAAAACCCTTAAAACTACGAAATCCGGAACCAGTCCCCCAGATTTGCCGCGCCGCGGCTCTCTTTCCTCGCGCCGCGACCTTGGTCGTGGTCTGGTGTCTTGTTTGCGTGCCTCCTGATCCTGATTCTAGTTAAATGCCGCGCCGCGGCTCCCACTGTTGCGCCGCGACCTTATGTGGGTTTTTGTCCATTTTCGCGCACTTGAACTCCAACACACAAACGCGTCTCGAACCCTTCATACACTAGACGTACATACACGATACACCTATATATATTCTTTTCATATATATATATATATATATATATATATATATATATATATATATATATATATATATATATATATATAATCATTAAACGTCGTACGAATAAACGGGTCTTACAATGTCTTTAGTTTAACCAGCAAAGTTTTATTCAGCCGATAAAGCTAGTTCAACCAGCAAGATGAACTTTAGCACAACCAGCAAATGACGCTATTTTCTTTCTAAAAGGCCAACTTGCTGATACGATTCAAAGTTTAACATATGCTTTCAATAAACCGGCCAAGTCACGTGCTTAACACGTGCGTGGCTGTTCTAGAATGTTAGCTGTCCAAGGAAGATTCTCATCTATCATTGACTGCTTTTTATCATGGGAGGAGCACTACCAAATGGCAGGCTTTTTGCAGATTATATCCTGTATTCTTATTGGCTAATTTGTAATTGTTTGTCCTTTTTGTCTCCTTTTCCTTTTTATGTTTTTGTCTTATCTAGAAAGTAGCTGTGAAGCTTCTCCTATAAATAGAGAGCTCTTGTAATTGTAAAACTTAGTTGATGAATGAATGAAAGTTTGATAGAGCTTATCTATTTACAAAATCTCTGTGCCTTTACGAATCTTTGATTCCGGTAGCTAAGAATGGTTTCTTTATTAGTGTTTGTGGCATTACTTTATCAAACATTGTGATGAAATCCAAATCTTCATATCTGATATTATAGTTGTGGTGGAATCTTTATTAGCTGTAGTTGAAGGTTTGGAGTGTTTCTAGATCTCTAATTGTGGTGGTATCTTTATCAATTTGGGGTTTAGATTCTTTTATCCTTTGTGTTCTTATTTCAGAATTTTATACTCTGTTTTGGGGCTGTTACTGTTACAAATTGGGGGTTTTGTGTTCAGTTCTGTTGGGTGAAGAAATCTTGTTCTAAATTGTGTTTTTAAAGTCATAATTACGCATCACTCTGTCTTTCTCAATCCATTTACTTCTAACTTTCATTTTCGCCGCTCATCATCAGCAAGAATTCTATGCTCCGCTTCTAGTTCCCAAGAGTTATTTTCCTCACTTAATTCTTTGATTTCCACATCGAGTTTCCAAGCGTCTTAATATAATCAACTGTGGCACAATGCATGTGTTTTGCAAACCCTAAGAGGGTTTGGACGCTATAATATAATCAGCTGTAGCACAATGCATGTGTTTTGCAAAGATGATGTTTGAATTCATTGTTGTTATTTGATAACGCAATAATATAATAATTAAATTTATAGGTGTAAAATATCATATTATTTAATAAAATTAAAAAGTAAAATTATCAAAATAGTCATTCTTTTATTCAAAGATTTTAATTTTTGGAAGCTTAATAAGTACATTTAGAGAAAGAATTTGATGAATATGAAAAATCAATAATCATGTTTTGTTATAGCAGGAGAGTTGTTACACTTTTTTAATTTATCGTTTTGAAACTCTTAAATGGTAGTTAATTGATTTTTAAATATACATTGTCAAACATTATTAAATTATTATTTATAATTTCACACGTAATAATCAAAAGATTAACCTTGAAACGTAAATATAATCACCCAAAATACCCTAACATGATAACATAATAGATAGATGCATGGATAAACTATACACTTTTAATATGGGAAGTGATATGTACACAACTCATTTTTGTTATGTACACAACCATGGTACTTTACAGTGTTGTACAGTACAACACTGTAAAGTACCATGGTTGTGTACATAACAAAAGTGAGTTGTGTACATATCATCACCCTTTTAATATAAAGGGATTTGCTAACATGTACCATATGGTACATGTTAAAAGCCATTTATTAACTCAAAACTTTCCTTCTAAAGAATAAATAATATTAAATACACATTTTATTTTGACATTTTTCAACTTTATTGAATACAATTTAATTTATATAAGGAAAGAATGATAGGGGGTTATTTGATCCCTTGCATTTGATATTGTGTACACTGATGCCATTCAACTTGTTATGCACTTAGAATTTGGACCGAAGTTTTGTCATGGATTACAAGCAATACGTATGCAATGGGATTACAATCCATATTTATCAAGTCATATGGCTTTCATTCTACTTTGCAATTGTTTTGTAAGTTTCATGGGTCAAAATGCCCACAGTCATTTTGTTTCCTCAGAGTGTGGTTCGGGTTTCCTGCCCGAAGGCGCGTGTGTGTGTGCAAATGATGACTAGGCTTCGGTCCGGACTGATGCAAGCTTGCCTTTCAAAAAAAAAAAAAAAAATGCCCACAGTCATTATTTGTTTCATGGGTATTGAAAGCTCTTTTATCATTGTAAAAGTTTTTGGTATCCTTCATTAATTTAATGAAGGTAACTTTATTTATAATAAATTTTCCTTTTTTGCCGAAAAAAAAGAAAACAATTAACATCATAAATGCATTTTATCATGTGACATGGTGACACATTGTAGCAAAATCCTAATATAAAACACAAAACTACAATTAGTTTACTAAAAATAAAATATATCTGTAAATGAATAAGATTTTCTATATTTAGGCTATTTAAAGATGAATTTTATTTTACTCAAACGTACTCATCCAATTTGACGTATTTTATCTCAGACTACTTTTAGCCTTTTCCCTTGCCATTCCAATTTCCAAAGGATATTGGATTTTGAATCTGAGATTTTTGGTATCACGACTCCAATCAATCGACGACTATCCTGTGGTGGTTTAAATCAACAACATAATATAAGGTAAAATTAAACATTTATGACTTGATTAAGTATGACTTTTTTTTCCCATTACGTCCAATATTGGTGTAAGTTTAATGAGAAATTAAAAGGAGGAATCAAATCAAGTAAAAGATGGAGTGATTCCTTATCTCTTAAGGCAGGCAGGGGGCACAAACCAATTGATGCATAGATTAGCTTTTAATTTGCATGGACCAATTCTTTTGTAGCTTGTGAATCAAGAACTTAGGTGACATCATGGATGAAGATAAGAATTAGCCTAAGCCAAGTATAACACTTGCTCACGATTGCACCACATAGGGTATTTAGTGGATGAGAATGGCACCCAACTATACGCATAAAGTGAACCATGGGTCCGATACATTTTGGCTAGTTTGGACTAGTCATGATCCAGTTGAACATATTATGATTCTTTCTTAACATCAATTTTAATAATTACTTTATTTTTATTTTTTTATAAATTTGCACAAAAAGAAATGATCCGTACCCATCTCTCTTTTGCCATAAACAATCAATTTAATTTTTTAGACATTTTTATCCTTAGGTTGAAAAAAGTAGGGTGTGGTTACGCAATTTAAAAAGATAAAAACGTCCAGATAATTAATTCGGTAGTGTATGACAAAAGAAATGTAATATACGAGTGACCTTTTCATAAAAATTATACCTCTATTAACGGAAAAGGCTAAAAACCTCAAAAACGGACCTTTTTATAATATCCTATTTTTTTTTTCTTGTATACTTAACATTAGGGGGATGATTCTCACACACTGTTTTTTGATCCTCACACACCCTTTTACCCTATTATTAGGGAGGAGTTCAAGTAAATTGGTGTGTGAGGATCAAAAAACAGTGTGTGAGAATCATCCCCCTTAACATTATCATATCCATAATATTTTAAGAGATTACTATGATTTTGATGAAGTTCTCGAGTTTTATATATTTTCAGTTTTTTGCCAAAAAAAAAAAAGGAAAACGCCCAAATTTCGGGTGAGATGCTGCAGATGCAGCAGAATCTTACTTCCTGGTGCAGGTATCTTTAGCGGCGAGGATCGCCGCAAAAGAAACCTGACAGTTTAGCCTGTCAGATACACTTACTCGCCGCAATTAATCGCCGCATTTGCTTTGCCGGGAAATCTTGGCGCTACCATTTCGTCGCAAAAGGATCTCCGCAATAAATAATTTTCCTTTTCTTTTTCTTAATAAAATGTGGGTCCCACTTTCCTTCGCCGAAAATCTCGACGCAAAAGACTTAAGACGGCGAACCTACGGTGACTAAGTATAATGCCGGCGAGACCTCGCCGTAAATGGCCTACTGCGGCGAAGTACCCGATTTAAACCGGCAAGTTTCCTCGCCACAAAAGAGGGATTTTTTTATAGTGTTAAAAGAGAAAAATAATTCTTTTTTTTTTTTTGAATTTGTATTTATAATCCATCTATGTAAATAAAAAAAATCTATACATCAAGTTTGCTTAAAGATCACAATGAGAAACAATTGATGCAGAATCACATCACATGGTCACAGTGTGTAGGCCAAATACCAAATCAGCGATAGATTTACCCAAAATTACGCGTACACTTGTTTGTGTTTGTTGAGACTTGAGATGAAACGACCCCCACAACAAAATC
Source organism: Rutidosis leptorrhynchoides (assembly GCF_046630445.1). Taxonomy (NCBI): domain Eukaryota; kingdom Viridiplantae; phylum Streptophyta; class Magnoliopsida; order Asterales; family Asteraceae; genus Rutidosis; species Rutidosis leptorrhynchoides. The sequence continues at coordinate 502,895,253 of NC_092333.1, read as the reverse complement.
AAAATGGGACCCTTCACTTTTATCAAATTACCCTTATTATTATAAAATTTTTGACTTTTGAATTCAACATGATCGTTCCAACATAATGAGCCGTTTACTTCAAATCTTTATAAGGTTCTGTCGATAGATGTACCAAAATTTTGCGACATATATGCTTTTGGGTTCGAAATTCATGGTTGCGTATATGTTACAAGAACTTAAATTGAACGAGAAGTATAAAATTATAAAAACTTTTGAATTAAATGATTTTGTTACACGTAAACAAATACACCGCATGTAGTTTCTATTATTTATTTTTCAAATTGTTAATAAACAAAAGTTATAAATTACAAAATTTATGTTAAGTTATGCATTAAATGAAAATGTTCATATATCAATCAAATGTGTACATGATAAACGCATAATAAAAATTTAATGTTAGAAGTGACTATAAAATTTTCCCAGATGGCTTTGATTATAATCGTTAATTTACATCAATATTCACATTTAACTAATATATGCTTGGTTTAAATAATTAGGTTAATAATAATGATGATGAGAATTTATATAATATATTCACTTCCAATATAATATGAATTTTGCTATCGATAACTCTTAGAGCTGTCGTCTGTGTGTTTTAAAATGTTATACTGAGCAGTTATTTACCGTCCTGGAAACGATACTTTTTAAAGTTTTTAAGTATGGTATGTACATTAACGACATCCTTTAGGGCCGTCATTAGCAAAATTCATATAATATTAATGTTCAATATCAATACGAAGTATAAACTAAAAATAAAAGAGTTAAATCGATTGTGCAATTAAAGAGAAGTAATTAAGATTAGTGATGGAGAAAAAAAAAGGAAGAGTGGTAAATAAGTTAATGAAGAGATATAATGTATTATACTTTTATGAATTTAATAATAGTTGTAGTATCATGTACTCCGTACTTTTAAAACTGAGACTCGTCATATGAAACTTGAACTTATTGTATTGTTAAACTCATTCTCGTCAATTTAAGGAGTAACAATGAATTATTTACTCGTGGGCAAACGTTAATTATGGGCCTATGGCGATCAAAATTAAGGCAAAGTTATGTTACCGGCATCAACTTCATATTTGGCTTTTGGATTCCTTAATCTTGGTTCGAAACACGTAAAAGGATGTTTTCATTTGCTTTTATTAATTGTTTACACTAGTCAAGCTGCAAGATCATGTCATCTTACTAGCATTTTTGTAATTTTTGAGTTCTGTAGATGAAAAGATACCTTCCCTTTTTTTCTAGCAGAAGCTAAGCGCTTGAGAAGCGCGCTACGGCATCAGCAGTTGAAGAAGTTGACGGCCGGATTCAAGGTTCAAGCCCTTCTTTGTCTATTTTCTTGATCTCGAGTCAAGCTGGGGCGTCCAAGTTATTATTTTTATTTTTTATTTTAGTTTTTTTAAAGTCCGCAATCATCATTAATTATTTTAAAACAAAGCAACCATCATTAATGACAATCATTTTCATTGCTTTATTAATCGAATCAACAGTAATCGTCGATTTATTAGCTATTTGACTGTCGTTTGAACCCAAATTAAACTTTTGACAAGTTTAAAACCCATGAAAATTTAATTATACCATTTTCATGACATCTCACACTTTTTTTAACCTACTTATTGGCGGAGGTCCATTCAGAAGCAATACTTCTATCCATAGTACATTGAGAGAGAGGACAATCTCTACTCTTGAGATGTTTCACTCTGGGTGGAGAAATGACTTTTCTTTATTCTACCAGTGAAATGACCCGTGGAATCACGAGTTTGTTTAAACGAAACAATTTAGTGATATATTTTAGGTATTAAGTGAATTTAAACGCTAAAGTCATTTAATTTAATGACCCAACAGATTCCGACTACAAAATTTCTCGTTGTTTTTACAAACACATTGATGTACTTAACTTGGTCAGAATAAATGAACTATATTTATTCTCTCACCATCATCTTGTAATTTTCATCACAGTTACTATTTTCCTTTTCATAAAAGCCTACATAGAACCTTTTATTGAGACGTATATTTCGCATACATATATAACTTAATTAATCTCGTAAAGAGAACTCATATTTGAATTTGAATAATAATATAATAATAATTAATGAGAGTGAAATTTTTTTCCCGAAAAACATGAAATAAATAAATAAGTAGATTTATTTAATTTAATTAGTCATTAATTTTTTGATTTGTTCAAAAACTTCAATAAGTTAGTAGTGTGTGAGAGAGAAAATGAGGGGGGAGAGAGAGTTTGTGGGGAATATCAACAGTACGAGCACAAATAGAGATTCAGAACACTACAACGAGAGACTTCAAGATCGGTTAACTAGATTATTCGGGATCCATCTCACTTCTTTCATGTTTTTCAACTTTGTCGACGATTGGAACGTCCCAAAACTATGGAAGAATTTCAAAGAATTTGGTGACTTAAAGATATCTATATGGCGGGGAAAAAACTAAGAAACGGGAAGCGGTTTGCATTCGCAAGATTTGGAAATGTTGGTGATGTAGATAGGCTCCTATCATCTCTAAGCAACATCTCATTCGATGGTAATCCAATAAGGATATTAAAAGCAATGGAGAGGAAAGATGGACACAAAGCATATGTTGGTGCAAATGCACATGGAAGGTATTCCAGGAACATATTCAATATGGGGGTCAACAATGGTGCATTCAGGGATGTACGTAATTATAAGGACGTTACCGGTAATTCAAGGGTAGATCTCAGGGATTTACTTAACAACAAAAATGACCTGAGGGAAACAATCTCCAAGATTAGAGAGAAGAACTGCTTCAAGCAACATCAAAAAGTGGTCATCTCTAATAGGGAGTGCAACGGTCACCTACTAAAAAGAACACTGGTCGGAGTAATTAGAGATTGGAGAAATATTCCCAAAGTAATTGAGTTATGTAAAGCTGTCTGTTTAAAGAACTATGAGGTGAAATATCTTGGGGGTGTAGAAATGGTCTTCGTGTTTGGATCCACAGTCGAAGCTGAGAATACTTTGAAGAATAAAGACCATATTTTCCACAAATGGTGTGAAAATATCCGTTGGATAGGATCTTCCAATCTAAACCCTTCATATCTGACTTGGCTAGATATTAGAGGTGTTAATGTGTTATACTGGAATGAAACAACCTTTAAAAACATTGCTAAGTCATGGGGTGAAGTTGTGGATACAGAAAACTGCAAAATCGTCAGTGGGCATCAAAATTTAATTTTTGGTAAAGTTCTAAATCTCAAAAAAGTAAATGGTGCCATCGGAGATTATGTCGACGTCAAATTGGGTCATACATGGGTTAAAATAAAGGTCTCTGAATGTCTCATCCCTCCTGTACAACTTGAAGAGGAAGATGAGGATTCCTTAAATTATAGTTCGGATCCAACAGGTGAAGAGGATAGTGAATTCATAGATGATACGTTTGATAATATGGATGATGGGGTTGAAGGGTCCGAGGAAGAAGAATTTGAATCGGATGATGATGAATTTCCCTTGCCGTATTGCTAGCGGAATCCGACTAGAGGCAACGGAAAGGTTGACGATATCGATGATGACCGGTTTCATCATGTTGTAGAAGACGAAGAATCGGAATGCTTAGGGATTAGGAACCTTTTCCAAGAAAACATTAATGAGTATTCTGCAGAGCAACAATGCAGCAGTGTGAATTCCAACAATGATAACGGTTACCCAAGGCAGAGTCCAACTCATCTTAAAAGTCATGTGAGCCCAACACAATTTAAAAGTCATGTGAGCCCAATCACAAAAAGCCCATCAGTAGTCAAAGACTCACCTATGGGCATATCTCCATTAGACCCAGATGATTACAACCCAATTAACACCTCTACTCATGTGGTCAGTCCATTAAATAAAAATCAATTGGGTAACAACATTGAGCAGATGGGTCGGGATATGGTACAGAACCTACAACCGTCAATCCAAAAAACTTCGCGCAAATCAACACAATTCATAGGTAAACAGAATATTGCTAACAAAGCGAAGAAGACGATCTATGGTACTCAAAGGATGAGAGAGTGTTGTTGGTCGAATATTCGGAAGTGGAAGTCATCCTCGAGAATGTTAAACATCAAATCTGCAGCAAGGAAAAACCTTCCTGAAAGTCAACCGTTGAAATCAAAGTGCACATACTACGCAGGTAATGGGACTAGTTCATCTTCAACAAATTCCATTGGCTCAGTCGGTAGGACTTCAATTAATGAGAAAGGGAATTCGTACAATGGAAATATAAGCAAGGAAGTAAGGGAATTTGGTACAAATTTGGGGCTGAGATGGAAGAAGAAAGTAATACCTGCTCAGTAAACCCTTTCAATCTCTTATGTATAATTATGAAGATATTATCTCTCAATATTAGGGGTTTCAGGATTAGGACCAAATTTGACAAAGTCCGGGTGGTTAAGAAGCTTCTGTTTAGTGTGAAGCCTTCATTCATGGCTTTACAAGAAACAAAGCTCAACACTGTAACCAGATACTGGATTGAAAACTTGTGGGGTTCCAGTGATTGTGAGTTTTTACAAAAAGAAAAGGTAGGTAAGTCAGGTGGACAGCTTTTGACATGGGACACTACGGTATTTGAAGCAGAAAGTATTATCGAGTTCGATTGTGTCATAGGAATTAAAGGTAAATGGAAAAGTTCAGGTTGTTGTGTCAATATGGTTAATATATACGGGTCTCACGAAGGTCACAAAAAATAGAAACTTTGGGACGACCTTAAAAACTTAATCCTTCTCAATGATGAAGAATGGGTGTTTTGCAGAGATTTCAATGCAGTGCGCGACCAATCCGAAAGATTTAACTGTGAGTTTGTAGAATATGGGGCAAAACGATTTAATGATTTCATTGCAGATTTGAGATTAATTGAAATTTCATTCGGTGGGAGAAACTTCACGAGGGTTAGTGACGACGGGCTTAAATTTAGTAAACTTGATAGGTTCCTAGTTACTGATAAATTCTACCATCTATGGAAAGATCTATCTGTGGTTGCACTTGATAGAGACTCATCAGACCACTGTCCAATTTTGCTAAGTGACGAAGAAAGGAACTTTGTGTAGTGACCCGAACTTTTCCATGTTTATATATATATATAATGAAATTGTTATTTACATGATTAAGTGTTTCCAACATGTTAAGCAATCAAACTTGTTAAGACGTGATTAATTGAAATAGGTTTCATATAGACAATTGACCACCCAAGTTGACCGGTGATTCACGAACGTTAAAACTTGTAAAAACTATATGATGACATATATATGGATATATATATAGTTAACATGATATTATGATAAGTAATTATCTTATTAGGTATTTTAACAATGAGTTATATACATAAAAATGAGACAATTGAATTAAGAAACTCGAAAACGATATATATAACGATTATCGTTATATCAACGTCTTACTAAATACATATGAATCATTTTAAGATATTGATACACTATATTTAAACATGATAAATGATAAGTAAACATATCATTAAATGTATTAACAATGAACTACATATGTAAAAAACATGACTACTAACTTAATGATTTCGAAACGAGACATATATGTAACGATTATCGTTGTAACAATATTTAACTGTATATAAATCATATTAAGGTATATTAATATATTATATTATCATGATAATATAATAATTTAACATCTTATTTGATATAATAAACAATGGGTTAACAACATTTAACAAGGTCGTTAACCTAAAGGTTTCAAAACAACACTTACATGTAACGACTAACGATGACTTAACGACTCAGTTAAAATGTATATACATGTAGTTTTTTAATATGTATTCATACACTTTTGAAAGAGTTCAAGACACTTATCAAAGTAATACTATTTAACAAAAATTCTTACAATTACATCCTCATTCATTTTCATCAACAATTCTACTCGTATGCACTCGTATTCGTAGTCGTACAATACACAGCTTCTAAATGTATTTACTATTGGTATATACACTCCAATGATCAGCTCTTAGTAGCCCATGTGAGTCACCTAACCATGTGGGAACCATCATTTAACTTCTATCATGAAATATCTCACAAAATAACAAACTAATGGAGCCTATATGATAAGTCATAATTCACGTGAAGATGAGTGTACACAAACACATTCATTTTGCAACTTACATGCATCAAACTACTCTCTATCAAGTGTTCTTCCATTGTTATAAGTGTTCTTCATCATCTTTACCAAAATCTAGCTCAATCTAGTTCATAAATCCATACATAAACCAAGTTATAAAACAACTACTCAAGAACACACCAACAACACTTTCAAGTTTGCTAGCTTACTTCCAATCTTGCAAATCCACTTTGAGTGATCATCCAACCTCAAGAAATCTTTATTATTTACAGTAATATATCTTTCTAATATAAGGTAATACTCATATTCAAACTTTGATTCAATTTCTATAACTTTAACAATCTTATTTCGAGTGGAAATCTTACTTGAACTTGTTTTCGTGTCATGATTTTGCTTCAAGAACTTTCAAGCCATCCAAGGAACCTTTGAAGCTAGATCTATTTTTCTCATTTCCAGTAGGTTTATCCACAAAAACTGAGGTAGTAATGATGTTCATAACATCATTCGATTCGTATATATAAAACTACCTTATTCGAAGGTTTAAACTTGTAATCACTAGAACATAGTTTAGTTAATTCTAAACTTGTTCGCAAACAAAAGTTAATCCTTCTAACTTGACTTTTAAAATCAACTAGACACATGTTCTATATCTATATGATATGCTAACTTAATAATTTAAAACCTGAAAACATGAAAAACACCGTAAAACCGGATTTATGCCGTCGTAGTAACACCGCGGGCTGTTTTGGGTTAGTTAATTAAAAACTATGATAAACTTTGATTTAAAAGTTGTTCTTCTGGGAAAATGATTTTTCTTATGAACATGAAACTATATCCAAAAATTATAGTTAAACTCAAAGTGGAAGTATGTTTTCCAAAATGGTCATCTAGACGTCGTTCTTTCGACTAAAATGACTACCTTTACAAAAATAACTTGTAATCTATATTTCTGACTATAAACTTATACTTTTTATATTTAGATTCATAAACTTAAGTTCAATATGAAACAATAGCAACTTGAATCACTCAAAACGGATTTAAAACGAAGAAGTTATGGGTAAAACAAGATTGGATATTTTTTCTTGTTGTAGCTACGTGAAAATTGGTAACAAATCTATATTAATCATATCCTAGCTAATTCATACTGTATTATACATGTATTCTAATATATTATGTAATCTTGGGATACCATAGACACGAATACAATGTTTTGACATATCATATCGACCCATCTATATATATATTTCGGAACAACCATAGACACTCTATATGCAGTAATGTTGGAGTTAGCTACCAGGGTTGAGGTTGATTCTAAAATATTATATATACTTTGAGTTGTGATCTAGCCTGAGGCTTGTATACACAAGGTCGTGGATTGATTCGAGATAATATATATTGCTTTATTTCTGTACATCTAACTGTGGACAACTAGTTGTAGGTTACTAACGAGGACAGCTGACTTAATAAACTTAAAACATTATAATGTATTAAAAATGTTGTAACTATATTTTGAACATACTTTGATATATATATGTACATATTTGTTATAGGTTCGTGAATCGACCAGTGGCCAAGTCTTACTTCCCGACGAAGTAAAAATCTGTGAAAGTGAGTTATAGTCCCACTTTTAAAATCTAATATTTTGGGATGAGTATACATGTAGTTTTGAAAATGATTTACAAAATAGACACAAGTATTGAAACTACATTCTATGTTTAATCGTTATACCGGATATCGCCCTTGTTGAACTTGGTAACCTAAGAATTAGTGTTTATTATAATTGCCACCAATTGACGCGAATCCTAAAGATAGATCTATGGGCCATTGACAAGCCCCAGTCAGAGAATTTGAACTGCTTTAGTACTTCGATATTTATATATGGGGATATTCTAGATGCATTTGTTAATGTCGGTTACCAGGTGTTCAACCATATGAATGATTTTTATGCAGATTGCATGTTATTGAAAGATGAAATCTTGTGGTCTATTATTACAATTTGATATATAGGTTAAACCTATAACTCACCAATATTTTTGTTGACGTTTAAAGCATGTTTATTCTCAGGTGATTATTAAGAGCTTCCGCTGTTGCATGCTAATATATGGACAAGATTTGGTGTCAGCATGCTTGTATAATATTGTTTAAAACTACATTCGAGATTTACTTTGTTGTAACATATTAATATTGTAAACCAATATGTATTGGTAGTGTGTAAGTGTGATATTTTTAGATTATCATTTCTGATAATCTAGGTGGTGTCCTTTTAACCTTGTCGATAAAATAAAGGTTATGGTTTGTTTTAAAAACGAATGCTGTCTTTAAAAAACGTCTCATATAGAGGTCAAAACCTCGCAACGAAATTAATTAATATGGAACGTTTATAATCAATATAAACGGGACATTTCAGTTGGTATCCGAGCGTTGGTCTTAGAGAACTAGAAATTTGCATTAGTGTGTCTTATCGAGTTTGTTAGGATACGTTAGTGAGTCGGATCCCGATGAGGATCCCGAGCCAATTTAATATAGCAAAAGAAAATAATAAGGGAAAAGGTGTAAAAATAGAGAAACCTGATTCCAACCCCGATGAACTTTATATGTATCGGCAACATCTGTATCTCCCTAATTGTAACAATAACCCGGGAACCTCTAAACCACCAGGTTTTTCTAAACTATTATGGAAAACGATGGCTCGTATTAGAGGAGCACCATATATCTCTAGAAAATTAGGAAAACGAACCAAGTCCGAAGAAGAAGAAACCAGTTATTCAGATTAGAGGGTTGTAATCATGTTGTGTATTATATGTATTGTAGTGTGATTGTACTTTTATGTTCTATGTAAAAATTGCTTGTATTGTTTGTCAAGTATCTTTTACGAATCTAATTCTTGTTTATTTTACAGTATAAAAACACAAAATGGATGTTAAGGATAGACAATCAAAAATTTTAGAAGACCTACCAGGAGATATGATTGATGAAATCTAAGGATAGACAATCAAAAATTTTAGAAGACCTACCAGGAGATATGATTGATGAAATCTTGTCTAGAGTCGGGCAGAATTCATCAGGACAATTAGTTACTGCAAAATTAGTTTGTCAAACGTTTGAAAGACATTCCAGGCATGCCTTAGTATATAAAAGGCTTTCCTTTGAAAGATGGGGTATATCACATTGGGGAGACTTTAAGTTACGCCAAGTTTTCTTTAAGGCATTTAGTGCGGGAAATCCAAATGCAATTTTACGCTACGGGTTACGAACCTATTTTGACTCAACATATCCCAACATAGGACTCCGTTCTTTAGAAAGAGCTTCTAACATGCAACATAAAGAAGCATGTTATGCTTCGGGTTAATAATGTTCGCTTCTCATCAAATTGAGAAAAAGAACATTGGGTTGAAACTTTTAAATAAAACATTCACACAAGTGACGGACTCAGTAGTTGGGGTAAGAAACAAGGTTTTTAGATTGCTACGAGGCTGTTAGGCATTACGAAACCCTCGTCCTTTTGATGACATGACAACATGCTGCCTAGCCAATGGTCATAACGGTTACTTTTTACAAGATCAAGGATGAGAAGTTGTCTTAGTAAAACCTGAATGCATGACTTGTTTCTGGACTTATGAATTACGTATCTTTATTTCTTTTGCTGAGAAATTCAAAAAGATTAGATCCCGGTAATTGAGAAATTCAAAAATAAACTTGATAGTTGAAAAATGAGATCGATGTCGTTTGGAGGACGTTTAACTCTAATTAAATCGTTTCTTACAACTCTCCCTTTGTATTACTTCTCGCTCTATCGTGCTCCGCTATGTGAGCTAAAATTTCTAGAGTGTGTGAGGAGAAATTTTTTTTGGGGCGGGAAAGAATTCGGGTCAAAAATAAATTAGGTTAAATGGGACAACGTCATCAAGTCCTACGGGGAGGGGGTTTAAGTATTGGCTCTCTTTTGAGCAAAAATCTCGCGTTACTTGGGAAGTGGTGGTGGACATGGCCGATTATTAGGGTGTGCAAGGCGTGGGCCGCACATGGCCCAATATCTATAGGGGCCCCAAAAAATTATATATATATATATATATATATATATATATATATATATATATATATATATATATATATATATATATATATACAGAGAGAGAGAGAGATTTAATCAACAGGGAAGCACTTTTTTGGGGGGAAGTAATTTTTTTTTCGTTTTATTCGAATTTTTGTTAGGCATCAAAATCACATGAAAATATGAACATTTGAAAAGACACTTTGTGATGAATGTTATTATTTTGGCGAAAAAACGCTCGAAGAGAAAAATGAAAACATGCATCATATGTAATATTATGCTTCTGAGTTTTTTTTTTTAGGGTTTAAAAATTAAGGTTTAGTAATTAAGGTTTAGAAATTCGGGGGTTAAAAATTAGGGTTTAGCTATTAGGGTTTAGAAATTAGAGCTTAGGGTTTAGATTGAATTTTTAATACGAACGGTTTAGGGTTTAGGGTTTTGGGTCCAAAACACTAAACCCTAAGCTCTAATTCGGGCTAAATTTTGGAAAAAAAAATTCATATAAAATAATAAAAACAACGTGCCAAAAATATTATTAGGAATAACATTACTCATGATAGATGTTATCAATTATTTCTTTGATCATTTTTCTGCCAAAATAATAGCATTCATCACATAGTGTTTTTTTTAAATGTTCATATTTTAACCTAAACTTGATGTTTGAATTTTTTTTTTGAAAAAAACGAAAAAAAATTACTTCCCCCTAAAAAAGTGCTTTCCTCTTGATTATGACTATATATATATATATATATATATATATATATATATATATATATATATATATATATATATATATATATATATATATATATATATATATATATTCATTTGTGAATACAATCATTATTTTAAATGATCTTAGTACGCATGACTTTATTAGTATTATTGAACATATTATTATTTATGAGAAAAATTTCGTATATAAAGGGCCCATATTTAGTTATTAAACAGGACCCATAAATTTAACATAACGGCCCTGGTGGTGGAGGTTTAAAACCGAAACCAATTCATTATGGGTCAAAGTTATTCGTAGCATTCATGGTGAAAACGGTGGTCTTGCGGTGGGGGATGAATTACCTCATTCCACATCGTATGGCGCTTGGTTTAATATTATTTTGGCAGGTAAAAAGTTGGACGAGTACAATATTCTATTCAGTAATTCGTTCTTGAAGGTTATAGGTGACGGGTCATCGACATCCTTTTGGCATGACGTGTGGATTGGAGACAACAAATTATGTGACTTGTTTCAGAAACTTTACTGGCTGGAAGAATCGAAATAGGCTAGAGTGTGTGATCGAATTCAGGAACAGGATGCTGTAATCACGTTTTCGTGGAACTGGTCGCGGCCCCCATATGGTAGAACTGCTGGCGATATAGAATCAATTATCGGGCTTATTGTTGGGTTTAAAGTGGATCCAAATAAAGAGGATAAATGGGCCTGGAAACTCGTTGCATATAACTCATTCACAGTTAAAGAACTCGCAGCTAAATCGATGAACAGGTACTCGGTGTATGATATCGGTCAAAAAGTCACATTTTTACCCCCAATATTAAGCCCTAAAACAATAAAGATCCAAACTTTGTTAGTAAAATTATCGCTTTTTCAGTCTATTTTGTAGATTAAGTAATTACAAAGGTGATGCAAAAAGAATCAAGTAAAACGGAGCTAAAATGAAGATTCTAGAGAGAAAACTGTGAAAGACAAGAAATCAAGTTACGATCCAGTGAATTTCAGCTGACCAGGCAGCCAAACGGCCTGCCAAATGGCCTGCAACACGCCCTGATCAAACGGCCCCTGCAAACAGCTTGGCTTGGCAAACGGCCCCTGCAAACGGCCTGCCAGCCGTTTGCAAGCAAATTCAAGTCTTTTTAAAGGGCTCTCTCCATCCATTTCAACACACGCTCAATTTGTAATTCACTTTATATTTTCAAGCTTTTAGTTAGTTTTTAGTAGTAGTTAGCTTAGCTTTTATTTTTCGAAGGATATCCCGGCGATTCCTTGCGATCTCGGTCAGATTTCTTCGGCCTTTTCAGGTTTTTATTCGAAACGCTTGTCTTTTGTATTAAACATGTGTTCATATATTAAACATGTGTTCTTACTTTTTATGTTTAATAATGCGTTCCGATATTACCATGATAACTTAGTTAATCTGTATGTTGCCATGATAGAAGTTTGGGTTAGCGTAATTATGGTAATTTAGTACGATTAATGTCGTAATACGAACTAGGAAGTCTGATAGATTTGTATGCTAGCATCTTAAGGATTAACCAACCTAGGTTGTGATCAAGACTTGTCCACCTATATGAAATTAGCTACTTCATAGGATTAAGACCCCTGGTTATATTGTATCTGAAGATTCTATGAACTTGGTACGGCCGGAGTTCCCGAGAGGCATCTAATGCGCTTTTAGGACACGGAACTTAGGAATTGAGATATGAATGACCTAGTATGCCTATTGACTGTTCCAAAGAGACTTCTTAGGAGCTATTAAGATCTAGTTAGTGCCTTCACTGTGTAACCCAAGCCTATTGCATGTTCTTGTTTGATTGTTGCCTTAGGAATAAGTCATATCAACTGTTTAGGTATATATTAGGTTTCTATCTGCTTTTCTTTCAGTATATCAACTGTAATGCTGTATAACGCTTAAACTGATATGTTCTCATTAGTATGATGGAATGGTTATTAGTTTTCATTTAAGATTTTGCCAACTTAAACCGACGGGTTCCTTCCGTTTGTGATCAGTGTTCAATCAACACGGCACGTTGTTATTCAGTTAATCAAACTAATAAAGAGGGTTAGGATTAGAGCTCAACTCACTAATAAACCTAGTACTTTACTGAGGATAACCTCCGAGGTATAGCTACCTTTTAATTATACAACCAAGTGACATACTTCTCACTGCTCAACGAGAACTCCGAGAGTTCAGAGACAAGTAGTTCTGTGTAATTGGCTCATCCAACCAGATCTACATCATTCCAGGTATAGCCTTAACATAATGCATAATTACCTCTCCCTAACCCAACACTAATATCTTGGTCAACATTTCCTTGATCTGCATACTCCGGATATCCTTCCACTTATTTACTTTTTCGCACTTAGGACTTTTAGCTTAAACCAACTACTATCCTTATCTAGGTAATTTAAATAAAACACAATTATCCACTTGATTTTCAATTCGTTAATCTATTCAAAAATACGACACTAGGTTAACTTACACCTTCTACACCTTAGAAAGTAAAAGTAAATTTAGGCCCCGCATAATATAAATAAACAAAACTACTGTGTGCTACCCTGATCAACTGAATCTGACGTCCTGCGGACTAACGACACCGCAAGAATAAAACCGTCCATTTCGGCCACATCAGTGTAAACGGTGTTGCTGCTGAAACAATTAGAAACATGTTAGTCCCAAAGAAATTGGAAATTTTCATGTGGAGGGTTTGTAAAAAAAGATTACCGATCAAAACTGAGCTTGATAAACGGGGCATTGACTTACATACTATAAGATGTCCTATATGTGATGATTGCTTGGAATCAATTGACCACACTCTAATTTTTTGCAAAAGCTCCATGGAGCTATGGAATCGTGTCTTTGGATGGTGGGGTTTCGGATACTTTTCAAATGTAAGTTGTAATGAAATTCTTCGTGGTAACGGTCAGGCTCATATGTCAAGTTTTGGTATCAAGGTATGGCAAGCGGTGGAATGGGTGATCTCTTATTATATTTGGAAAAATAGCAATAATATGGTATTTCGTGGGAAGATGTGGAACGCCCCGGTGGCCTTAAACGAAATTCAGACCAAATCTTTCGAGTGGATTTCGCAACAATCAAAACTGAAATACAAGTTGGTTTACCTTAGGTAATAATTTTAGTTTGTTGTAGTTTTTCGTGTCCGCGTTCTTTGCAACCCTTCATGTATATTCCGTTGTATCATTTGGTGCTTGCACCAAAACTTTGTAATGCTTCAAGATATATAATAATACATTTTCTTGCTCTTTAAAAAAAATTAATTAGTCATTAATTAGATTAATGACATCACCTTAAGGGCTTAGATTTTTCTTCTTTTTCTTTTTGATTTTTTCTTAACAAAGGAATTAGTCTAATAACGACATCATCATTATAAGAATTTAATAGAAACTATAGATGATAAGAGAAAGATTTTCTACATCTTACCTCTCCATACCACATGTTTGTGAAAGGTATGACTAGTAGATGCTTTAGTAGAAATGCCAAATTGCGCTAAATTTTTTAAAGAACTGCTTTCAAATAAAGAGAGATTAAGAGAGATAGTTAGCTTGCCCTTAAGTGAAGAATGCTCTTTAGTGTTACAACATGGTATTCCCCCTAAGTTAGGAGATACAGGAAGATTTACAGTACCTTGCTATCTGAAAGATATCCAAATTAGCAATGCATTAGCAGACTTAGGAGCTAGTGTAAACCTAATGCCCTATTCATTATTCAAAAAGCTAGGATTAAATGACTCAAGGCCTACCAGAATGACTATCCAACTCGCAGACAGACCAGGTAAAATTCCTCGAGGAATAGCTGAAGATGTCCTAGTCAGAGTAGATAAGTTCGCATTTCCCGTTGATTTCGTTATTATGGATATTGAGGAAGACACGAAGGTCTCACTAATTCTTGACAGACCATTCCTGAATACTGCCAAGGCCGTAATTGATGTGCACGAGAAATCACTGAAATTAAGAGTTGGAGAAGAAGAAATCACATTCAATGTTGACCATCTCATGAACCATCCTCGCGAAGAAGATGTGAATCTATTTGATTCTTTTCAAGAACTCATCAATGAATACATGGAAGAAACCATGGCTATATGTAGTCAAGATCAAATTTCTAAGGATCTGTTCTTTACACTTCCTGAAGGAAATCTCGACATCCACTCAGCCATAAACCCTAGCCAACACAAATCTCCCCTCTCTGAAAGTAATTTTCTTGGCAAAACTATCCGAATAGCACCGCTAGGACAAGGCATTCCCCTACCTCTGTTAAGGGGAAGACTAAATGAAGAAACATATTTCATTCCGGTATTTCAGTAACCCCAGTCAAAATAGGATTGTGGGGAAATTCCTGAACCAACCTTCAAAACTAAGGAAGACGTTTCTGAAGAGGAAGCATTAAGAAGGACAATTTTCAAAAACGAAGAACAGATAGCATCAGTGACCGCTACTGAAGAATCAGAATTCCAGGAGAGATATGACTCGTTAGATCGAAAGGAAATAGCTAGAATAAAGCCATCTATCGAGGAACCTCCGGAATTAGAATTAAAGAAGTTACCAAACAATCTGGAGTATGCATTCTTAAAAGGAGAATCACAACTCCCCGTAATCATCTCAAAAGACCTCACGCCACAAGAGAAGGCAAAATTGATTCAAGTTTTGAAATCACATAAGACGGCAATTGCTTGGAAGATCTCCGACATAAAAGGAATCAACCCCGACTATTGCACCCACAAGATCTTCATGGAAGATGATTTCAAGCCATCAGTGCATAGGCAAAGAAGGGTCAACCCTATGATTCAAGAAGTAATCAAGAAAGAAGTAATCAAACTTCTGGACGCCGGTCTGATCTATCCCATTTCTGATTCACCATGGGTTAGTCCTGTTCAAGTGGTAGCCAAGAAGGGAGGGACGACCGTAATTCAAAATGAGAATAATGAGCTTATTCCAACATGGTAGGTCACCGGTTTGATTATCGTAAACTAAACGACGCAACCCAAAAAGATCATTTTCCATTACCTTTCATCGATCAAATGTTGGAACGTCTATCAGGAAATGAGTACTATTGTTTTCTTCACGGTTTTTCTGGCTACTTTTAGATTCCCCTCGACCCAAAGGACCAAGAGAAGACAACCTTCACCTATCCTTATGGAATATTTGCCTATCGACGCATGCCCTTTGGGTTATGCAATGCACCAGCTACATTCCAGTGATGCATGGTAGCAATATTCCACGACATGATTAAACGTTGTATGGAAGTCTTCATGGATGACTTCTCAGTCTTTGGTAGTACCTTTGATTCGTGCCTTTCTAACCTTGACAAGATGCTCACCCGATGTGAAGATTCAAATTTAGTTCTGAATTGGGAAAAATGTCACTTCATGGTTGAAGAAGGGATAGTTTTGGGACATAAGATTTCAAAAGCAGGAATAGAAGTTGATAAGGCTAAGATTGAGACCATAACAAAACTTCCAGAACCTACCACAGTAAAAGCGGTAAGGAGTTTCCTTGGACACGCCGATTTTTACCGACGCTTCATTAAAGATTTCTCAAAGGTCACACGACCTCTCACTCATCTCCTAGGAAAGGAAGTCGCGTTTGTCTTCGATGAAAAATGTATTAAATCATTCAACTATCTGAAGGAACAGCTAACACATGCACCTATCATGATATCTCCTGATTGGAGTTTACCATTCGAAATCATGTGTGATGCAAGTGACTTTGCAGTTGGAGTTGTACTCGGACAACGGACAGATAAGCACTTTCATCCAATCTATTATGCCAGCAAAACCGTAACCAGAGCTCAAGAGAATTACATTACTATGGAAAAGGAGCTGCTCGTTGTAGTATTCAACTTCGACAAATTCCGTTCGTATCTCATCCTGTCCAAAACTACGGTTTATACAGATCATTCAGCCCTTAAATATCTATTCACTAAGCAAGATGCTAAACCAAGACTCCTACGATGGATCTTACTCCTTCAGGAATTTGATATTGAAATTAAAGATAAGAAAGGAGCAGAGAACGTCGCAGCACACCATCTTAGTCGTTTGCAAAACCCGGTAATGGAACAACATGCTGAACAAGATATCAGAGATAAATTTTCGGAAGAACAGCTTATGAGTTTAGGACAAGCTCACATAGGATCACAAATCACCGATACTCCTTGGTATGTCAACATGGCCAACTACCTAGTTACTGGAGTAGTGCAAAAGGGAATGAGCACATCCCAAAGAAGAAAGTTCTTCAGGGATGCCAAGTACTACTACTGGGAAGACCCTTACCTGTTTAGAATTTACCCTGATCAGATAATCAGGAGATGCGTAGATGAAAAACAAGCAGCAGGGATTCTTCACCAATGTCACCACGGACTAACTGGAGGTCATCATAGAACAAACTTAACCGCAAGAAAAGTCTATGAATTAGGATTTTATTGGCCGTCTATATTCCGAGATGCGCAAGAGCTTGTAAAGCGTTGCGACGCATGCCAAAGGCAAGATATTATCTCTATGATGAATGAGATGCCTCAGACTAATATCCAAGCTTGCGAGATCTTCGATATATGGGGATTAGCCTTCATAGGGCCATTCCCAAAGTCTAATGGGAAAGAATATGTCCTCGTAGCAGTAGATTATGTCTCTAGATGGGTCGAAGCCCAAATATTTCCAACTAATGATGCCAAGGTCATCACCAACTTCCTGAAGAGACTCTTCTGCCGATTTGGAGCTCCCCGCGCTATAATAAGATATAGAGGCACACACTTCTGCAATACCCAATTTATGAAAGTGATGCAACAATACGGAGTTACCAACAAAATGTCCACTGCCTATCATCCGCAAACTAACGGACAAGCAGAAGTCACCAACAGAGCACTTAAGAGAATTCTAGAATGCACCGTCGGCCATCATGGAAATAAGTGGGCCGAGAAACTAGACGATGCTCTGTGGGCATTCCGGACTGCTTACAAGAATCCTCTAGGGACTACACCCTACCGCATGATCTATGAAAAATCCTGTCACCTTCCGCTAGAACTCGAATAAAAAGCTTTCTGGGCACTGAAGACCTGTAACCTCGATCCCTTAGTTACCGCTAAGCATCGAAAGATGCAGATGAATGAACACGCTGAATTAAGAGACCAAGCGTAAGAAATGTCATACATCTACAAGGAACGCACGAAGCTGACACATGATGAAAAATTGATTCATACAAAGTTCGCTCCTGAAGATAAAGTTCTGCTCTTTAATTCTCGATTCAAGAAGTTCGCTGAAAAATTTAGATCAAGATGGAGTGAGCCATACAAAGTTATACATGCTTTTCCACACGGAGCCGTGGAACTAAAAGGACCTACTGGCAACTTTAAAGTCAACGGCCACCTGCTAAAAGCTTATCTAGAAGACCACGATAAGGAGGAGCACCTCTTCTCCTTTGATCCATTTTAAAGATCTAACAAAGAAAGTCGAGCTGTAACGACTTGATAAACAAAGCGCTCTTGGGAGGCATGTAGTGACCTGAACTTTTCCATGATTATATATATTAAATAAAAACTATATTTGCATGATTAAATATTTCCAACATGTTAAGTAATCAAACTTGTTAAGACTTGATTAATTGAAATAGGTTTCATGTAGACAATTGGCTACCCAAATTGACCGGCGATTCATGAACGTTAAAACTTGTAAAAACTATATGATGATATATATATGGATATATATATATATATATATATATATATATATATATATATATATATATATATATATATATATATATATAGTTAATATGATATTATGATAAGTAAGTATCTCATTAGGTATATTAACAATGAGTTATATACATAAAAATGAGACTACTAAGTTAAGAAACTCGAAACGATATATATAACGATTATCGTTATAACAACGTCTTACTAAATACATATTTATCATATTAAGATATTTTTACACTATATTTAACATGATAAAATGATAATTATATATATCATTAAGTATGTTAACAATGAATTACATATGTAAAACAAGACTACTAACTTAAGAATTTCGAAACGAGACATATATGTAACGATTATCGTTGTAACGACATTTTAATGTATATAAATCATATTAAGATATGTTCATACATAATAGTATCATGATAATGTAATAATTTAACATCTCATTAGATATAATAAACAATGGGTTAACAACATTAAATGAGATCGTTAACTTAAAGGTTTCAAAACAACACTCACATGTAACGACTAACGATGACTTAACGACCCAGTTAAAATATATATACATGTAGTGTATTAATACGTAATTGTACACTTTTAAAAGACTTCAAGATACATATCAAAGTACTTCTATTTAACAAAAATGCTTACAATTGCATTCTCATTCGTTTTCATCAACAATTCTACTCGTATGCACCTGTATTCGTACTCGTACAATACACAGCTTCTAAATGTATTTACTATTGGTATATACACTCCAATGATCAGCTCTTAGCAGCCCTTGTGAGTCACCAAAAAATGTGGGAACCATCATTTAATATCTAGCATGAAATATCTTACAAAATTACAAACTAATGTGACCATATATGGAAGCCTCATTTCACGTGAACCTTCATCAACCATTAACACATTTTGATTTCAACTTTCATGCATCAAACAACTCTCTCTCAAGTGTTCTTCCATTGTTCTAAGTGTTCTTCATCATCTTCATCAAAATCTAGCTCAATCTAGTTCAAAAATCCTAACATAAAACAACTTACAAAACTACAACTCAAGAACACATCAAGAACACTTTCAAGTTTCCAAGTCTACTTCCAAGCTTTCAAATCCATTCCAAGTAATCATCTAAGATCAAGAAACCTTTGTTATTCAAAGTATGTTATCTTTCTTATTCAAGGTAATACTCATATTCAAACTTTGATTCAATTTCTATAACTATAAACTATCTTAATTCGAGTAAAAATCTTACTTGAACTTGTTTTCGTGTCATGATTCTACTTCAAGAACTTTCAAGCCATCCAAGATCCTTTGAAGCTAGATCATTTCTTATCACTTTCAGTAGGTTTACCTACTTAACTTGAGGTAGTAATGATGTTCATAACATAATTCGATTCATATATACGTCACTATCTTATTCGAAGATTTACACTTGTGATCACTAGAACATAGTTTAGTTAATTCTAAACTTGTTCGCAAATAAAATTAATCCTTCTAACTTGACTTTTAAAATCAACTAAACACATGTTCTATATCTATATGATATGCTAACTTAATGATTTAAAACCCGGAAACACGATGAACACCGTAAAACCGAACATACGCCGTCGTAGTAAAACCGCGGGCTGTTTTGGGTTTGATAATTAAAAACTATGATAAACTTTGATTTAAAATTTATTCTTCTGGGAAAATGATTTTTCTTATTAACATGAAACTATATCCAAAAATCATGGTTAAACTCAAAGTGGAAGTATGTTTTTCAAAATGGTCATCAAGACGTCGTTCTTTCGACTGAAATGACTACCTCTTACAATATTGACTTGTAACCTGTATTTCCGACTACAAACTTATACTTTTTCTGTTTAGTTTCATAAATTTCAGTTCATTATGAAACCATAGCAACTTGAATCACTCAAAACGAATTTAAAACGAAGAAGTTATGGGTAAAACAAGATTGGATAATTTTGCTTGTTGTAGTATAACAACCCTCACTTTTCGACTTCCGATTTTACTAAAATACGTAGAGTTGTTATATACGAATAAATTTAACGTTGACCGAATAAACGTACGCTTAAAATAAATAATATAATTATAAATATTATAAATAAGATTATGATATATAATATAACATAATTACATCAATGAATATATATATATATATATATATATATATATATATATATATATATATATATATATATATATATATATATAATATTTATATTACTTTTGTTATTTAGTTAATAGAATATATAATTAACTAAATAATACATAATATTATAACATTTATAAAACTAATAAAAACTATAAATTAATAATCATAAATTTTAATTTTTATAAAAACTAAATATAATAATAATTTTTATATAAAATTCGTATTTAATAATTAAACAAATATAGAAATAAAATGTTAAATGTTCTTAGAAATATATTAAACAAATTTTTTTTTAGAATTTTATACAAAAAAAAAATCAAAACTATATATACTTTTAATAAATAAATACAAAAATACAAACTACTTTTTTTTATTTTAACTTTTAAAATTTACTTTTAATAAAAATACAAAATACTTTTTCTTATTTTAACTTTTAAGATTTTACTTTTAATAAAAATACAAACTACTTTTTCTTATTTTAACTTTTAAGATTTTACTTTTAATAAAAATACAAACTACTTTTTCTTATTTTAACTTTTAAAATTTACTTTTAATAAAAATACAAAATACTTTTTCTTATTTTAACTTTTAAGATTTTACTTTTAATAAAAATACAAACTACTTTTTCTTATTTTAACTTTTAAGATTTTACTTTTAATAAAAATACAAACTACTTTTTCTTATTTTAACTTTTAAGATTTACTTTTAATAAAAATAAAAAATAATTTTTCTTATTTTAACTTTTAAGATTTACTTATTTTATTTTAATTTTTTTTTACCTAACATTTTCAACTATAAATACCACATACATTTCTCATTTCAAACTTACACCTTAATCTCTCATTTCTCTCTTAAAGAACTACTTCTAGTTGATATCTCGGTCACTTACTTGCTTTACTTTCCTTTCTTGCGTGGAATACTTCAACTGCTATTTAAGGTGAGTTTCATTTGCTCCCTTTTTATATATATTTTTGGGCTGAGAATACATGCGCTGATTTATAAATGTTTTACGAAATAGGCACAAGTACTAAAACTAATTCTATGTGGGTTTAAACCAGAAATATACCATTAGCTTGGTAACATTAAACTACTTGTCTATGTACGGTAGGCGCGAATCCTAAAGATAGATCTATTGGGTCTGACAAACCCCATCCTGACTATGGGATGCTTTAGTACTTCGAGGTTATTTTAAACACACCTGATCTGGTGTACTTCAGAGGGTAAAACATGAACGTTAAGGCTTGTTACCGGGTGCCTACAACTTATAGAATGCTTTTATACACTTGCTAGTGTACGGATATTTATGAAACTGAAATCTTGTGGCCTATTATTATAACGGAAATGATTGATTTTGATAAACTAATGAACTCACCAACCTTTTTGGTTGACACTTTAAGCATGTTTTGTCTCAGGTGACGAATAAGATGATTGCCATGATTGCTACCTGATGAATTGAATGCTGCTACATGGAGTCTTCATTTCATTACATTTACTTTGCATTAAGACTATTATTATTATTTCAGTTTAAATTTGATGTAAAACTTTTAATGCTTCCGCTGTTTTAATAATAAATGTTTTATTCAAAACGTCTCATATAGAGTCGTTCTCGTTTATACAACTGTGATTTGATATAATTAGTCACAAATACCCTAGGCCCTAATTTGGGGGTGTGACAGATTGGTATCAGAGCAGGTTGTTGTAGAGAACCAGGATTGCATTTTATGTGTGCCTTATACAATTAGGTACCTTAGCAATGTAGGACTACAACTTTCCTTGACCATAGTGCCTTTAATTGTTGCCTTTAATTGATAAATGCTACACTATACCTTAGAAACTATACTTAAATCTTAAGATTATAACATACACGATAATGTGAAATTACTCGAACGTCAACGCTACTTAAGGCCTAGGGTGATCCTTGGTACCACTATGGGACGCTTGTGGATTTCGAATGCCAAACTTAGATTTTGGTCGAGAATTCCTGGGCCAACCGGTAACAATTGATCATTCAAGTGACTCGGCGGTGGCATAGATGTTTGGGTATGGTGCACAATATCAAACCTGACTATAGTGATCATACAACACTTAGTCACTTACGCACTTAATAAGTGGTGAACTTATTAAGAACAACTCCCCTAGTCATCTATCCTGGTTTTGTGTATTACATATGTATTACATGAAATATTATCCAAGATTTTTGAAACTCCTATAATTCATACTCAAACGTATATAACTCCCTGTTATATCACGAACCTATATGCCTTATGCCTTTATGCATCGGTTTGCGAACCGGGAAATGTCATTGGGTTATCACAGTATACGAATTGAAAGTCTTTAATCGAAAGATTATTAGATTACATACTTATCATTTTATAATCTCGACACATCATACTGCCATTATTAGAGTATAGACAAATCATATCTTAGCATATCTATTCCCAATAGACCTTGTCTAACACTTTTCCTAAATTTCCTCCGTAAATTACGGAAATCTTTCTGCTATATATACGTATTCAAGGAGATGAATATATCATTCAATATTCAACACCCATTTCATATCAAACCCTATTCCAAACACATAATATGGATTTCTCACCTAATTCCTCAAGTTCTTCTAGCTCCAAAGATAGCGTGACAGGAGCACACCCACCGATCAATTACCGTGATTTCTTTAGAAAATGGGGATGGGTTCGCGAAATACTCACCCTATGGAGAAATGAAGAAGGTACTCCTTATCACGAGCCAAACTTACCACCAAACGTCGGAGTACTCGATCCTCTTACTGGCGAACCTGTTCGCAATACCGTTTTCACTCTTTTCGCAAGGATTTTCCGCCTCGAAGGTCGACTCGATGTAACCAACGACAATATTCGTCCTCTACTCTCGAATTCTAACCAGAAAGGGTTATTAGAAGAAGTTAGAAGACTTCGAACTAAATATCAAGAATTGACAAACCTTACAGAGGAATGGGTAGAACAAATCCATAGACTCGAGCGTAAAGTAGAAACCCTGGAGGAAATAGTGCGCGATTTGGTAGCTAGGCTCACACTTACTAACCAAGTACCACAAGCAGCACCAACAACAGCACCAGCACCAGCACCAGCACCACCAGTACTATCAGCATCACCACCAACAGCATCAGCATCACCAACAACAACATCAGCATCCCACGTCTCAACATCATAATCGGTACCTCAAACATCGACATCATACGCCCATAGATACTAAGGAATATTAGTAATAATGAGTTAAGATGTATTGACTCATTCTTCCTGAAGAATTATATATGTATACTTTATATATATGGTTTGGAACAATAATAAATCTTTTCGTACTAAACTATTACGTGTGAATCTTAACTAGTATGTACTACTTGGTTAATTCATATCACTAATACGCTATGATGTACATCCTTCGTTAATGACTTAACAATCATTAATCACTGCTTCAGTACAATAAACTCCATTTCATAATAAACTAAGTGTATTATTCAACTGCATGTGTGATTTTACACTCCTATTTTTCGATGTACTCGAAAATTTCTCGAAAACATCATTTGTGCCTTATGAATTTCACAAGAAATCCACGAGCATCAACATCATTTACTGAGGTATATTAATAACAATGAACGATGAAGTATTGATTCATAACTTCATTAAAGAAATATTCCGCGACGATTATGTAATCTCTAAAGTTTTGGAGATTATTTATTCTCGTTTCAACCGTAAATTAAATGAGTTTAATATTATATTAACTTATTGATAAGGCTAAAAAGGAACATATATTTCATAGCATTATCCCCCAAGAAAGACAGGATTTTAGTTGTAATTGTTCCATATTCAAGTAATATTCGTTTATATTTAATAAGTGCAAAGACAAAAGGCGAAAACGAAGAATTGAAGACGGAAAGGTCCAAAATGCTCAAATGTACAAGATACAATTAAAGTGGTTCAAATTATTGATGAAGAACGTCTAAAAATGACAAGAGTACAAGTTGCGGAACGCAAAGTACACGATATAAAATAATACGCGAAGACGTCCGAAAATCCGGAACCGGGACCCGAGCCAAGAAGAAACGCCCGACGCAACGGACCAAAAATATCTAGTCTACTATGCACAAGAATAAAATATAATATATAAATAATTATATTAATTATTTATATATTTATATTTATTTTAAATTATGTCGACGAACAAGAAAACAAAAATGATTGAGCTGGATTCTGATGGCCATGCGACTCGCATGGATTTATGCCTATTTCCCATGCGAGTCGCATGAGGATCAGAATCAGGCCTGGTCTATAAATTTGCCAGTTTTCGTTCGTTTTAACACACACCACACACATAATAATAATAATACTCTGTAATAAATAAATATATATATAATATATATAGTATAGTGTAGTTTTATATTAGATTAGTTCGGGTTATGTAAAGGTTATTTTACTGGTTTTAAAGTCGGAGCTCTGTCCGTGTAACACTACGCGATAAATACTCAATGTAAGTTATGTTCTCCTTTTTAAATTAATGTCTCGTACTTAAGTTATTATTATGCTTATTTGAGCCAAAGTAATCATGATGTTGGACTAAATATTAAAGACGGGGTAATTGGGCTTTGTACCATAATTGGGGTTTGGACAAAAGAACGACACTTGTGGAAATTAGACTATGGGCTATTAATGGGCTTTATATTTGTTTAACTAAATGATAGTTTGTTAATGTTAATATAAAGATTTACAATTGGGCGTCCCTATAAATTACCATATACACTCGATCGGACACGATGGGCGGGGTATTTATATGTACGAATAATCGTTCATTTAACCGGACACGGGAATGGATTAATAGCCACTAGAATAATTAAAACAGGGGTGAAATTACATTCAAGGGTAATTGGTGTAATTGTTAACAAAGTAGTAAAACCTTGGTTTACACGCAGTCGATAACCTGGTGTATTCATTAAACAAAGTATTAAAACCTTGTTACAATTCGAATCCCCAATTAGTTGGAATATTTAACTTCGGGTATAATAATAATTTGACGAGGACACTCGCACTTTATATTTATGACTGATGGACTGTTATGGACAAAAATCAGACGGACATATTAAATAATCCAGGACAAAGGACAATTAACCCATGGGCATAAAACTAAAATCAACACGTCAAACATCATGATTACGGAAGTTTAAATAAGCATAATATATTTTATTTCATTTTTTTCTCGTACTTTTATTTATTGTCATTTTAATTATTGTTATTTATTTTATATTGTTATTTAAATATCGTCATTTACTATACGCTTCACTTAAAATATAAATCGACAAACCGGTCATTAAACGGTAAAACCCCCACTTTTATATATTATTATATATATATTTATATATATTTGTACAAATATAATTATATAAAAATAAGTGTTTCATAAGCCCGTCTCCCTGTGGAACGAACCGGACTTACTAAAAACTATACTACTCCGCGACTAGGTACACTGCCTATTGTGTTGTAGCAAGGTTTTGGTATATCCATTTTGTAAATATTTAATTAAAACTTGTTAAATTTTGTAGCATTCCGTATTAAAAATATAGTATATTTCGTAACCCCACGCTACGACATCAAGTTTTTGGCGCCGCTGCCGGGGAGTCGGCGAAATATTTATTTACATTTTTAGAAAAACAATATAAAATCTATAAAAAAAATTAAAAATCTTTTAAAATCGAAAAAAAAAAAATATTTTAAATCTATTTTTAAGTTTTTCTTATATATTTATAAAATTATAAAGTATTTTTAGTTTATTTTAGTTTTTAAAATTAAGTTTTTATTTTAATTATATATATATATATATTTTATTTAAATATAAAACAGAAAATATAAATAAATAATAAATATTACGTTTGAACCTGTCATTGACCCCCCTGGTTTGAACCTGCAAGACAGGTCATGCGACTCGCATGACCCCCTGCCTTAAATCATGCGACTCGCATGACAGGGTCTGCCAGGCCACATCTTACCCTAATTACGCATTAAATACGGATTTTAATATTATTATTACTTAAACCCTAATACTATTATTATTATTATAATTAAGTTTTTAGTTTATTTTATTTTTATTACTTTAAACTAGTTTTATAATATATAATACTTAATACTATAATATATAAAATATAAAAATAATATTTTTATAAAATCTAATATTTTTATAACTTTTTATCTCTTTTATATTTTGTGCCTTTTTATTTATTTTTAGCGTAATTTTTGTATTTTTATCATTCGTGCTTAGTTTTAAGTCTAGTTTTTGCCGTAGTTTCATTTTTATTTCTAGAATTTTTAGGCATTGCCGTAAAATCCCTTAAGTGCTTATTCCTTAGACTAAGATTTAGGTGCTTTAGAATTTTGCGACGCCATTTTTCGCTTTAGTTTTACCTGTAGACCTTTAGGCGCAACTTTTTAGATATAATTTTTAGACTTTTAAGTTCCGACGTTTTTCTTTCTTATTTTTATTTTTCGACACTTTTCGACGCGCAATCTTTTTCTTTCTTATTTCTCGACATTTTAGTTTTTAGGACTTAGAAATTTTCTCTATTTCTTATCTAATATCTCAAACAGAAAGAAAAATTATTTAAGTGGTTAAATTAATGGACGTTGACAATTTTCTGCTTCGTAGTAATAGTTGGATTTGTTAGTGGCTGAGTTGTGAGCTTCCGATTTAAAGGGTTCTGGCTCCCTGCTGCATCTTTTGGCTATTCGAAACGTGGGCAAAAGCAGAAAAGTCTATTAATTGGACAACTTATATAAGTTTTTCTATTTTTATAACTAATAGGATAATTAGTAAATGCACCACATTGTAGCTAAAATTTGGCCATCGCAATAAAATGGAAAATTTTGAAAGCAAGGCCTTGGAAACTCTTTTTGAACTCCAAAATCAATTAAATCAATACTCTCAACCGAGTGTTGATGACAATTCATTCAGTCAATCTTGGATCGCGAACGATGAAACAATAACTGGTTGTAAAATCTGTGGAGATTATCAATCAACATGGGAATGTTACTATTACGTTCCTATGGAAAATTACGCACCCACAGAACCTGCATGGAACGATTATGAAGAACGCAATTCAAACTGGGATTATTCCCAAGAATATATCCAAACTCAACAACCAGAAGACGAGGAAAATTACGTGTCCGAAAATTCTTTAGATCATATGAAAATCAAACTCGAAGAACTCGATGCTCAAAATGAACAAATGAGCGAGTTTGTAAACCGGCAAGCTGAAACTCTATCAGATTACACACCTGTTGATCTGAGGAGTATTGTGCAAGAAAATCTCAAATCATCGAATTTTGATGAATTCGAGAGCTCCGAAATCACCAACTATCCCGATGATAATTCTTATTCAGCCTTACCAATTTCACAACATATCGACACATTAGCCTCTACTGACGAAGAAGATGTAAGGGTAACAAATTGGTACTCTTGGGAAAACGATAACGTTGAAAATTTTACCCCCGAGACCAAACCAAACTTCACCATTCCACAACCTCCTAACCCAATATTCTCAATAGACGAGTCATCTACTGAAGATGAACCACGAGCTGTAATAGATAATGACACCTCGGATTTCACCCAATTGGGTAATAGAGGTGAAACCTTTGATTCCGAGAATGAACGGAAGGAAATATTAGAAATTGTCCACCCTATAGATATAAGTATGTCGGTGTATATCGATCCATTTGACCAAGAACCAGAAAAGAGACATATACATTTACTAAAAGCTACATTTAAAAAAGAATTAGGTAGTGACGATCGGGTGAGTCTAAACTTTAAACCCATTGATATATTATACACCACCCGAGATATAAATAACTGGCTCACTATTCTAATTCGTGGAACTTATTCTACCGACTTCACATGTCGTCAGCTAAGTGTAGGGAAGTCTAACCCCACTTAACGTTAAATTAGGGGTTCGGGTTAGTGCATAACTCGTTAATAAAAATGCACGATTAGGGTAAAAGATGCATTTTCAAAAATTATCAAACAGTTCAGAAAAGCAACCGTTTTTGAAGAAAAACATGTGTGATAAAACAAGAAGGAATGAACGATGAGGTGCACCATCTATCATCCTGCAATTTTATGGTATCTTTAACTACTTTCTACACTAATCACCCTCATGAATTTATAATTATAGTCTGATTTCAAGCAAATGAGGGCATTGCATGATCTTAAGTGTGGGGAAGGGTTATAAATTCTCTCGGGTTTACACTTGATTTTATTTGCCAAATTTTGTGAAAATTTAAAAAACAAATTTCAACTAAATGAATTTAAAATCATGTTTATATATATTTATGAACGGTGAAAACTAGGTGTTAATACCGAAATTATCGTTACCTCGGAAAGGACATAAATTGAGAAACACCCTAAAACGATTGAATTCATTTAAAATGGAATATAGGAGAATAAAAAGGCAAAGAAAGAAACTAAGTGTGGGGAGAATGTACCAAGTTATTCAATTAAAAACTATATATCACATGTTTCTGTAAAGTTATTGCAGGTGCTTTTGTTTTGGACTAAATTAACTGTTTTACCCGATTTACTGTAATATATTTGAAAGAAAAGATGGATCTACACGATGAATCAATTCCATCATTAAAAGGAAGTAAAGTCTTCCGAAAAAGACACGCGCTTCTTGGTTTAGGTCATGAAGTTGTCGTCCAGACCAGCTGTAGGTTGACGAAAAATCTAGAAAAGTCATCTCTAAAATCAGCAGGAAATCCACGGACCTCAGCATCAAACAGGGTCGCCAAGTGGTCAGATTTATCCTAACCATGAGAAGGATTTATCTCGTACAATGGGGAGGCACCGTGCAAATTAGCTTGATAAGACTAATGAATCAGATCCCCAGAAAGGATAATCTCCTTAAAAGATTAAAAATCAGCTTTTAAGCCTGATATTACTCAATCCTTGAGATTGACCTTAAAGATTGAGAATTACAAACTCATGGAATTCGATGATATCTAAACTCGAGCTTGAACGAGAAAATATTTTGATCAAAAATACAAACCGATTTGTTTTCTGAAAAACCATTTTCAATGCGTTCATTACCATTGAACGTAAAATCCTAGGAATTCACTAAGAATTCATTAGGTCACCTGAACCAAATCGGGTGTCAACCGTAAGAACGGTGGTTGCATAGCATGGTCAGAGACAGGACCTTGTGCCAGACCGAAAAATCATAGGATGATCTTTACTATTGCTCCTACCAAGGATAGTTCTAGCATCCGACACGTTTTTAGACCATGAACAAATGCATGTCATTAGACATTGCCTTAACAGTTTCTTGTTCATCGCTTTCCTTTACAACCGGACGGTAGTTTACCGAAAGGTAATATACGGAACAAGTAAACTGGATGTGTGCTTTCCGATACCAGGATAGCAGTGGATTACACGAACCTAAAAGTTTTAAGCCAAAATATTGATCCACAAATATATTTTGCAACACCAAAGAATGGATTAAATCAGAAAACTTGTCTAGGGTAAAATCTAGCTTGAATTTTTAAAAGATCAAATGTTTTCATAAAGATCCAATTTCCTAAAGGATCTACATTTTTATAGTCATGTGGGACTGTAAACCGCCTTTCAAATGTGCACTTTGCTTTGGAAACCGAAAGTAAATCGGCTATTTGATTGTAAGTGTCGTTGACCTAAACCCAAGGCAACTGTGGATGACACACCCACCTTTAACCATGGTTCTATCATTACTATCATTGTTTATACCGCTCTATCAAAATCACTGATGTACAAAGTGTGAAGAATAAAGAAGTGATTTGTGTGATGTATTATATTATTTCAAGACTGTATTGCTTGAGGACAAGCAACGTTCAAGTGTGGGGATATTGATAAGGCTAAAAAGGAACATATATTTCATAGCATTATCCCCCAAGAAAGACAGGATTTTAGTTGTAATTGTTCCATATTCAAGTAATATTCGTTTATATTTAATAAGTGCAAAGACAAAAGGCGAAAACGAAGAATTGAAGACGGAAAGGTCCAAAATGCTCAAATGTACAAGATACAATTAAAGTGGTTCAAATTATTGATGAAGAACGTCTAAAAATGACAAGAGTACAAGTTGCGGAACGCAAAGTACACGATATAAAATAATACGCGAAGACGTCCGAAAATCCGGAACCGGGACCCGAGCCAAGAAGAAACGCCCGACGCAACGGACCAAAAATATCTAGTCTACTATGCACAAGAATAAAATATAATATATAAATAATTATATTAATTATTTATATATTTATATTTATTTTAAATTATGTCGACGAACAAGAAAACAAAAATGATTGAGCTGGATTCTGATGGCCATGCGACTCGCATGGATTTATGCCTATTTCCCATGCGAGTCGCATGAGGATCAGAATCAGGCCTGGTCTATAAATTTGCCAGTTTTCGTTCGTTTTAACACACACCACACACATAATAATAATAATACTCTGTAATAAATAAATATATATATAATATATATAGTATAGTGTAGTTTTATATTAGATTAGTTCGGGTTATGTAAAGGTTATTTTACTGGTTTTAAAGTCGGAGCTCTGTCCGTGTAACACTACGCGATAAATACTCAATGTAAGTTATGTTCTCCTTTTTAAATTAATGTCTCGTACTTAAGTTATTATTATGCTTATTTGAGCCAAAGTAATCATGATGTTGGACTAAATATTAAAGACGGGGTAATTGGGCTTTGTACCATAATTGGGGTTTGGACAAAAGAACGACACTTGTGGAAATTAGACTATGGGCTATTAATGGGCTTTATATTTGTTTAACTAAATGATAGTTTGTTAATGTTAATATAAAGATTTACAATTGGGCGTCCCTATAAATTACCATATACACTCGATCGGACACGATGGGCGGGGTATTTATATGTACGAATAATCGTTCATTTAACCGGACACGGGAATGGATTAATAGCCACTAGAATAATTAAAACAGGGGTGAAATTACATTCAAGGGTAATTGGTGTAATTGTTAACAAAGTAGTAAAACCTTGGTTTACACGCAGTCGATAACCTGGTGTATTCATTAAACAAAGTATTAAAACCTTGTTACAATTCGAATCCCCAATTAGTTGGAATATTTAACTTCGGGTATAATAATAATTTGACGAGGACACTCGCACTTTATATTTATGACTGATGGACTGTTATGGACAAAAATCAGACGGACATATTAAATAATCCAGGACAAAGGACAATTAACCCATGGGCATAAAACTAAAATCAACACGTCAAACATCATGATTACGGAAGTTTAAATAAGCATAATATATTTTATTTCATTTTTTTTCTCGTACTTTTATTTATTGTCATTTTAATTATTGTTATTTATTTTATATTGTTATTTAAATATCGTCATTTACTATACGCTTCACTTAAAATATAAATCGACAAACCGGTCATTAAACGGTAAAACCCCCACTTTTATATATTATTATATATATATTTATATATATTTGTACAAATATAATTATATAAAAATAAGTGTTTCATAAGCCCGTCTCCCTGTGGAACGAACCGGACTTACTAAAAACTATACTACTCCGCGACTAGGTACACTGCCTATTGTGTTGTAGCAAGGTTTTGGTATATCCATTTTGTAAATATTTAATTAAAACTTGTTAAATTTTGTAGCATTCCGTATTAAAAATATAGTATATTTCGTAACCCCACGCTACGACATCACTTATTAAATCCATAATTACATCTGAAGAAAATATATATGTATGTATATTTTCATAAAGATTGTATTTAAAAATTCTTTTGTACAAACTGTTAATTGTGAAAATATTTTAACGGGTAGGTAATACCCAAGAAATATCTAACATTCACATTAATATATTACATTGTACATTCTTCAAAATCCTTGAAAACATATCAGATTGATAATCAATGATTCAGATCAGGTAACCTTGAGAATGCTGATGAAGCAGCAAAAGCTGTAGATGGCCTTAATGACCAGAAGCTTGATAATAAAGAATTGTGTGTTGGAAAAGCTCAAAAGAATATCTGGTATTGAAAGACGGATTGAGCAAAACATGAAGGAGACCAAGGACAAATCCCAAGGACTAAACCTATAACCAAAGAATCTAGATGATTCGATTTCTGAAGGAAATCACAGAAGATCTTTTTACGCATTCTAAATCCTTACAGAAGAATTTCTTCATTATCCATCGATTTTAGAAATTCTAAAATATCATCATATCTTTCGTTATAAATATCCTCGATATTTCTAAAGATATCTTCATAACGATTCTTGTCCGCAATTAATTATCTCTTTGCAATATCTTTATTACATCATAAAGGAAAACTGTTTAAGTTTCTATATTCTGTAAAATTTAAATTCAAATTTTGAATGATTTGAAGTAGTGTTGAGAATTGAAGCATGAGTTAGTATAATATAATGACGTCAGGCCAACATGATTATATTACAGTAAGTCATGCTAAATTTTTAATGGAAGATGATGATTCATAGACTTTATAATCATCATTTGCCATGTTACACGACTCTTACATTCTACTTAATCTCTGAACATATCAAGCAAATATATTCTTGATAGTTCTATCCTCAGTAATTCTGGTAATTTACCAAATCAAATCGTGATATTACGCTTAGAACAGTAGGTCCATTCGAAACTTCATACCTACAAATTCTGGACCATTACTCGCTTTACTTAGAGTCGAGAGGAGAATAAAAAGGCAAAGAGCTCTGACATATAAGGGAAAATATGTAGCCCGATAACGATACCGAAATTACAAACCGTGTATATCAATATGTATTGCAACGTAAAGACATGGGAGAATTAAAAACACTATAACCCCAAGGTAATAGTAGAAGAAAACAAATTCCTCTAGTGGTAAATGAAAAAGAAGAATGACTGAAATGATAGTCAGAAAAATATCCAGGATAAGAACTGGATGGAGCATTCTCACAATCTTTGGAAGTATGAATTGAGGAAGAAAGTATAGAAGTGGTGAAGATAATGAAACGGAAGAAGCTAATTTATAGCAAAATTCCAAACACAGCAATTGAAGCAATTCACCTCATTTAATCAAAGAAAATTTCAAATTCCTTAATTACCGGAGAATCAAATCTTATGGATTATGAAGATTTCCTTTAATCCCTTGAATTCCAAAAATCAATCGTGACTACGTCAAAAGTTAAGGCGAACATTTAATTTCACATTCACTCTTTTACAATAGCTTCGTTTATACGCTTCCTATAATCAAATCGTTTTATCCATATTATTCAGTAGTGATAAAACTTTATTTTTTCAACTTATATTCATCATTACAATATTCTTGTTGTAAACAATGATGATCTCTATCAAACTTCATGACTATAATTTTCATGAACTACTCTCTGTTTTGTCTACCCTAATATTGTGACATAAACACTCAAAGTTTTAAATAAGCTCAATACTATTCATAACACATTTCATGTGTTCAGTTTACTAAAATGCTCGTATAACACCATCATCCCTTTTGAGGATAACCTAGTCAAATGACACTCTTAATAATCCTTTAGATAACCTCCGCATTAATGATAAAATGCACTTTATAGAAGAACCTGTAAGAAATTAGGGTTCGTATTATTTAAATGCATGAAACAGAACAATATTCTATCCGTTGGAATTCACGAAAGGCCCCGAACCTACCTGGGAACGTGAAGACCAGATAAAACGTAAATATCCTCGTTTAGGTACGAACAACGCTGATTGATGGCAAAAACTAAATTTCGGGACGAAATTTCTTTTAACGGGTAGGTACTATAACAACTCTCACTTTTCGACTTCCGATTTTACTAAAATACCTAGAGTTGTTATATACGAATAAATTTAACGTTGACCGAATAAACGTACGCTTAAAATAAATAATATAATTATAAATATTATAAATAAGATTATGATATATAATATAACATAATTACATCAATGAATATATATATATAATATTTATATTACTTTTGTTATTTAGTTAATAGAATATATAATTAACTAAATAATACATAATATTATAACATTTATAAAACTAATAAAAACTATAAATTAATAATCATAAATTTTAATTTTTATAAAAACTAAATATAATAATAATTTTTATATAAAATTCGTATTTAATAATTAAACAAATATAGAAATAAAATGTTAAATGTTCTTAGAAATATATTAAACAATTTTTTTTTTAGAATTTTATACAAAAAAAAATTCAAAACTATATCTACTTTTAATAAATAAATACAAAAATACAAACTACTTTTTTTTATTTTAACTTTTAAAATTTACTTTTAATAAAAATACAAAATACTTTTTCTTATTTTAACTTTTAAGATTTTACTTTTAATAAAAATACAAACTACTTTTTCTTATTTTAACTTTTAAAATTTTACTTTTAATAAAAATACAAACTACTTTTTCTTATTTTAACTTTTAAAATTTACTTTTAATAAAAATACAAAATACTTTTTCTTATTTTAACTTTTAAGATTTTACTTTTAATAAAAATACAAACTACTTTTTCTTATTTTAACTTTTAAGATTTTACTTTTAATAAAAATACAAACTACTTTTTCTTATTTTAACTTTTAAGATTTACTTTTAATAAAAATACAAAATAATTTTTCTTATTTTAACTTTTAAGATTTACTTATTTTATTTTAATTTTTTTTTTACCTAACATTTTCAACTATAAATACCACATACATTTCTCATTTCAAACTTACACCTTAATCTCTCATTTCTCTCTTAAAGAACTACTTCTAGTTGATATCTCGGTCACTTACTTGCTTTACTTTCCTTTCTTGCGTGGAATACTTCAACTGCTATTTAAGGTGAGTTTCATTTGCTCCCTTTTTATATATATTTTTGGGCTGAGAATACATGCGCTGATTTATAAATGTTTTACGAAATAGGCACAAGTACTAAAACTAATTCTATGTGGGTTTAAACCAGAAATATACCCTTAGCTTGGTAACATTAAACTACTTGTCTATGTACGGTAGGCGCGAATCCTAAAGATAGATCTATTGGGTCTGACAAACCCCATCCTGACTATGGGATGCTTTAGTACTTCGAGGTTATTTTAAACACACCTGATCTGGTGTACTTCAGAGGGTAAAACATGAACGTTAAGGCTTGTTACCGGGTGCCTACAACTTATAGAATGCTTTTATACACTTGCTAGTGTACGGATATTTATGAAACTGAAATCTTGGGGCCTATTATTATAATGGAAATGATTGATTTTGATAAACTAATGAACTCACCAACCTTTTTGGTTGACACTTTAAGCATGTTTTGTCTCAGGTGACGAATAAGATGATTGCCATGATTGCTACCTGATGAATTGAATGCTGCTACATGGAGTCTTCATTTCATTACATTTACTTTGCATTAAGACTATTATTATTATTTCAGTTTAAATTTGATGTAAAACTTTTAATGCTTCCGCTATTTTATTAATAAATGTTTTATTCAAAACGTCTCATATAGAGTCGTTCTCGTTTATACAACTGTGATTTGATATAATTAGTCACAAATACCCTAGGCCCTAATTTGGGGGTGTGACATGTAGCTACGTGAAATTTGTAACAAATCTATACAAATCATAACTTAACTAACTTATATTGTATTATACATGTATTCTAACATATATTATGTAATCTTGGGATACCATAGACACGTATACAATGTTTTGACATATCATATCGACCCATCTATATATATTATGTGGGAACAACCATAGACACTCTATATGCAGTAATACTCGAGTTAGCTATACAGGGTTGAGGTTGATTCCAAAATAATATATATACTTTGAGTTGTAATCTAGCCTGAGACTCGTATACCCTGGGTCGTGGATTGAATCGAGATAATTTATATTGATTTATTTCTGTACATCTAACTGTGGACAACTAGTTATAGATTACTAACGTTGGACTTCTAACTTAACAAACTTAAATCGTTAAAGTGTAATAAAAAATGTTGTGAATATATTTCGATCATACTTTGATATATATGTATATATTCGTTATAGGTTCGTGAATCGATCCGTGGCCAAGTCTTATTTCCCGACGAAGGAAATATCTGTGAAAGTGAGTTATAGTCCCATTTTTACTATCTAATATTTTTGGGATGAGAATACATGCAGTTTTGAAAATGATTTACAAAATAGACACAAGTATTGAAACTACATTATATGTTGAATCGTTATACCAGATATCACCCTTGTTGAACTTGGTAGCCTAAGAATTGGTGTTTATTATAATTGCCATCAATTAACGCGAATCCTAAAGATAGATTGGCTTTGACACGCCCCAGTCAGAGAATTTGAACTGCTTTAGTACTTCGATATTTATATATGGAGATATTCTAGATGCATTTTGTTAATATCGGTTACTAGGTGTTCAACCATATGAATGATTTTTATGCAGTTTGCATGTTATTGAAAGATGAAATCTTCTGGTCTATTATTACGATTGATAAATATATAGGTTAAACCTATAACTCACCAACATTTTGTTGACGTTTAAAGCATGTTTATTCTCAGGTGATTGTTAAGAGCTTCCGCTGTTGCATACTAAATTAAGGACAAGAATTGGAGTCCATGCTCGTATAATATTGTTTAAAAACTGCATTCGAAGACATATATTGTCGTGTAATATTATTGTAAACCATTATGTAATGGTCGTGTGAAAACGCTATATTTTTTATTATCATTATTTGATAATCGTCATAATATTTTTAAACCTTTATCGATAAAAATAAAGGTTATGGTTTGTTTTAAAAATTGAATGCAGTCTTTGAAAAACGTCTCATATAGAGGTCAAACCTCGCAACGAAATCAATTAATATGAAACGTTTATAATCGATATGAACGGGACATTTCAGTTGGTATCAGAGCGTTGGTCTTAGAGAACCAGAAAATTGCATTAGTGTGTCTTACCGAGTTTGTTAGGATGCATTAGTGAGGCTGGACTTCGACCATGTTTTCTTTAAAAACGATTGCTTAACACTTTTTGTTGGAAACTATATATTATTAACATGTAAATATTATGTGATATATTAATCTCTTAACGTGTTTGATATTGTGTGATTGATGTCTACCTCTAGTACAAATCCCATCGACTCACCTAATAATAATGAAGAGTCGAATATATTTTGGAAAGATTCATAAATTCCCGAGGAAGAACCGGAAGAGGAGGAACCGGAAGAGGAGGAACCGGAAGAAGAGGAACCAGAAGAAGAAGAGGTTCCAGAGGAAGAAATATTAATAACTACAGAAAAACGGTTAAATAAAAGAAAATCCTCAAGCAATGGACCAAAGTTAAAAATGGTCAATGGTGTTTCCGCCGAGGAAGCAAAATATTGTGAAAATTACCAATTTTCTGATGAATCGGATCCCGATGAGGATTCCGATGATGTTATAGA
Source organism: Rutidosis leptorrhynchoides (assembly GCF_046630445.1). NCBI lineage: Eukaryota > Viridiplantae > Streptophyta > Magnoliopsida > Asterales > Asteraceae > Rutidosis > Rutidosis leptorrhynchoides. The sequence continues at coordinate 502,857,005 of NC_092333.1, read as the reverse complement.
AATTACCTCGAACCAATTTGAAAAATCAAAAGAAAATAATAAGGGAAAAGGCATCAAAATAGAGAAACCTAATTCCAACCCCGATGAACTCTACGTTAACATGAAATACCCTGATGGGGTGTATTGTAAACACCCGTATTTCTTAAACTTTCACTATAACCCAGGAACATCTAAGCCACCAGGTTTTTCTAAACCATTTTTGAAAATGACGGCTCGCATTAGAGGAGCACCATATATCCCTAGGAACTTAGCAAAACGAACCAAGTTCAAGGAGGAAGAAACGAGTGAGTCGGAATAAAGAGTTGTAATCATGTTGTGTAATACATGTATTCTAGCGTGCTTGTATTTTTATGTTATATGTAAAAATTGCTTGTATTGTTTGTTAATTATCTTTTAAAAATCTAATCCTTGTCTATTTTACAGTATAAAACACACAATGGACGTTAAGGATAGACAACCAAAAATTTTAGAAGGCCTACAAGGGGATATGATTGATGAAATCTTGTCTAGAGTCGGTCAGAATTCATCGGCACAATTATTTATGACGAAATTAGTTTGCCGAACATTTGAAAGACGTTCCAAGAATGCCCTAGTTTATAAAAGGCTTTCCTTTGAAAGATGGGGTATATCACATTGGGGAGACTTTAAGTTACGATGTGTTTTCTTTAAGGCAATAAATACGGGAAACCCAAATGCAGTTTTACGCTACGGGTTGAGAGCCTATTTTGACTCCACATATCCCAACAGAGGACTTCGTTCTTTAGAAAGAGCTTCCAACATGCAACTTAACGAAGCATGTTATGTCTACAGGTTAGTGATGTTCGCTTCTCACCAAATTGAGAAAAAGAACATCGGATTACAACTGTTAAATAAAACATTCACACAAGTGACGGATTAAGTAGTTGGGGTGAGAAACAAGGTTTTTAGATTGTTACGGGGCTGTTGGGCATTACGTAACCTCCGTCCTTTTGATGACGTTACAACATGCTGCCTAGCCAACAGTCACAACGGTTATTTTCCACAAGACAAAGGATGGGAAATAATACTAGTAAAACCCGAATGCATAACTTGTTTCTGGGCTTATGAATTACGTGTCTTTATTGCTTTTGCTGAACCACTTGCGTATTAACTAGAACTGTCTTCACAACTACCTTGTATCAAAGTTATTGTGTGCTATATTTCATGCTATATGTATAATAGCGGTATTGTAAGTTTGTAAAATTGTATAAAAGTTTGAACGCGAAATATTATGATCAGTTTTTCATATAGAATTGTAGTAGTTGAATGGTATATTAGCTACTAAGTATGAACTTAACGAGTTGGTAGTACCCGAATTAAAACTTATAAAACGCTAATATGAAGAAAAAGCTTTTATAAATAAGTTCATATTATGCTACGAAATACTATTAACTACTCTTAATATTCTATATGATTAACTTAATTCTTTTGGCCATTTTTGAAGGAAATTGCACCAACTACTCGACACACCATGAATATGAGCGAAGAAGAATTCCGTACCTTTCTTGCTGCGAACATAGCGGCAGTGCAGGCCGCAATGCAAAATAACAACAATAACTCCGAATCTAGCAGTGGAACTAATTCCACAAGAAATCGTGTAGGATGCTCCTACAAAGAATTCACTGCCTGTAAACCTTTGGAATTTGATAGAACCGAAGGACCAATCAGATTGAAACGGTGGACCGAGAAGGTTGAATCGGTGTTTGCCATAAGTAAATGTACTGAAGAAGACAATGTAAAATACGCTACGCATACCTTCACGGGTACTGCATTAACATGGTGGAACACCTACCTCGAGCAGGTGGGACAAGATGCTGCTTACACACTACCGTGGTTAGCATTCAAGCACTTGATGAATGAGCATTATCATCCCAGGAACGAGGTCAATAAGCTCAAGGTAGAGCTTAGAGGGATACAAACACAAGGATTTGATATTACTACGTATGAACGACGATTCACAGAGTTGTGCTTATTGTGTCCGGGAGCGTTCGAAGATGAAGAAGAGAAAATCGACTCATTTGTAAAAGGGTTACCAGAAAGGATTCAAGAAGATGCGAGTTCACACGAGCCCGCCTCCATACAAAAGGCAAGTCGAATGGCTCATAAACTCATAAATCAGATTGAGGGAAGAATTAAAGAGCAGGCGACCGAAGAAGCCAACACGAAACAAGTCAAGAGGAAGTGGGAAGAAAATAGTGACAAGAATCACCAACAAAACAACAGTAACTATCGCTTCAACAACCAACACAGCAATCACAACTACAATCGCCCCTTTTTTCGCAAAAATAAACGCAACAACAATTATCCCAACAACAACAACAACAACCACAATAACCGTCCTAACAACAATAACAATCGCAACAACAACCAAATCAATAACAACAATGGCAACAACAATCAGAACAATAAATGTCTAAGGTGTGGAGGGTATCATCCAGATAAGTTCTGTGTAGTAGTGTGTACCAAGTGTAACAGAACCAGACATAGTGTAACGAACTGTGATGTCTATGGACCAAAGGCATATAAAAATAACAGAACAAATAATTCCATTATTTGTTACGGATGCGGAAAGCCGAGCCATTTTAGCAAAGCATGCCCTAATCAAGGGAATAATAATGGGCAAGGCAGTGGATGAGTCTTCAACATTAATTCGGCAGAAGCGCAGGAAGACCCGGAGCTTGTTACGGGTACGTTTCTTATTGACGATAAATCTGCTTATGTTTTATTTGATTTGGGTGAGGATAAAAGCTATATGAGTAGAGATTATTGTGCCAAATTAAATTGTCCATTAATGCCTTTGGATAATAAATTTTTACCCGAATTAGCAAACGTTAAACTAATTACAGCAGATTAAATATGTCGGGATAGAGAAATTAAACTGGTTGACAAAACGTTTAAGATTGACTTAATACCAATCGAGTTAGGGAGTTTTGACGTAATAATTGGTATGAACTGGTTGAAAAAGGTGAGAGCAGAGGTCGTTTGTTACAAAAATGCGATTCGCATTATGCGCAAAAAAGGAAAACCTTTAATGGTGTACGGAGAAAAGAACAACGCGAAGTTAAATCTTATTAGTAGTTTGAAGGCCCAAAAACTAATAAGAAAAGGTTGCTATGTCATTCTAGCACACATCAAAGAAGTCAAACCTGAAGAAAAGAATATCAGTAATGTTCCCGTTGCAAAAGAATTTCTCGATGTATTTCCGAATGAATTACCGGGACTACCTCCACATCGATCCGGTGAATTTTAAATAGACCTTGTACCCGGAGCTGCACCAATAGCTCGTGCTCCATACAGACTCGCACCCAGCGAAATGAAGGAATTACAAAGTCAACTACAAGAACTGTTAGAAGTGGTTTCATTAGACCAAGCACATCACCGTGGGGAGCTCCTGTTTTGTTTGTCAAAAAGAAGGATGGCACATTCAGATTGTGTATTGACTACCGAGAGTTGAACAAACTTACCATCAAGAACCGTTATTCACTATCGAGAATTGACGACTTATTTGATCAACTACAAGGCTTGTTGGTTTATTCGAAGATCGATTTACATTCTGGGTATCATCAAATGCCGGTGAAGGATGATGATATTCCGAAGACTGCTTTTAGAACGCGTTACGGTCATTACGAGTTTATGGTTATGCCATTTGGATTGACTAACGCACCAGCTATGTTCATGGACCTCATGAACCGAATGTGTGGGCCATATCTTGACAAGTTTGTCATTGTTTTCATCGATGACATACTCATTTACTCAATGAATGATCGAGAGCACGAAGAACATTTGAGAAAAGTGCTAGAATTGTTGAGGAAGGAACAACTGTACGCAAAATTATCAAAGTGTGCATTTTGGTTGGAAGAAGTTCAATTCCTCAGTCACATAGTGAACAAAGAAGGTATTCAGGTAGATCTGGCAAAATTTGAAATCGTTGAAAAGTGAGAAACCCCGAAAACTTCGAAGCATATACGCCAATTTTTAGGACTGGCTGATTACTACAGAAGGTTCATCCAAGATTTTTCCAAAATAGCAAAACCCTTGACTGCATTAACGCATAAAGGGAAGAAATTTGAATTGAAGGATGAGCAGGAGAAAGTGTTTCAATTGTTGAATAAAAAGTTAACTACGGCACCTATATTGTCATTCCCTGAAGGGAACAATGATTTTGTGATATATTGTGACGCCTCAAAGCAAGGCCTCGATTGTGTATTAATGCAACGAACGAAGGTAATTGTTTATGCATCTAGACAATTGAAGATTCACGAGCAGAATTATACGACACATGATTTGGAATTAGGCGCGGTTGTTTTTGCATTAAAGACTAGGAGGCACTACTTATATGGGGTCAAAAGTATTATATATACCGATCACAAAAGTCTCCAACATATATTTGATCAGAAACAACTAAACATGAGGCAGCGTAGGTGGGTCGAACTGTTGAACGATTATGATTTTGAGATTCGTTACCACCCGGGGAAGGCGAATGTGGTAGCCGATGCTCTGAGTAGAAAGGACAGAGAACCTATGCGGGTAAAAGCTATGAATATAGTTATTCGTACTAACCTCACTACTCAAATAAAGGAGGCACAGCAGGGAGTTTTAAAAGAAGGAAAGTTGAGGAATAAAATACCCAAAGGATCGAAGAAACATCTAAATATTTGGGAAGACGGAACCCGGTATAGGGCTGAAAGAATTTGGGTACCAAAGTTTGGAGATGTGAGAGAAATGGTACTTAAGGAAGCACATAAAACCAGATACTCAATACATCCCGGAGCGGGAAAGATGTACAAAGATCTCAAGAAACACTTTTGGTGGCCGGGTATGAAAGCCGATATTGCTAGATACGTAGGAGAATGTTTGACGTGTTCTAAGGTCAAAGCTGAATATCAGAAACCGTCAGGTCTACTTCAACAACCCAAAATCTCAGAATGGAAATGGGAAAACATTACCATGGATTTCATTACTAAATTTCCAAGGACTGCAAGTGGTTATGATACTATTTGGGTAATAGTCGATCGTCTCACCAAGTCAGCACACTTTCTGCCAATGAGAGAAGATGATAAAATAGAAAAATTGGAACGTTTATACTTAAAGGAAGTTGTCTCCAGACATGGAATACCAGTCTCTATTATCTCTGATAGGGATGGTAGATTTGTTTCAAGATTCTGGCAGACATTACAGTAAGCATTGGGAACTTGTCTAGATATGAGTACTGCCTATCATCCACAAACTGATGGGCAAAGTGAAAGGACGATACAGACCCTTGAAGACATGCTACGAGCATGTATTATTGATTTCGGAAACAGTTGGGATCGACATCTACCGTTAGAAGAATTTTCCTACAACAACAATTACCATTCGAGTATTGAGATGGCGCCGTTTGAAGCACTTTATAGTAGAAAGTGCAGGTCTCCGATTTGTTAGAGTGAAGTCGAAGATAGACAAATTACGGGTCCGGAGATAATCCAAGAAACTACCGAGAAAATCATTCAAATTCAACAACGGTTGAAAACCGCCCAAAGTCGAAAAAAGAGCTACGCAGATAGTAAAAGAAAAGATATAGAATTTAAATTTGGTGACATGGTCATGCTTAAGGTTTCACCTTGGAAAGGCGTTGTTCGATTTGGTAAACGGGGGAAACTAAATTCAAGGTACATTGGACCATTCAAAATTATAGATCGTTTCGGACCAGTAGCTTACTGACTTGAATTACCTCAACAACTCACCAGCGTACATGATACTTTTCACGTATCGAATCTGAAGAAATGCTTAGCCAAAGAAGATCTCACTATCTCTTTAGACGAAATCCAAATCAATGAAAAACTTCAATTCATTGAAGAACCCGTTGAAATAATGGATCGTGAAGTTAAAAGACTTAAGCAAAACAAGACACCAATTGTTAAGGTTCGATGGAATGCTCGTAGAGGACCCGAGTTCACCTGGGAATGTGAGGATCAGATGAAGAAGAAATACCCGCACCTATTTCCAGAAGATTCGTCAACACCTCCAACAGCTTGAAATTTCGGGACGAAATTTATTTAACGGGTAGGTACTGTAGTGACCCGAACTTTTACATGATAATATATATTAAAAGAAAAATATATTTGCATGATTAAATGTTTCCAACATGTTAATCAATAAAACTTGTTAAGACTTGATTAATTGAAATAAGTTTCATGTAGACAATTAACCACCCAAATTGACCGGCGATTCACGAACGTTAAAACTTGTAAAAACTATATGATATATATATATATATATATATATATATATATATATATATATATATATATATATATATATATATATATAGTTAACATTATATTATGATAAGTAAGTATCTCATTAGGTATATTAACAATGAGTTATATACATAAAAATGAGACTACTAAGTTAAGAAACTCGAAACGATATATATAACGATTATCGTTATAACAACGTCTTACTAAATACATATGTATCATATTAAGATATTGTTACACTATATTTAACATGATAAAATGATGATTATATATATATCATTAAGTATGTTAACAATGAACTACATATGTAAAACAAGACTACTAACTTAAGAATTTCGAAACGAGACATATATGTAACGATTATCGTTGTAACGACATTTTAATGTACATAAATCATATTAAGATATGTTCATACATCATAATATCATGATAATGTAATAATTTAACATCTCATTAGATATAATAAACAATGGGTTAACAACATTAAATGAGATCGTTAGCTTAAAGGTTTCAAAACAACACTCACATGTAACGACTAACGATAACTTAACGACTCAGTTAAAATATATATACATGTAGTGTATTAAGATGTATTTGTACACTTTTAAAAGACTTCAAGACACATATCAAAGTACTTCTATTTAACAAAAATGCTTACAATTGCATTCTCATTCGTTTTCATCAACAATTCTACTCGTAAGCACCTGTATTCATACTCGTACAATACACAGCTTCTAAATGTATTTACTATTGGTATATACACTCCAATGATCAGCTCTTAGCAGCCCTTGTGAGTCACCAAAAAATGTGGGAACCATCATTTAACATCTAGCATGAAATATCTCACAAAATTACAAAATAATGTGACCATATATGGAAGCCTCATTTCACGTGAACCTTCATCAACCATTAACACATTTTGATTTCAACTTTCATGCATCAAACAACTCTTTCTCAAGTGTTCTTCCATTGTTCTAAGTGTTCTTCATCATCTTCATCAAAATCTAGCTCAATCTAGTTCAAAAATCCTAACATAAAACAACTTACAAAACTACAACTCAAGAACACATCAAGAACACTTTCAAGTTTGCAAGTCTACTTCCAAGCTTTCAAATCCATTCCAAGTAATCATCTAAGATCAAGAAACCTTTGTTATTCAAATTATGTTATCTTTCTTATTCAAGGTAATACTCATATTCAAACTTTGATTCAATTTCTATAACTATAAACTATCTTAATTCGAGTAAAAATCTTACTTGAACTTGTTTTCGTGTCATGATTCTACTTCAAGAACTTTCAAGCCATCCAAGATCCTTTGAAGCTAGATCATTTCTTATCACTTCCAGTAGGTTTACCTACTTAACTTTAGGTAGTAATGATGTTCATAACATAATTTGATTCATATATACGTCACTATCTTATTCGAAGATTTACACTTGTAATCACTAGAACATAGTTTAGTTAATTCTAAACTTGTTCGCAAATAAAGTTAATCCTTATAACTTGACTTTTAAAATCAACTAAACACATGTTCTATATCTATATGATATGCTAACTTAATGATTTAAAACCCGGAAATACGATGAACACCGTAAAACCGGACATACGCTGTCGTAGTAAAACCGCGGGCTGTTTTGGGTTTGATAATTAAAAACTATGATAAACTTTGATTTAAAATTTATTCTTCTGGGAAAATGATTTTTCTTATTAACATGAAACTATATCCAAAAATCATGGTTAAACTCAAAGTGGAAGTATGTTTTTCAAAATGGTCATCAAGACGTCGTTCTTTCTACTGAAATGACTACCTCTTACAATATTGACTTATAACCTGTATTTCCAACTATAAAATTATACTTTTTCTGTTTAGTTTCATAAATTTCAGTTCATTATGAAACCATAGCAACTTGAATCACTCAAAATGGATTTAAAACGAAGAAGTTATGGGTAAAACAAGATTGGATACTTTTGCTTGTTGTAGCTACGTGAAATTTGTAACAAATCTATACAAATCATAACTTAACTAACTTGTATTGTATTATACATGTATTCTAACATATATTATGTAATCTTGGGATACCATAGACACGTATACAATGTTTTGACATATCATATCGACCCATATATATATATTATTTGGGAACAACCATAGACACTCTATATGCAGTAATGCTCGAGTTAGCTATACAGGGTTGAGGTTGATTCCAAAATAATATATATACTTTGAGTTGTGATCTAGCCTGAGACTTGTATACACTGGGTCGTGGATTGATTCGAGATAATTTATATTGATTTATTTCTGTACATCTAACTGTGAACAACTAGTTGTAGATTACTAATGTTGGACTGCTAACTTAACAAACTTAAATCGTTAAAGCGTAATAAAAAATGTTGTGAATATATTTCGATCATACTTTGATATATATGTATATATTCGTTATAGGTTCGTGAATCGACCCTTGGCCAAGTCTTATTTCCCGACAAAGGAAAAATCTGTGAAAGTGAGTTATAGTCCCATTTTTACTCTCTAATATTTTTGGGATGAGAATACATGCAGTTTTGAAAATGATTTACAAAATAAACACAAGTATTGAAACTACATTATATGTTGAATCGTTATACCGGATATCACCCTTGTTGAACTTGGTAGCCTAAGAATTGGTGTTTATTATAATTGCCACCAATTGACGCGAATCCTAAAGATAGATCTATGGGCTTTGACACGCCCCAGTCAGAGAATTTGAACTGCTTTAGTACTTCGATATTTATATATGGGGATATTCTAGATGCATTTTGTTAATGTCGGTTACCATGTGTTCAACCATATGAATGATTTTTATGCAGTTTGCATGTTATTGAAAGATGAAATCTTGTGGTCTATTATTACGATTGATAAATATATAGGTTAAACCTATAACTCACCAACATTTTTGTTGACGTTTAAAGCATGTTTATTCTCAGGTGATTGTTAAGAGCTTCCGCTGTTGCATACTAAATTAAGGACAAGATTTGGAGTCCATGCTTGTATAATATTGTTTAAAAACTGCATTTGAAGACATATATTGTTGTGTAATATTATTGTAAACCATTATGTAATGGTCGTGTAAAAACGCTATATTTTTTATTATCATTATTTGATAATCGTCGTAATATTTTTAAACCTTTATCGATAAAAATAAAGGTTATGGTTTGTTTTAAAAATCGAATGCAGTCTTTGAAAAACGTCTCACATAGAGGTCAAACCTCGCAACGAAATCAATTAGTAGGAAACATTATAATCGATATGAACGGGACATTTCAAGGCACCCCTTGCTTATCCTTTTTATTTTCTTTATTATTTTCAGTCCATAAAAATATTATTTCTGTGTACTAACAACTAAGCGCCATACTTGCGCTTAGTACTTACAAGTTTGTTGAATATGTTCAGGCAGAAAATGCCAAGTTCAGGAGCTTCAGTTTACATCCCATTTGTAGGAGGAGGACTCCAAGGATTTACTCATTGAAAAGCAGCACTGATCTGAACAGGCCATCAACAGTGCAATTAGGTCCAAGGCGATTGATATTGGAGAGTGTTGATGAAGATATTTGAGACGACCCGAAAATTTCCGACCAAATTTAAACTTAATCTTTATATAATTCTGACTTGATAAGCAATGAATTTTAATAAATCTTGAACCTCCGAAAAGAATTTTACACAAGCTTTTGGTCACCCTTTTATTCCGACGATTCACGGATGTCATAACTTGATTTAATTGTTTAATTGTTTAATTATTGTGTATATATATGGATTTATATATATTTAACTTGAAAATATGATAATTAAATATCTAATTAAGTATATTAACAAAGTATTATATATATATATATATATATATATATATATATATATATATATATATATATATATATATATATATATATATTTTCATACTACTAATTTAAAGAGTTTTTAAACAATATATATTACTATTTAAACGACGTAATTAACTTATGTTAAAATGTATTTACATATAATGTATTATGAGTGTAAATACATCCTTACAAGTATTGAATACACTTTATAATATACCAATACATATAAAGGATAGCTATACTCGTATTTCCGTTCAATTTCATCAATAATTCTACTCGTATTTATACGGTATTTATACGTATATTATACGCAGCTTCTAGAAGTACTTACAATTGGTATATACCAATAGAAATTTTCAATAATGGAATAATATGTCATGCATGACCTAATGGTTTTTAACTTATACTGTATATTTTTCACAAAATGACAAGTTACAACTAGTATATAAAGTCACCATATTTGATCAAATTTTTACCATTTCATTTTCTAATTTTTACTTCACGTTTACTTATACACACATACTCTCTCGAGTTATAGTATCCCTTTCTTTGTTCTTCATCTATTTCTAGCAAGTTCAAGCTTCAAAATCAAGGTATTAACCTTGCCTAAATTCTTGTTCAATTTATATGTTTATAGCTATCTATATAAGAATTTATAAACTAGAACATATTTTAGTTGATTCTAAACTTAATTAAAAAACTAATCTAATCTTTCTAACTTAACTCTAATAATACTTACTTATATGTATTATGATGTTATATTAAGTTAATATAAGAACTTATAACTTGTACATATGAAGAACACCTTGAAACTTAACATATATCGTTTAATCTCCATTTGGTAAAAAGCGGGCTGTTTTGGGTTGGGAATTAAAAACCTATCTTAGACTTTGAGTTTGAGGCTAAGACTTTGGAAATATGTTAATATATGTAAATAAGACTTCCAGTATTTTTTTCATGATTTTAGACAAAGTGGAAGTATTTTATCAAAAATCATATATTGGGTGGGTGCCGGGATTCTTCCAAATCTGTCTACGGGCACAAAAAGAGGATAAAACTCTGAATATTAATACATGGGCTGACCTTTTCGAATTGTTTATGAAAAATTAACTTCTTAAGGAATCCATAGAAATTTGATTCACTTTAAACGGAGTTGTAATGAATATTTGGCGAGCAAAACAAAATCTGCTAAAATTAACGTTGTATGGACGAAATTTATATTGTAAAAACTATATTAACCATATCATTGCTAACTTTTCCTATATCCTATATATATATTTGGACATGTTATCATTAGTATAACAAAATATTATAATCTTAGTTAATTCCGAGATTGTAAATATATATATATATATATAAATAATCTTGGTACATTCCATGACAATAAGTATACAATACGTTTTGATAAATCCTAAGACAATAAGTATACAATACGTTTTGATAAATTCTAAGACAATACGTCTCTGGGTTGATGCAAAGACAATACGTATACAATACGTCGTGGGGGTAATTCTAAGATTATATATATATATATCAATTATTGGACTGTTGGACATTTCGGACTATTTTGGACTACTAACAAAGGACTACTAACATAAAAATGTTAAAAATTAATATATAAGTATTCTATGAACTTGTTTTATTTTATTCACATGTATTAGTATCTGAATCGTTATTATTGTTATAGGTTCGTGAATCCAAGGACGTCGGCTATATTTTAATAAGTTGAAAACTTGTTGAAACTATACTTTTACGACAGTGAGTATATAGTCCCATTTTTAAACTCTACAAATATTTTGGGATGAGAATACATGCGTTTTATGTTTTATGCCATATACACAAGTACTTAAAATATATTCTACGTTGAGTTGTACCACTTTGCATATCTTCCCTAATAGCTTGGTAACTAATATTTACATGTTGTAAGAACATGTATACGCGAATTCTATTGATAGATCTATCGGGTTTGACAACCCCAACCGTCCTAGTCGCTCTAGTATCGTAAACGGTTGCATAGTACTTCGTTTTTACTACACTTGGTATAGTGTAGGGAGATTTCATAATAAAGGGAATATGCCACATTAATAGTTAAGTATGGTTACCGAAGCACTCAACAACTTATAGAATACTTTTATACACTTGTGAGTGTACATATATTTATAACCATGAAATCTTGTGGTCTATATTTATATCGATGCTAAACCTATATATCTCACCAACCTTTGTGTTGACTGTTTAAGCATGTTTATTCTCATGTCCTTAAGAAAGTCTTCCGCTGTTGCATTATCTGAGCAAGCTGTGCATGGAGTCTCATGCTTTTGTTTAAATGAAATGTTGCATTCAATAAAACCTTTGTCATGTATTATATTTGACTGTTATGTCAAGTGTGTAGTATTTGAAAACCGATGTATTATGGGGATTATTCCTTAAATAATCGTCCAATTGTTTAAAACATGCATTACATATAATAATGGTGTGATTTTTATGAAACGAATGCAATATTTTTCTAAAACGTATCATATAGAGGTCAAATACCTCGCTATGATACCAATGAATAACGTACTGCGTTTATAGTAATATGGACGGGTCCTTTCAGTTGGTATCAGAGCTGTGGTCTTAGCGAACCAGGTCTTGCATTAGTGTGTCTAACGGATAGTTATTAAGATGCATTAGTGAGTCTGGAATTCGACCTTAACTGCATGTCAAAAAGTTTTGCTTATCATTTCTAGTCAGAAATCATCTGCTTATCACCCTTAGAAAATTACCTGCTTATCATTCTTAGTCTAGATACATCTTACTGCATTGATTGCATGAATAGTGTTTAGACGAAATTCATATCTTAGCGTATCTGCTAATTCATATCTTAGCGTATCTGTTACTGTAAACTTTGCCTAACATATTCCGTAAATTCCTCCGTAATCTATGAAATCTTTTGCTGTATATATATAGATATTCTATGTAATTAGAATACCATCCGATAGCCGGAAATCATTTCATATCGAAAAATCCTTTATTCAATCGTACGAAATGGAACTCTCCACTTGTTCAAGTCCCTCGAATTCCGATATGGAGATTCATTCGAGCTCAGAAAGCAGTGTGACCGGAATGGATCAACCAATTAGCCATCATCTATTTTGGATGAATTGAGGATGGGTTCATAGTCTAATTAATCATTGGGGATAAGAAGAAGGTGATCCCTTCCATCCACCACATTGCCCACTTGGTGAAGAACCTGAAGCACTTACCGGCGAACCTGTTCGAGACACCATTTTCTCTCTCATTTCCAGAGTGTCTCATCACGATTACATATTATCTCACATTCTAGATCTTATTACCCACTCGTCCGAACCACCAATCATCCCGGAGTAATAGAAGAAGTTGGCGAGCTTCGCGCTCGGGTTATGGCTTTGGAGAATATGGTACAAAGGTTACAAACACCAGCAGCGGCACCGGCAACAACAGTACCATCACCACCACCAACAACAACATCCGCATCTCATACCTCAACATCACAATCTGTACCTCGAACATCAACATCACACGCACCATAGATACCAAGGAGTACCAACAACAATAACCGATGAAGTATTAATCTATAACTTCATTGGAGAAATATTCTGTGACAATTATGTAATCTCTAATGTTAGAGATTATTCATTTCTAATTCCAGCCTAAGATCAAATGAGCTTAACTCATCAAATCTGTATTACATCTAAAGAAAATATACATATATTTTCATAAAGATTGTAATAAATCCTCTGGTACAAAACATTACATGTGAAATTTTTTTTAACGGGTAGGTAATACCTGAGAGATATATAAAAATTCACAATCAATATGTTATATCCTTAGATTCTGATTCAGCAAATCATCAACTATACTCACTACTTTCACAACAATATACATTCTTTCATAGAAATCAAAACAACCATTTTCATCCAAATTTGATTACATATTCTAATTTTGACAAATCAAAATCCAAGTCAAGATTTAACAAAAGACATCACTCTTAGATTTCTACATCTTTCAAAGCTATACTTGGACTTCAAAACTGTGCTGGAACATCATATGTATATTAACGATTACAATCTGTGTTCAAACCCTCCGAAATTCCTGAAGACACTCTAAATAATGAGAAATCGAGATGATGATCCAACCACATGTTACCCACAGTTATGTACCTAAAAAACCCTTGAAACCAAAGTCATAGTTTAACACGTATCCGTGTCAGACCCTTTGGCATTTACTAGCTAAAACAACTTTTCAATCTCTTTTCAAAATAGACAGTTTTGTCACAACTCCAGCAAATCACCTTCAATTGTTTATTCGAATAAGCCTTACTATAACGATTACCCTTCATTATTGTTACCGGGGAACCTTTCATATCTTGCCACATTAGCAGAAAACTTATCAGCAACTTCATTGATCTTTAAGCCTCTCCGAATAATTACGATACTTATTCATTGAAACTTTATCAGGTACTCATCTACATCTTGTAACAATAATTGCCATATCAAGTACCGGGAAATCAGCAAATCAGTATTTTGAATCTCGCAGCGTTTTTACATCAACAGTTATATGTATACATATAACATTTATCTCTTAGAATTATGATCTTCCAATCTGAAATTCTGAAAAGCACTCTAGTCTACGAATCAGTTCTTTAAATTTTGAGAAAGCTAATAAAGCAGCGAAAACTGTTGATGACTTTAACAGTCAAAAGTTTGATGATAAAGAGTAGTGTATTGGCAAAGCTCAGAAAAAGACAAGGTTTAGAACTGTAAAACGGATTGAGCAAAGTATGAAGGAAGCTGTGTGTGACACCGCTAATTTTTTTTTAAACGTGGCGGAAGCATTTATTATTTTATTACAATATAACATTAACTATGTTAATTCAATCAGTGTCACGTGTCATTACAAAATACAAGTTTACAAAAGATTCTTGTTCAAACAAAGCAAGACAACATCAGAGTTTCTTCATTGTCAAACATAACATCACCATGACCTTCTGCTCCCCAAAACACGATTTCTACAAAAGCTAATAACCTGCAGGAAGGAGATGGAGGGGTATTAGCACGAAGCTAAGTGAGTACGACTAACTACAGGCCATAGCATACATAAGTGTTATACTAATCATGTCACATAGTCTAACATACAAACATCACCCAAGTGCCGTCTACAGAGACTCTGGCGGCTCGGCCAAACCATTAACCACCAGCTGATCGGACTGGGGCTTACCAGAAGTTCCTCCACCACCGTATGTATATACATAATCCACACGCGACGGATGCGTCATTCACACATATATACACCATAGTTGTCTAGGCTACCACAGAGGAACCCAACCCGCAGGTTGATCTCTCATACCGAGGCTACCACACAATAGGGACGTACTGGGCTCCAACAGACAAGCATCAACTAACATGTAGTCATCACAAAGTACTAACTAAGTACAATAATAAGTATATCTAACAAGCATGGCAATCATAATATAACATGCTTCTATATACTATATTCTTCAGTTAGTCCCACTCACCAATTACCAGCAACCAGCTCAGATAATCTACTACTGAGCGGCTTTCTTATCTTTATCACCTGAGCATAAGGCAAATCAAGTTAGTTACTCTCCATTATCATCAAATAACACAATACAGAAATTTTTGTCAGAAAAAGTGTCCGCTAAAAATTTTTGCTTAACACTTGTGCACTTTTTAAATTTACATCCTGGACATCAAAATACAAACGAACGGCTAAAACGGCTAAAAATCAACACTTGGTAAAATATTTCACTGTCAGAGACAGTCGGCCGACTGTTAGAGTCAGTCGGCCGACTGTCTACACTCACTCAGCCGAGTGTCTAGTCACTCGGTCGATGGTCTCTTACAGACACACTCGGCCGTGGGTGTTACACACTCGGTCGATGGTCGAGTCGGTCGGTCGAGTGTCTCGAGACACTCGGCCGACTGTGTTTATCTGCAGAAGCTGAAGACAAAGTGACGGGTTTCACCCAAAACGACCAATTCTTGCTCTAGAGCTCGATTACGACCTCAAAACTGACCAAATCAAAGACACTAAGCATGTAGAAACATAAACCCACAAGATTTGGACTCAAACAACATCAAATCTAACCACTTTGACCCAAATTACTCACTTTGTAAAACTTTACACAAAAACCCAATTTTCTCAAAGATTAAAGCATGAAATGTTTTGATTTTTACCTTGATAGACTCAGTAAATCACAAAGAACAAGATAGTAAGAAAGATTTGAGCTCAAGAACAAGGATTTGAGATTAGGGTTTGGTGTAGGTGGAGAAGATGAAGGTACGGTGTGTTTGTGTGTGTGAATAATCTGGAAGCCAAAAGAAGAAATTAGAAGCACTAGCTCATCTAAAGTGGGTTAAATCCTACACTGTGCAACACACGGGTATTTATCAGTTATCTGATATCTTTCGTACATCATTTGGCAAACCAAACGAGGTCCAAATTAGATAAACAAACCTGTTCTGTGACCCTTGTCACAAACTGGTCCTAACCACATCATTATTTAATAGTAAATATTAAATAAAAATAAAAGCATATATAATAACACAATACTAACTTAAGGGCAACTAGTAATCTTACAGCTAGGCCCGATCGAGGATGTTACACTGTAGACAAGTCACAAAGACTAAATCTTCCTGCAAAGGATCCAAATGATTCAGTGCCTGCCGAAGTCATTAATGAATACCTTACTCCTGACTCTAAACCCTTGCGGACTATATTCTTCATCATCCTCTGATATTAGAAATTCTAAGATATCATCATATCTTTCAATATAAATATCCTCCATATTTCTGAAGATATTTTCATAATTATTCTTATCTGAAATCTTTTATCTCTTCGCAATATCAGTGTTACATCAGAAGGGAAACTGTTTTAGTTTCTAAATTCTGAAACCTTCGAGTTTGAAATATGAATGTTTTTGAAGTAGTGTTGGGAACCGATGCATGAGTTAGTATAATATAATGACACTTGATCAACGTGATTATATTACAGTAAGTCATGCTGAGTTTCTAAATGGAATGTGATGATTCACAGATCATAACATCATCATGTGCTATGTTACACGACTCTTGTATTCTATTTAACCCTTAAAATATCAAGAAAATATTTCTTGATGATTCGGTCTTTTCCAGGGTATTCTGGTAATTTAACAAATCAGAATCGTGCCATTACCATTTCTTTCTTAGAACAGTAATGTTCATTCCGAAATTTATATCTGAGAATTCTGGACCATTACAAGCGGTGCTTAATCGCAAGAAGAAGAAACGAAAGGACAAAGCTCCGAAACAAAAATTGGAGTATAAATCGCAGCAAATAAAAGAGAGCATTAACTGGGGATGACAATGATTATAGAAGACAGAAGCAGGGACATCAAAATATAAGGGAAGATATAAAACCCAACAACCTAGAAACTATAAACCGTATATATCGATACATATAGCAATATAAAGACACGGGAGAACTAAAAACACTATAAAACCAAGAGTATAGTAGAAGTAAATAGATTCTTCCAGAGGAAGATGAAAAAGAAGAACGACAGATATGAAAGTGAGGAGTATATCAAGAATTAGCACTGGATGGAGCATATTGACGAATGTTTTGGAAGTACGAAGAAAGGAAGAAAGTATAAAAGATGGGAGATGTGGAAATAAATAAACGTAGGAGGTTGATTTATAGTAAAATATCCGACAGAGAAATCGAGACAGATTATTGCATTAAATCGAAGAGGATCATAATTTCCTTAATTGCCGAAGAATCAAATCTTATATCGATTACAAAGATTTTCTTTAATCCGGAGATCAACTGTGATGACATCAAAAGATAAGACGAATCCCTATTTTCTCATTTCACTCTTTTACGATAGCTTCACTCATGCGTTTCGAGTAATCGAATTATTTTATCCATATTTCTCAATCATGATAAAACCCTATGAATCAACTTATATTCGTTATAATAACATTCTTATTGTTAGCCATGATGACCTCGATCAAATTTCGCGACGAAATTTCTTTAACGGGTAGGTACTGTGACGACCCGGAAATTTCCGACCAAATTTAAACTTAATCTTTATATAAATCCAACTTAATAAGCAATGAATTTTAATAAATCTTGAACCTTCGAAAAGAGTTTTACACAAGCTTTTGGTCAACCTTTTATTCCGACGATTGACGAACGCCATAACTTGATTTAATTGTTTAATTATTGTGTATATATATGGATTTATATATATTTAACTTGAAAATATGATAATTAAATATCTCATTAAGTATATTAACAAAGTATTATATATATATATATATATATATATATATATATATATATATATATATATATATATATATATATATATATATATATATATTTTCATACTTATAATTTAAAGAGTTTTCAAACAATATATATTACTATTTAAACGACGTAATTAACTTATGTTAAAATGTATTTACATATAATGTATTATGAGTGTAAATACATCCTTAAAAGTATTGAATACACTTTATAATATACCAATACATATAAAGGATAGCTATACTCGTATTTCTGTTCAATTTCATCAAGAATCCTACTCATATTTATACGGTATTTATACGTGTATTATACGCAACTTCTAAGAAGTACTTACAATTGGTATATACCAATAGAAATTTTCAATAATGGAATAATATGTCATGCATGACCTAATGGTTTTTAACTTATACTAGATATTTTTCACAAAATGACAAATTACAACTATTATATAAAGACACCATATTTGATCAAATTTTTACCATTTCATTTTCTAATTTTTACTTCATGTTTACTTACACACACATACTCTCTCTAGTTCTAGTATCCCTTTCTTTGTTCTTCATCTATTTCTAGCAAGTTCAAGCTTCAAAATCAAGGTATTAACCTTGCCTAAATTCTTGTTCAATTTATATGTTTATAACTATCTATATAAGAATTTATAAACTAGAACATAGTTTAGTTGATTCTAAACTTATTTGAAAAACTAATCTAATCTTTCTAACTTAACTCTAATAACACTTATTTATATGTATTATGATGTTATATTAAGTTAATATAAGAACTTATAACTTGTACATATGAAAAACACCTTGAAACTTAACATATATCGTTTAATCTCCATTTGGTAAAAAGCTGGCTGTTTTGGGTTGGGAATTAAAACCCTATCTTAGACTTTGATTTTGAGGCTAAGACTTTGGAAATATGTTAATATATGTAAATAAGACTTCCAGTATTGTTTTCATGATTTTAGACAAAGTGGAAGTATTTTATCAAAAATCATATATTGGGTGGGTGCCGGGATTCTTCCAAATCTGGCCACGGGCACAAAAAGAGGGTAAAACGCTAAATATTAATACATGGGCTGACCTTTTTGAATTGTTTTTGAAAAATTAATACTTAAGGAATCCATAGCAATTTGATTCACTTTAAACGGAGTTGTAATGAATATTTGGCGAGCAAAGCAAAATCTGCTAAAATTAAGGTTGTATGGACGAAATTTATATTGTAAAAACTATATTAACCATATCTTTGCTAACTTTTCCTATATCCTATATATATATATATATATATATATATATATATATATATATATATATATATATATATATATATATATATATATATATATATATATATATATATATATATATATATATATATATATATATATATATATATATATATTTGGACATGTTATCATTAGTATAACAAAATATTATAATCTTAGTTAATTCCGAGATTGTATATATATATATATATATATATATATATATATATATATATATATATATATATATATATATATATATATATATATATATAATAATCTTGGTACATTCCATGACAATAAGTATACAATACATTTTGATAAATCCTAAGACAATAAGTATACAATACGTTTTGATAAATTCTAAGACAATACGTCTCTGGGTTGATGCAAAGACAATACGTATACAATACGTCGTGGGGTAATTCTAAGATTATATATATACCGATTATTGGACTGTTGGACATTTCGGACTATTTTGGACTACTAACAAAGGACTACTAAGATAAAAATGTTAAAAATTAATATATAAGTATTCTATGAACTTATTTTATTTTATTCACATGTATTATTATCTGAATTGTTATTATTGTTATAGGTTCGTGAATCCAAGGACGTCGGCTATATTTTAATAAGTTGAAAACTTGTTGAAACTATACTTTTACGACAGTGAGTATATAGTCCCATTTTTAAACTCTACAAATATTTTGGGATGAGAATACATGCATTTTATGTTTTACATCATATACACAAGTACTTAAAATATATTCTACGTTGAGTTGTACCACTTTGCATATCTTCCCTAATAGCTTGGTAACTAATATTTACATGTTGTAAGAACATGTATACGCGAATCCTATTAATAGATCTATCGAGTTTGACAACCCCAACCGGGCTAGTCGCTCTAGTATCGTAAACGGTTGCATAGTACTTCGTTTTTACTACACTTGGTACAGTGTAGGGAGATTTCATAATAAAGGGAATATTCCACATTAATGGTTAAGTATGGTTACCGAAGCGCTCAATAACTTATAGAATACTTTTATACACTTGCGAGTGTACATATATTTATAACTATGAAATCTTGTGGTCTATATTTATATCGATGCTAAACCTATATATCTCACCAACCTTTATGTTAACTGTTTAAGCATGTTTATTCTCAGGTCCTTAAGAAAGTCTTCCACTGTTGCATTATCTGAGCAAGCTGTGCATGGAGTCTCATGCTTTTGTATAAATGAAATGTTGCATTCAATAAAACCTTTGTCATGTATTATATTTGACTGTTATGTCAAGTGTGTAGCATTTGAAAACCGATGTATTATGGGGATTATTCCTTAAATAATCGCCCAATTGTTTAAAACATGCATTATGTATAATAATGGTGTGCTTTTTATGAAACGAATGCAAGATTTTTCTAAAACGTATCATATAGAGGTCAAATACCTCACTATGGTACCAATGAATAATGTACTACGTTTATAGCAATATGGATGGGTCCTTTCAATATTGGTACACCATCGCCAGCACCTCCTGTTCGACAATCCAGACGATTAGCTAGGAGACCTGCTGAGTATATACAGCCACTAGAGACACATGAGCCACAGATGGTGATACACTATAGAGCCACCTTAAATGACCCATATGTTGGATGGGCATTACTCAGAGACCAGCAGAGACTTTATCGAGCTCTTAGAGCATACCTTCAGCGCAAGGGGATGCCACCTAGTACTTCGGGCTCGTCATCATTCATGCTAGCGCGCCGTGTTCTGCCAACACGACAAGCTGCCCCCAAGCGTTCCACACCGGTCTCAGTTCACTTAGTCGCTTCAGCTGCCATCCCAGAAATGCTACTCCCGCTCCCATCACGCCACCGGTCTTAGCCGTTTCACCTGCTCCAGTCACCGAAGCAGTCCCATTCACTGAGCTACCTGAGGGTTGTCACCTAGTCACGATTTCCATATCAGTTGAGCCACCCACGGCCCAAGCTTTTGAGATTACCGGGAACATCCCTGATGAGGATCCTTTCCCAAGCTTGTCACACCTGGAGTTGCCATCAGATCTTTGTCTGGATTCACTATTAGGCCCTGAGTTGGATGTAGGGCAACCACTTGAGTATTTGTCGAGACTTGAGGATGACGATGATCTCTTCGGACTTCATGGATACTTCGCAGACATCGCTCAACACATTGGCCAGGATAGTATTTCGTAGACTACTTTATTTTATTTTAGTTTTATCATTTTAAAACCATTGTATAAAAGTTATATATCTAGTGAAAATGCTGCCTTTCTCTTTTTGTTCTTCATGCAGAAATTTTATCAAAAGAGACTGGTTCCTTCCAGCAAATAGGAGACCGACCGTAGGAAGGCCCAGCACTAGGAAAGTAACATGACTTTAGGGAAGTAATCCTTACTCAAACCTATTTCAATTATTACGCACTAAAATCTCTAAGTGTGGGGTTAATTTATAAAGTATTAAAATATCTTTTTCAGAGAACATTAGGGACAATGTTCTTCTAAGTGTGGGGTATTGGGTAAAGGTTTAAAGGACGAGTAACCGTAAAACACTAAGTTTTGAAAAATTCTTTTGTCTTAAAAGTAATTATGCAATGGATATTGCGCGATTTTTAAAAAATTCTTACCTTGTTTTGCCCAAAAGATCTAATAAAATTGCTAGAAATCAGTTTTCGGAACATTCATTAGAACGGAACGATTAAGCTGAAAATTATGTTTTGTGTCAAAAGATTTCTTTCGATAAAATATGTTAAAGGCTACGCATGATCAATCACGACCCTACTCCCAAAAGTGAGGACTCTTGGATCAAAAGTATCTGTACGACCCATCAAATCTACAGTACTTTGTCATTTCAATTGATGAGCATGCCGGTGTACGGTTCAAGTTAGAACTTGGTTCTGATATACGTTTCGAGACCAATGGTTAGTAAGCGCCATACGTGATGCAGGTGTGATACTCCTTCCGAAATCATTCTGTATAGAGAAGACAAAAAGCCATCCGTTTCTGTTTCCACTCCGCGCAATTTAAATCGACCAACTCACGTAAAGAGTTGATGAATCAGAAATATTCACCCCAAATTCACTCCCAAAAATACACTACCCATTCACATTCATTCCCCTTTCCATTTATCAAAAGATCCAGAGATTAATGAAGTGATAGATCGATTAAATTAGCTTCAAAAGCACTTGTTTAAAGATTCCGAACCCCTGATTGTTTTTGATTGGTCAAAGACCTATTTTCAGTGGATTATCACTTCCTCTCTGGGCACCAGGAACGAGAGACAAAAGTTATGAAGAAAGGGTATGCCGGAAAAAAAATTATTTGATGAAAGAGCAAAGTCTCTAGAAATAAAGGCAAAGAAAAACCCGAGAAGTCGCCCCAAAGAAGAATACCGGAGGAGCAAAAGAAAATTCTAGACAAAAGTCTTAGCAAAATTTGTCTCTTCTGAAGAATTTTTACGGATTCCAAGCCGTTCTATTCAAAAATGGATACTCTGAAGAATCAAAGTCTATCAATTCTCTCTAAATCAAAAGATCTGGATACCTTTCACCAATCCATAAAAATTTCTCAAACAAACCCTACAACCCGTCTTCCTCTTGAAAGAATGCCTAGGAAGAAGATTAGTGCCGTCCTTACTTTACCGGTGGAGATATCAATGCTTTACCATGCCTATGATGAGAACTGTCACACGACTGGCTTCTGAACGATAATACAATTAGATTAGGACACCCTAAACACTTGAGTGATATGAGTGATCCGCTAGTGAAGAGCCTGATCATGTATACTCTATATCTGAGAGTTGGAAAGTACACCTTTTTCACTATAGACACAATTGAAATCTAGCGACCAAATCATCGAAGCTCGAAACTTTTTCTAATACGTTTGAAAGATGTGACGACTTCTAATGAATGCATAATAAAAAGATCCATGGGTAGGAAAGGGAGAGTCATTTAGGAAGAACCTTATATTCCCGCTTTTTTGATTGAGGACAAGCAAAGCTAAGTGTGGGGTATTTGATATCGGTCAAAAAGTCACATTTTTACCCCAATATTAAGCCCTAAAACAATAAAGATCCAAACATTGTCGGCAAATTTATCGCTTTTTTGGTTGATTTTGTAGATTAAGTAATTACGAAGGCGATGCAAAAAGAATCAAGTAAAACGGAGCTAAAACGAAGATTCTAGAACGAAAACGGTGAAAGACAAGAAATCAAGTTACGATCTAGTGAATTTCAGCTGAGTAAGCAGACCAAACGGCCTGCCAAATGGCCTGCCTGGCTCACAAACGGCCTGCCACACGCCCTGATCAAACGGCCCCTGCAAACAGCTTGGCTTGGCAAACGGCCCCTGCAAACGGCCTGCCAAACAGCCTACCAGCCGTTTGCAGGCACAATTCAAGTCTATTTAAAGGGCTCTTTCCATCCATTTCAACACACACTCAATTTGTAATTCACTTTATATTTTCAAGCTTTTAGTTAGTTTTTATTATTAGTTAGCTTAGCTTTTATTTTTCGGAGGATATCCCGGCGAGTCCCTGCGATCTCGGGCAGATTTCTTCGGCCTTTTCAGGTTTTTATCCGAAACGCTTGTCTTTTGTATTAAACATGTGTTCTTACTTTTTATGTTTAATAATGCGTTCCGATATTACCATGATAGATTAATTAATCTGTATGTTGCCATGATAGATGTTTGGGTTAGCGTAATTATGTTAATTTAGTACGATTACTGTCATAATACTGAACTAGGAAGTCTGATAGATTTGTATGCTAGCATCTTAAGGATTGACCAACCTAGGTTGTGATCAGGACTTGTCCA
Organism: Rutidosis leptorrhynchoides; assembly: GCF_046630445.1. Classification (NCBI taxonomy): domain Eukaryota; kingdom Viridiplantae; phylum Streptophyta; class Magnoliopsida; order Asterales; family Asteraceae; genus Rutidosis; species Rutidosis leptorrhynchoides. Next base: position 502,832,469 of record NC_092333.1, on the reverse strand, counting down.
CCTATATGAAATTAGCTACTTCATAGGATTAAGACCCCTGGTTATACTGTATCTGAAGATTCTATGAAGTCGGTACAACTGGAGTTCCCGAGAGGCATCTAATGCGCTTTTAGGACACAGAACTTAGGATTTGAGACATGAATGACCTAGTATGCCTATTGACTGTTCCAAAGAGACTTTTTAGGAGCTATTAAGATCTAGTTAGTGCCTTCACTGTGTGACCCAAGCCTATTGCATGTTCTTGTTTGATTTTTGCCTTAGGAATAAGTCATATCAACTGTTTAGGTATATATTAGGTTTCAATCTGCTTTACTTTCAGTATATCAACTGTAATGCTGTATAATGCTTAAACTGATATGATCTCATTAGTATGATGGAATGGTTATTAGTTTTCATTTAAGATTTTGCCAACTTAAACCGACGGTCTCCTTCCGTTTGTGATCAGTGTTCAATCAACACGGCGCGTTGTTATTCAGTTAATCAAACTGATAACGAGGGTTAGGATTAGAGCTAAAATCACTAATAAACCTATTACTTTACTGAGGATAACCTCCGAGGTATAGCTACCTTTCAATTATACAACCAAGTGACATACTTCTCACTGCTCAAAGAGAACTTCGAGAGTTCAGAGACAAGTAGGTCTGTGTAATTGGCTCATCCAACCAGATCTACATCATTCCAGGTATAGCCTTAACATAATGCATAATTACCTCTCCCTAAATCAACACTAATATCTTGGTCAACATTTCCTTGATCTGCATACTCCGGATATCCTTCCACTTATTTACTTTTTCGCACTTAAGACTTTTAGCGTAAACCAACTACTATCCTTATCTAGGTAATATAAATAAAAGACAATTATCCACTTGATTTTCAATTGGTTAATATATTTAAAATACGACACTAGGTTTACTTACACCTTCCACACCTTAGAAAGTAAAAGTAAATTTTGGCCCCGCATAATATAAATAAACAAAACCACTGTGTGCTACCCTGATCAACTGAATCTGATGTCCTGCGACCTAACGACACCACACGAATAAAACCGTCCATTTCGGCCACATCAGTGTAAACGGTGTTGCTGCTGAAACAATTAGAAATAGGTTAGTCCCAAAGAAATTGGAAATTTTAGTGTGGAGGGTTTGTAAAAAAAGATTACCGGTTAAAACCGAGCTTGATAAATGGGGCATTGACTTACATACTATAAGATGTCCTATATGTGATGATTGTTTGGAATCAATTGACTACGCTCTAATTTTTTGCAAACACTCCATGGAGCTATGGAATCGTGTCTTTGGATGGTGGGGTTTCAGATACTTTTCAAATCTAAGTTGTAATGAAATTCTTCATGGTAACGGTCAGGCTCATATGTCAAGTTTTGGTATCAAGGTATGGCAAGCGGTTGAATGGGTGATCGCTTATTATATTTGGAAAAATAGGAATAATATGGTATTTCGTGGGAAGATGTGGAATGCCCCGGTGGCCTTAAACGAAATTCAGACCAAATCTTTCGAGTGGATTTCGCAACGATCAAAACCAAAATACATTACCTTAGGTTATAATTTTAGTTTGTTGTAGTTTTTCGGGTCTGCGTTCTTTGCAACCCTTCATGTATTCCGTTGTATCATTCGGTGCTTGCACTAAAACTTTGTAATGCTTCGAGATATATAATAATACATTTTCTTGCTCTTTAAAAAAAATTAATTAGTCATTAATTAGATTAATGACATCACCTTAAGGGCTTAGATTTTTCTTCTTTTTCTTTTTGATTTTTTCTTAACAAAGGAATTAGTCTAATAATGACATCATCATTATAGGAATTTCATAGAAACTAGAGATGATAAGAGAAAGATTGTCTACATATTACCTCTCGAATTCCGAGTGGGTGACCGTATAATGTTAAAAGTCACACCTTGGAAGGGTGTAATCCGTTTTAGGAAACGTGGGAAGCTGAATCCGCGATATATTGGGCCTTTTGAAATTTTGGAGCGTATTGGACCCGTTGCTTACCATTTAGATCTTTCGACTCTATTGAGCTCTGTTCATCATACTTTCCATGTATCAAACTTGAAGAAGTGCCTTGCCGAACCCGAACTCGTCATCCCTCTCGAGGAGCTTACTATTGATGACAAGCTTCATTTCATAAAAGAACCGTTTGAAATTGTGGATCACTCCGTCAAGACGCTAAAACAAAGCAAAATCCCGATTGTTAAAATCCGTTAGAATGCCAAAAGAGGACCCGAGTTTACTTGGGAAAGACAAGATCAAATGCAAAGAAAGTATCCTCACTTATTCGTAGAGTTGGCAACGCAAGATCCCGAGGAGGAAACAACACCTACTACATCTACATAAATTTCGGGACTACTAGCAAGATAACATCAAAATAAATTACATATTTGTGATCTACTAATCAAGAGCTTTAATTTGGTACCAATTTCATAACTTGGGGTAAGCGTTTCTAAAACACTAGATTTCTGGTTCTTGATCTTTAAACATAAAAGTGTGTTCATTAGTGTCTATGGCTCAACTCTAATATGAATATGTGATTTAATTGCTCGATCTCGTCATTTTAGTGTAGCTAGCTTGAACATGAAAAGTGACTTGTTTAATCTTGGGTTTTGGTTGATTAAATGTTGTTAGATGTTAAAGTACATGTATTAAATGTGTTACTAGCATCACTAGCTTCAATTTGGTATGTATGTTGACTTAAAAAGACTCCATTAACATGATTGTTGAATTTATGATTTTTGGTTAAGGTTTGATAGCCTTAAATATGAATTTTGATGCATTAAATGCTTTTAAATGTTGTTTGTAAGTGTTTAATAGTATTGTATGCATAATTACCGACGAAACGACGTATTATATTTGTGCATTTATTTCCCGAATCACCAAATTGTATTTATGAACTTGGATGTAATTAATGAGGAACATTTAATGCAAAATATGTTGTTTTAAATGTTTAGTTTAGTTATTGTTATGAGTTCAATTGAACTACTAGTAATGGGTGTTTTCAAATGACATACAATAAGCGTTTTCCATGTTTGTTGACCATAATTTGTGTTGTGGTGAAATTTGGTTCGAGACTTAACCACTTGAAACTGCCCAGAAATCTATCCAAGTGTCATGCCTCGTCGCGGCCAACCTGGGCGCGGCGCGACTCAAAGAGTATTTTGAAATTTTCCTTAAACCAAGGTGTGAGGCATCCGGTAAGCCGAAGTGCCGCAGCGCGGCCAATCCTTGGTGCGGCGCTGCATATGCCGGGATTGGGGGATGTCCAACTTTGCATTTTCACGTTTAATTCTAACTATGCTACGCACCTCTGACTAGCATATAACTTGTCCTAACATTTTCATATATGAATATATAACTCACAAAAATTGTCCGAGACCTGACCCGAACGTGTTGACTTTTTCGTTGACATTGACTTGACCAAAGTTGACTTTTATTCGAACTTAACCAATACTTTGTTTAATCATTGTAACCTTTCTCTTATACTTGATTCTTGCATGAAACTTGACAACTTGATTCACATGCTATATAATCGAGTTGTAACGAGCCATAGGACTAATTGAACAACTTTGACCGACCTTGTGTTTTACCGATATTGATACGACCTACTTGTTTAGGTCAAGACTAGCATTCGTTCTTGCACATGTTTTCTTTTTGAAGTACCTTTATACTCATGCACTCAAGGTGAGATCATAGTCCCATCTTTTCAACAACTTTTATTCTTTAAATCATGGGATGAGAAACATATATGTTTTATACTTTTATATTTTGGACACAAGTACGGAAACAAACATTCCACATGTGAGTTAGAAAAAAAAGCCTCAATTCAATTATCATTAGTTACACTTGTAGGGTGTAAATGTGAACTTATGTTGCGTGGATCCATACGGGCTTGACGCACCCTCATTCGGACGGTTCGCTACCGTTAGCGGATGAAATATATTTTCGGGTATAATGTAGGTTCTAACACTATGATAACAGGGTTTGTAAAATAGTTAAGTCTTGATAATTGGGTGCTCGCGAAAGTACAACAACTTTGGAATGAAAACGATTTGGATAATCAACTTTATATTAAATCTTGTGGTTCAATACAACATACTTACTAAACCTATGATTTCACCAACGTTTTTGTTGACAGATTTTTCTATGTTTTCTCAGGTCCTTGAACGCTATGTGTTACATGCTTCCGCACACTATTTTGATACTTGCTTGGATGTCGAGTATACATGCATACATGGAGCGTCTTTTGGCTTTACTTTAAATTGTGTCGCATAGGTTTCATTTGTACTTTAAACGTTGTAATGTATCTAGTTGTTAAACTACTTTTGTAAACTTTAAAACATCTTTACATTTGAAATGAATGCGCCATATTTTGGTCAAACTTTGTATTAAAGACTTATGACCACGTTACGGGACCCAAGTTGACGGCACCGTTAATGACGATTTTGTTGGGTCGTAACTTGTGGTATCAGAGCATTGGTTGTAGGGATTTAGAGTTCATTGGTGTCAACCCCGAGTCATAGGGTGCATTAGTGAGTCAAGACTACAACCGGCATATAGACTTGAAGTAGGACTTGCTTCACTACTTGTACATTTATACTTGAACTCTTCTATTCGTATCTAACTCCTTTTTCATCTTAATCTCACGTTGTTTAATTTGATTGACATGCCATCTTGACCTTATGAGGTAATGTTAAATGCACATATGAATTAGGGTAATATAATTTCCAGGATTATATTACGGTGACTCATGTGGACATTCCGACATTATAACATAAAGTATTTAGGGCGGATCAAGGAAAATTTTCTCTCTATCTTTATTCCATATCATGATTAGTATTATTGAGAATACTAATCAACGATATTCTTGTGTCTTGAAGGAACAATGGCTCGCCGAGGTCAACGCAATACTCTTACCGAAACTCCCGAACAAGCTCTTCAATGAATGATAGCCACCACCGTTGATGCGGCCATGGCCGGTCACTCCTCCAACAACAATAACAACAACCACAAAAACAACAACCACAACAACAACAACCATAGAGCTGGTAATTCAAATGAGGGATGCTCCTACAAGAATTTCATGGGGTGCAAACCTCACACTTTCGATGGAACCGGGGGGCCGGTTGCTCTTACCCGGTGGTTTGAACAAACGGAAGCCGTTTTTAGCATAAGCGGTTGCTGGAACCAAGATAAAGTTAAGTATTCCACCCACACATTCACCGGTATCGCTCTCACATGGTGAAACACGTATGTGCAATCGATGGGTACCGATGAAGCCCATGCACTCTCTTGGGCCGATTTAAGGGAAAAGATGATCACCTAATACTTCCCTCGTGAAGAGACTCGAAGGCTCGAAAATGAGCTAAGAAGTTTAAAAGCGGTCCGAAATGACCTTAAAGCTTATAATGAACAGTTTGCCGAGCTAGCCCTAATGTGTCCGGCCCTCGTGACTCCCGAGTCCCTAAGGGTTAAACTTTACATGGATGGCCTCCCTAAGAGCATTAAACACGGAGTAATGTCATCCAAACCCGCTAACCTACAAGAGGCTTTAAAGATAGCCCGCTAATTGATAGAAACGGTGGATGAAATTGAAGTGCCGGCACCAAAGGCTGAGGATAAATCGGGTGGCAACAAGAGAAAGTGGGAAGCCTCTCAATCAAGCAACTACAACAACAAAAACTTCACCAAGAAGCCTTTCACTTCCGACGGCAAGAAGGGTTATGCCGGAAATCAACCTTTTTGCAACAAGTGCCACAAACATCATTATGGTGAATGTGGCAAGCCATTTTGCAACAAGTGTCAAAGAAGTGGCCATGTGGCCAACGATTGTAGAAATACCGCTCTCGTCGCTCAAAAAGGGCCCAATGCACTAATAACGGGTGTTTGTTACGAATGTGGTCAACTGGGTGATTATAAGAAAGCATGCCCTGAGAAAAAAGCTAACCCCAATGCATGCGGCCGAGCTTTTCAACATTAACACAGAGGAGGCTCGAGATGACAATGAATTAGTCACGGGTACGTTTCTTCTCAACAACTCTTATGTCTCTTGCTTATTCGATTCGGGCCGATAAGAGTTTTGTATCCAAGACCTTGACTCATTCTTTTTGCACTCCACCACTCCCACTAGATACTACTTATACCATTGAAGTGTCCAACGGAAAACTATTGAGTGCCGACAAATTTTATCGGGGGTGTATATTAAACTTATTGGGTAAAGAGTTTGAAATTGACTTGATACCTATAAAACTAGGGAGCTTCGATGTAATAATTGGTGTGGATTGGTTAGCCAAAACAAAATCTCACATCCTTTATGATCTTAAAGCAATTCAAATCCCTATCGATAATGGTGAACCCTTGATTGCCTATGGCGATAAGAGTTGCACCGGGCTCAACCTCGTCTCGTGCCTTAAAGTTGAAAAATATCTTCGTAAGGGTTGTTTTATGATCCTAGTCCACGTTAAGAAAGTCGAGATCGATGAGAAGCATATCGATAATGTGCCAATTGTTAGTGACTTTTCCGATGTATTTCCCGAAGAATTGTCGGGTCTTCCACCACATTGACCGGTTGAAATTCCAAATCGATCTTATCCCGGGAGCTGCACCCGTAGCACGTGCACCGTATAGACTTGCTACATCCGAAATGCAAGAATTACAAAGTCAAATTCAAGAACTACTTAACCGTGGTTTTATCCGACCTAGCCATTCACCATGGGGTGCTCCGATTTTATTCGTTAAGAAGAAAGATGGATCCCTACGAATGTGCATCGATTATCGTGAACTAAATAAATTGACAGTTAAGAACCGATATCCTCTTCCTCGCATCGACGACCTCTTTTATCAACTACAAGGGTCTTGTGTATATTCAAAAATCGATCTCCGCTCGGGTTATCATCAACTAAGGGTTAAGGGGGAAGATGTCTCCAAAACCGCTTTCTGGACTCGTTATGGTAGTTATTAGTTTCTTGTAATGCCATTCGGGTTAACTAATGCACCGACGATGTTCATAGATCTTATGAACCGCGTGTGCAAGCCGTATCTCAACAAATTCGTTATTGTATTCATAGACGATATCTTAATCTACTCAAAAAGCGAAGAGGAACACGAACAACACCTCCGACTCGTGCTTGAACTCTTGAGACAAGAACGACTCTATGCCAATTTCTCCAAGTGTGAATTTTGGTTAAAGAAAGTTCAATTTCTTGGTCATATTATAAGCGATCACAGTATTAAAGTCGATCCCGCAAAAATCGAAGCCATTAGTAAATGGGAAACCCCTACTACTCCTACTCATATTCGTCAATTCTTGGGCCTCGCCGGATATTATCGTAGATTCATCGAGGATTTCTCCTTGGTCACTCGTGTTTTAACCGCGTTAACTCACAAGGAAAAGAAATTTGTTTGGGCGGCCGAACAAGAGTCGGCGTTTCAAGACCTAAAGAAAAAGTTAACCACCGCTCCTATCTTGTCTCTTACAGAAGGCAATGATGAATTTGTTATATATTGCGACGCCACGAAACATGGTTTTGGGTCTGTATTGATGCAACGAAAGAAAGTTATTACTTATGCCTCTCGACAATTGAAAATTCACGAACGGAACTACATGACACATGATCTCAAACTCGGAGCCGTTGTTTTTGCACTCAAAATGTGGAGACACTATCTTTACGGAACCAAAAGTACCATCTTCACTGACCACAAAAGCCTCCAACACATTTTCGATCGAAAACAACTAAACATGAGACAACGGCGGTGGATCGAAACATTGAACAATTACGATTGTAAACTTCGTTACCATCCCAGGAAGGAAAATGTAGTAGCCGATGCCTTAAGCATCACCATCCACACCAATCTCAATAGTTAAATCCGTGTAGCCCAAGATGAGGCTCTCAAAGATGAAAATATTTCTCAAGAACACTTGAACGTTCTCGTCTCTCGATTCGAAGTTAAGGAGACCAGACTCCGATATTTCGCTGGAAGAATTTGGGTGCCCAGTTATGGGGATTTACGAAGCCTTATCCTAGACGAGGCCCATAAGTCAAGGTATTCGATTCATCCCGGTACCGGTAAGATGTACCACGATCTCAAAGAACAATATTGGTGGCCGAACATTAAAATAGACGTTGCTACTTATGTTGGAAAGTGTTTAACTTGTTTCAAGGTCAAAGCCAAACATCAAAGGCCATCCGGGTTACTTCAACAACCCAAAATCCTACAATGGAAGTGGGAAAGAATAACGATGGACTTTATCACTAAACTACCAAAAACGGTGAGCGGTTATGATACCATTTGGGTTATAATTGACCGTCTCACTAGATCCGCTCACTTCCTGGCCATGAAAGAAACCGACAAAATGGAAAAACTTGCACAACTTTACATAAAAGAGATTGTATCCAGTCACGGAGTACCCTTATCGATTATTTTCGACCAAGATGCCCGTTTCGCTTCTAGATTTTGGGGTGCCTTATAAGAAGCTTTGGGAACACATTTAGACATGAGTACCGCATACCATCCGCAAACCGATGGACAAAGCGAACTCACGATTCAAACCTTGAAAGACATGTTACGAGCTTGCGTTATCGATTTCGGAAGAGCTTGTGAAAAGCATTTGCCTCTCGCCGAATTCTCTTACAACAATAGTTATCACGCGAGTATTAACGCCTCACCTTTCGAATCTTTATATGGCCGCAAATGTCGTTCTTCTATTTGTTGGGCCGAAGTAGGTGACAAGCAAATCACCGGACCAGAACTCATTCATGAACCAATTGAAAAGATCGTTTAAATCCGAGAAAGGCTCAGAACGGCCCGTAGTCGTCAAAAGAGCTATGCCGACATTAGACGTAAAGATCTCGAATTCCAAGTGGGTGACCTTGTAATGTTAAAAGTCGCACCTTGGAAGGGTGTAATCCGTTTTGAGAAACGTGGGAAGCTGAATCCACGATATATTGGTCCTTTTAAAATTTTGGAGCGTATTGGACCCGTTGCTTACCGTTTAGATCTTCCGACTTAATTGAGCTCCGTTCATCCTACTTTCAATGTATCAATCTTGAAGAAGTGCCTTGCCGAACCCGAACTCGTCATCCCTCTCGAGGAGCTTACTATTGATGACAAGCTTCATTTCGTAGAAGAACCAGTTGAAATTGTGGACCACTCCGTCAAGACGCTAAAACAAATTAAAATTCCGATTGTCAAAATCCATTGGAATGCCAAAAGAGGACCCGAGTTTACTTGGGAAAGACAAGATCAAATGCAAAGAAAGTATCCTCACTTATTCGTAGAGTTGGCAATGCAAGATCCCGAGGAGGAAACAACACCTACTACATCTACATAAATTTCGGGACAAAATTTCTTTTAAGGAGTAGGTAATGTAATAACCCGTCTTTTTCTGTTTACTTTCCGTTTATTTATTTTAAAGTCCGTTATTAAATTATAACATCACCCGTTAATTTGCGTTTTCAAAATTTATCGTACGATTAATTCAAGCACCCGCTTTTAAACTCGAGGGACTATTTGTGCTAAATGACCAAACTTGATCACTAGGTCAACTAGTCAACCATCTTCTCCTCCAATCATTCATCACCTCCTCACTTTTGATACTTCCACTTTTTCTCTCAACTCACACATCAAAGATTCATCATCGATTTCCAATCTAGCAAGCTAACATCAAAATAAATTACATATTTGTGATCTACTAATCAAGAGCTTTAATTTGGTACCAATTTCATAACTTGGGGTAAGCTTTTCTAAAACACTAGATTTATTGTTCTTGATCTATAAACTTAAAAGTGTGTTCCTTAGTGTCTATGGCTCAAGTCTAACATGAATATGTGATTTAATTGCTCGATCTTGTCATTTTGGTGTAGCTAGCTTGAACATGAAAAGTGACTTGTTTAATCTTGGGTTTTGGTTAATTAAATGTTGTTGGATGTTAAAGTACATGTATTAAATATGTTACTAACATCACTAGCTTCAATTTGGTATGTAGGTTGACTTAAAAAGATTCCATTAACATGATTGTTGAATTTATGATTTTTGGTTAGGGTTTGATAGCCTTAAATGTGAATTTTGATGCATTAAATGCTTTGCAATGTTGTTTGTAAGTGTTTAATAGTATTGTATGCATAATTACCTACGAAACGGCGTATTATATGTGTGCATTTATTTCCCGAATCACCAAATTGTATTTATGAACTTGGATGTAATTAATGAGGTACATTTAATGCGAAATATGTTGTTGTAAATGTTTAGTTTAGTTATTGTTATGAGTTCAATTGAAATACTAGTAATGGGTGTTTTAAAATGACATACAATAAGCGTTTTCCATGTTTGTTGACCATAATTTGTGTTTTGGTGAAATTTGGTCCGAGACTTGACCACTTGAAACTGCCCAAAAATCTATCCAAGTGTCTTGCCGCGGCGCAGCCAACCTTGGCGCGGCGCGACTCAAAGAGTGTTTTGAAATTTGCCTTAAACCAAGGTGTGAGGCATCAGGTAAGCCGAAGTGCCGCGGCGCGGCCAATCCTTGGCGCGGCGCGGCATATGCCGGGATTGGGGGCTGTCCAACTTTGCGTTTTCACGTTTAATTCTAACTATAATACGCATCTTCGATTAACATGTAACTTATCCTAACATGTTCATATATGAATATATATAACTCAGAAAAATTGTCCGAGACCCGACCCGAACGTGTTGACTTTTTTGTTGACTTTGACTTGATCAAAGTTGACTTTTATTCAAACTTAACCAATACTTTGTTTAATCGTTATAACCTTTCTCTTATACTTGATTCTTGCATGAAACTTGACAACTTGATTCACATGCTATATAATCGAGTCGTAACGAGCCATAGGACTAATTGAACAACTTTGACCGACCTTATGTTTTACCGATATTGATACGACCTACTTGTTTAGGTCAAGACTAGCATTCGTTCTTGCACACGTTTACTTTGTGAAGTACCTTTATACTCGTGCACTCAAGGTGAGATCATAATCCCATCTTTTCAACAACTTTTATTCTTTAAATCATGGGATGAGAAACATATACGTTTTATACTTTTATATTTTGGACACAAGTACGGAAACAAACATTCTACATGCGAGTTAGAACAAAAAGCCTCAATTCAATTATCATTAGTTACACTTGTAGGGTGTAAACGTGAACTTATGTTGTGTGGATCCATACGTGCTTGACGCGCCCTCATTCGGACGGTTCGCTACCGTTAGCGGATGTAATATATTTTCGGGTATAGTGTAGGTTCTAACACTATGATAACGGGGTTTGTAAAACAGTTAAGTCTTGATAATTGGGTGCTCGTGAACGTACAACAACTTTGGAATGCAAACGATTTGGATAATCAACTTTATATTAAATCTTGTGGTTCAATACAGCATACTTACTAAACCTATGATTTCACCAACGTTTTCGTTGACAGATTTTTCTATGTTTTCTCAGGTCCTTGAACGCTATGTGTTACATGCTTCCGCACACTATTTTGATACTTGCTTGGATGTGGAGTATACATGCATACATGGAGCGTCTTTTGGCTTTACTTTAAATTGTGTCGCATAGGTTTCATTTGTACTTTAAACGTTGTAATGTATCTAGTTGTTAAACTACGTTTGTAAACTTTGAAACATCTTTACATTTGAAATGAATGCGACATATTTTGGTCAAACTTTGTATTAAAGACTTATGACCACGTTACGGGACCTAAGTTGATGGCGCCGTCAATGACGATTTTGTCGGGTCGTTACACTATGCTTCATCATAACCTGGTCTTCAAACTTATGCTGCTCGCACACCATCCGTTGTTGCAAATCTTGCACGTGCTTTTCAGATATCTTGTAATGTTAACTCCCCTGATTGGTATTTGAACTCGGGAGCTTTAACTCATATGACCTCGTCTTCTTCTCACTTAGACTTCGTTGCTTCATACTCGGGTACTGAACGTGTTACCGTTAGTAATGGTCACACTATACCCATTACTCATGTGGGTTCTACTGCTATTTCTAAGGATATTCATTAACTTGATGTACTTATTGTACCTTTATTACAAATAATTTGCTCTCTGTTAGTAAATTAACCTTGGATAATCTCGTAGATATTTTAATTTCTGATGAGTAATTCACAAATTGGAATCAGCACACAAAGGAGATTCTAGCATCGAGTCGGCGTCATGAAGATCTTTACATTCTAGAGTGAGGTCAAAAGACTTTTCTCACTAATTTACATACGCGCAAGATACAAGGGTCATATGAATTATGGCACAATCGATTTGGACATAGTTCATTTGATGTTATTTCCCTTTGAAATAGTATCGGTCAGTTATCGGTTTATTCTATATTACCAAAACCAAACATTTGTTCTTCTTTCTAGCTTTCCAAAAGGAAGCGTTTACCATCTATTAATAGTGAGAAACGTGCATAAGTGTTTTTTATTTAATTCACTGTGATTTGTGGGGACCTACACCTGTCAACTCTAGTAATGATTTTTGATATTAGGTAATATTTATTGATGATTTCTCCTGATTCACATGGTTTTACCCACTTAAGACTAAATATGATTTTATTAGTGTCTTTAATGCCTTTATTCAATTTGTACAGACACAATTCTCGTCCAAAATCAAAGTCTTCCAAAGTGGTGGGGGTACTGAATTTGTTAATGCAAGCGTTCGTAATTTACTCATGCAAAATGGTACGCACCATTGTCTTTCACGCCCTTACACACCTTAGCAAAATGAACGAGTTGAACGTAAACACATGCATATAACCGAAATTGCTATGCTATTTAAAGCTCATGCTCATGATTTTATATGGCTCGAGGCTTTTGGATCGGCCACTTACATCATGAATCGATTGCCTAGTCAAGTACTACCCTCTAAGTCACCATTTGAGCTTTTATTTGGTACTCAACCAAACTATGACAACTTTTGTACCTTTGGTTGTTGTGAGTTCCCTTATTTAAGGGATTATTCAGCTCATAAACTTGCTCCACGTAGTATTGAATGTATCTTTATTGGCTATAGCACTCGTTACAAGAGCTATTGTTGCTTGGATTCTTCTATAGGTCGCATTGATGTGCGTAGATCACGCTAAAATATATTAGTCAAAACTAACTAATTAACTACTAGCACACATTACGGGAAACATGCCAGATTATTGTAATAATAGGTAACATGTAAGTCAAGTATGTCCCACAAAGAGTACGGAAATTAAGCTTTGTATTAATTGGGTGTCAAAGTTTAATTGGGAAGTTTTTGATTAACTAAAACAATAATTAAATAAGCGAAGAACTAAAAGATAAATGGTATTCACTTGGACTTTCACAATTTCACTAGCTATGAATTAACCTTTTAATGATAATGTAGTTTAAATGACTTGTACATTAGTTCAAAAATTAATTTAATAAGTCAGACCAACAAGTATATTGATAGCTTCACAATGAATTAGGAAGATAGATATGATTTAAGCATTCGACTTAATTAACTAGGTCCATTAGATCACCAACTTTCATATATCGGGTAGACATACAATATGCTGCAAAGCTCATCAAGATCTCAAGACTTAGGTGTATACCAGTTAATTTATTATCTCCAACTGGTTCGCATTCAATAATAAATATAACTATCTAGGTTGACATGCATGGAAAACTAGTAAGGTGTAAGTATTAGGATTAACTAGGTTCATTAATCTTATCACGATGTTTTACTTATGGATACTCCATTTTCTTGGTGCAAATCTTGTTTCGTGGAGTGCTAAGAAACAATCTACGGTGTCACGTTTCTAGTTGTGAATCCGAATACTGTGCTCCTGATAATACTGATGCTGAAATTATTCAGATCACTCATCTAATTCTCGTGAGCTTCATGTGTTACCATTTGATCGTCCGACTATAGTGTGTGATAACAAGAGTGCATTATTCTTGAGTCAAAATTCCGTCTCTCATAAACGTTCTAGACACACTGATATTGATTATCACTTTGTCGGGGAACTTGTTTCGTCGAGAATGTTATATACAAAGTTCGTTCCGACTACGCTTCAGATACATTTCTTAAGAGTCTTACTTGACCTTTATTTGAGTCTTTGCGTGCCAATATTAAAGTTGGACCTGCACCTATTCGCTTGAGCGAGTATTAATGTATCAATTACCAAATAATGACCGTGACTATACCTAGATAACGGGTCAAGTTAGGTCGGTTTGGGTAACGAGTCAAAACAGTTTTGGGTTGAAATGGGTCAATGGTTAAACGGGTAAAAGTTTTAAACGGGCAAGGTTGGGTCGGTTTGGATAACAGATCGAAACGGGTAATGGGTCAGATGGGTCAAATAGGTACAAACAGGTCATATATTTTTACATTTGATTTTTTTACATTTATTATATTGTTTTAATTATTATTGTTTTAAGTTTTATTATATTATATATATAAGAAAATATTAATATACATAACAAATGGTATAACATTTAATGCTTTCATAAATGATTGGCGGATGAAACTTGTTATGCTCGACCCATTTGACCCATTCACAAGACCCATTAGACTTGTCTCTATTTATTTAACTTTATGATTTGATATCCATTTAACCCGTTCTTTTATATTTTTTATAAGATTCAATAGGCTGGAAAAAAACTCATTGGACCGTTTTTAAGTTTTGGTTTACATTGTCATGCCTAATTTTTTTTCAAAGCCCCAATTGACCCGAAAGCTTGACCATTGTTACCCAAATTTGAAGGAATGGGTCTCAATTGCCAAGTATACCAGTGACAGACCACCTAGAGAATAAGTCAAATACCGATATATACTTGAAGAACAAGTTAATATTTATTATAGTTCGTGTATGTATAATAAATATCTATCAATGATAAACCCTAAAGGGTATGAATTATTAATCATTATAGTTTTTATTTTATTTTTTTGTTGCGAAAATACGAATACTATATAAATAAGTCTTTTTCTCGAAAAAAGAAAAGAACCAACAAAAAACACAATCAAAGAGCAACAAGCGACTTGGCTAAAGAACACCAACCGATCCTAAACAAGTAACAAAAGAACAAACTAACTTGAGCCGAAACGCTAACTACCAACACACACGAAATAACATACCAAAACAAAATAAAGCAACTACTAAATACCAAAAAAAAAAAATAAAAAAAATATGACATGTCTACTTCGTATCTTTTTGTGAGATGATTTTATTCCTATAATGTTAGTATCCGTTCAAAGAATGTAGGTATTGTGCATTTGACATACTATTATACGAGTAATTAGTAAGAGTATTGTTAGTTTTTTCATTCGAATTATTAGTAGCTAAAAAAAAATAAAAAATCTAGACTCATCTCGACTTTATAGTTGCAAGGCCTAATGGTCTGCTTGATTGTAAACTTTTCCTAGCTTTTTTTTGCTAGTTTTAAATCATTCTGTTGAGGTTGAAAGACTTATGCAAGGAAGTCATGATTTTGTGTGAGAAAGAAGGTGTCAAAATGGTGATTTAGAGGTCTAGTAGAGTTGTAGCTAAACTTGTTAATTTTGTATAATTTAAAGTCAAATGAGATGGTTAATATGCTTGAATGTTACATAAATGAAAAGTTGGTAATTGAGATTTTGGATTTGGTAAGGATTGAAGGCATAAATATTGTGTTTAGTCAAAATGGGTTTTGTGTATTAAAGTGAGTATAGTAACTAAACTTGTCAAATTGAGTTTTGAGAATCGGAAAGACTTATGGTTATAAGTCTTGAAACTAGTTATATGATGTTTAAAGATGAGATTGGGGGTTTAATGATAAACCCCAGGAAGTTAGTCTTGAGAAACAAGTTAATTATGTTGTAATGTGTATATGTGTATGCATGTATGCTAGGTTGATTTGCTTGGAAGTTGATTATGGATCGTGCTTTGTTGAAGTTGAAAGTCTTGCATAGACTTATTCCTTATTTGTGCTTTGTATTGATAATCTCTCAACGAAGGTGAGTACAATAAATATGTATATGTATGTGTATGCGTTTAGGGCATCCTGGATGCCGGTTATATTATTTGATTGTGGAGGAGTCCTTGGGACAATGGTTACCTACTTAACGTATGCGTTAAGTTTGAGGTCATTCATCCGGGATGCAGGTGGGGCCTTTAGGTGTGCTCGGTTCAGGGCACACTAGAGTGTCCAATTTGACACTTTGATGTAATTTTGGAAGTCTCTATATTAGTGTTCGGTACGAGGCACTTCTGGAGCTGGCATCCGGGATGCTGAGGGGTTTTGTACATGATGATATGATCAAACCTCGGGATGGCATGAGTTATCCATGGTTGATGTACGAGATGGATTGATTGTGGTTGACGGTATGCATACACATATATATTTGTTGTATTCACTAAGCGTTTCGCTTACTCGTTGTTGTTTAACCATTTTATAGGTTGCTTGCGGATAAGGGAGTGGTAAGCTAGAAACTAGCTAGAAGATACAATTGTATGTTTTGACATGCGGATATGCTTGATTTGCTTAATGTAGATGCTTAGTGCTGAAATGTCCCGTTCATATTGATTATAAACGTTCCATATTAATTGATTTCGTTGCGAGGTTTTGACCTCTATTTGAGACGTTTTTCAAAGACTGCATTCGTTTTTAAAACAAACCATAACCTTTATTTTATCGACAAGGTTAACAAGACACCACTTAGATTATCCAGAAATGATAATCTAACAAATATCACACTTACACACTACCAATACATATTGGTTTACAAATATTAATATGTTACAAAAAAATAAATCTCGAATGCAGTTTTAAACAATATTATACAAGCATGCTGACACCAAATCTTGTCCATATAATAGCATGCAACAGCGAAAGCTCTTAATAATCACCTGAGAATAAACATGCTTTAAACGTAAACAAAAATGTTGGTGAGTTATAGGTTTAACCTATATTTATCAAATCGTAATAATAAACCACAAGATTTCATATTTCAATAAACATCCCATACATAGAGATAAAAATCATTCATATGGTGAACACCTGGTAACCAACCTTAACAAGATGCATATAGAATATCCCCTATCATTCCGGGACTCCCTTCGAACATGATGAATTCGAAGTACTAAAGCATCCGATACTTTGGATGGGGCTCGTTGGACCCAATAGATCTATCTTTAGGATTCGCGTCAATTAGGGTGTCTGTTCCCTAATTCTTAGATTACCAGACTAAAAAGGGGCATATTCGGTTTAATAATCCAGCCATAGAATGTAGTTTCATTTACTTGTGTCTATTTTGTAAAACATTTATAAAACTGCATGTATTCTCATCCCAAAATATTAGATTTTAAAAGTGGGACTATAACTCACTTTCACAGATTTTTACTTCGTCGGGAAGTAAGACTTGGCCACTGGTCGATTCATGAACCTATAAAAAAATATGTACATATATATCAAAGTATGTTCAAAATATATTTACAACATTTTAATATGTTTTGCTGTTTTAAGTTTATTAAGTCAGCTGTCCTCGTTAGTAACCTACAACTAGTTGTCCACAGTTAGATGTACAGAAAATAAAGCAATATATATTATCTTGAATCAATCCACGACCTCGTGTATACAAGCCTCAGGCTAGATCACAACTCAAAGTATATATCATATTTTGAAATCAACCTCAACCCTGTATAGCTAACTCCAACATTACTGCATATGGAGTGTCTATGGTTGTTCCGAAATATATATATAGATGGGTCGATATGATATGTCAAAACATTGTATTCGTGTCTATGGTATCCCAAGATTACATAATATATTAGAATACATGTATAATACAATATGAGTTAGCTAGGATATGATTAATATAGATTTTTTACCAATTTTCACGTAGCTACAACAAGAAACATTATCCAATCTTGTTTTACCCATAACTTCTCCGTTTTAAATCCGTTTTGAGTGTTTCAAGTTGCTATGGTTTCATATTGAACTTAAGTTTATGAATATAAATAGAAAAATTATAAGTTTATAGTCAGAAATACAGGTTACAAGTCATTTTTGTAAAGGTAGTCATTTTAGTCGAAAGAACGACGTCTAGATGACCATTTTGGAAAACATACTTCCACTTTGAGTTTAACCATGATTTTTGGATATAGTTTCATGTTCATAAGAAAAATCATTTTCCCAGAAGAACAACTTTTAAATCATAGTTTATCATAGTTTTTAATTAACTAACCCAAAACAGCCCGCGGTGTTACTACGACAGCGTATATCCGATTTTACGGTGTTTTTCGTGTTTCCAAGTTTTAAATCATTAAGTTAGCATATCATATAGATATAGAACATGTGTTTAGTTGATTTTAAAAGTCAAGTTAGAAGGATTAACTTTATTTGCGAACAAGTTTAGAATTAACTAAACTATGTTCTAGTGATTACAAGTTTAAATCTTCGAATAAGATAGTTTTATATGTATGAATTGAATGATGTTATGAACATCATTACTACCTTAATTTTAGTAGGTAAACCTACTAGAAATGAGAAAAATAGATCTAGCTTCAAAGGATCCTTGGATGGCTTGAAAGTTCTTGAAGCAGAATCATGACACAAAAACAAGTTCAAGTAAGAGTTCCACTCGAAATAAGATTGTTATAGTTATAGAAATTGAATCAAAGTTTGAATATGAGTATTACCTTGTATTAGAAAGATATCTTACGGTAAATAAGAAAGATTTCTTGAGGTTGGATGATCACTTTACAAGATTGGAAGTAAGCTAGCAAACTTGGAAGTATTCTTGATTTTATGAAACTAGAACTTATAGAATTTATGAAGAACACTTAGAACTTGAAGATAGAACTTGAGAGAGATCAATTAGATGAAGAAAATTGAAGAATGAAAGTGTCTGTAGGTGTTTTTGGTCGTTGGTATATGGATTAGATATAAAGGATATGTAATTTTGTTTACTTGTAAATAAGTCATGAATGATTACAAATATTTTTGTAATTTTATGAGATATTTCATGATAGTTGCCAAATGATGGTTCCCACATGTGTTAGGTGACTCACAAGGAATGCTAAGAGCTGATCATTGGAGTGTATATACTAATAGTAAATAGATTTAGAAGCTGGGTATTGTACGAGTACGAATACGAGTGCATACGAGTAGAATTGTTGATGAAAATGAATGAGGATGTAATTGTAAGCATTTTTGTTTAGTAGAAGTAATTTGATAAGTGTCTTGAAGTCTTTCAAAAGTGTATGAATACATATTAAAACACTACATGTATATACATTTTAACTGAGTCGTTAAGTCATCGTTAGTCATTACATGTAAGTGTTGTTTTGAAACCTTTAGGTTAACGATCTTGTTAAATGTCGTTAACCCATTGTTTATTATATCTAAAGAGATGTTAAATTATTACATTATCATGATATTATGATGTATTAAAATATCTTAATATGATATATATACAATTAAATGTCGTTACAATGATAATCGTTACATATATGCCTCGTTTCGAAATCCTTAAGTTAGTAGTCTTGTTTTTACATATGTAGTTCATTGTTAATATACTTAATGATATGTTTACTTATCATAATACCATGTTAACTATATATATATATATATATATATATATATATATATCCATATATATGACATCATATAGTTTTTACAAGTTTTAACATTCGTGAATCACCGGTCCACTTGGGTGGTCAATTGTCTATATGAAACCTATTTCAATTAATCAAGTCTTAACAAGTTTGATTGTTTAACATGTTGGAAACACTTAATCTTGTAAATAACAATTTCATTTAATATATATAAACGTGGAAAAGTTCGGGTCACTACAGTACCTACCCGTTAAATAAATTCCGTCCCGAAATTTTATGCAGTTGGAGGTGTTGACGTATCTTCTGGAAATAAGTGCGGGTATTTCTTCTTCATCTGATCTTCTGGAAATAAGTGCGGGTATTTCTTTTTCATCTGATCTTCTCATTCCCAGGTGAACTTGAGTCCTCTACGAGCTTTCCATCGAACCTTAACAATTGGTATCTTGTTTTGCTTAAGTCTTTTAACCTCACAGTCTATTATTTTGACGGGTTCTTCGATGAATTGAAGTTTTTCGTTGATTTGGATTTCATCTAATGGAATAGTGATATCTTCTTTAGCAAAACATTTCTTCAAATTCGAGACGTGGAAAGTGTTATGTACAGCCACGAGTTGTTGAGGTAACTCAAGTCGGTAAGCTACTGGTCCGACACGATCAATAATCTTGAATGGTCCAATATACCTTGGATTTAATTTCCCTCTTTTACCAAATTGAACAATGCCTTTCCAATGTACAACTTTAAGCATGACCATCTCTCCAATTTCAAATTCTATATCTTTTCTTTTAATGTCAGCGTAGCTCTTTTGTCGACTTTGGGCGGTTTTCAACCGTTGTTGAATTTGGATGATCTTCTCGGTAGTTTCTTGTATTATCTCCGGACCCGTAATCTGTTTATCCCCCACTTCACTCCAACAAATTAGAGACTTGCACTTTCTACCATAAAGTGCTTCAAACGGTGCCATCTCAATGCTTGAATGGTAGCTGTTGTTGTAGGAAAATTCTGCTAACGGTAGATGTCGATCCCAACTGTTTTCGAAATCAATAACACATGCTCGTAGCATGTCTTCAAGCATTTGTATCATCCTTTAGCTCTGCCCATCAGTTTGTGGATGATAGGCAGTACTCATGTCTAGACGAGTTCCTAATGCTTGCTGTAATGTTTGCCAGAATCTTGAAATAAATCTTCCATCCCTATTAGAGATAATAGAGATTGGTATTCCATATCTGGAGACGACTTCCTTTAAATACAGTCGTGCTAACTTCTCCATCTTGTCATCTTCTCTTATTGGCAGAAAGTGTGCTGATTTGGTGAGATGATCAACTATTACCCAAATAGTATCAAAACCACTTGCAGTCCTTGCCAATTTAGTGAGTAAATCCATGGTAATGTTTTCCCATTTTCATTCCGAGATTTTGGGTTGTTGAAGTAGACCTGATGGTTTCTGATGCTTAGCTTTGACCTTAGAACACGTCAAACATTCTCCTACATATTTAGCAACATCGGCTTTCATACCCGGCCACCAAAAATGTTTCTTGAGATCCTTGTACA
The DNA here is from genome assembly GCF_046630445.1 of Rutidosis leptorrhynchoides. Classification (NCBI taxonomy): domain Eukaryota; kingdom Viridiplantae; phylum Streptophyta; class Magnoliopsida; order Asterales; family Asteraceae; genus Rutidosis; species Rutidosis leptorrhynchoides. The sequence goes on along the minus strand of NC_092333.1, from coordinate 502,811,350 downwards.
TCTTCCCCATTCCAGGATGTATTGAGTATCTGGTTTTATGAGCTTCTCTAAGTACCATTTCTCTTATATCTCCAAATTTTGGTACCCAAATTCTTTCAACCCAATACCGGGTTCCGTCTTCCCGAATATTAAGATGCTTCTCCGATCCTTTGGGTATTTCATCCTTTAAATTTCCTTCTTTTAAAACTCCTTGTTGCGCCTCCTTTATTTGAGTAGTAAGGTTATTGTGAATCATTATATTCATAGCTTTTACTCGAATGGGTTCTCTGTCCTTTCTGCTCAAGGCGTCGGCTACCACATTTGCCTTCCTCAGGTGGTAACGAATCTCAAAGTCGTAATCATTTAACAATTCAATCCACCCGCGCTGCCTCATGTTCAGTTGTTTCTGATTAAATATGTGTTGAAGACTTTTGTGGTCGGTATATATAATACTTTTGACCCCATATAAGTAGTGCCTCCAAGTCTTTAATGCAAAAACAACCGCGCCTAATTCCAAATCATGCGTCGTATAATTCTACTCGTGAATCTTCAATTGTCTAGACGCATAAGCAATTACTTTCGTTCGTTGCATTAATACACAACCGAGACCTTGCTTTGAGCCGTCACAATATATCACAAAATCATCATTCCCTTCAGGTAATGACAATATAGGTTCCGTAGTTAACTTTTTCTTTAACAATTGAAACGCTTTTTCTTGTTCATATTTCCATTCAAATTTCTTCCCTTTATGCGTTAATGCAGTCAAGGGTTTTGCTATTCTGGAAAAGTCTTGGATGAACCTTCTGTAGTAACCAGCCAGTCCTAAAAATTGGCGTATATGCTTTAAAGTTTTCGGGGTTTCCCACTTTTCAACGGTTTCAATCTTTGCTGGATCCACCTGAATACCTTCTTTGTTCACTATGTGACCGAGAAATTGAACTTCTTTCAACCAAAATGCACACTTTGAAAACTTAGCGTACAGTTTTTCCTTCCTTAACAACTCTAGCACTTTTCTCAAATGTTCTTCATGCTCTTGGTCATTCTTTGAGTAAATAAGTATGTCATCGATGAAAACAATGACAAAATTGTCAAGGTATGGTCCACACACTCGGTTCATGAGGTCCATGAACACAGCTGGTGTGTTGGTCAACCCAAACGGCATAACCATAAACTCATAATGACCGTAACGCATCCTAAAAGAAGTCTTTGGAATATCATCCTCCTTCACCCGCATTTGATGATACCCAGGACGTAAATCAATCTTCGAATAAACCGACGAGCCTTGTAGTTGATCAAATAAGTCGTCGATTCTCGGTAGTGGGTACGGTTCTTGATGGTAAGTTTGTTCAACTCTCGGTAGTCGATACACAACCTAAATGTACCATCCTTCTTCTTGACAAACAAAAGAGGAGCTCCCCATGTTGATGTACTTGGTCGAATGAAACCACGCTCTCACCTTTTCACGCATAATGTGAATCGCATTTTTGTAACAAACGACCTCTGCTCTCACCTTTTTCAACCAGTCCATACCAATTATTACATCAAAAATCCCTAACTCGACTGGTATTAAATCAATTTTAAACGTTTCATCCCCCAGTTTAATTTCTCTATCCCGACATATATTATCTGCTGAAATTAATTTACCGTTTGCTAATTCGAGTAAAAATTTACTATCCAAAGGCGTCAATGGGCAACTTAATTTAGCACAAAAATCTCGACTCATATAGCTTCTATCCGCACCCGAATCAAATAAAACATAAGGAGATGTATTGTCAATAAGAAACGTACCCGTACCGAGTCTTCCTGCGCTTCTGCCGCATTAATATTGAAAACTCTTCCGCGGCCTTGCCCATTAGTATTCCCTTGGTTTGGGCAATTTCTAATAATGTGGCCCGGTTTTCCACATTTATAATAAACTACATCGGCATTATTTGTTCCGACCTTATTTGTTTCTTTATTTTTGTTGTTCTTTGGTCTGAAAATCTCACATTTTGCCATGCCTGACCACTTCTGTTACACTTGGTGCAAACTGTTGTGCAAAACACATTTGGATGGTACTCTGCACACCTGAAGCATGGTTGTTTCTGTTGTTTGTTGTTATTGAGGTTGTTGTTGGGATTGTTATTATTGTTGAAACGGTTGTTGTAGTTGTTGTTGTTGTTGTTGTTGGGACGTTTGTTGTAGTTATTGTTAGGATTGCGGTTATTGTTGCGATTGTTGTTGCGGTTGTGGTTGTAATTGTTATTATTGTTGTACTGGTGACTCTTGTCACCATTTTCCTCCCACTTCCTCTTGAGTTGTTTCGTGTTGGCTTCTTCGGCCGCCTGTTCTTTAATTCTCCCCTCAATCTGATTTATGAGTTTATGAGCCATTCGACTTGCCTTCTGTATGGAAGCGGGCTCGTGTGAACTCACATCTTCTTGAATCCTTACTGGTAACCCTTTTACAAACGCGTCGATCTTCTCTTCTTCATCTTCGAACACTCCCGGACACAATAGGCACAACTCTGTGAATCGTCGTTCATATGCGGTAATGTCGAATCCTTGTGTTCGTAACTCCCTAAGTTCTACCTTGAGCTTATTGACTTCGTTTCTAGGACGGTACTGCTCGTTCATCAATTGCTTGAATGCCGACCACGGTAGTGCGTAAGCAGCATTTTGTCCTACCTGTTCAAGATAGGTGTTCCACCATGTTAACGCAGTACCTGTGAAGGTATGCGTAGCGTACTTAACTTTGTCCTCTTCAGTACACTTACTTATGGCAAACACCGATTCGACCTTCTCGGTCCACCGTTTCAATCCAATTGGTCCTTCGGTTCCATCAAATTCCAAAGGTTTGCAGGCAGTGAATTCTTTGTAGGAGCATCCTACATGATTTCTTGTGGAATTAGTTCCACTGCTAGATCCAGAGTTATTGTTATTTTGCATCGCAGCCTGTACTACGGCTATGTTTGCTGCAAGGAAAACATGGAAGTCTTCCTTGCTCATGTTCAAATTCTGACGAGTCGCCGGTGCCATTTCTGTCATAACCCTAGCTTTTCGACTTAGGATATCTAGTTTGACTTCTTTAAAAATTTCAATTTCCGACTTGACGAGTAAACTTAATGATTTATGTCTTGATTGATCTAGGTATATCACGAAATTACATAATTTCTAGAAACTCAAGTTTATCACCATAAATTCTAAGACTTGGAAATTTCACTTATAAAAGTAAAAAAAACATAAAATGATCAAGTATTAGGATTAAGAAACCATCCTTAATCAATATAAGAACTAAACTAATGCAAGATTAAATACTAATTAAACCTTAATCAAGATCATGTACACTAAACCATACACTTACACTTAAACTAAAACTAACCTAGGATTAATCATTAACATAATACTAATTATCACATATAATTAACCCTTAATTGCATGTAAACATGCATGGACACATGTCTAAACCATGCATAAGTTCATGCTTAGTCATCAAATTGCCTTAACACTTGTCTACATCATGCATGATCTTAAGATTAGTCACCACCACCTTTCCTATATAAACCCTCTCTTGTTCATCTCTAGTCATTTGACCATCTCTTTCACTCACATACACTTAAAGTTCCAGATCTAAAACACTCTCTTTATCATTCTCTTGAATCTATAATATCAAATCTCTTTAAGGTATAACAAACTACTTAATTCTATTCATCTTGTCTAGCTATATTCAAGAGTATCCATGGTGTAATTGCTTGATCTAGAGTGTTTAATCACTCAATGATGACTATATAGCTAACCATGGTCTTGATTATGGATGAGTAACCTAAAGTTTCCTACATGTCCTATGTTTTAAAATGAACTTTAAACATGAATTTTGTTGACTAAAATACACAAAACAGTTTCATCAGGATTCTGTCCAAAACAGCCCTGAAATGTTCGTAGGTTAAAAAGTTACTTACACTCTGAATTTGAACCTAATAAATTAACCACATGTCCACATATATGTTGTAAGCTTCCTGTAAATTTTCCATGATTTTACCTAAAGTAAAAGGTATTTTTTATTTTTATTTACTCACTAAGTGTCTAGACTTTCTTGAATCTGACCTAAGTCTAGTGTGACTTGAATAAATCAAAAACTATATAGTTTATTAAGATATATCCTTCTATACTTAAAAGGGTACTAATATAGGAACAAAACAAGACTTGATTCACTAAAATCCATGTAGTAGTTTAGGAGAAAAGGCTATATAGATTTAATAAAGAAAACTGTTGTAGTCTGATTTTGGTCTAAAGTATGGTCTTGAAAAACTTAACAAATGAATAGCTGGAAGTTAATCCTTTTTACCACATGTTATTTTATATATTTTTAGTGTTTTGTAAAAGCCACAAGTCAAACAAAGGTGATTTACTAATTATAAGTATGCATGGAAGCTTATAGTATAAATCTGGAGAGAATTGCACACTTGTAGGAAATCATAAATTTGACCAATTTATACTTTGAATCCAGAAGCTAACCTTACATGGTTGGATTAGGGACTCAATAACATTTCCAGAGGTGGTAATCTCACCTTAAATGGATATCTAGATTGGTAGAAACACATAATATAATGTGAAGGTAAAACTGGACAGAATTGCTGAAACTTAAAACTACAAATTATATAATGTTTCCAATCAAAAATCGAAATGGACATGTAAGAATACTTGGAGACTGATCTTAGACTCATTCTAAATACTATATGGGATAGTATGACCTCTGACCTCATAATATTCATTAGGTCTCAATCCCGGATCACCGCACACTATTTAAACCGACTACCGTGTATACCTTACACCGCATCAAGTGAGTTCGTAGTCCCATTTTTAATCAATCTTTTATACTTTTGGGATGAGATAATACTTGTTTACTATTTTACATATTGGAATCAAGTACTTACAACTATATTCTATGTTGAGTAACAAAGGTCAATTTATAAATCCCGATTTTGATATCGTTAATTACCGGTTTGGTAAACGCGAATATTATGAATAGATCTATTTGAGGATGACTCCTCACATCAGGATAGGCCTAATAGGCTATCGGATGCATAACCTTCGACCACTTGCACTTAGACCTTAAGTGACGCTTGTTTTCGGGTACTTTTACGTTAACGTTCGATATCGAAAGCTCATGAACTAGAATAACTTTTCAACTGTTTTGTACATGAAATCTTGATGTCCATTAACTATGCATTGTAACTAAACCTATGAACTCACCAATATTTATATTGACGTTTTAAGTATTTATCTCAGGTACTTAGCGTTTGGAGCATTTTCAGGTCGGGCATCGTGGAAGTTTAAAAATGTCTTTTGTGAAATCTAGTATTGATAAGCTAGATTAGGATATATTTGCATTTATACTATGTCTGTACTTGTATTTTGTAACCACGATGTACCAAAACTAAAAACAGAGACCGTGATGTAATAATATTTATGTTTCCGCTGCTACGTTGACTATAACCTGGGACACTATGTTAAAGTTCACACCACGTCTTGGGAAATTGAGACGGGGGTCGAGACAGACATGGTATCAGAGCCAGGTTATAGGGAATGTGGACGGCATTAGTGTGTCTAGACCTGACCAACTAGGATTGCATTAGTGTGTCCCACCTATAACCGAGTCAAAATTTTCCGGTCTCTACTATTTTTTTCGAGTCATATATTATTATTTTTACTCGTCGGAAATTCTATAGGCTAACCTTTATATGTTGTGTATGTTAAGATGGCCTCGTCTAGCTTCACTGGCTCCACAGGATCCAACTCTACCTTACCTATAGAGATTAATCCGGACAACGACTCTGACATGAATGAGTTCGCAGCGTACCAACCATTCTGGCAACGATGGATGTGGGTTCGTGACCTTTTAGGTAGATGGAATCATCAAGAGGGAACCCCGTACCATGAATGTAATGTACCTCCTACCATTAATGGAATGGACGGATTAATGGGTCAATCACAACAGGACACGATTTACACTTTGTTAGCTAGAATTTTTAGGCATGAGGGACGTATTGAACGACTTCAAGGAACTGTTGACTATTTGTATGTCCAAGAGAATCAGGATGGTAATTATTCTCGTTTTAATGAAATCGAGGGTGTTCAGTGTACGCAACAGGAGGAGAACGAGTTGTTGAAGTACCGTGTGGATGACTTGTCAGCAAGGAATCAAGAACTTTTGACAAAAGTAGCGAGTTTGGAAACCCAGCTGCACGAGATGGTTATGGTGGTTAACACCATTGTGCCACTTTAGATCTACCGTTAGTAACTAGGAGTGTTAATTTTCTTGCCTACACTCTTAATAGTATGCATGTATAACGGATATGATAGGAAAGGTAGCTTGTGTGTGCTAGGATCAGTAATCGGTTGTGTTAGGATCAATTATCAGATATGCCATATAGTGTGATAATAGTTTATGTACATTATGTGTGTGAACTAACGGGTAGGTGAATACCCAAATTTTGTAATGATTAAAAGTTTTAATCGACTTTTATCTATTATGAGTATCTAGTTCATTTTCATAGCACTTGTATGATGTACATTTACCACTATGCTATTCTTATCTCCGGAGGAATGAGTGTCACTCAGAATGAGGAAATGGTAGCTCAAAGAGTAGCTGAAGCCCTTTCTAATGCTGAAGCTGGGCGTGCAAAAAATGCCGCGAATGGAAGGAGACTCGAAGTGGCAAATGTCCAGCAGAAATGCAATTACAAGGCATTTATGGGTTGCAAGCCTCAGAGTTTTTCAGGAAAAGAAGGACCCGTAGGGTTAATAAGGTGGCTTGAAAAACTAGAATTGGTATTTAGAATTACTGAGTGCGCAGACAATGATCGTGTGAAGTTCGCATCATGTACTCTCTTAGATGTAGCCTTAACTTGGTGAAATTCCTTTTCCAAATCAAAGGGCATTTATGAAGCATATGCTACCCCTTGGGAGGAATTTAAGAAGATAATGATCGATGAGTATTGTCCACAGAACAAAATTCAAAGGCTAGAAACCGAGTTGTGGAACTTAAAACTTGAAGGAGCTGATATCGTAAGATATACTAGTAGATTCCTGGAATTAGCTTTAATGTGCCCAACTATGGTTACCCCTGAATATAAGAAAGTTGAGAGGTATATTTAGGGTTTGTCAGAAGACATTCAAGGGAATGTTCTATCATCAAAGCCAGAGACAATCCAGAGTGCAATCCGTATGCCACATGATTTAATGGCGCAAGTAGTGCAACGTTAGCCAATCAATGTCAAAATGGATGTGAAGATCACGACTGAGAAGCATAAGTTGAACGGGAATCAAGAAGGAATTTCCAAGAAGCAAGGAAACAACAAAGTTAGGAGTTCAAGCAATTGTTATGAAGGGAAGAAACCATATTGCAATAGATGTACGCGACATCATTTTGGTACGTGTACTGTAGTCTGCCAGCGATGTAAGAAGCAAGGGTATCTCGCGAAGTATTGTAGAGTTCATTTGTTAGGAAATGATAATAATGAAAAGGGGAAACAGAGTGGTTGCTTCAATTGTGGGCAAGCAGGGCATTTCAAGAAAGAATGTCCTAAGGCGAAGAAGGGAGAAGTGGCTAAGGGTCAAGCTTTTCAAATCTCCACCAAAGAAGCTCGTGAGGACCCAGAGTTAGTCACGGGTACGTTCCTTCTCGATAATTGTTTAGCATCTATTTTATTCGATACCGGTGTTGATAAAAGTTTTATAGCCAAAGATTTTAGTGTTGCAATTAATAGGCCTTTAACCGCCTTAGACACCAGATATGCTATAGAATTGGCAAACGGTAAGTTAATAAAAGCAGATAAGATTATGAGAGGTTGTGTTTTGAATCTGTCAAACAATATGTTTGAAGTTGATTTAATGCCCTTAGAGTAAGGAAGTTTCGATGTTGTCATTGGTATGGGTTGGTTGTCCAAGAATTGTGCGGACATTAATTGTAAGGAAAAGTCTATCCGTATACCTCGCGAGAGTGGTGAGGTATTAATGATCCAAGGAGATAGAGTTAAGACGAATCTCAATATCATTTCTTGCATGAAAGCTAGAAAATATCTAATGAAGGGATATCTAGCTATTTTCGCACATGTAAATGACCTTAAAACCAAAGAAATTCGGTTAGAAGACTTTCCAATTGTCCGAAATTTTCCACAAGTATTCCCAGAAAATTTGCCAAGTCTACCTCCGTATAGGCAAGTCGAATTTCAGATTAATTTAGTTCCAGGAGCCGCACCATTTAAGGCCCTATACGGAAGAAAGTGTAGATCACCACTGTGTTGGAGTGAGGTTGGTGATACACAATTGACAGGCCCAGAGATCATACATGAAACAATCGAAAAAAAAAATCTTTCAGATCAAAGAAAGGTTGAAGACTGCAAGAAGTAGACAAAAGAGCTATGCGGATATTCGAAGGAAACCCTTGGAATTTCAAGAGGGTGATAAAGTCATGCTCAAAGTATCTCCATGGAAGGGAGTAATACGAATTGGGAAGCGAGGAAAACTAAGCCCGAGATATATAGGACCTTTTGTGATTACTAAGAAAATTGGTCCAGTTGTATATAAATTAAAACTACCACCGGAGCTTAGTGGTATTCATAATGCATTTCATGTTTCGAACTTGAAGAAGTGTTTAACAGATGTGAATTTAGCAATTCCTTTAGAGGAACTAAGAATCGATGACAAATTGCATTTTGTCAAGGAACCAATAGAAGTGATGGATCGTGAAGTGAAAAAGTTGAAGCATAGTAGAATTCCGATTGTTAAAGTCCGTTGGAATGTACATAGAGGTCCAGAGTTCACGTGAGGACTGTATAAGGCAGAAATATCCTCATCTATTCGATAATCGAAGTACTTCTTAAATTTCGAGGACGAAATTTTTCTTAACGGGTAGGTAATGTCATAACCCTAGCTTTTCGACTTAGGATATCTAGTTTGACTTCTTTAAAAATTTCAATTTCCGACTTGACGAGTAAAGTTAATGATTTATGTCTTGATTGATCTAGGAATATCACGAAATTACATAATTTCTAGAAACTCAAGTTTATCACCATAAATTCTAAGACTTGGAAATTTCACTTATAAAAGTAAAAAAAAACATAAAATGATCAAGTATTAGGATTAAGAAACCATCCTTAATCAATATAAGAACTAAACTAATACAAGATTAAATACTAATTAAACCTTAATCAAGATCATGTACACTAAACCATACACTTACACTTAAACTAAAACTAACCTAGGATTAATCATTAAGATAATACTAATTATCACATATAATTAACCCTTAATTGCATGCAAACATGCATGGACACATGTCTAAACCATGCATAAGTTCATGCTTAGTCATCAAATTGCCTTAACACTTGTCTACATCATGCATGATCTTAAGATTAGTCACCACCACCTTTCCTATATAAACCCTCTCTAGTTCATCTCTAGTCATTTGACCATCTCTTTCACTCACATACACTTAAAGTTCCAGATCTAAAACACTCTCTTTATAATTCTCTTGAATCTATAATATCAAATCTCTTCAAGGTATAACAAACTACTTAATTCTATTCATCTTGTCTAGCTATATTCAAGAGTATCCATGGTGTAATTGCTTGATCTAGAGTGTTTAATCACTCAATGATGACTATATAGCTAACCATGGTCTTGATTATGGATGAGTAACCTAAAGTTTCCTACATGTCCTATGTTTTAAAATGAACTTTAAACATGAATTTTGTTGACTAAAATACATAAAACAGTTTCATCAGGATTCTGTCCAAAACAGCCCTAAAATGTTCGTAGGTTAAAAAGTTACTTAGACTCTGAATTTGAACCTAATAAATTAACCACATGTCCACATATATGTTGTAAGCTTCCTGTAAATTTTCCATGATTTTACCTAAAGTAAAAGGTATTTTTTATTTTTATTTACTCACTAAGTGTCTAGACTTTCTTGAATCTGACCTAAATCTAGTGTGACTTGAATAAATCAAAAACTATATAGTTTATTAAGATATATCCTTCTATAATTAAAAGGGTACTAATAGAGGAACAAAACTAGACTTGATTCACTAAAATCCATGTAGTAGTTTAGGAGAAAAGGCTATATAGATTTAATAAAGAAAACTGTTGTAGTCTGATTTTGGTCTAAAGTATGGTCTTGAAAAACTTACCAAATGAATAGCTGGAAGTTAATGCTTTTTACCACATGTTATTTTATATCTTTTTAGTGTTTTGTAAAATCCACAAGTCAAACAAAGGTGATTTACTAATTATAAGTATGCATGGAATCTTATAGTATAAATCTAGAGAGAATTGCACACTTGTAGGAAATCATAAATTTGACCAATTTATACTTTGAATCCAGAAGCTAACCTTACATGGTTGGATTAGGGACTCAATAACCTTTCCAGAGGTGGTAATCTCACCTTAAATGGATATCTAGACTGGTATAAACACATAATATAATGTGAAGGTAAAACTGGACAGAATTGCCGAAACTTAAAACTACGAATTATATAATGTTTCCAATCAAAAATCGAAATGGACATGTAAGAATATTTGGGGAATAATCTTAGACTCATTATAAATGCTATATGGGATAGTATGACCTCTGACCTCATAATATTCATTAGGTCTCAAGCCCGGATCACCGCACACTATTTAAACCGACTACCGTGTATACCTTACGCCGCATCAAGTGAGTTCGTAGTCCCATTTTTAATCAATCTTTTATACTTTTGGGATGAGATAATACTTGTTTACTATTTTACATATTGGAATCAAGTACTTACAACTATATTCTATGTTGAGTAACAAAGGTCAATTTATAAATCCCGATTTTGATATCGTTAATTACCGGTTTGGTAAACGCGAATATTATGAATAGATCTATTTGAGGATGACTCCTCACATCAGGATAGGCCTAATAGGCTATCGGATGCATAACCTTCGACCACTTGCACTTAGACCTTAAGTGACGCTTGTTTTCGGGTACTTTTACGTTAACGTTCGATATCGAAACTCATGAACTAGAATAACTTTTCAACTATTTTGTACATGAAATCTTGATTTCTATTAACTATGCATTGTAACTAAACCTATGAACTCACCAATATTTATATTGACGTTTTAAGTATTTATCTCAGGTACTTAGCTTTTGGAGCATTTTCAGGTCGGGCATCGTGGAAGTTTAAAAATGTCTTTTGTGAAATCTAGTATTGATAAGCTAGATTAGGATATATTTATATTTGTACTATGTCTGTACTTGTATTTTGTAACCACGATGTACCAAAACTAAAAACAGAGACCGTGATGTAATAATATTTATGTTTCCGCTGCTACGTTAACTATAACCTGGGTCACTATGTTAAAGTTCACACCACGTCTTGGGAAATCGAGACGGGGGTCGTGACAATTTCCTTCAAAAATAGCCCAAAAGAATTGAGTTAATCATATAGAATTTAAGAGTAGTCAATAGTATTTCGTAGCATAATATGAACTTATTTATAAAAGCTTTTTCTTCATATTAGCATTTTATAGTTTTAATTCGGGTAGTACCTACCCGTTAAGTTCATACTTAGTAGCTATTATACAATTCAACTACTACGATTCTATATGAAAAACTTATTACCAAAATATTTCGCGTTCAAACTTTCATACAATATTTTACAAACATACAATACCACTATTATACATATAGGATGAAATATAGCACATAATAACTTGCTACATGTCAGCTATAAAGATAATTTGAATTAATACACAAGTTGTTCAGCAAAGGCAATAAATACACGTAATTCATAAGTCCAGAAACAGGTCATGCATTCTGGTTTTACTAAAACGACTTCCCATCCTTGATCTTGTGGAAAGTAATCGTTATGACCATTGGCTAGGCAGCATGTTGTAATGTTGTCAAAAGGATGAGGGTTTCGTAATGCCCAACAGCCTCGTAGCAATCTAAAAACCTTGTTTCTTACCCCAACTACTGAGTCCGTCACTTGTGGGAATGTTTCATTTAATAGTTGTAATCCGATGTTCTTTTTCTCACTTTGGTGAGAAGCGAACATCATTAACCCGTAAGCATAACATGCTTCTTTATGTTGCATGTTAGAAGCTCTTTCTAATTCACGAAATCCTATGTTGGGATATGTTGAGTCATAATAGGTTCTTAACCCATAGCGAAAAATTGCATTTGGGTTCCCCGCATTTAATGCTTTAAAGAAAACACGGCGTAACTTACGGTCTCCCCAATGTGATATACCCCACCTATCAAAGGAAAGCCTTTTATAAACTAAGGCATTTCTGGAAAGTCTTTCAAATGTTTGACAAGTTAATTTCGCCATAACTAATTGTGCTGATAAATTCTGACCGACTCTAGACAAAATTTCATCAATCATATCCTCTGGTAGGTCTTCTAAAATATTCGGTTGTTTACCCTAAACGTCCATTTTGTGTTTTTATACTGTAAAATTAGACGAGGGTTAGATTCATAAAAGATAATTAACAAACAATACAAACAATTTTACATTTATCAAAAAAAGCACAAGCACACTATATTACATATATTACACAACATGATTACAACTCTTTAATCCGACTTACTCATTTCTTCTTCTTCGGACTTGGTTCATTTTGCTAATTTCCTAGGGATGTATGATGCTCCCCTAATACGAGCTATCGTTTTCCACAATGGTTTAGAAAAACCTAGTGGTTTAGAGGTTCCCGGGTTATTGTTACATTTTAGGAAATACGGATGTTGCCGATACATATAAAGTTCATCGGGGTTGGAATCAGGTTTCTCTATTTTTATACCTTTTCCCTTATTATTTTCTTTTGCTTTATTAAATTGGGTCGAGGTAATTTCTATAACATCATCGGAATCCGATTCATCGGAAAATTAGTAATCTTCCCAATATTTTGCTTCCTCGGCAGAAACACCATTGACCATTATTGACTTTGGTCCGTTGTTTGAGGATTTTCTTTTATTTAACCGATTTACTGTAGGTATCAATATTTCTTCCTCCGGAACCTCTTCTTCTTCCGGTTCTTCCTCTTCCGGTTCCTCCTCTTCCGGTTCCTCTTCTTCCGGTTCCTCCTCTTCCGGTTCCTCTTCTTTCGGTTCCTCTTCGGGAATTTGTGAATCTTCCCAAAGTATATTCGACTATTCATTATTATTAGGTGAATCGATGGGATTTGTACTAGAGATAGACATCTATCACACAATATCAAACACGTTAAGGGATTAATATATCACATAATATTTACATGTTAATGATATATAGTTTTCAACAAAAAAGTTAAGCAGTTTTTTTTTGAAGAAAAACACGGTCGAAGTCCAGACTCACTAATGCATCCTAACAAACTCGGTAAGACACACCAATGCAAAAATTCTGGTTCTCTAAGACCAACGCTCTGATACCAACTGAAATGTCCCGTTCATATTGATTATAAACGTTCCATATTAATTGATTTCGTTGCGAGGTTTTGACCTCTATATGAGACGTTTTTCAAAGACTGCATTTGTTTTTAAAACAAACCATAACCTTTATTTTATCGACAAGGTTAACAAGACACCACTTAGATTATCCAGAAATGATAATCTAACAAATATCACACTTACACACTACCAATACATATTGGTTTACAAATATTAATATGTTACAACAAAATAAATCTCGAATGCAGTTTTAAACAATATTATACAAGCATGCTAACACCAAATCTTGTCCATATAATAGCATGCAACAGCGGCAGCTCTTAATAATCACCTGAAAATAAACATGCTTTAAACGTCAACAAAAATGTTGGTGAGTTATAGGTTTAACCTATATTTATCAAATCGTAATAATAGACCATAAGATTTCATATTTCAATAAACATCCCATACATAGAGATAAAAATCATTCATATGGTGAACACCTGGTAACCGACCTTAACAAGATGCATATAGAATATCCCTTATCATTCCGGGACTCCCTTCGGACATGATGAATTCGAAGTACTAAAGCATCCGGTACTTTGGATGGGGCTTGTTGGGCCCAATAGATCTATCTTTAGGATTCGCGTCAATTAGGGTGTCTGTTCTCTAATTCTTAGATTACCAGACTAAAAAGGGGCATATTCGATTTAATAATCCAGCCATAGAATGTAGTTTCATTTACTTGTGTCTATTTTGTAAAACATTTATAAAACTGCATGTATTCTCATCCCAAAATATTAGATTTTAAAAGTGGGACTTTAACTCACTTTCACAGATTTTTACTTCGTCGGGAAGTAAGACTTGGCCACTGGTCGATTCACGAACCTATAAAAAATATGTATATATATATCAAAGTATGTTCAAAATATATTTACAACATTTTAATACGTTTTGCTGTTTTAAGTTTATTAAGTCAGCTGTCCTCGTTAGTAACCTACAACTAGTTGTCCACAGTTAGATGTACAGAAAATAAAGCAATATATATTATCTTAAATCAATCCACGACCTTGTGTATACAAGCCTCAGGCTAGATCACAACTCAAAGTATATATAATATTTTGGAATCAACCTCAACCCTGTATAGCTAACTCCAACATTACTGCATATAGAGTGTCTATGGTTGTTCCGAAATATATATATAGATATGTCGATATTGTGACAACCCGGAAATTTCCAACCAAATTTAAACTTTAATCTTTATATGTTTCCGACACGATAAGCAATATTTGTTAAGTTAAATTTCAAGAATTTTAAACTATGTTCATACATTCATTCAACCTCGACCAAGTTCCAACGATTCACGAACCATTAAACGAATATGATTATATATGTATATGTGTATATATATTATAACTTGAAACGTAAACAAAATATTAGATTAAATACTTTACATGATTGTATCTGTTTCAAAATGTTTATCAATGGAATTAGAAGATAAGATCAAATGATTGAATTATCAGATATATTAAATTATGATTAAAAGTCTCTGTTGAAAGGCCCACATTGATTTGAGAAATCTTTCCATTTTAACAATAAATGGTAAAGTGATTTATAAATAAGAACAAATTGTCAATCATTGAGAACTAGACAAATGATAGTGGAAGATTGAATCTCATAAAGACTCGACTGATCTATTTAGTTTCAAACGTACAAAAACATTTTCAGTTTAAAAAGAACTTTATTATTAAAACGTATATAACTTTTATAAATATCTAGAACCACTTTTGACAATTCATTACTTAACTAGAATGATAAAGATAACGATATTTATATTTTATTATATATATATATATATATATATATATATATATATAACGATTTAAATTAATATTATACATATTTATACGCGTATTATACGTACATAGTTTTATACTTTTACTATACTTAAACTTTACCTTTACTTTATTTTTACTTTACTTTAACTTTAATAATTCACTTTAATAATTCATACTTTAATAATTCACTTTAATAATCCATACTTTAATAATTCATTTTAATAATTCATACTTTAATAATTCACTTTAATAATTCATACTTTAATAATTCACTTTAATAATTCAAAAATCTATTATAAATAGAATTCAATAGGTTTCATTATTTCATAGAAACTTGAAAATATTTTTCTCTAAACTCTCTCAATCGATTTACATATATATATATATTTACTCCATATTATTTCAAGATATTATTAGTATACATAAAATATTACGACGGAGTGCTGTCCGAGTGATTTCGAAATTGTTTTTCGAGTAGGATAGGATTAAGGAAATTATGGGTTATAGCTATGGAGGTGATTGATTATGGTTCATGGGTATGCTCGTGAGGTCAATATAGTGTTTATCATTTCCGTTGCGTCTACGTACCTTTCCTGCAATATTGAATCTCAATATTGATATGTGAGTACTCATAATTTAACTTTTACATACTAATAGTGTATCCCTGACTAGTGCTCGAGTATTTAGTATTATGCATGCTTGTACTTTTGATATTGCCCTTAGACAGGTTAGGTTGAATCTTGAATTAGTTACTTTTGTGGTTGAGATAAGGTATAAGATATGCATGTCCTTGGAAAGCTAGCAAAAAATTAAGAACTTTTCCTTTAGATATCGAATGGTTTCGATGAACGGATTAGAAGTTATAATCAATTGAATTTTCGATATTTTTATTAAAAATGATTATTGTTATCGTCGTTTTTATCGTCGTTCCAGTTTTATCTTATTATTATCATTATTATTATCTTTATCAATAAAAGGGATTTATCATTAAAAATTGTTATTTTTTTTATTATTACTATCGTTATTGTCGTTAAAGTTATAATTAGTATTATTATTATTATCCAATTATTATTATTATTATTATTATTATTATTATTATTATTATTATTATTAGTATTAGTATTATTATTATTATTATTATTATCATTATTAATATATATATCATTATTTAAAAATGGTTATTGTTATTGTTATTATTATTATTACTATATTATCATTAAGATAATTATTAGTATTATCCTTAGTAATGTTATAGTAACTATCATTATTAATATTAGTGTAACTAAAACAAATATTTGTAACACCTAATTATTTTAATTACTATTATTATCATTATTATGAACACGATATAAAAGACGATTAAAAGCTATTAAACGAAACGATTAGGAAATAATGAGTAAGAGTATCATGATGAAATTAAAATATTATAAGATATTGATTTAGATAAAATTATCGTTCTTATTATTTTTTATCATTACTATTATTATTAAAAGTATCGTTAGTATTAAAACTATCATTTTAACAAAAATTATCATTTTAATAGAAATGTCATTGTTACTATAAAATATTATTATTGTTATTATTTTAAATAGAATTATTATTTTAAAGATAATATTAAAAATTATTGTAAATATTAAAGTTATCATAATTAGAATTATCGTTTTATCATAATGTCATCTTAGTAATTATAAATATTGATATTTTTATAATAATAATTATTATTACAAAATAATACAACTTTTACTTACTATCATTATAGATATTATTTTATCAAATAAATATGTGATACCAACATATTTTACTACGTGTAATAACTTACTTTAATAATACCTATCATATTATCTTTATGATATTAAATGAACCCTATAAATTTTATTACTTAATATATATAAAAGTATATTTTATTATATAAATTTAATATAAAATTTTATTTATTAATAAATAAATTATATTATTTACTCTAATAAATCTTTTAAAATATTTGAAAATATAAAACGACGATATTTAAACTATATATTAATCATGTATAGATTTTTGGAAATTATTTTGAGTCAAATTTACTTTTGTTGACTTTTGCATATTAGTCTCGAGCATTAGGATTGTGGTACACTATGACTTGACCTAATTTGTTAGACAAATATTGACCAACACATAAATATATATAATTAATTTAGGTTCGTGAATCCGAGGCCAACCTTGCACTTGTTCAATGACGTTATATGTATTTTTACTACGAAATACAGTATGGTGAGTTTCATTTGATTCCCTTTTTACTCTTTACATTTTTGGGCTGAGAATACATGCAAATGCTTTATTAACTGTTTTACAATATTTATATGTGTGAGTGTCATTGATCCCCTTTTACTCTTTACATTTTTGGGGCTGAGAATACATGCAAATGCTTTATTAACTATTTTACAATATTTATATGCGTGAGTTTCATTTGCCTTTTTACCCTTTATATTTTTGGGACTGAGAATACATGCGCTTTTATAAATGTTTGACAAAATAGACACAAGTAATTGAAACTACATTCTATGGTTGAATTATCGAAATCGAATATGCCCCTTTTTATTAAAGTCTGGTAATCTAAGAATTAGGGAACCGACACCCTAATTGACGCGAATCCTAAAGATAGATCTATTGGGCCTAACAAACCCCATCCAAAGTACCGGATGCTTTAGTACTTCGAAATTTATATCATGTCCGAAGGAGGATCCCGAAATGATAGGGGATATTCTTATATGTATCTAGTTAATGTCGGTTACCAGGTGTTCACCATATGAATGATTATTTTTGTCTCTATGCATGGGACATATATTTATGAGAACTGTAAATGAAATTCTTGTGGTCTATTAAAATGATGGAAATAAATGATTATGATAAACTAATGAACTCACCAACCTTTTGGTTGACACTTTAAAGCATGTTTATTCTCAGGTGTTAAAGAAATCTTCCGCTGTGCATTTGCTCATTTTAAAGATATTACTTGGAGTCTTTCATAGCATATTTCGAAGAACGTTGCATTCGAGTCATTGAGTTCATCAAAGATTATTATTAAATCAATTTATAGTTGGATAGTGGATATTATGAAATGGTATGCATGCCTGTCAATTTTCGATGTAAAGAAAGTTTGTCTTTTAAAAACGAATGCAATGTTTGTAAAATGTATCATATAGAGGTCAAATACCTCGCAATGTAATCAACTATTGTGAATCGTTTATAATGTATATGAACGGGTCCTTTCAGTTGGTATCAGAGCGGTGGTCTTAGCGAACCAGGTCTGCATTAGTGTGTCTAACTGATAAGTCGATAGGATGCATTAGTGAGTCTGGACTTCGACCGTGTCTGCATGTCAAAAGTTTTTCTTATCATTTTGTGTTGAAAATTAACTACTTATCATCCTCAGAAAATTACCTGCTTATCATTTTTAGTCTAAAACACGTCTTGCTGCATTGATTGCATGAATAGTGTATAGACAAAAATTCATATCTTAGCATATCTGCTAAATCATATCTGCTAAATCATATCTTATCGTATCTGTTACTTTAAACTTTGCCTGACATATCCCGCAAAGTCCTCCGTAATCTACGAAATCTTTTGATCTATATATATATATATATATATTCTATGTAATTAGAATACCATCCGTTAGCCAAAATCATTTCATATCGGAAAAAAAAAATCCTTTATCCAATCGTACGAAATGGAATTCGTCATCAGTTCAAGTCACTCAGATTCCGAAATGGAATCCCATTCAAGCTCCGAAAGCAGTGTGACCGGAATAGATCAACCAATTAGTCATCACCTATTCTGGATGAATTGGGGATGGGTTCGTAGCCTCCTCGATCATTGGAGACAAGAAGAAGGTGATCCCTTCCATCCACCACATTGCCCTCTTGACGAAGAACCTGAAGCACTTACCGGCGAACCTGTCCGAAACACCATTTTCTCGCTCATTTTCAGAGTATCTCGTCACGATTATATATTACATCAAATTTTAGATTTTATTTATCCGCTCGTCCGAACCGACAATCACCCCAGTGTAATAGAAGAAGTCAACGAGCTTCGCGCTCGGGTAGTGGCTTTGGAGAATATGATGCAGAGATTACAAACACCAGCAGCAGTATCAACAGCATAACCAGTACCACCATCATCAACGCCAACAGTACCAATACCACCTTCAACCACAACCGCGTCGTAAACCTCAACTTCACAATCTGTCCCACGAGCATCAACGTCATACGCACCATAGATACCAAGGAGTACCAACAACAATAACTGACGAAGTATTAATTCATAACTTCATTGGAGAAACATTTCCGCGGCGATTATGTAATCTCTAAAGTCTTAGAGATTATCTAATCTAGCCCTAACCATAAATCAGTTAAGCGAACCAAAATGATAGAAGGAAGAGTAGAAACCCTGACAAAAATGGTGTGTGATTAACAAGCTAAACTTGCTTTACCAACAGCATCAACAGTACCGTCAGCGTTACCAGCATCGTCAGTACAGTCAACATCCGAATCAACAACATCGATAACATCACAAACTCTGTCAGTTCAAGAATCACTGTGGACATCATTACGAATCAATAACGTGTATATTGTATCAACGAGTTATGAAGAATTAACTCATTCCCTCTGAAGATATTATATGTATATTATATATATATATATATATATATATATATATATATATATATATTTTGAAATAAATCTTTCCGTGTTAAGCTATTGAGTGTGAATCTTAACTACTCGGTTAATTCATAATACAAATATGCAATAATGTACGTCCTTCGGCCGCAACTTAACCAGCGTTAACTACAATCTCTGTCGCAACTCAACAAATTCCAATTCATAATAAATCAAGTATATATTTGATTTTACACTTTCATCATCGATGTACCCGAAACTTTTCAGATAACATCATTCGTACTTTGCGAAATTCACAAGAATTCCACGAACCGAACATCATACATCAACACATAACGAAGTATTGATTCATAATTTCAATGTCATTAAAGAAATACTGCGTAAAAGTTATGTACTTTTTAAAGCCTTTAGGGATTATTCAATTCTAGTTTCAACCGTAAATCAAATGAGTTTAATTTAACATTAACTCATTAAATTTATGTTAAATCTGAAGAAAATATACATATATATATTTTCATAAAGACGGTAATAAAATTCTTTTGTACAAAATATTAATTGTGAAATTTTTTTTAACGGGTAGGTAATACCCGAGAGATATATAAATTCACAATTAATATGTTACATTCTTCGAATCTGATTCAGCAAATCATCCATTATACTCCCTACTTTCACAACAATATACATTCGTTTATAGAAATCAAAACAACCATACTCATTCAAAATTTAATTACATATTCTGATTTTGAAATCTCAATATTCAACTTGAGATATGACCAAAATCATCACTCTTAGATCCTTACATCTTTCACAAGCTATATTTTGACTTCAAAACTGTGTTAGAACATCAAATGTATGTTAACGATTACAATCTGTGTTCAAACCCTTCAAAAATTTCTGAAGACACTTCGAATGATGAGCAATCGAGATGATGATCCAACCACATGTTACCCACAGTTATGTACCCGAAAAACTCTTAAAACCAAAGTAAAAGTTTAAACAACGTATCCGCGTCAGATTCTTTGGCATTTATTAGCAAAAATAACTTTACGACTCCTATTCAAAGTAGCCAGTTTTGTCACAGCTCCAGCAAGTCAACTTCGACTTTTCAGTTAGACTAACCTTATTATAACCTTGAGATATACACCATCGTTACCAGGGAACCTTTTACATTCCACCACATTATTAGCAGATGTACCAATAACTTCATTACCCTTTGACTTTAGCCTCTCCAAAAAGTCATTATAATTATTCATTGAAACCCCATCATTTACTCATTCGCATCTTGTAATGAGAATTGCCATACGAATCATTGGGAATTAGCAATCAGTATTTTGAAATCTCGCAGCATGTCTACGCCAACAGTTATATGTGTATATATATAACGTCTATCTTCTGGACTTAATTTGAATGTGAAGTTTCTGAAAAACACTCCGAACTACGAATTGGTTCTCCGAAAATGGAAAAAAAAAATGCTGATGAAGCAGCAAAAACTATAAACGACTTTAAACGGTAAAAGCTGGATGATAATGATGAAGTGTACTGGCAAAGCGCAGAAAAAGAGAAGTTTTGAAACTGAACAACGGATTGAGCAAAGTAGGAAGGAGGCTGTGGACAAATTACAAAGACTGAACCTGACTTCAAAGGTTCCAAATGATTCAGTACCTGCTGAAGTCATTAACGAATACCTTGCTCCTGACTCTAAACACCTGCGGACAATATTCTTCATCATCCTCTAATATTAGAAATTCTAAAATATCATCATATCTTTCATTATAAATATCCTCCATATTTCTGAAGATATTTTCTTAATTTTTCTTATTTGAAATCATTTACCTCTTCGCGCTATCTGTATTACATCATAAAAGAAACTATTTTAGTTTCTAAATTCTGAAACATTCAAGTTTAAAATAGGAATATTTTGAAGTAGTGTTGGGAACTGAAGCATGAATTAGTATAATATAATGACACTTGATCAATGTGATTATATTACAGTAAGTCATGCTGAGTTTCTAAATGGAACGTGATGATTCACAGATCATAACATCATCATGTACCATGTTATACGACTCTTGTATTCTATTTAACCTCTAAAATATCAAGAAAATATTTCTTGATGATTCGGCCTTTTCCAAGGTATTCTAGTAATTTGACAAGTTAAGATCGTGCCATCACAATTTTCTTCCTAGAACATTAACAATGTTCATTCTGAAATTTATATCTGTGAATTCTGGACCATTACAAGCGGTGCTTAATCGCAAGAAGAAGAAACGAAAGGACAAAACTCCGAAATAGAAATTGGGGTATAAATTGCAGCAAATAAAAGAGAGCATTAACTGTGAATGATAATGATTATAGAAGACAGAAGCAGAGACTTTGAAATATAAGGGAACATATAAAGCCCAACGACAAACCAGAAATTATAAACCATATATATCGATGCATATAGCAATATAAAGACACGGGAGAACTAGAAACACGATAAACCCAAGAGTATAGTAGAAGTAAATAGATTCTTCCGGCGGTAGATGAAAAAGAAGAATGACCGATATGAAAGTTAGAAGTATATCGAGAATCAGAACTGGATGGAGCATATTGATGAATACTTTAAAATATGAGTTGAGGAGGAAAGAATAGAAGGTGATGAAACATGACTAGGAACTTAGAAATCAACAGATTTAACTCACACAATGGCGGAATAAGTGAATCAAACCCTCTAGTGAATATGTTAAGTTTTTTTTGATTAATTTAGTCAAACTACAACTAAATCAAGTGTGATTAGATCAACACCTAGAGCTATTATTCACCACCTGGGTGATTTGGACTGAGAGAGAATCGGAGGAGCTCACTAGATCTGAGTGTGTGTAACAAATGAGAGGCTTAACCTAAAATGAAGAACATAAGACTTTATATACCCCGGCTGTTGACTCACCCATACGATTCATTCATCACACGTACGAGTTGGCTTCATCAGCCGTACGGGTGATCACTCACTCGTGTCTTCTCATTTAGGTTGTAATTGTGACTTAGCTCAGCATCAACCGTGCGTATGAGCCTGTCAGCCGTACTAGTGAGGCTTCACTCGTACGTCTGACTAAGTCTAATATAGTCAAACATCTAAATCTCGTTCCTGCAGTTCCTGTAACCACATACAAACACGGATAGGAAAATAACGAGCAATCATGGTGGCCTGTAAACTGTTGTACCTGCAATGGACGTGGGTAGATGTCTAGGGACTTGCATAAAATGCATCAACAGGAGGTGTGAGTTGTAAGGAAACCAAGGAGGTGAATTTATAAGAAAATCTCCGACAGAACAATTAAAATGGACGATCGCATTTAAAGCGGATCCTAATTCCCTTGATTACCGGATAGTCAAATCTTATTAAGAAGATTTTCTTCAAATCCATTGAAATCTGGGAATCAATCATATCTACGTCAAATGATAAGATGAATCTAAACTTACTCATTTCACTCTTCTATGTTAGCTTCATTCGTACTCTTCATATAAATGGATTGTTTATCCAAATTATTCACTGATGATAAAACTCTAATTTTCAGCCCGTATGCATCATGAAAACATACTTATTATCATTCACGACCTTTCCACTCAAATTTCGGGACGAAATTTCTTTAACGGGTAGGTACTGTGACAACCCGAAAATTTCCAACCAAATTTAAACTTTAATCTTTATATGTTTCCGACACGATAAGCAATATTTGTTAAGTTAAATTTCAAGAATTTTAAACTATGTTCATACATTCATTCAACCTCGACCAAGTTCCAACGATTCACGAACCATTAAACGAATATGATTATATATGTATATGTGTATATATATTATAACTTGAAACGTAAACAAAATATTAGATTAAATACTTTACATGATTGTATCTGTTTCAAAATGTTTATCAATGGAATTAGAAGATAAGATCAAATGATTGAATTATCAGATATATTAAATTATGATTACAAGTCTCTGTTGAAAGGCCCACATTGATTTGAGAAATCTTTCCATTTTAACAATAAATGGTAAAGTGATTTATAAATAAGAACAAATTGTCAATCATTGAGAACTAGACAAATGATAGTGGAAGATTGAATCTCATAAAGACTCGATTGATCTATTTAGTTTCAAACGTACAAAAACATTTTCAGTTTAAAAAGAACTTTATTATTAAAACATATATAACTTTTATAAATATCTAGAACTACTTTTGACAATTCATTACTTAACTAGAATGATAAAGATAACGATATTTATATTTTATTTTATTATATATATATATATATATATATATATATATATATATATATATAACGATTTAAATTAATATTATATATATTTATACGCGTATTATACGTACATAGTTTTATACTTTTACTATACTTAAACTTTACCTTTACTTTATTTTTACTTTACTTTAACTTTAATAATTCACTTTAATAATTCATACTTTAATAATTCACTTTAATAATCCATACTTTAATAATTCACTTTAATAATTCATACTTTAATAATTCAATTTAATAATTCATACTTTAATAATTCACTTTAATAATTCAAAAATCTATTATAAATAGAATTCAATAGGTTTCATTAGTTCATAGAAACTTGAAAATATTTTTCTCTAAACTCTCTCAATCGATTTACATATATATATTTACTCCGTATTATTTCAAGATATTATTAGTATACATAAAATATTACGACGGAGTGCTGTCCGAGTGATTTCGAAATTGTTTTTCCAGTAGGATAGGATTAAGGAAATTATGGGTTATAGCTATGGAGGTGATTGAGTATGGTTCATGGGTATGCTCGTGAGGTCAATATAGTGTTTATCATTTCTGTTGCGTCTACGTACCTTTCCTGCAATATTGAATCTCAATATTGATACGTGAGTACTCATAATTTAACTTTTACATACTAATAGTGTATCCCTGACTAGTGCTCGAGTATTTAGGATTATGCATGCTTGTACTTTTGATATTGCCCTTAGACAGGTTAGGTTGAATCTTGAATTAGTTACTCTTGCTGTTGAGATAAGGTATAAGATATGCATGTCCTTGGAAAGCTAGCGAAAAATTAAGAACTTTTCCTTTAGATATAGAATGGTTTCGATGAACGGATTAGAAGTTATAATCAATTGAATTTTCGATATTTTTATTAAAAATGATTATTATTATCGTCGTTTTTATCGTCGTTCCAGTTTTATCTTATTATTATCATTATTATTATCTTTATCAATAAAAGGGATTTATCATTAAAAATTGTTATTTTTTTTATTATTACTATCGTTATTATCGTTAAAGTTATAATTAGTATTATTATTATTATCCAATTATTATTATTATTATTATTATTATTATTATTATTATTATTATTATTATTATTATTATTATTATTATTAGTATTATTATTATTAGTATTATTATTATTATTATTATTATTATCATTATTAATATATATATCATTATTTAAAAATGGTTATTGTTATTGTTATTATTATTATTACTATATTATCATTAAGATAATTATTAGTATTATCGTTAGTAATGTTATAGTAACTATCATTATTAATATTAGTGTAACTAAAAAAAATATTTGTAACACCTAATTATTTTGATTACTATTATTATCATTATTATGAACACGATATAAAAGACGATTAAAAGCTATTAAATGAAACGATTAGGAAATAATCAGTAAGAGTATCATGATGAAATTAAAATATTATAAGATATTGATTTAGATAAAATTATCGTTCTTATTATTTTTTATCATTACTATTATTATTAAAAGTATCGTTAGTATTAAAACTATCATTTTAACAAAAATTATCATTTTAATAGAAATGTCATTGTCACTATAAAATATTATTATTGTTATTATTTTAAATAGAATTATTATTTTAAAGATAATATTAAAAATTATCATAAATATTAAAGTTATCATAATTAGAATTATCGTTTTATCATAATGTCATCTTAGTAATTATAAATATTGATATTTTTATAATAATAATTATTATTACAAAATAATACAACTTTTACTTACTATCATTATAGATATTATTTTATCAAATAAATATGTGATACCAACATATTTTACTACGTGTAATAACTTACTTTAATAATACCTATCATATTATCTTTATGATATTAAATGAACCCTATAAATTTTATTACTTAATATATATAAAAGTATATTTTATTATATAAATTTAATATAAAATTTTATTTATTAATAAATAAATTATATTATTTACTCTAATAAATCTTTTAAAAATATTTAAAAATATAAAACGACGATATTTAAACTATATATTAATCATGTATAGATTTTTGGAAATTATTTTGAGTCAAATTTACTTTTGTTGACTTTTGCATATTAGTCTCGAGCATTAGGATTGTGGTACACTATGACTTGACCTAATTTGTTAGACAAATATTGACCAACACATAAATATATATAATTAATTTAGGTTCGTGAATCCGAGGCCAACCTTGCACTTGTTCAATGACGTTATATGTATTTTTACTACGAAATACAGTATGGTGAGTTTCATTTGATTCCCTTTTTACTCTTTACATTTTTGGGCTGAGAATACATGCAAATGCTTTATTAACTGTTTTACAATATTTATATGTGTGAGTGTCATTGATCCCCTTTTACTCTTTACATTTTTGGGGCTGAGAATATATGCAAATGCTTTATTAACTGTTTTACAATATTTATATGCGTGAGTTTCATTTGCCTTTTTACCCTTTATATTTTTGGGACTGAGAATACATGCGCTTTTATAAATGTTTGACGAAATAGACACAAGTAATTGAAACTACATTCTATGGTTGAATTATCGAAATCGAATATGCCCCTTTTTATTAAAGTCTGGTAATCTAAGAATTAGGGAACAGACACCCTAATTGACGCGAATCCTAAAGATAGATCTATTGGGCCTAACAAACCCCATCCAAAGTACCGGATGCTTTAGTACTTCGAAATTTATATCATGTCCGAAGGAGGATCCCGGAATGATAGGGGATATTCTTATATGTATCTAGTTAATGTCGGTTACCAGGTGTTCACCATATGAATGATTATTTTTGTCTCTATGCACGGGACGTATATTTATGAGAACTGTAAATGAAATTCTTGTGGTCTATTAAAATGATGGAAATAAATGATTATGATAAACTATTGAACTCACTAACCTTTTGGTTGACACTTTAAAGCATGTTTATTCTCAGGTGTTAAAGAAATCTTCCGCTGTGCATTTGCTCATTTTAAAGATATTACTTGGAGTCTTTCATAGCATATTTCGAAGAACGTTGCATTCGAGTCATTGAGTTCATCAAAGATTATTATTAAATCAATTTATAGTTGGATAGTGGATATTATGAAATGGTATGCATGCCTGTCAATTTTCGATGTAAAGAAAGTTTGTCTTTTAACAACGAATGCAATGTTTGTAAAATGTATCATATAGAGGTCAAATACCTCGCAATGTAATCAACTATTGTGAATCGTTTATAATGTATATGAACGGGTCCTTTCAGATATGATATGTCAAAACATTGTATTCGTGTCTATGTGTGACGATCGCTCCAAATCCATATGGACGAACACGTCATTCATTGATTTCATTGCGAGGTATTTGACCTCTATATGATACGTTTTGTAAACATTGCATTCTTTTGAAAATGCACACCATAAATGAATATTTAAATCAAAGGTTTTCGACATCTGATGATTTTTACATATAGACAATCACCATAAATAATATTTTATAACAGTACTTCCGTTGACAATGCAGTCAAAATAAGATACATGGTGTTGATTTGGTGAATGCAATGTTTCCTTGAAAAATATGTCATGTAAGACTCCATGCACATAGCTTGTCTAACATCTAAGCAAACAGCGGAAGACTTCTAGGAAACCTGAGAATAAACATGCTAACAAGTGTCAACACAAAGGTTGGTGAGTTCATAGTTTTAATATTACACATAATCCGTATATCAATGTGGATTACAAAAGTCCAGTTATATCATTCAAAACGTTTATCAATATGTTTTA
The DNA here is from genome assembly GCF_046630445.1 of Rutidosis leptorrhynchoides. NCBI lineage: Eukaryota > Viridiplantae > Streptophyta > Magnoliopsida > Asterales > Asteraceae > Rutidosis > Rutidosis leptorrhynchoides. Next base: position 502,783,388 of record NC_092333.1, on the reverse strand, counting down.
AATAAAAGGTGGACCACAAGATTTCAGTTGTTTCATCCAGAAACGTTTATCAAAATATTCTACGAAATTGAGCACCCTGGTAACTAAACTTAACGTATATATAATTTGTACCCTTTGTATAATCATCTTAATAATACACGCAAACCAACGTGTACGCTTCTCAAATAGCATACGTCCGTTAAAAGGCTAGCGCTCTAGCTCGGACGGGGATATCAAGCCCTATGGATCCATATACTACTACTCGCGCCCCAGTTCTTATAACCGGCAGTTACTAGTTACCAAAGCTAAGGGATTTTCGGTTCAAACTCAGTATAGAATTTAGTATGTACTTGTGTCCATTGTGTTTAAAATAAAGTGCATGTATTCTCAGCCCAAAAATATAGATTGCAAACACAATTTAAAAAGGGAGCAAATGAAACTCACTGTTTAATATTGATATACAATATTGTAGAAAAGCACGTAGGCGCATCGAAGATGATAAACACGAGGTTTGATTCACAAAAATATCCTCGAACATTACCCATAATTTCCTTGGCAATAACCCATATTTTCCTTAGCTCTAGCTCGCTTGGAAACACGTTTTGAAAATTACTTGGACAGCACTCCGTCGTAATATTTTATGTACATTATTATTTTTGTATCGCAAAAATAATAACACTAATAATAAAAAATAATAAGATTAATAATAATCTTATTATTAATTAATAATAATAATAATAATAATAATAATAATAATAATAATAATAATAATAATAATAATAATAATAATAAATAATATTACGGAGTATATCTATATTTGTGTATGTGTGTGATTATCTCGAGCCAAAAACTGCAATTTATAGCAATCATACCTGAAAAAGTACCCCATGCGATCGCATGGGATTTGTGCTTCAAGGCCATGCGATCGCATGGAACCCTGGGACAGCTCACAAATTTTTAACTTCTTGTTTGTCGACATAATTTTATATTATATATAATATATTTAATTTATATAATTAATTATATATTATATTAAATTCATATGCATAGTTTACTTGTAATTTTTGTTCTGATAAGTCGTATGTCATCACTCGACTTATGTCCCGGTTTCGGTTTTTCGAACGCCCTTTCGTACGCTGAGAAAACTAGTACTTTTCGTTTCGTGACTCGTACCTTTGTCAAAATATAAACTTAAATTATCCCTAAATTATATCACTCAAAGTGTATCTTAAACGCTGTACTGTAGCAATTCACTGTAGCAAAGTCAATTTCACTGTAGCAAATAGTGATTTTCGAAAACACTGTAGCATTTTGGGTACTGTAGCAATTTGAAAATACTGTAGCAAATTAGTGTTTTACTGGTTCATCTTAAACGCTTTAGTTAACTTATCTGAATATCAATTGAATCAATAAACGAATGTTACTATCGTTTACTAAATAACTTTAAATCATATATATTCAATTAGATATATAAACCAATAAGTTTAATGTACGGTATCATGCAATTAAAACATTGTTACCTTTTCAAGTTATAGTATATATGTATCTATTTACATATAATTGTTCGCGAATCGTCGAAAACAATCGAAGGGTTTTTAAATATATAAAAGTAGTTCAAAAATTTTGAGATTCAGTTTACAGACTTTGCTTTTCGTGTCGAAAATGTTAATCATACAAAGATTAAGTTTAAATTTGGTCAGAAATTTCCGGGTCATCACACTATGGTATCCCAAGATTACATAATATATTAGAATACATGTATAATACAATATGAGTTAGCTAGGATATGATTAATATAGATTTTTTTTACCAATTTTCACGTAGCTACAACAAGAAAAATTATCCAATCTTGTTTTACCCATAACTTCTTCGTTTTAAATCCGTTTTGAGTGTTTCAAGTTACTATGGTTTCATATTGAACTTAATTTTATGAATCTAAATAGAAAAAGTATAAGTTTATAGTTGGAAATACAAGTTACAAGCCATTTTTATAAAGGTAGTCATTTCAGTCGAAAGAGCGACATTTAGATGACCATTTTGGAAAACATACTTCCACTTTGAGTTTAACCATGATTTTTGGATATAGTTTCATGTTCATAAGAAAAATTATTTTCCCAGAAAAACAACTTTTAAATCAAAGTTTATCATAGTTTTTAATTAACTAACCCAAAACAGCTCGCAATGTTACTACGACGGCGTATATCTGGTTTTACGGTGTTTTTCGTGTTTCCAGGTTTTAAATCATTAAGTTAGCGTATCATATAGATATAGAACATGTGTTTAGTTGATTTTAAAAGTCAAGTTAGAAGGATTAACTTTATTTGCGAACAAGTTTAGAATTAACTAAACTATGTTCTAGTGATTACAAGTTTAAATCTTCGAATAAGATAGTTTTATATGTATGAATCGAATGATGTTATGAATATCATTACTACCTTAATTTTAGTAGGTAAACCTACTGGAAATGATAAAAATAGATCTAGCTTCAAAGGATCCTTGGATGGCTTGAAAGTTCTTGAAGCAGAATCATGACACGAAAACAAGTTTATGTAAGATTTCCACTCGAAATAAGATTGTTATAGTTATAGAAATTGAATCAAAGTTTGAATATGAGTATTACCTTGTATTAGAAAGATATCTTACTGTAAATAAGAAAGATTTCTTGAGGTTAGATGATCACTTTACAAGATTGGAAGTAAGCTAGCAAACTTGGAAGTATTCTTGATTTTATGAAACTAGAACTTATAGAATTTATGAAGAACACTTAGAACTTGAAGATAGAACTTGAGAGAGATCAATTAGATGAAGAAAATTGAAGAATGAAAGTGTTTGTAGGTGTTTTTGGTCGTTGGTATATGGATTAGATATAAAGGATATGTAATTTTATTTACTTGTAAATAAGTCATTAATGATTACTAATATTTTTGTAATTTTATGAGATATTTCATGCTAGTTGTCAAATGATGGTTCCCACATGTGTTAGGTGACTCACAAGGGCTGCTAAGAGCTGATCATTGGAGTGTATATACCAATAGTAAATACATTTAGAAGCTGGGTATTGTAAGAGTACAAATACGAGTGCATACGAGTAGAATTGTTGATGAAAATGAATGAGGATGTAATTGTAAGCATTTTTGTTAAGTAGAAGTACTTTGATAAGTGTCTTGAAGTCTTTCAAAAGTGTATGAATACATATTAAAACACTACATGTATATACATTTTAACTGAGTCGTTAAGTCATAGTTAGTCGTTACATGTAAGTGTTGTTTTGAAACCTTTAGGTTAACGATCTTGTTAAATGTTGTTAACCCATTGTTTATTATATCTAAAGAGATGTTAAATTATTACATTATCATGATATTATGATGTATTAATATATCTTAATATGATATATATACAATTAAATATCGTTACAACGATAATCGTTACATATATGCCTCGTTTCGAAATCCATAAGTTAGTAGTCTTGTTTTTACATATGTAGTTCATTGTTAATATACTTAATGATATGTTTACTTATCATAATACCATGTTAACTATATATATATATATATATATATATATATATATATATATATATATATATATATATATATATATATATATATATACGACATCATATAGTTTTTACAAGTTTTAACGTTCGTGAATCACCGGTCCACTTGGGTGGTCAATTGTCTATATGAAACCTATTTCAATTAATCAATTCTTAACAAGTTTGATTGCTTAACATGTTGGAAACACTTAATCATGTAAATAACAATTTCATTTAATATATATAATATAAACATGGAAAAGTTCGGGTCACTACAAGTGCTTTGGTGGTTGCTTGTGGGTAGGATAGGTATATCCCGAAGACCATGTTTGTGATCTTGTTGTCATTTTGTTAAATGGGTCAAGTTAACCACGTGTTGTTTTAATGGGTCGATTTGATATCAAATATTGTGATTTTGATGTAAACTTAATGAAAGCGTTGGTTTAAATGTAATTGAAATGTACCATGTTTTGGTTAGACGGCAGGTGACAAAATGTGTCTTTGGAAATAGGTCAAAAGTGTCACCTGAAAGTTTTAATGAGAAAGGTGTCATCTGAAAGTTTAGTGTCACCTGAAAGTTCACCTGAAAGTTTAGTGTCATCTAGAAGTTTACCTGGAAGTTTCTATAGTCGTCTTTGGTAACACGGGTTCGAGTCGTTGCAATAGAAATATACAATTATAGAACTTAAATACATATAGTATAATATGTAAAATTCGTCTTCAATTAATAGTAAAATGTATGTATGTATTACCACCGAAGCCTTGGTTTGAGTGTTATGAGTGTGATTCAACTTGGGGTACTGACAATCCAGATTCGATTATCACTCCAAGCGAGAGTTTTCAACTTTGATGGTACTTTCAACATCAATGCGATTTGAAAATGTCTTAGAGGATTTTCTCAAGCTCCCCTCTAGGTGATGCCGATATCACCTTTCAAAAAAATAAATGTATGTATGTATTATTAATGTTAAAACAATACTTCGTATAATGTAATGTAACCCATATTATTATCGAATTACAAAAGCCAATTACGCGTATTACATTTTCATAAAGTTTCTTCTTAGTTCTTAAGATGTTGACCAAATGAGAATCAGGAAGAAGATATTCCTAGCTATAGCTTTATGTTAACTTACCCCACCACGACCAAAAAGTTTGAGCCTATTTGTCATCCTTATTTATGGTTTGATTGAAACTAAATGTTCATATTCATATTCATATGTTCGTTTATTGTAATGCAATTATCATTCTTTAAGTCACGTGGATAATATTAGACGCAAAAGTTTATAAGAATGATCAATCTTGACCAATTTAAATATCTAAAAGCGAGAAATGGAAATTTTACTTGCTATGGATAGTTGCAATGTTTCGGTGGTTTGTATTGTGAAGAGAATGTCGGTTTTATCCATGTCATCTGAAACCGGTCTTCTCAAGGTCGGTTTCGTCTATGTGGCAACTAAACTGGTTACCTATGGTTTGTGAAATTCTGATTGTATAAGGACCGGCCTTCCTAAAGCAGGTTTATGTCCTTTTTTTTTTTTTTAGTTTTCTGAAACCGGCCTTGGCTAGGCCGTCATTCAATCATGCAATATTGACCGAAACCCTATCTTGATATGATTAAATTTGTTATCTTTTTACTGTTATTTGTAGCACCATCATCTTCAATCCGATAACCATATCACAAACAACACAACTGCATTTCAAACTCATCGAATTGAGTTTTATAGATTAAAAAAATCAATAAGTGACGCCCTGTACAAAACCATCGTGTACGGATCATCAACAACAGGATCATTATAAGGTCAAACACTATATGCTGTTTGAAAACCAGTTTGCATTCATGAAAAGATAACGTTTTACATAAGATGAATAGGAAACATTAACATGATACTAAGGTCATTACAAACTATTGTTTTGAAAATAACATAAGTTACGAATGCAAAGTAAAAGTTCCATGCTTGAGACATCTCTAAGTAATGCAGCGAAAGTCTAACACAGCAAGTCTGTAACAGCTAGTCTAACAGCAAGTTTATAACACCAAGGCAGCAAGTCTAATAGCGGAAGCAACAACGTCTAAGCACCTGAAAAATACATGCTTAAAAAGTCAACACGAATGTTGGTGAGCTATAGTTTGTTTGTAATCAGTAATGTAATGTAGGCCACGAGATTTCAGTGCTGCAAACAGCGTATCAAAACAGTATGAAAAGTATATGCATAACCGTGGGCACCCGGTAACTAGACTTAACGTTTATAACCCCCTGAAAGTACACTTGGCGAGTGCGTATGTTCACGAAGTATTAAACACCCGTTAAATGCTAGCGCGACTAGCCCGAGTGGGGATGTCAAACCCTATGGATCCATATCTAAGATTCGCGTTCACCGGTTCAAAAACCAATGACTAAACGTTACCGTGCTAAGGGGAAAGTTTATGCCGTTGTATAACCCACATACATATAAAGTTTAAGTACTCGTGCCTAGTATGTAAAACGTAAAAAGCGCATGTATTCTCAGTCCCAAAAATAGTAAAAGTGGTAAAAAGGGATGCTATAACTCACAGTGATAAAAGCGGTAAAGTCGGTAATGAAAGTACGCAAGTAGTAAGTCGGTCCGAAAAGTCGTCAACCTAAATCAAGGGTTACTAGGTCAGTAGGTTGTCTTTATAAATTCTAATAGTGCATAAAATAAGTTTAAGTGTCATCATCATCATCATTCATCATCATAAAAGCTAAGTAAGTTCGACAAGAATAGAGATCGAAACAATAGGCTGACTTCGGTCAGCTGCTGCGACCTCTACGTAAATCGAAAAGACGCATAGTCAGTGGCTATGGCTCCGTATATGATTTCCCTAACAGTTGACCAATTTCCAGAACGTATCGTTTGACCGTGGTGACGGTTTAAGTGCGAGTAGGTCAGAAATTTCAGCACAACGTTAATAGGGTGTAGTGACTCTCGGAGGGCCATAAATCCTAAACCGTAACTCGGATTAAGACGAGACCTAAACGGAAAATCATCTACTCGAACTGAACTAACTGAAAATCAACTTTCCAGTAGCCCAGGTGGTCTGATCATATACGAAAATCAGTGGACAAGTGCTCCGGTGGGGTTCTTGGTGCTTGATGCTCATCACGGTTCTCATCCTTGATGCTTGTAGCTTCAAGTGTACAACTCGTTGATGGTTTAGCATCACTTTTGACCAAGATTCTACCATCAACACACAATATGTTAAGACCAAGTGGTAACACAACTCATTTAAGAGTCTTAGATGGATGATGAACCAAGGTTACATCATATCCTTTGTCTTAACACAATTACAAATCCTATTTACAACAAAGTTACAAACTTTACATCAATCAAATAAGTATGAACATGATCTAAGTCAAATGAAGTGATGGAACCCTAAGCTAGAGAGCTTGGATCCCTTTCACACAATTTATAAGGTCACAAAGCTAGAAAACTTGAACCTTTAGTGTTCTTGAAGATCTTGAAGCATAAAGCTTGGATCTTTAAGTTTCATGAAGACCATAAATACAAGTTTTGATCTTTATAATCAAAACAACAAGATCATAAGCTAGAAAACTTAGTTCCAACAACAAGATATGAAGATTCAAGCTAGAAAGCTTGCATCTTGGTTGTTCTTGAAGATCTTGAAGCATAAAGCTTGGATCTTTAAGATATATGAAGATAACAAACAAAAGTTTGAATCTTTATCATAAAATAACAAGATTAAAGCATAAAAGAAGTAGATCTACAAAGTTGGTGAAGATTCAAAGCTAGAAAGCTTGAATCTTCAATGTTCTTGAGGATTCATGCTTGAATCAACAAGATATAATCAAGATCAAAGTTAGAAGAACTTGATCTCCATGAAAGGATGATGATGATACACGAAATTGGAAGGAAAAGAAGAAGAGAAAGAAACTTACAAGTAATACTAGAAAGGAAGGAAAGAAGAGAGCAAATGTGTGTGAAAACCAAATGAGAGCAAGTGTTGAATGAGAGGTAAATGGCTAGCATTTATAAGCAAAGTTTTGATAAGGATTGATGAGGTGGAGGCCCTAGTGGCCGTAGGTTTTGAGGGAGGGGGAGGGGAGACACCATTTTACTTTTTGGTTAGTGGTTGTCTAAAGCATGTACTTATGCTAGAATCCCATGTGACAAAGTTGATAATCCTTATCCATTATGCTAGTATGACTCATTAATTATTTATTTATTTATTTATTTATTATTATGGGTCACTAGTAATAATACTTGGGCTAATTAATTGGGCCACTAGCTAGTGTAGGGTGGGCTAAGGTCCAATAAGGTAGAAAGTCCAACAAGACTAACTATTGGGCTCTAGCAATTAATTAAATAAAATTAAGCATCCAAAGGCCCAAGTAATTATTATTATAAAATAATAATTAATATTTCGCTGTCCAAATATTCCGGTTCCGACAAAAGTCAAACGTACGCGCAGTCCGCGGTTTATTCGAAACGTTAAATAACACTAACGGTTATAAAAGCATTCGGTGAACAAGTTAAGTATCCTACGTACTCTAAGGCACGTTTTAACATATAATTGGAAGTAAACCACGTATATCAAGATTTCAGAGTATAAAGTAACACAGTACGCACAGATACGTAGTTTCGCTAAAATACAAAGCACAAAAGAAAGTCGAAAAAGCCGGGTCGTTACATTACCCACCTGTTAATGGAAATTTCGTCCCGAAATTTAAGGAGTGACTAAAAATGGTACCGTATTTAAATAAGAAGTAGCGTATCAAAGTTCCGAAAGATTCGTGGGCTAAAAAGTGAGCTATTTACCTTGAAAGGCACTCGGGCGTATAAAAGTAAAAATACGTATATGCTATTAATTAAGTCTCTTATCCTAAGAGATCAACAAATTGATTTCGTTTCCGGTTAACATGAGTATGTTGTCTGAATATATCCACAAAAGGAAAGATGTTGTTTTTAGCCTTACATGCATCTTTAGTAAGCTGGATGCATGAAATACATCATGAATGTTACTAAACTCATCTAAAATATTGAGCGCTTATGTCGCAATACAAAGCTGACAGGTAGGATGAAAAACATGGTGATCATAACCATGCGATTTGATGTCTGGATAGTGTTAGCCACGGATTTTACTAACCCCTTGATTTCGGAAGGAGACCATAGGCATAAAGAACTCAATATTTAAGAACATTTCATTTGACTATATGAATTGAAACTTTTGCTGAAAGTGAATAATCGAACGTATATGCAATGCAAGCTATAATTATCTATAGTGCCTTCAGGACGGTCTGAATGAACAATGAAGGATATCACCCAGTTTACCATACTGCAGGCGAACTTATCCTTAGATGGAATGAAAGAACAGTTCCATAATGTAACTTTATCCTTTCAGTTACATGTTGAAGTTAGGGTTAACATTAACTAGAACAACATATAGTTGCAACCAACGGAAGGAATGTGTAGAGTAACCATATCCGTATTACAGACGTTTTAAATAGTCCCTTCCAAGAGGATAACAAGATTCATAGATTCCTAAAGTATGTTACTTTACATTTCTGAAAGAGAATCGCACGAAAGGTGTGATCTTTGAACCAGGGTGAACTCTTCGAGCGGTTTGTTCTGAATTTATCCTTATACTTAAGGAGATGCGCGGACAAGAAGAAACGTGGACCCTTGGTCGTAAAGAACGGTTTACTCTAAGTGAAAAGGATCTCAAAACGATTCCTTGTACCTCAACCTACTGATTCATAGAGATGATGTTTACGAGGATGTTGCGATTAGCCATGAAATATTGAGAATAGAAACCCACCTAGTGCCCTTCCTGCAATGGGGTGACCATTGAGTGTACCTCAGAAAACTGATGTATCGGCCCGCGATTTTGCCATGTTTAACCTTAAAGGAATATTTTATGAGCGCAAAGACTTCCTAACAAGTTTTATAAATCTGCCATCCAAAGTGGCTCAAGAGTTTTTAACAAAGATCTTAAGAGTAAGTTTCATCCTTAACGGAGGGCGAGAAAAAGTGTGGTCCATACATGGTGTAGTCTAATACGAAAACCTTTAATAAGATCAACCAAGGAAGTTTTGAAAAGCCTTTAAATGTTTGATGTGACAACATAAACGAAACGAAGTTCTTAGTAAATTTAGAAGTATGTATAACGTGTACCATTTTGCACAAAACTATTTGACTTAAGTTAAATAACTCGATAAAGGAGCGACTTTTAAATATCTTGAAGGTATAACTTAGTATGTACTAACCCAAAATAAGTAAGGGTAAATTTATACATATATGATTTTATAAATCGCGTAAGTGACAGAAAAGTTTTTAGTACTTTCATCTGTCCATAAACCTCGTGAGACCGCGTAAATAAACAACGTGTAAAAATCAACGTGTAAAAACTTTGATAAACATAGTTTTTCGTATTTCAGAGGTTACGATTTGAAAAAGATTGAGTGGAAAATCCTTGAATCATCGGGTGACATGTCACTAGGTAATAAAATCTAATGAATTAAATGTAGTTTTGAAAATTATCAGGACTTAAGTCTTTGGCCCAAAAATGTTCACGTGCGAAGCCGTTGCTAAAAAGTGAGGTATGAAGGATAGAGCATGAGGATGAGAAGTCAATCGCTTCTTGACTTTGCAAGATGCCAATCAGGTCATGACTAATACTAAAGTCGGAATACTGATGGTGTTAATATCGCTAGATGAGAATCCCTTGGAATAAGTCAGGACTTCGAGTTATGTAAGAAAGAGCATCGCTCTGAGAGGTGAGACAAATAAGATCCTTAGGGTAACGCAACAATTTTGAATGGTTTAAGTGTTAGTGGATGCCCGAAGGCTCTGCATGACGTGGTAGTAAGTGCCTTCATCACATACCCACACATGAATCTCTCAATTTCGACGGTTGTAAAGTCTTTATGATGACTTGGATACGAATAAGTAACGAAAGTTTTATGGAAATCGTTTTAGGTGACAATGTAAGAAAAGAAATGAAGTTCTTAGTAACTAAGGTTATGTACAATATGTACCATTCAAAGTAAAATATCTTTTGAATAAAAGATTTGATTTTTAAATGCGAAAGTAAAATTTCATATGTATTTGTCAAAATAAGTAATCATTTACTTTATTTTATATAACATATATGATTTCAAAAATTTGCACGAATGACAAATAAAATAAATTTACTTTTATAAAACCTTGGGAGGATCGCACGATAAAATAGTGTGTGAAAAAATTTTGGCAGCAAAAATTTTCATATTTCGGAGGTTACAAGTTGGAAAAAGATCGAGTAAAAGATTTTTTTTTTTTGAAAACCTCGGGTGACATTTGAGCAAAAATGTTACGAGGTAATGAAAACTGTTGAATTTAAATGTGGTTGATGACTCTTAGCAGGGCATAAGTCCTTTAACCAAAAATGCTTAAGTGTAAAGTTGTTGCTTATAAGTGAGATACGAAAGGGAGAGTATGAGGATGGGAATTAACTACTCATTGATTTTGGAAATTTCGAACTGGTACGACTAATATTGACGTAAGAAGGGTGATGGTGTGATTATCATCGATTAAGAATTCTCTCGGAATAAGTTAGGATTTAGATTCGCGTAAGAATGAGCATCAAATAAAATTCTTGGGTAGTATAGAATTTGAATTGATGAAGTGACGGGATACAATTTCCTTTATGTATCGTTGTCCATTGTATCGGTTGTAACATCCCGCATTTTTTCATTAAATTATTTTAACGCCCGTCTTTTTATTTTAATAATATCCTCAGTATCTCGATTCGTATCCTCCATTAGCTTACATTCTTAAAATATTTTCGTCATTTGGATTATAACATCTCTCGTTCTCTCGTGTAATTTAAAAATATTCGTTCGGTTAATTCTCGCACCCGATTTCAAACTTGAGGGACTAAACTTGCCAAAGTGTCAAAGATTTGACTAGGTCAAAGGATTCAAACACCACCTCCTCCATTCATTATTTTCATTTTCTTCTCATACTTTCACATTTTCTCTAAATTCTCCAAACAAAGAATTCATCATCCATTCATGATCTAGCAAGTGTTTCACAAAACAAATTACATATTTGGAATCCTCCCTTCATCCTCTTCGACTTGATACCAATTTCATCTCATTTGGGTAACTTTCTAAAATCACTAGATTTTGTGTTTTTGATGTTTTTGAATTATAAAAGTGTTAATTAGTGTCTATGGCTCGTGTATAACATGAATATATGTTTTGTTTGTTCGATTTGTTGATTTGAGTAACTAGTTTGAACACTTGAAAATGGGTTTGCTTAATCTTTGATTTTGGAAGATTAAATGTTGTTAAATTGTTAAAGTTCATGTTTTAATTGTATTACTAGTATCACTAGCTTCGTTATGATGCGTAGGTTGATTAAGAAAACTTCAAATACATGATTTGTGATTTTTGTGAATTTTGATTAGGGTTTGATGAACTTGAAATGAACTTTTGATACTTTGGATGCCATGAAATGTTGTTAGTAAGTGTTTAGTTGTATTGCATGAGTAATTACCTTCGAAACGGCATATCATATGTGTGGATTGGATTCCCGAATCATGTAATGCATTTCAAGAACTTGAAACTTTGAAAATGGACCTTGAATGACCACTTGGCGAGAAATCGGTTATTGTAAATGATGTTTTCGCTTGATGAAAAGTAGTTAGTTGTGTTCCTTGTCAAAATACCTTTCCGATGATATAAAATACATGTTTTTGTTGTTTGCGGGTCATAAATGGTGATTGTTTGAAGTTAGGTTCGTGCATAAAACTAAAAAAAAAAACTGCCAGAATTCTCTGCACAGGTAATGGCGCGGCGCGCCATATACCGCGCGGCGCGCCATAGTGGGCTGTCCAATTTTGTCAATTTTCGAATAATGTTTGCCATGCTACGGACCTCCGATTCACATGAAACTTGTTCTAACATGCTTATATATGAATAACTAGCACAGAAAAATAGTTCGGGGCCCGACCCGAACGTGTTGACTTTTTCGTTGACTTTGACCCGACCCAAGTTTGACTTTTTGTCAAACTTAACCAAATGATTATGCAATCTTTCTAACATGATTCTTTACTTGTATCTTGCATGAAACTTGACAATTTGATTCACATGCTATATAATCGAGTCGTAACGAGCCATATGACTAATTGAACATCTTTGACCGATCGTGTTTACCGTTATTGATACAACCCTATTTGTTTAGGTCAAGACTAGCTTTGTCTTTGCACGCGTTTACTTGTTGAAGTACTTTATTACTCTTGCACTCAAGGTGAGATTATAGTCCCACTTTTACTCTTTTGAACTTATATTTGGGATGAGAAAACATAAACGTTTCTTCTTAACTAAATGAACACAAGTACAGGAAAACAAACATTCTACATACGAGTTTAGAACGAAAGCCTCAATTCGATTATCATTAGTTACACTTGCAGGGTGTAAGTGTAGGCGTGAACTTATGTTGTATGGCCATATGGGTTTGACAAACCCTCATCTTGGACGGTTCGCTACCGTCTACGGATGAAATATATTTTCGAGAAACAGTGTTGTTCTAGCACTATTAATGGGGTATCAACGAACGGAACGTTAAGCCTTGATAATTGGGTGCTCGTGAATATTAACTTTTAGAATGTATTACTATTATTTCAACTTTGCAAATCTTGTGGTTCGGCTTACTTTACTTACTCAATTACTTACTTAAACCTATGATTTCACCAAAATTTTCGTTGACAGATTTCTATGTTTTTCTCAGGTCTTTGAACGATATGTGAAACATGCTTACGCTCATTATTTGATATTTGCATTGGATGTCGAGTATATATGCACTACATGGAGCGTCTTTTGACTTTCTTTAAACTGTGTCGCATAGTATTCACTTGTACTTATAACTTTGTAACGTAACTTTGGATGAACAATTCTTGTAAACATTGAAACAAATCTTAACTTTTGAAATGAATGCGACATACTTTTGGTCAAACGTTATTTTTAAAGACCTACGACCACGTAACGGGACCTAAGTAGTCGACGCCGTCAATGACGATTCGTAGGGGTCGCTACAAGTGGTATTAGAGCTTTGGTTGTAGGGATTTAGAGTTCATTAGTGTCAACCCCGAGTCATAGGGTACATTAGTGAATCTAGACTACAACCGGCATATAGACTGAAGTAGGAATTACTTGACTATTTGTGCATTATACTCGAACTCTTTTATCATATCTAACTCGTATTCAATCTTGATCTTACATTGATAAATTTTGTTGACGCGCCACCTTGACTTTATGAAGTAATGTTAAATGCACATGTGAATCAGGGTAATATGATTTCTGGGATTATATTACGATGATTCAGATGAACGTTCCGACATTATGACATAAAGAATTTAAGGCGAGTCAAGGAAAAATTTTCTCACTATCCTTTTTCCGTATCATGGTTAGTATTGTTGAAAATACTAATCAACGGTATTCTTGTGTCATGAAGGAACAATGGCTCACCATGGTCAACACAATACTCCTCCCGAAACTCTAGAACAAGTTCTTCAACAAATGATAGCCACCGCCGTGGGTGAGGCCGTGGCCGATCACTTTTCCAACAACAATAATCAGGGAGCCGGTAATTCAAACGAGGGGTGCTCCTACAAAAGCTTCATGAAGTACAACCCTCCCACTTTCGATGGAACCGGGGGACCAGTTGCTCTCACCAGATGGTTTGATCAAACGGAATCCGTTTTTAGCATAAGCGATTGTCGAGACCGAGATAAGGTCAAATTCTCCACCCTCACTTTCACCGGTGTTGCTCTCTCATGGTGGAACACGTATGTACGATCGGTGGGTATCGATGAAGCCCACACACTCCCTTGGACCGAATTAAGAGAAAGAATGATCATCGAATATTTCCCGCGGATGAGACTCGAAGGCTCGAACAGGGACTAAGAAATTTAAAAACGGTCGGGAATGACCTCGAAGCTTATAATCAACGGTTTGCCGAACTAGCCTTAAGTTGTCCGAATCTCATGACTCCCGAGTCCCTAAGAGTTGAACTTTACATGGATGGCCTTCCTAAGAGCATTCAACACGGGGTAATGACATCTAAACCCACTAACCTACAAGAGGCTTTAATGATGGCCCGCCAATCTATAAAAACGGTGAATGAAATTGAAGCGCCGACACCAACGGCTGAGGACCAACCGGGTAACAACAAAAGAAAATGGGAAGCCTCTCAATCAAGCAACCACAACAATAACAACCTCACCAAAGAGCCTTTTTCCCCCGGCGGCAAGAAGGGGTATGCTGGAAAACTACCTTTTTGTAACAAATGCCACAATCATCACGTTAGTGAATGTGGTAAGCTAATTTGCCGCCGATGCCAAGGAAGGGGTCATATGGCCAAACATTGTGGAAGTACCGCCCCCGTCACTCAAAAGGAACCCAATGTACCGAAAACGGGTGTTTGTTATAAGTGTGGCTAACCGGGTCACTTTAGAAATGCTTGTCCAAAGAATAAAGCTAAAACCAACGCACGCCGTTGAACCTTCAACATTTACACCTAGGATGCCCGAGATGACAACTAGTCACGGGTACGTTTCTTCTCAAAATTCTCAGGTTTCATGTTTATTCGATTAGGATGTCGATAAATGTTTTGTATCCGAGGCTTTGGAGCCTACTATTTGCACTCCACCATTTTACCTAGGTATTACTTACGCCATTTAAGTGACCAACGAAAAATTTTTGTGTATCGATAAATTTTATCGGAGGATATACGTTAAACTTATTGGGTGGATAATTTGAATTGTGACTTGACACCTATAGAACTAAGGAGCTCAAAACCTATTCGTTAAGGAGAAATGTTTCCCTACAATTATGTATAGATCATTGGAACTAAGTAACTTTCGGTTGAAAACCGATAGCCTCTTCCTCGTATCCATGACCTCATGATTATTTACATGAATCTCGCGTATATTCCAAACCAACCTCTGTTCCGATTATCATCAATTGAGGGATCAGGGAGAAGATGTCTCCTAATCCGCTTTTAAAACTCGTTATAATAGTTGTAAATTTCTTTTAGTACCATTCGATTATCTAGGCCTCCGCCCGTATTCATAGGCCTCCTGAACCGCGTTTGTAAACTTATCTAGACAAAAATCGTTACCATACTTATAATTGATGTTCTAAACCTATTCAAGTAAAGAAGAAAACGAACAACGTCTCCGTCTTACGCTCGAACTCTTGAGAAAAGAGCAACTCTATACCGAATTCTCCAAGTGAGAATTTTGGATAAACGAAGTCAAATTTCTAGACCATGTTGTTAGTGGTCAAGGCATTACAACACATCTCGCAATTGGAACCACACGTAATCAGGAAACCCTCATGACTCTGACTTGTACTTGTAAAATCTTAGATCTCGCCGATTATTACCGCAGATTCATTTTCGACTTTTTCTCGTGTTACTCGTCCTTTAACCCCGTTAACTCCCCCAGGAAAGGACTAAACCTCTCCGTGTCCGAACTTTTAACGCGATTATTCACACCAACCTTACTAGCTAAATTCATGTAACAAAATGAAATTCAAATATGGAAATATTTCTACTTGAACGCCCGAAGGGCATACTCTCTCGACTCGAAATCAAGGAAACTGATATTCGTTATTTTTGCACGAACGATTGAAATACTTAATTATGGATCCGATCAATCTTCTCATCACCACGTACCACGTTACATAACACTGTTATTTCACTATGACCGTCTGATATTACTGGGACCCAAGATAACACACAATCCAAGGATACTTCCTTTCTCTTTGACTTATCGTCCTCATGCTCCTGATACGGACAACTACTACTCGACCCCGAACTATACAACTACGTGTTCTATCTCGTTTTCCCACCAGGTCTCAACATTTGACCACTAGATGCGCGATATGGCTACCTCAGGATGTGAGCTCATCCTATTCTAAGTTCTCATTCCACTCCTGTCCTTTCGCTTGTACTTTTGTATAAGGAAACCTTTTATATACTTTCTCAATGGAAAGAGAGACTCATCATGTATTACTAGTATTCACCACGAGGGTGAATAGCCCTGGAAAACGTTCTCTGTAGCCGATAAGGAACTTGTTCCAACGAACGCTTTCAAACCCTAACTAGCTTGTTCAAACATATCTTAATTCTATTCCAACACGGTGTACCATTGTCGATTATCTCGGATCACAATACTCGTTTCACTTCTAGTGTTACAAGAAGCCTTAGAGACACGTTTAAACATGAGTACCACGTATCATCCACAACCAACGGACCAAACAAACGTACGTTTCACATCTTGGAAAGACATGTTACAAACTTGTATTGTTGCCTTTAGTTGTCTCCTCTCACATAGCAGTTACCATTCGTGTATTAACGTCGCACTTCCGAAACCCTATATGACCGCAAATGTCATACCCATATTCGTTGGACCAAAGCATGTGGCAAGCAAATCACCGGATCCGAACTCATTCAAGAAATAACAGTTGAGATCGTACAAGTCCGAGAAGGACTCAAGACGACCCGTAGTCGCCAAAAGGGCTATACCGATATTCGACGTAAACCTCTCGAATCCCAGGTCAGTAACCGTGTAATATTGAGAACTCGCACCTTGGGAAGGTGTAATCCATTTCGGGAATCAGGGAAAGTTAAAACCGCGATATATTAATCCTTTTGAAACCTTGGGGCGTATTGGAACCGCTCCTACCATTTAGAACTTCCGACTCAATTAAGTTTCCGTTTACCCTACGTTCCATGCAACAAACTTAGAGACGTGTCCTACGGAACAGGAACGTGCTACTCTCCTAGATAAACTTACTATTGATGGCAAACTCCCCTTCATGGGAAACTGGTTGAAATTGTGAATCGTAAAACCAAGTCTTAATACAAACTGAGATCTCGACTGTCAAAATTTGTGGGAATGCCCAAGGACGTATCTTCACTTATTCATAGCATTGACAACACTAGGTCTCGAGTAAGAAACAACGACTATTGCTTCCAACTAAATTTCGGGACGAAATTTCTTTTAAGGTGTGGGTAATGTAACATCCTGCATTTTTCTGTTAAATTATTTTAACGCCCGTCTTTTTATTTTAATAATATCCTCAGTATCTCGATTCGTATCCTCCATTAGCTTACATTCTTAAAATATTTTCATCATTTGGATTATAACATCTCTCGTTCTCTCGTGTAATTTAAAAATATTCGTTCGGTTAATTCCCGCACCCGATTTCAAACTTGAGGGACTAAACTTGCCAAAGTGTCAAAGATTTGACTAGGTCAAAGGAGTCAAACACCACCTCCTCCATTCATTATTTTCATTTTCATTTTCATTTTCTTCTCATACTTTCACATTTTCTCTAAATTCTCCAAACAAAGAATTCATCATCCATTCATGATCTAGCAAGTGTTTCACAAAACAAATTACATATTTGGAATGCTCCCTTCATCCTCTTCGACTTGATACCAATTTCATCTCATTTGGGTAACTTTCTAAAATCACTAGATTTTGTGTTCTTGATGTTTTTGAATTATAAAAGTGTTAATTAGTGTCTATGGCTCGTGTATAATATGAATATATGTTTTGTTTGTTCGATTTGTTGATTTGAGTGACTAGTTTGAACACTTGAAAATGGGTTTGCTTAATCTTTGATTTTAGAAGATTAAATGTTGTTAAATTGTTAAAGTTCATGTTTTAATTGTGTTACTGGTATCACTAGCATCATTATGATGTGTAGGTTGATTAAGAAAACTTCAAATACATGATTTGTGATTTTTGTGAATTTTGATTAGGGTTTGATGAACTTGAAATGAACTTTTGATACTTTGGATGCCATGAAATATTGTTAGTAAGTGTTTAGTTGTATTGCATGAGTAATTACCTTCGAAACGGCATATCATATGTGTGGATTGGATTCCCGAATCATGTAATGCATTTCAAGAACTTGAAACTTTGAAAATGGACCTTGAATGACCACTTGGCGAGAAATCGGTTATTGTAAATGATGTTTTCGCTTGATGAAAAGTAGTTAGTTGTGTTCCTTGTCAAAATACCTTTCCAATGATATAAGATACATGTTTTTGTTGTTTGCGGGTCATAAATGGTGATTGTTTGAAGTTAGGTTCGTGCATAAAACTTAAAAAAAAACTGCCAGAATTCTCTGCACAGGTAATGGCGCGGCGCGCCATAGTGGGCTGTCCAATTTTGTCAATTTTTGAATAATGTTTACCATGCTACGGACCTCCGATTCACATGAAACTTGTTCTAACATACTTATATATGAATAACTAGCACAGAAAAATAGTTCGGGACCCGACCCGAACGTGTTGACTTTTTCGTTGACTTTGACCCGACCCAAGTTTGACTTTTTGTCAAACTTAACCAAATGATTATGCAATCTTTCTAACATGATTATTTACTTGTATCTTGCATGAAACTTGACAATTTGATTCACATGCTATATAATCGAGTCGTAACGAGCCATAGGACTAATTGAACATCTTTGACCGATCGTGTTTACCGTTATTGATACAACCCTATTTGTTTAGGTCAAGACTAGCTTTGTCTTTGCACGCGTTTACTTGTTGAAGTACTTTATTACTCTTGCACTCAAGGTGAGATCATAGTCCCACTTTTACTCTTTTGAACTTATATTTGGGATGAGAAAACATAAACGTTTCTTCTTAACTAAATGAACACAAGTACAGGAAAACAAACATTCTACATACGAGTTTAGAACGAAAGCCTCAATTCGATTATCATTAGTTACACTTGCAGGGTGTAAGTGTAGGCGTGAACTTGTGTTGTATGGCCATATGGGTTTGACAAACCCTCATCTTGGACGGTTCGCTACCGTCTACGGATGAAATATATTTTCGAGAAACAGTGTTGTTCTAGCACTATTAATGGGGTATCAACGGACGGAACGTTAAGCCTTGATAATTGGGTGCTCGTGAATATTAACTTTTAGAATGTATTACTATTATTTCAACTTTGCAAATCTTGTGGTTCGGCTTACTTTACTTGCTCAATTACTTACTTAAACCTATGATTTCACCAATTTTTTCGTTGACAGATTTCTATGTTTTTCTCAGGTCTTTGAACGATATGTGAAACATGCTTCCGCTCATTATTTGATATTTGCATTGGATGTCGAGTATATATGCACTACATGGAGCGTCTTTTGACTTTCTTTAAACTGTGTCGCATAGTATTCACTTGTACTTATAACTTTGTAACGTAACTTTGGATGAACAATTCTTGTAAACTTTGAAACAAATCTTAACTTTTGAAATGAATGCGACATACTTTTGGTCAAACGTTATTTTTAAAGACCTACGACCACGTAACGGGACCTAAGTAGTCGACGCCGTCAATGACGATTTGTAGGGGTCGCTACAAGTGGTATCAGAGCTTTGGTTGTAGGGATTTAGAGTTCATTGGTGTCAACCCCGAGTCATAGGGTACATTAGTGAATCTAGACTACAACCGGCATATAGACTGAAGTAGGAATTACTTGATTATTTGTGCATTATACTAGAACTCTTTTATCATATCTAACTCGTATTCGATCTTGATCTTACATTGATAAATTTTGCTGACGCGCCACCTTGACTTTATGAAGTGATGTTAAATGCACATGTGAATCAGGGTAATATAATTTCCGGGATTATATTACGGTGATTCACATGAACGTTCCGACATTATGACATAAAGAATTTAAGGCGAGTCAAGGAAAAATTTTCCCTCTATCCTTTTTCCGTATCACGGTTAGTATTGTTGAAAATACTAATCAACGGTATTCTTGTGTCATGAAGGAACAATGGCTCTCCAAGGTCAACACAATACTCCTCCCGAAACTCTAGAATAAGCTCTTCAACAAATGATAGCCACCGCCGTGGGTGAGGCCGTGGCCGATCACTTTTCTAACAACAATAATCAGGGAGCCGGTAATTCAAACGAGGGGTGCTCCTACAAAAGCTTCATGAAGTACAACCCTCCCACTTTCGATGGAACCGGGGGACCAGTTGCTCTCACCCGATGGTTTGATCAAACGAAATCCATTTTTAGCATGAGCGGTTGTCGAGACCGAGATAAGGTCAAATTCTCCACCCTCACTTTCACCGGTGTTGCTCTCTCATGGTGGAACACGTATGTACGATCGGTGGGTATCGATGAAGCCCACACACTCCCTTGGACCGAATTAAGAGAAAGAATGATCACCGAATATTTCCCGCGCGATGAGACTCGAAGGCTCGAACAGGGACTAAGAAATTTAAAAACGGTCGGGAATGACCTCGAAGCTTATAATCAACGGTTTGCCGAACTAGCCTTAAGTTGTCCGAATCTCATGATTCTCGAGTCCCTAAGAGTTGAACTTTACATGGATGGCCTCCCTAAGAGCATTCAACACGGGGTAATGACATCCAAACCCACTAACCTACAAGAGGCTTTAATGATGGCCCGCCAATCTATAAAAACGGTGAATGAAATTGAAGCGCCGACACCAACGGCTGAGGACCAACCGGGTAACAACAAAAGAAAATGGAAAGCCTCTTAATCAAGCAACCACAACAATAACAACCTCACCAAAGAGCCTTTTTCCCCCGGCGGCAAGAAGGGGTATGCCGGAAAACTACCTTTTTATAACAAATGCCACAATCATCACGTTAGTGAATGTGGTAAGCTAATTTGCCGCCGATGCCAAGGAAGGGGTCATATGGCCAAACATTGTGGAAGTACCGCCCCCGTCACTCAAAAGGAGCCCAATGTACCGAAAACGGGTGTTTGGTATAAGTGTGGCCAACCGGGTCACTTTAGAAATGCTTGTCCAAAGAATAAAGCTAAAACCAACGCACGCCGTTGAACCTTCAACATTTACACCTAGGATTCCCGAGATGACAACTAGTCACGGGTACGTTTCTTCTCAAAATTCTCAGGTTTCATGTTTATTCGATTAGGATGTCGATAAATGTTTTGTATCCGAGGCTTTGGAGCCTACTATTTTCACTCCACCATTTTCCCTAGGTATTACTTACGCCATTTAAGTGACCAACGAAAATTTTTTGTGTATCGATAAATTTTATCAGAGGATATACATTAAACTTATTGGGTGGATAATTTGAATTGTGACTTGACACCTATAGAACTAAGGAGCTCAAAACCTATTCGTTAAGGAGAAATGTTTCCCTACAATTATGTTTAGATCATTGGAACTAAGTAACTTTCGGTTGAAAACCGATACCCTCTTCCTCGTATCCATGACCTCATGATTATTTACATGAATCTCGCGTATATTCCAAACCAACCTCTGTTCCGATTATCATCAATTGAGGGATCAGGGAGAAGATGTCTCCTAACCCGCTTTTAAAACTCGTTATAATAGTTGTAAATTTCTTTTAGTACCGTTCGATTATCTAGGCTTCCGCCCGTATTCATAGGCCTCCTGAACCGCGTTTGTAAACTTATCTAGAAAAAAATCGTTACCATACTTATAATTGATGTTCTAAACCTATTCAAGTAAAGAAGAAAACAAACAACGTCTCCGTCTTACGCTCGAACTCTTCAGAAAAGAGCAACTCTATACCGAATTCTCCAAGTGAGAATTTTGGATAAACGAAGTCAAATTTCTAGACCATGTTGTTAGTGGTCAAGGCATTACAACACATCTCGCAATTGGAACCACACGTAATCGGGAAACCCTCACGACTCTGATTTGCAAGAATTTAATTTTTGATCGATTTATCGATTTAATTTTAACACTTTCAACTCTATACCGATTTATGACGCTTAAAAGCTCCAAGAATTAAATTTTGACGCTTCCTCTTGGCGTCAGAAACATGGGCGTCAGAAATTTAGTTTGTTTTCTAACGCTTAATGGTGTTAAGAAACAATTAACATTCTTGACGTTTTATAGTGTGAAAGAGTACCTCATTTTTGACACTTGAAAGTGTTAGAAAACACCTCACTTTTTGACACTTGAAAGTGACAGAAAACACCACACGTTTTGACACTTACAATTGTTAAGAAAGATTTTAGTTTTGACAATTGAAAGTGTTAAAAGATGCATATGATCTTTACATAAAATAACTTCTGAAATTATAATATATATATATATATATATATATATATATATATATATATATATATATATATACCAACATCTGTATATTTCGCAAACACACGATGTCAAATTGTATTTTCTATTTTTTGAGTTTAATACAAGCATAATATACACAACAAAACAACCCATTTCAACTAACAACCCAATTGCTTCTGAAAACAAATGTTAACACAATAATCACAACTCAAACTAGAACATCTCAAATGTATTAAAATTTCCTTAATAAGCAACTTAGCTAAACTACATGTTTATAAACTATCTTCTTTATGATATAAACGTCTTTTTAAACTACACCTCCCTGCATTAAATAAAAGAAATATTAAAAGTGGTCAAACATACCACAAACAATATGCAATCAAATATAAACTTAGAAATTTTACTAATAGTTAGACAATCAAACAAATAAATGATATTTGTTGACCTGAAGAGGCTACTTACCTCTTGCTACATCATTTTCTTCCATAGTTAGAAAGTGAACAGATTTGGTGAGGCGGTCAATGATAATCCAGATAGTTTCATAACTGCCTATTGTTTTTAGTAGCTTCGGGATGAAATCCATTGTCATCCCTTCCCATTTCCATTGTGGGATCTCGGGTTGTTGAAGTAACCCAGATGGCTTTTGGCTCACCATTCTCGCGAGGCATACGAATAATCTTCTTACTATAAATAACTTACGCTTTCATCCTTGAAAGCCAGTCCGTTTCAACTATTTCATCAAAGCTTCCTAACTTGATGAGTATTAGGTTAATCCTAAAGTTCATTCCAACTTTTATATCAAACTTCCTGATTTGATGAGTATTAGGTTAATCTTAAAGTCCATTCCAACTAAATCTTATTATACTATAGCAAAAAATTCTATCAACCTTCTCAAATAACATCTGCTTGTGCGTAGGTAACTAATCCTTCCCAACCACTACTTTAAAACTTCCAAGTTTTGTTGGCATGAGGTCATCTTCAATGACCCACCTATAAATTTTAAGGTACTACCTTAAATTATTCCTCTATCATAGTGTGTCCTATAGAATACTTAACTCTCAAGGTTGTTAATGGCTTATTAGTTATAACACTAAAGTTCTTAGATATAAGGTTTCTATCGCTCTAGTATTAAACAACTCCGAGACAATAAAAACGTTGTGACGAAACGTACCCTAACTAAAATCAGGATCCATGCGAGTCTCCATAACTGAGATAACGATTGCTCTACCACAAGTAAATCCAAAAAAATTTTTTTTTACTGTTTGAGAACTTTTTCCTTAAGTATCCAGGGTGTCTATATCTATAACAAATTTTCGGGTTATCAATTGTGCAATCCAGGCCCTTCTCTTACAGTATCTAGGCTAAGTGATTATTTCTACCTTTATCAGACCATAATGCGTATACTCAAGTGGTTCCTACCAAGATTTCCCTTGAATCGCTTCATATTCATTATATAGTGACATCAGAACTTCTGCATGATTTACTTCAATATAACCACGCTGGCCTGGCGTCATTATATTGTACAAAATCGTACGTTCATTCCAATATCACTCCATATGGTCAATGTAACGTGATCACTCCAAGTTCTACTCAATTTCATCTAACGGCGCTTTATCTATGCTATCTCAAAACAAAATCTACATAATTAATCTCACGGTTTCTCGGTGTGGGTGCGTAGGTTCCGTAGGTCATGCTTCAATGCCTAAATGTCCCGAAATTTCTTCAAAATGTTCAGGTTCAAGTAACGTCGTTAGGTTCCTTTCTAGAAATGCAATTTGGGTCTCGCGTTGAGTTGTACGTGCAGCAAGTAGTAATACGATATGTTTTGAGGCGACTCCCAAGTCTTTGGGTATGGCTGAGCATCAGTGGAAGACACTACGACCTTGTGATAGGAGATGCCTTCCCGACTTCTCCAATGCCTAATAGTGTTAGAGACCTAAGTCCAGAAGTGTCGTTAGATCGTCGAGTAGTGGTGAAGAATGAAAGAGATAGGTGACGGTCATGAAAGCGTACGGTACACGGGTCATCTTGCGGAAACTGAACATCCTTCTAATGTTCATACATTGTACGTGGCTAATTAGAGTAAGCTCAGGGTGCGGTTATTCCGACAAGTCCTCACATATCTCCTCCTCCGAGGATCAACTTTAGTGGGCGTGTAATCCGAGGGGTACTCCTCCTAGATTGCGTGAAGTAATGCTTCGATCTCTGGAACGGTGGAACAGTAGTAACAAGTGGATTTCAATACTAATCCTTAGGGTTAGACGTGTGGGAAATGGGTTCAGAAGAACATCTGAACTAGGAAAGGTAAGTTTTTCCAAGTCGGTGCAGCGAATAGCAGGCATGAAGCAAGTACGTAATCAAGCACTACAGCAACCTAGATCGTCTACAGCAGTATATAGCATGGCAATATTAACAGTACTAAACAGGAGTAACATGCAATCGAAAGCAGATAGTAGCATGCAGTAGCTAGAATAAGCAAAAGCATGCAGCGAGTTTACATAACAGTAAAAGGAAATGGTAGCATGCAGCAAGTTCATACAGTAGTAAAAGTAAGCAGTGGCATGCAGTAGTAGTAAGCAGTAACATGTAGTAATATAACACAGTAGCATGCAGCAGGTTCCACAGAAATAAGTAAACTAGCAAGTTGTAGATTAGTCCTATTAGTGAATCCTACTCGGGTCGGTCTAGACTCACTAATGCAACCTAATTCCCTACAACCAATGCTCTGATACCAACTGTGATGCCCCGTACAAAACCATCGTGTACGGATCATCAACAACAGTAAGATGAATAGGAAACATTAACATGATACTAAGGTCATTACAAACTATTGTTTTGAAAATAACATAAGTTACGAATGCAAAGTAAAAGTTCCATGCTTGAGACATCTCTAAGTAATGCAGCGGAAGTCTAACACAGCAAGTCTGTAACAGCAAGTCTAACAGCAAGTTTATAACACCAAGGCAGCAAGTCTAATAGCGGAAGCAACAACGTCTAAGCACCTGAAAAATACATGCTTAAAAATTCAACACGAATGTTGGTGAGCTATAGTTTGTTTGTAATCAGTAATGTAATGTAGGCCACGAGATTTCAGTGCTGCAAACAGCGTATCAAAACAGTATGAAAAGTATATGCATAACCGTGGGCACCCGGTAACTAGACTTAACGTTTATAACCCCCTGAAAGTACACTTGGCGAGTGCGTATGTTCACGAAGTATTAAACACCCGTTAAATGCTAGCGCAACTAGCCCGAGTGAGGATGTCAAACTCTATGGATCCATATCTAAGATTCGCGTTCACCGGTTCAAAAACCAATGACTAAACGTTACCGTGCTAAGGGGAAAGTTTATGCCGTTGTATAACCCACACACATATAAAGTTTAAGTACTCGTGCCTAGTATGTAAAACGTAAAAAGCGCATGTATTCTCAGTCCTAAAAATAGTAAAAGTGGTAAAAAGGGATGTTATAACTCACAGTGATAAAAGCGGTAAAGTCGGTAATGAAAGTACTCAAGTAGTAAGTCGGTCCGAAAAGTCATCAACCTAAATCAAGGGTTACTAGGTCAGTAGGTTGTCTTTATAAATTCTACTAGTGCATAAAATAAGTTTAAGTGTCATCATCATCATCATTCATCATCATAAAAGCTAAGTAAGTTCGACAAGAATAGAGATCGAAACAATAGGCTGACTTCGGTCAGCTGCTGCGACCTCTACGTAAATCCAAAAGATGCATAGTCAGTGGCTATGGCTCCGTATATGAGTTCCCTAACAGCTGAATAATTTCCAGAACCTAACTCGTCTTCGTTTGACCGTGGCGACAGTTTAAGTGCGAGTAGGTCATAAATTTCAGCACAACGTTAATAGGGTGTAGTGACTCTCGGAGGGCCATAAATCCTAAACCGTAACTCGGATTAAGACGAGACCTAAACGGAAAATCATCTACTCGAACCGAACTAACTGTAAATAAACTTTCCAGTAGCCCAGGTGGTCTGATTAGATACGAAAATCAGTGGACAAGTGCTCCGGTGGGGTTCTTGGTGCTTGATGCTCATCACGGTTCTCATCCTTGATGCTTGTAGCTTCAAGTGTACAACTCGTTGATGGTTTAGCATCACTTTTGACCAAGATTCTACCATCAACACACAATATGTTAAGACCAAGTGGTAACACAACTCATTTAAGAGTCTTAGATGGATGATGAACCAAGGTTACATCATATCCTTTGTCTTAACACAATTAAAAATCCTATTTACAACAAAGTTACAAACTTTACATCAATCAAACAAGTATGAACATGATCTAAGTCAAATGAAGTGATGGAACCCTAAGCTAGAGAGCTTGGATCCCTTTCACATAATTTATAAGGTCACAAAGCTAGAAAGCTTGAACCTTTAGTGTTCTTGAAGATCTTGAAGCATAAAGCTTGGATCTTTAAGTTTCATGAAGACCATAAATACAAGTTTTGATCTTTATAATCAAAACAAAAAGATCATAAGCTAGAAAACTTAGATCCAACAACAAGATATGAAGATTCAAGCTAGAAAGCTTGCATCTTGGTTGTTCTTGAAGATCTTGAAGCATAAAGCTTGGATCTTTAAGATATATGAAGATAACAAACAAAAGTTTGAATCTTTATCATAAAATAACAAGATTAAAGCATAAAAGAAGTAGATCTACAAAGTTAGTGAAGATTCAAAGCTAGAAAGCTTGAATCTTCAATGTTCTTGAGGATTCATACTTGAATCAACAAGATATAATCAAGATCAAAGTTAGAAGAACTTGATCTCCATGAAAGGATGATGATGATACATGAAATTGGAAGGAAAAGAAGAAGAGAAAGAAACTTACAAGTAATACTAGAAAGGAAGGAAAGAAGAGAGCAAATGTGTGTGAAAACCAAATGAGAGCAAGTGTTGAATGAGAGGTAAATGGCTAGTATTTATAAGCAAAGTTTTGACAAGGATTGATGAGGTGGAGGCCCTAGTGGCCGTAGGTTTTGAGGGAGGGGGAGGGGAGACACCATTTTGCTTTTTGGTTAGTGGTTGTCTAAAGCATGTACTTATGCTAGAATCCCATGTGACAAAGTTGATAATCCTTATCCATTATGCTAGTATGACTCATTAATTAATTAATTATTTATTTATTTATTATTATGGGTCACTATTAATAATACTTGGGCTAATTAATTGGGCCACTAGCTAGTGTATGGTGGGCTAAGGTCCAATAAGGTAGAAAGTCCAACAAGACTAACTATTGGGCTCTAGCAATTAAATAATTAAAATTAAGCATCCAAAGGCCCAAGTAATTATTATTATAAAATAATAATTAACATTTCGCTGTCCAAATATTCCGGTTCCGACAAAAGTCAAATGTGCGCGCAGTCCGCGGTTTATTCGAAACGTTAAATAACACTAACGGTTATAAAAGCATCCGGTGAACAAGTTAAGTATCCTACGTACTCTAAGGCACGTTTTAACATATAATTGGAAGTAAACCACGTATATCAAGATCTCAGAGTATAAAGTGAAATGTCCCGTTCTTATTGATTAAAAACGTTCCATATTAATTGATTTCGTTGCGAGGTTTTGACCTCTATATGAGACGTTTTTCAAAGACTGCATTCATTTTAAAACAAACCATAACCTTTATTTCATCAATAAAGGTTTAAAAAGCTTTACGTAGATTATCAAATAATGATAATCTAAAATATCCTGTTTACACACGACCATTACATAATGGTTTACAATACAAATATGTTACAACAAAATAAGTTTCTTGAGTGCAGTTTTTACACAATATCATACAAGCATGGACTCCAAATCTCGTCCTTATTTAAGTATGTGACAGCGGAAGCTCTTAATAATCACCTGAGAATAAACATGCTTAAAACGTCAACAAAAATGTTGGTGAGTTATAGGTTTAACCTATATATATCAAATCATAATAATAGACCACAAGATTTCATATTTCAATACACATCCCATACATAGAGATAAAAATCATTCATATGGTGAACACCTGGTAACCGACATTAACAAGATGCATATATAAGAATATCCCCATCATTCCGGGACACCCTTCGGATATGATATAAATTTTGAAGTACTAAAGCATCCGGTACTTTGGATGGGGTTTGTTAGGCCCAATAGATCTATCTTTAGGATTCGCGTCAATTAGGGTGTCTGTTCCCTAATTCTTAGATTACCAGACTTAATAAAAAGGTGCATATTCGATTTCGATAATTCAACCATAGAATGTAGTTTCACGTACTTGTGTCTATTTTGTAAATCATTTATAAAACCTGCATGTATTCTCATTCCAAAAATATTAGATTTTAAAAGTGGGACTATAACTCACTTTCACAGATTTTTACTTCGTCGGGAAGTAAGACTTGGCCACTGGTTGATTCACGAACCTATAACAATATATACATATATATCAAAGTATGTTCAAAATATATTTACAACACTTTTAATATATTTTGATGTTTTAAGTTTATTAAGTCAGCTGTCCTCGTTAGTAACCTACAACTAGTTGTCCACAGTTAGATGTACAGAAATAAATCGATAAATATTATCTTGAATCAATCCACGACCCAGTGTATATGTATCTCAGTATTGATCACAACCCAAACTATATATATTTTGGAATCAACCTCAACCCTGTATAGCTAACTCCAACATTCACATATAGAGTGTCTATGGTTGTTCCAAAATATATATAGATGTGTCGACATGATAGGTCGAAACATTGTATACGTGTCTATGGTATCTTAAGATTACATAATATACAATACAAGTTGATTAAGTTATGGCTGGAATAGATTTGTTACCAATTTTCACGTAGCTAAAATGAGAAAAATTATCCAATCTTGTTTTACCCATAACTTCTTCATTTTAAATCCGTTTTGAGTGAATCCAATTGCTATGGTTTCATATTGAACTCTATTTTATGACTCTAAACAGAAAAAGTATAGGTTTATAGTCGGAAAAATAAGTTACAAGTCTTTTTTGTAAAGGTAGTCATTTCAGTCGAAAGAACGACGTCTAGATGACCATTTTATAAAACATACTTCCACTTTGAGTTTAACCATAATTTTTTGATATAGTTTCATGTTCATAATAAAAATTATTTTCTCAGAATAACAACTTTTAAATCAAAGTTTATCATAGTTTTTAATTAACTAACCCAAAACAGCCCGCGGTGTTACTACGACGGCGTAAATCTGGTTTTACGGTGTTTTTCGTGTTTCCAGGTTTTAAATCATTAAGTTAGCATATCATATAGATATAGAACATGTGTTTAGTTGATTTTAAAAGTCAAGTTAGAAGGATTAACTTTTGTTTGCGAACAAGTTTAGAATTAACTAAACTATGTTCTAGTGATTACAAGTTTAAACCTTCGAATAAGATAGCTTTATATGTATGAATCGAATGATGTTATGAACATCATTACTACCTTAAGTTCCTTGGATAAACCTACTGGAAAAGAGAAAAATGGATCTAGCTTCAACGGATCCTTGGATGGCTCGAAGTTCTTGAAGCAGAATCATGACACGAAAACAAGTTCAAGTAAGATCATCACTTGAAATAAGATTGTCATAGTTATAGAAATTGAACCAAAGTTTGAATATGATTATTACCTTGTATTAGAATGATAACCTACTGTAAGAAACAAAGATTTCTTGAGGTTGGATGATCACCTTACAAGATTGGAAGTGAGCTAGCAAACTTGAAAGTATTCTTGATTTTATGTAACTAGAACTTGTTGAATTTATGAAGAACACTTAGAACTTGAAGATAGAACTTGAGAGAGATCAATTAGATGAAGAAAATTGAAGAATGAAAGTGTTTGTAGGTGTTTTTGGTCGTTGGTGTATGGATTAGATATAAAGGATATGTAATTTTGTTTTCATGTAAATAAGTCATGAATGATTACTCATATTTTTGTAATTTTATGAGATATTTCATGCTAGTTGCCAAATGATGGTTCCCACATGTGTTAGGTGACTCACATGGGCTGCTAAGAGTTGATCATTGGAGTGTATATACCAATAGTACATACATCTAAAAGCTGTGTATTGTACGAGTACGAATACGGGTGCATACGAGTAGAATTGTTGATGAAACTGAACGAGGATGTAATTGTAAGCATTTTTGTTAAGTAGAAGTATTTTGATAAGTGTATTGAAGTCTTTCAAAAGTGTATAAATACATATTAAAACACTACATGTA
Source organism: Rutidosis leptorrhynchoides (assembly GCF_046630445.1). NCBI lineage: Eukaryota > Viridiplantae > Streptophyta > Magnoliopsida > Asterales > Asteraceae > Rutidosis > Rutidosis leptorrhynchoides. The sequence goes on along the minus strand of NC_092333.1, from coordinate 502,752,536 downwards.
TATACATTTTAACTGAGTCGTTAAGTCATCGTTAGTCGTTACATGTAAGTGTTGTTTTGAAACCTTTAGGTTGACGATCTTGTTAAATGTTGTTAACCCAATGTTTATAATATCAAATGAGATTTTAAATTATTATATTATCATGATATTATCATGTATGAATATCTCTTAATATGATATATATACATTAAATGTCTTTACAACGATAATCGTTACATATATGTCTCGTTTAAATATCATTAAGTTAGTAGTCTTGTTTTTACATATGTAGTTCATTGTTAATATACTTAATGATATGTTTACTTATCATAGTATCATGTTAACTATATATATATATATATATATATATATATATATATATATATATATATATATATATATATATATCCATATATATGTCATCATATAGTTTTTACAAGTTTTAACGTTCATGAATCACCGGTCAACTTGGGTGGTCAATTGTCTATATGAAACATATTTCAATTAATCAAGTCTTATCAAGTTTGATTTCTTAACATGTTGGAAACATTTAATCATGTAAATATCAATCTCAATTAATATATATAAACATGAAAAAGTTCGGGTCACTACAGTACCTACCCGTTAAATAAATTTCGTCCCGAAATTTTAAGCTGTTGAAGGTGTTGACGAATCTTTTGGAAATAGATGCGGGTATTTCTTCTTCATCTGATCTTCAAGCTCCCAGGTGAACTCGGGTCCTCTACGAGCATTCCATCGAATCTTAACAATTGGTATCTTGTTTTGCTTAAGTCTTTTAACCTCACGATCCATTATTTCGACGGGTTCTTCGATGAATTGAAGTTTTTCGTTGATTTGGATTTCATCTAACAGAATAGTGAGATCTTCTTTAGCAAAACATTTCTTCAAATTCGAAACGTGGAAAGTGTTATGTACAGCCGCGAGTTGTTGAGGTAACTCAAGTTGGTAAGCTACTGGTCCGACACGATCAATAATCTTGAATGGTCCAATATACCTTGGATTTAATTTCCCTCGTTTATCAAATCGAACAACGCCTTTCCAAGGTGCAACTTTAAGCATGACCATCTCTCTAATTTCAAATTCTATATCTTTTTCTTTTAATGTCAGCGTAGCTCTTTTGTCGACTTTGGGCGCTGTTTTCAACCGTTGTTGAATTTGGATGATCTTCTCGGTAGTTTCTTGTATAATCTCTTGACCCGTAATCTGTCTATCCCCCACTTCAATCCAACAAATCGGAGACCTGCACTTTCTACCATAAAGTGCTTCAAACGGCGCCATCTCAATGCTTGAATGGTAGCTGTTGTTGTAGGAAAATTCTGCTAACGGTAGATGTCAATCCCAACTGTTTCCGAAATCAATAACACATGCTCGTAGCATGCCTTCAAGCGTTTGTATCGTCCTTTCACTCTGCCCATCGGTTTGTGGATGATAGGCAGTACTCATGTCTAGATGAGTTCCTAATGCTTGCTGTAATGTCTGCCAGAATCTTGAAATAAATCTGCCATCCCTATCAGAGATAATAGAGATTGGTATTCCATGTCTGGAGACGACTTCCTTCAAATACAGTCGTGCTAACTTCTCCATCTTGTCATCTTCTCTTATTGGCAGGAAGTGTGCTGATTTGGTGAGACGATCAACTATTACCCAAATAGTATCAAAACCACTTGCAGTCCTTGGCAATTTAGTGATGAAATCTATGGTAATGTTTTCCCATTTCCATTCCTGGATTTCGGGTTGTTGAAGTAGACCTGATGGTTTCTGATGCTCAGCTTTGACCTTAGAACACGTCAAACATTCTCCTACGTATTTAGCAACATCGGCTTTCATACCCGGCCACTAAAAATGTTTCTTGAGATCCTTGTACATCTTCCCCATTCCAGGATGTATTGAGTATCTGGTTTTATGAGCTTCTCTAAGTACCATTTCTCTCATATCTCCAAATTTTGGTACCCAAATCCTTTCAGCCCTATACCGGGTTCCGTCTTCCCGAATATTAAGATGCTTCTCCGATCCTTTGGGTATTTCATCCTTTAAATTTCCCTCTTTTAAAACTCCTTGTTGCGCCTCCTTTATTTGAGTAGTAAGGTTATTATGAATCATTAGATTCATAGATTTTACTCGAATGGGTTCTCTGTCCTTCCTGCTCAAGGCGTCGGCTACCACATTTGCCTTCCCCGGGTGGTAATGAATCTCAAAGTCGTAATCATTCAACAATTCAATCCACCTACGCTGCCTCATATTCAGTTGTTTCTGATTAAATATGTGTTGAAGACTTTTGTGGTCGGTATATATAATACTTTTGACCCCATATAAGTAGTGCCTCCAAGTCTTTAATGCAAAAACAATCGCACCTAATTCCAAATCATGCGTCGTATAATTTTGCTCGTGAATCTTCAATTGTCTAGATGCATAAGTAATCACCTTTGTTCGTTGCATTAATACACAACCGAGATCTTGCTTTGATGCGTCACAATAAATCACAAAATCATCATTCCCTTCAGGCAATGACAATATAGGTGCCGTAGTTCGCTTTTTCTTCAATAACTGAAACGCTTTCTCTTGTTCATCATTCCATTCAAATTTCTTCCCTTTATGCGTTAATGCAGTCAAGGGTTTTGCTATTCTGGAAAAGTCTTGGATGAACCTTCTGTAGTAACCACCTAGTCCTAAAAATTGGCGTATGTGTTTCGGAGTTTTTGGGGTTTCCCACTTTTCAACAGTTTCTATCTTTGCCGGATCCACCTTAATACCTTCTTTGTTCACTATGTGACCGAGGAATTGAACTTCTTCCAACCAAAATGCACACTTTGAAAACTTAGCGTACAATTCTTCCTTTCTCAATACTTCTAACACCTTTCTCAAATGTTCACCGTGTTCTTGGTCATTCTTTGAGTAAATAAGTATGTCATCAATGAAAACAATGACAAACTTGTCAAGGTATGGTCCACACACTCGGTTCTTAAGGTCCATGAACACAGCTGGTGCATTAGTTAAACCAAACGGCATGACCATAAACTCGTAATGACCGTAACGTGTTCTGAAAGCAGTCTTTGGAATATCATCTTCTTTCACCCGCATTTGATGATACCCGGAACGTAAGTCAATCTTTGAATAAACAGACGAGCCTTGTAGTTGATCAAATAAGTCGTCGATTCTCGGTAGTGGGTAGCGGTTCTTGATGGTAAGTTTGTTCAACTCTCGATAGTCGATACACAACCTGAATGTACCATCTTTCTTCTTGACAAACAAAACAGGAGCTCCCCACGGTGATGTGCTTGGTCGAATGAAACCACGCTCTAAAAGTTCTTGTAATTGGCTTTGCAGTTCTTTCATCTCGCTGGGTGCGAGTCTGTAAGGAGCACGAGCTATTGGTGCAGCTCCTGGTACAAGATCTATTTGAAATTCAACGGATCGATGTGGAGGTAATCCCGGTAATTCTTTCGGAAATACATCGGGAAATTCTTTTGCAATGGGAACATCATTGATGCTCTTTTCTTCAGTTTGTACTTTCTCGACGTGTGCTAGAACAGCATAGCAACCTTTTCTTATTAGTTTTTGTGCCTTCAAATTACTAATAAGATGTAGCTTCGTGTTGCCCTTTTATCCGTACACCATTAAGGGTTTTCCTTTTTCTCATATAATGCGAATTGCATTTTTGTAACAAACAATCTCTGCTTTCACTTCTTTCAATCAGTCCATACCGATTATCACATCAAAACTCCCTAACTCTACTGGTATCAAATCAATCTTAAATGTTTAGCTAACCAGTTTAATTTCTCGATTCCGACATATATTATCTGCTGAAATTAATTTACCATTTGCTAATTCGAGTAAAAATTTACTATCCAAAGGCTTCAATGGACAACTTAATTTAGCACAAAAATCTCTACTCATATAGCTTCTATCCGAACCCGAATCAAATAAAACGTAAGCAGATTTATTGTCAATAAGAAACGTACCTGTAACAAGCTCCGGGTCTTCCTGTGCCTCTGCCGCATTAATATTGAAAACTCTTCCGCGGCCTTGTCCATTCGTGTTCTCCTGGTTTGGGCAATTTCTAATAATGTGGCCCGGTTTTCCACATTTATAACAAACTACATTGGCATAACTTGCTCCGACACTACTTGCTTCGCCATTACTCGTTCCGACACCATTTGTTCCTTTCGTTCTATTAACCCCTGGTCCGTAGACCTCACACTTCGCCGCGCTATGACCATTTCTTTTACACTTGGTGCAAAATTTGGTGCAGAAACCCGAGTGATACTTTTCACACCTTTGGCATAGCTGCTTCTGATTGTTGTTATTGTTGCGGTTATTATTGTTGTTGGGATGATTATTGTAGTTGCTGTTGTTGTTGTTGTTGGGCCGTTTGTTGTAGTTGCGATTGATGTTGCGATTGTTGGGATAATTGTTGCGATTATTGTTGTAATTGCTGTTGTTGTTGTATTGGTGATTCTTATCACCGTTTTCCTCCCACTTTCTTTTGACTTGCTTCACATTGGCCTCTTCAGCAGTCTGTTCTTTAATTCTTTCTTCAATCTGGTTCACTAGTTTGTGATCCATTCTACATGCCTGTTGTATGGAGGCGGGCTCATGTGAACTTATATCTTCTTGGATTCTTTCCGGTAATCCTTTCACAAACGCGTCGATCTTCTCTTCCTCATCTTCGAATGCTCCCGGACATAATAGGCACAATTCTGTGAATCGTCTTTTGTACGTGGTAATATTAAATCCTTGGGTTCGTAACCCTCTAAGTTCTGTCTTGAGCTTATTGACCTCGGTTCTGGGACGGTACTTCTCATTCATCAAGTGCTTGAATGCTGACCACGGTAGTGCGTACGCATCGTCTTGTCCCACTTGCTCTAGATAGGTATTCCACCATGTTAACGCAGAACCTGTGAAGGTATGCGTAGCGTACTTCACTTTGTCCTCTTCAATACACTTACTTATGGCAAACACCGATTTGACTTTCTCGGTCCACCGTTTCAATCCGATCGGTCCTTCGGTTCCATCAAATTCCAAAGGTTTGCAGGCAGTGAATTCTTTGTAGGTGCATCCTACACGATTTCCTATACTGCTAGATCCAAGGTTATTGTTGGTATGTAGCGCAGCCTGTACTGCGGCTATGTTTGAAGCTAGAAAAGTACGGAATTCCTCTTCATTCATATTCATGGTGTGTCGATTAGTCGGTGCCATTTCCTTCAAAATAGTCAAATGGAACAAGTTAATCATACAGAATATTAAGTGTAGTTAATAGTATTTCGTAGAATAATATGAACTCATTTATAAAAGCTTTTTCTTCATATTAGCGTTTTATAAGTTTAAATTCGGGTAGTACCTACCCGTTAAGTTCATACTTAGTAGCTAATATACAATTCAACTACTACAATTCTATGTGAAAAACTGATTATAATAATATTTCGCGTTCAAACTTTTACACAATATTTTACAAACTTACAATACCGCTTATTTTACATATTGCATGAAATATAGCACACAATAAATTTGATACAAGATGGTTGTGAAGATAATTCTGGCTAGTACACAAGTCGTTCAGCAAAGGCAATAAAGACACGTAATTCATACGTCCAGAAACAAGTCATGCATTCTGGTTTTACTAGGATTACTTCCCATCCTTGGTCTTGTGCAACATAACCGTTATGGCCGTTGATAAGATAGCGTGTTGTAACATCGTCAAAGGGACGAGGGTTATGTAATGTCCAACAGTCCCGTAACAATCTAAAAACCTCATTTCTTACCCCAATTACCGACTCCGTCACTTGTGGGAACGTTTTGTTTAATAGTTGTAGCCCGATGTTCTTGTTCTCACTTTGGTGAGAAGTGAACATTACTAATCCGTAAGCATAACATGCTTCTTTATGTTGCATGTTAGCCGCTTTTTCTAAATCACGAAGTCCAATATTCGGATATATTGAGTCAAAATAATTTCTTAACCCATTGCGTAAAATAGCATTTGGGTTCCCCGCAATATATGCGTCAAAGTAAACACATCGTAACTTATGGATTTCCCAATGTGATATCCCCCATCTTTCGAACGAAAGCCTTTTATAAACCAAGGCATTCTTGGAACGTTCTTCGAATGTCTTACAAACTGATCTCGCCTTAAATAGTTGTGCCGAAGAATTCTGACCGACTCTAGACAAGATTTCATCAATCATGTCTCCGGGTAGGTCTCTTAAAATATTGGGTTGTCTATCCATTTTGTGTTTTTATACTGTAAAATAGACAAGAGTTAGATTCATAAAAAAAATACTTATTAATACAAGCAATTTTTACATATATCATAAAGCATAAGCATACTATATTACATATATTACACCACACGAATACAACTATCTTATTCCGACTCAATTGTTTCTTCTTCTTCGGTTTTGGTTCGTTTTGCCAAGTTTCTAGGGATATATGATGTTCCCCTAATACGAGCCGTCGTTTTCCACATTGGTTTAGAAAAACCTGGTGGTTTAGAGGTTCCCGGGTCATTGTTACAACTTAAGGACTTCGGGGGTTGACGATACATATAAAGTTCATCGGGGTTGGAATTAGATTTCTCTATTTTTATGCCCTTTCCCTTATTATTTTCTTTTGCCTTTTTAAATTCAGTTGGGGTAATTTCTATAACATCATCGGAATTCTCGTCGGAATCCGATTCATCGGAGAATTGGTAATCCTCCCAATATTTTGCTTCCTTGGCGGAAACACCATTGACCATAATTAACCTTGGTCGGTTGGTTGAGGATTTTCTTTTACTTAACCGTTTTATTATTTCCCCCACCAGTTCTATTTTTTCATCCGGTTCCGATTCTTCTTCCGGTTCCGACTCTTCTTCCGGTTCCTCTTCGGGAACTTGTGAATCAGTCCACGAATCATTCCAATTTACATTTGACTCTTCATTATTATTAGGTGAGTCAATGGGACTTGTTCTAGAGGTAGACATCTATCACATAATATCAAACGCGTTAAGAGATTAATATATCACATAATATTCACATGTTAAAAATATATAGTTTCCAACAAAATTTGTTAAGCAATCATTTTTCAAGTAAACACGGTCGAAGTCCAGACTCACTAATGCATCCTAACAAACTCGATAAGACACACTAATGCAAAATTCTGGTTCTCTAAGACCAACGCTCGGATACCAACTGAAATGTCCCGTTCTTATTGATTAAAAACGTTCCATATTAATTGATTTCGTTGCGAGGTTTTGACCTCTATATGAGACGTTTTTCAAAGACTGTATTCATTTTAAAACAAACCATAACCTTTATTTCATCAATAAAGGTTTAAAAAGCTTTACGTAGATTATCAAATAATGATAATCTAAAATATCCTGTTTACACACGACCATTACATAATGGTTTACAATACAAATATGTTACAACAAAATAAGTTTCTTGAATGCAGTTTTTACACAATATCATACAAGCATGGACTCCAAATCTCGTCCTTATTTAAGTATGCGACAGCGGAAGCTCTTAATAATCGCCTGAGAATAAACATGCTTAAAACGTCAACAAAAATGTTGGTGAGTTATAGGCTTAACCTATATATATCAAATCATAATAATAGACCACAAGATTTCATATTTCAATACACATCCCATACATAGAGATAAAAATCATTCATATGGTGAACACCTGGTAACTGACATTAACAAGATGCATATATAAGAATATCCCCATCATTCCGGGACACCCTTCGGATATGATATAAATTTCGAAGTACTAAAGCATCCTGTACTTTGGATGGGGTTTGTTAGGCCCAATAGATCTATCTTTAGGATTCGCGTCAATTAGGGTGTCTGTTCCCTAATTCTTAGATTACCAGACTTAATAAAAAGGGGCATATTTGATTTCGATAATTCAACCATAGAATGTAGTTTCACGTACTTGTGTCTATTTTGTAAATCATTTATAAAACCTGCATGTATTCTCATCCCAAAATATTAGATTTTAAAAGTGGGACTATAACTCACTTTCACATATTTTTTACTTCGTCGGGAAGTAAGACTTGGCCACTGGTTGATTCACGAACCTATAACAATATATACATATATATCAAAGTATGTTCAAAATATATTTACAACACTTTTAATATATTTTGATGTTTTAAGTTTATTAAGTCAGCTGTCCTCGTTAGTAACCTACAACTAGTTGTCCACAGTTAGATGTACAGAAATAAATCGATAAATATTATCTTGAATCAATCCACAACCCAGTGTATATGTATCTCAGTATTGATCACAACTCAAACTATATATATTTTGGAATCAACCTCAACCCTGTATAGCTAACTCCAACATTCACATATAGAGTGTCTATGGTTGTTCCAAAATATATATAGATGTGTTGACATGATAGGTCGAAACATTGTATACGTGTCTATGGTATCTCAAGATTACATAATATATAATACAAGTTGATTAAGTTATGGTTGGAATAGATTTGTTACCAATTTTCACGTAGCTAAAATGAGAAAAATTATCCAATCTTGTTTTACCCATAACTTCTTCATTTTAAATCCGTTTTGAGTGAATCAAATTGCTATGGTTTCATATTGAACTCTATTTTATGGTTCTAAACAGAAAAATTATAGGTTTATAGTCAGAAAAATAAGTTACAAGTCGTTTTTGTAAAGGTAGTCATTTCAGTCGAAAGAACGACGTCTAGATGACCATTTTATAAAACATACTTCCACTTTGAGTTTAACCATAATTTTTGGATATAGTTTCATGTTCATAATAAAAATCATTTTCTCAGAATAACAACTTTTAAATCAAAGTTTATCATAGTTTTTAATTAACTAACCCAAAACAGCCCGCGGTGTTACTACGACGGCGTAAATCCGGTTTTACGGTGTTTTTTGTATTTCCAGGTTTTAAATCATTAAGTTAGCATATCATATAGATATAGAACATGTGTTTAGTTGATTTTAAAAGTCAAGTTAGAAGGATTAACTTTTGTTTGCGAACAAGTTTAGAATTAACTAAACTATGTTCTAGTGATTACAAGTTTAAACCTTCGAATAAGATAGCTTTATATGTATGAATCGAATGATGTTATGAACATCATTACTACCTTAAGTTCCTTGGATAAACCTACTGGAAAAGAGAAAAATGGATCTAGCTTCAACGGATCCTTGGATGGCTCGAAGTTCTTGAAGCAGAATCATGACACGAAAACAAGTTCAAGTAAGATCATCACTTGAAATAAGATTGTCATAGTTATAGAAATTGAACCAAAGTTTGAATATGATTATTACCTTGTATTAGAATGATAACCTACTGTAAGAAACAAAGATTTCTTGAGGTTGGATGATCACCTTACAAGATTGGAAGTGAGCTAGCAAACTTGAAAGTATTCTTGATTTTATGTAACTAGAACTTGTTGAATTTATGAAGAACACTTAGAACTTGAAGATAGAACTTGAGAGAGATCAATTAGATGAATAAAATTGAAGAATGAAAGTATTTGTAGGTGTTTTTGGTCGTTGGTGTATGGATTAGATATAAAGGATATGTAATTTTGTTTTCATGTAAATAAGTCATGAATGATTACTCATATTTTTGTAATTTTATGAGATATTTCATGCTAGTTTCCAAATGATGGTTCCCACATGTGTTAGGTGACTCACATGGGCTGCTAAGAGCTGATCATTGGAGTGTATATACCAATAGTACATACATCTAAAAGCTGTGTATTGTACGAGTACGAATACGGGTGCATACGAGTAGAATTGTTGATGAAACTGAACGAGGATGTAATTGTAAGCATTTTTGTTAAGTAGAAGTATTTTGATAAGTGTATTGAATTCTTTCAAAAGTGTATAAATACATATTAAAACACTACATGTATATACATTTTAACTGAGTCGTTAAGTCATCGTTAGTCGTTACATGTAAGTGTTGTTTTGAAACCTTTAGGTTGACGATCTTGTTAAATGTTGTTAACCCAATGTTTATAATATCAAATGAGATTTTAAATTACTATATTATCATGATATTATCATGTATGAATATCTCTTAATATGATTTATATACATTATATGTCTTTACAACGATAATCGTTACATATATGTCTCGTTTAAAAATCATTAAGTTAGTAGTCTTGTTTTTACATATGTAGTTCATTGTTAATATACTTAATGATATGTTTACTTATCATAGTATCATGTTAACTATATATATATATCCATATATATGTCATCATATAGTTTTTACAAGTTTTAACGTTCGTGAATCACCGGTCAACTTGGGTGGTCAATTGTCTATATGAAACATATTTCAATTAATCAAGTCTTAACAAGTTTGATTGCTTAACATGTTGGAAACATTTAATCATGTAAATATCAATCTCAATTAATATATATAAACATGGAAAAGTTCGGGTCACTACATAAAGTAACACAGTACGCACAGATACGCAGTTTTGCTAAAATACAAAGCACAAAAGCAAGTCGAAAAAGCCGGGTCGTTACACAATACATTTAAACTTCAAAAACTCTAAACTTACAACATTAGATGACTATATTTCGTTCATTTATGATACATTTTGTTTGGGGTGGTAGAATTACATTTAAAATGGTTGGCTTACTGGTGATGACACAACATCAATAATGAATTTTTCATTATGTAAAAAGGTTAACTATATGAATTTAAACGAAATGGCTTACATTTATGTAGGGGCCAATCAAAGATCATATACGTTATAAAATAATCTTGTGGAATTTTTTCATTGGCAATGTATGCAGAAATGAACTAACCGACGATTATACTTTGGAACTAATTTATTATTTAGCTAATCATGATCCAGACTATCAGGCTCAAATTGAAATTCAGTTTGACCAATTCTTTCCAACACAAGAATGGGTTTTGTGAATCTGTCTCACAATATATTCAATCTGTGGATGGTGGTCCATCAACATCTGGCAGCCACTCAATAGTTAGCGATGAAGATGATGTATTCGTTGAAGAAGAATAAGAAGAAGAAGATGGTAAATCAACCGTAAGTGACGACAAAAGTGATCACTTTAGTGTTGAAGAAAATTTTCAGATGACTCCAAAAAAGACGGGGAAGTGCAACAAAATCCACAACCTGAAAATGCCCATGTTTCACGTTTCGAGTTTCTTAATGAAGAAGGTGAGCCTTGTAATCAAGTTCCATTCGATGATGACGACGGAGAAACATGAGATTGTTGGCATAAAGGTTCTGATTAAATTAGAAAAGGAATGATCTTTAGGGACAAAGCCGAACTTATATTTGCTGTTCGGTATTGGAATATAAAAAATAATCGAGAAATCATCGTTCAAGATAGTAGACCTGGTTATTGGAAAGCAAAATGCGGCTCAACTAGTAAAAATTACAGCAGTCCCCAAGAAAGAAGGACTTATTCGTGGACCGTAACTAGTGAACTAACAATTAACATAAAGTATGGCGCATTTCTAAGTGGAGAGATGCACACAATTGTTATAGAAAAGTTCAGGAAAATAACAATCATTGTTTAACCTCTAGCTTAATTGCTAGTGAGATTATCCATCAAGTGGATAAAGACATTGCTTATCCGGTTAAACACATCTAAGCATACATAAAACAAGTATGGTGTGTGGATGTCAATTGCGCTAAGGCATGGATGCTACGCGTATTGAAATCGAACGGTTGTATGGAACTTGGGAAAGTAATTTTGCTTATCTACCCAAGTATTTAAATGAATTTCTTTTTACCAATTCTGATACAATTGTTCGATTTTTTACATGGCCCTCAAAGTGATAACGATGTCGAGACATTCAAGTATGAGTGTTTGGGTTTTTTGTACAGCTATTAGAGCATATCGAAAGTATCTTTCGACCATTCGTATTGACGACACCCACAAGAAATGTAGTTATAAAGGTAAAATTGTGATGCCCCGTACAAAATCAACGTGTACGGATCATCAACAACAGATCCATTACACGATACAATCCTACATGCTGTTTTAAAACAAGTTTTGCATTCATGAAAAGGTGACGTCTTTACCAACGTCAAATGTTTTACAAAGATAACGTGCTTCTACGAATAGAAAGCATTAACATAAGTACGTGACACAAAGGTCATTACAAAGCCATTGTTCAAATGTAACATAAGTTGTGAATGCAAAGTAAAAGTTCCATGATTGAGACATCTCTAAACAATGCAGCGAAATTCTAACACAGCGAGTCTGTAACAGCAAGTCTAACACCAAGACTATAACAGCAAGTCTAACAGCGGTAGCAACAACGGCTAAGCACCTGAGAAATACATGCTTAAAAAGTCAACACGAATGTTGGTGAGCTATAGTTTGTTTGTAATTAGTAATGTAATGTAGACCACGAGATTTCGTATTCGAAACAGTATGAAAAGTATATGCTTAACCGTGGGCACCCGGTAACTAACTTAACAAGTAATATCACCCCCCAAAAGTACACCTGGCAAGTGCGTATGTTTACGAAGTATTAAACACCCATTGAATGCTAGTGCGACTAGCCCGAGTGGGGATGTCAAACCCTATGGATCAATATCTAAGATTCACGTTCACCTGTTCATAAACCAATGACTAAACGTTACCGAGCTAAGGGGAATCTTTGTGCCGTTATGTCACCCACACATATATAAATTAACTACTCGTTTCTAGTATGTAAAACATAAAAAGCGCATGTATTCTCAGTCCCAAAAATAGTAGAGTAAAAAGGGAAGCTATAACTCACAATGAATGTGCAGTAAAGTCGATATGAAAAGTATGCAAGTAGTAAGTCGGTCCGAAAGGTCCTCAACCTAAGTCAAAGGTTACTAAGTCAGTATATTGTCCCCAAAAGTTTAAAAGTGACTAATTTAAGCCTTAAGTATCATCATCATCATCATTCGTAAAAGATAAAGTAAGTTTTCAACAAGAATAGATATCGAAACAAAGGCTGACTTCGGACAGCTGCTACATCCTCTATACAAACCGAAAATATGCGTGGTCAGTGCCCAAGGCTCCGTATTAAGTCCTTGTACCGCTCTCCAATTTTCAGATCCTAACTCGATGTCGTTTGACCGTGGCGATGGTTCAAGCGCGAGTAGGTCAGAATTTTCAGTACGTCATTACAAAGGCGTAGTGATTTTCGAAAGGCTATAAATCCTACACCGTATATCGGATTTAGGAGAGTCTTGAATGAAAAGTCATCTACTCGAACCGAACTATCTGAAAATCAATTTTCAGAAGTCCCAGGAGTCTGATCAGACCTCAAAAAACACCAAACAAGTGCTCCGGTGGGTTTCTTGGTGCTTGATGCTCATCACGGTTCTCATCCTTGATGTGTATAAGCTTCAAGTGTACAACTCTTTGATGTTTTAGCATCACTTTAACCAAGTTTCAACCATCAACACACAACTAAGAGTAAAAGCTAACATTCTACAAGTTTTGAACATCAAGGTTGTCTCTTTATTGCATAAACACAATAAAGCTTCAACCTTTGTCCTTTTATCACAAGTTTATGCATCTTCATCATATGAGATGATCAAGACTTGATTTTTATCACCATAAAAATCATAAAAAGGTTCATGGTAAGTGAGATCTACAATAATAGCTTAGATCTTCAAGTATTAAGAAACCCTAAGCTAGAAAGCTTGGATCTTTACAAGATTAATGAGACCATAAGCTAGAAAGCTAAGATCTAGTAAAAGTAATGAGACCATAAGCTAAAAAGCTAAGATCTTCAAATAAAATAATGAAACCCTAAGCTAGAAAACTTGAATCTTTAATGTTCTTGAAGATCCTTAAAGCAAAAGGCTAGATCTCCAAGTTACATGAAGATCATAAACACAAGTTTTGATCTTTTTAATAAAATAAAGAGATCATAAGCTAGAAAATTTATATCCAATAAAGTAATGAAGATTCAAAGTTAGAAGGCTTGAATCTTTCATGTTCTTAAAGGATTCAAATCAAAGTTTGAATCTTCAAGATATAACAAGATCAATAAGCTAAAAAGTTTGATCTTATGAAGATGATGATGATGTCGAATATAAAGAAGGAAGAAGAAGAATAAAATCAAGAAACTTACAAGTTTTAGTATGAGAAAGACTAGAGAGAGAATTAGAGAGCAAGTGTGTGTAAAATGTGAATGAGATCAAGTGTGAAATGAGAGAAATGAGCTTGGTATTTATAGTGGTGGAGGGTGGTGGTAGCCGTGAGTTTGCATGGGGACAAGGGGACACCTTTTTGCTTTTTGCTTAGTGGTGGTCAAAAGGTGGTGCTTATTGTTAGGATCCCATGCAACATGTATGGTAATGGTTAACAAAAATGCTAGTATGTTGGCTCATATTAATGAGTTTTTGTCTTACATTATAATGGGTCATAATCCATTTAAAATTGGGCTAACTTAAAAATCCAATAACTAAAGTAGGGTGGGCTTAAGTCCAATAAGGTAGAAAGTCCAATAAGACTAACTAGTGTGCATTAGTAAATTACTAAGCGTAATTAAGCAACCAATAAGCCAAGTAATTGTCATTAGAAAATAATAATTAGTTTCACGTAGTCATAATATTCCAATTATGACAAAATTAATCGTGTACAGGGTACATAGCTCGTTCTAAACGTCCAGTGACACCAACGGTTATAAAAGCATTCGAGGATCAAGTTAAGTAACTACGTACTTAATAACACATTTTAAAATATAAATGAAAGTAATCAACATGAATAATGATCCCAGAATATAATATAGCTCAGTACGCACAAATACGCAGTTTCATGAAAGTAATAAGCACAAAAATATAAGTCGAAAAAGTCGGGTCGTTACAAAAATGCTTACTGCAATTGCGCAAAATGCTAATGGGAAAATTCTGGCAGTTACTTTCACAATAGTTGACTAAGAAACAAATGATAGTTACTGTCAATTCCCAGACAAAAAGTTGTTTGTTATAACTGATCGAACTCAAGGTATATTGTATGCGATAAAAGGCAAATACATATGGTTGGCATCATCGGTATTGTTTGCGTCACATTCCTAATGATAAGCATATAATAAAAATATCGGGTTCGGTCCATGCTTGACATCAATAAAGGGGGATTTAAGGGTCACTCGAGTTTAACTCTCCGGTCCGGAGTACCATGAACCATCTAGTGAAGTGTGATGTGGGTTCTGGTAGCGCGGGTATATGATGCACCAAGAGAAATAGTGCAGTTAGTCCGTACCATGATACTAAAATAGTATAGGTGTGAATCCCAATGGATGATGATCCCTGCCTTGTGATTCGAGTCCTATATTTATAGCCACAGTACCCTTTACTCATTGGTGCCACGTTTTCTTCATTACTTTCTTATCTGTACCACCGTAGTGATTGGAGGAGGCAACCAGGGAACAATACTTGCTACTTTTATGCTGGCTGTCTCTACCCTCCACTTCGTTGCAGGGGTTTGTGGCCCGTACGTAGTATGTCAGCTCTTTACTACGCCCTTGGCTATACCCAGCGCGCATTTACTTGAACCAGGCGTGCCTTAGTCCAGGGTTCGGGCATGCATGGTGCAAGTGTGATGGGCAACACGAGCTAATCTATTATGCGTATCATTAAGTCCCCCCAGTTCGATATTATGCGCAAGTATTGCGCATGATGTTGAACTCAACTGATGTCTTAATTCTGTAGTAGATGTGACGTGACAGCCGTCACATCACCTGCTCCTTTCATTGAATTCTTGCTCTTTCTCCTATGCAGACTCTGACACTTGTACGGTCAGGATAGCTTGTAGCCGTCCTTTCTTCTCTTATAAATACACCTTTACCTTTCATTTGTTATTTTTGCTTCACTTTCAACTGTCAACATGTCTTCTTGCGCGGATCTTTCAAATGTTGGTTCTATTTCTTCAACTATCACACCTGAGTACGTAGCGCATCTTGCGGAACGATATCCGCCAATAGGGTTGTTGACTCCTACTGTTCTAGGGCATTTAGATCGAGTCAACCGCCCTCCTGGTGGTAAAATGGCGGTATACAGTGTGATTTTTAAGCTGGGGAATCTGCGCATTCCTCCCATGAATTTCTTCATGCGCGTTCTCTCTCATTTCAATATAAGTGTGGGTTAGGTAGAAGCCGATAGCGCCTGTCATCTTGTTATTTTCCAGATGTGGTGTAAGAAGTGATATGACCAAAACGGACGGTTTTATTTATGCGACGTCATCAGGTCGCACAGCGTCAGAATCGGCTGATCACGGTAGCGAATGATAGTTTTAAATTTATATTAAGCGGGGCCTAAATCTTACTACTCCTTATTATGAGTAAGGGAAGTATGACCTAGGGTCGTATTTTTGAGATATCAGTAAAATCGAACCTATAAGTAAGCTTAAGATAATCCTAACGTGAAGGAGTAGTGGTTTATTACCTAATTTTTAGATTTTCTAGTTTATAAGATGAAGTAAAGTAAATACGGTAAAATTTGTAATTCAGATAAGGTTAAAACAAGCGCATGCTATGATTTCATCAGTTACTTTGCCAAGATTATGGAATGATGGCTCATGAATAGGTAGTGGCCTTGTATTCATTACACTGATCCTAAACGCCCCTGTCATAAGACATGTCATTGGGTAATGCGATAGGCTTGAAGATTCTGAATAGACAACAACGTCCCTTACCCCCGACGCCAGTGCAGTCTGACTACAGGCATACACATTCAAACGGCTCATCCAATTGAGCGACTCGGTTGGGTGACGTATTAACATTCCACAAAGGTCTAAACTTTCTTAAGCATAATAGAATACAGGACTTGCCATATCTGAGAGACATGATGTGCTTCGATGCTTTCATTAGTGACTGGGTTTAAAAGATAGTTAGGCCCTTAAAAGAGTTCAACCATAAGAACACCATGGCCAAGTCGGGTTTTGACTTCCATGAACACGTTCAGTTATCCTAACGGTCCAATCTTTTATGTGTTTAAACAAACAATTCCTTAATTAACCAAGAATCCCTCAATCGAGGTGTAATGCTTGAGACCGTGTTATGGTTAAGTGTACTAATCAGCACTGACCGGGTTCCATAGCCTTACTTAGCAGAGGTACAGCTTACAACAACCGCTATGCTTCAGCATGCACGTACGAAGTTTATATGCTTGGTGACTACACTAACATGGTCTAGGACCGACAATGTACTAGGGGTCTAGTTAGATGTTTCACTACGAAAGAGTCCTCACTCGGAATCCAAGGCTCGATGGACTTACTACAATCGGTGTGCCTCAGTCAAACTTACGTTGTATCCGATAGACTTCTCTTACTAAGGGGTGAAACAGATAGTGTACTCTGGATCGGGGTTCACGACTTCCCAATAACAGAGCCAATAACTACGTTCTATTAGTTGAAAAAGCGATTAAGTTTAAAGCATAATTGGAAAGTGTCTCGACAACATACATAAACCATAATATTATTTCGGCATTATGACTGACTACATCATAACATACACTAAAGATAACTACTCACTAATCATGGCAACAATATCACAAGGCATAATAATGGAAAACATTATATAAAGACAAAGGATAGAAGTACCATTAGATTAAATGAGTTCCGAATACAAAAGCGACAACTTCAAACTCCAGACCGCTCCTAATATAATCTTCGACGTTCTTCTCCGGGTACTAGATTTCCCGTATGGAGTTGAAGACCTTGAAAGTATGACTAATATTGTAGAAAGAGAGAGAAAGAAGTGAATTGAAGTGTGTGTAAAAATGGATGATAAAGACCCTTTAAATAGACTTGAAATTTACCTGCAAACGGCTGGCAGGCCGTTTGGCAAGCCGTTTGCAGGGGCCGTTTGCCAGGCTTTCTAGTTTGCCTTGGCCATGTGGTAGGCTGTTTTTCCTAGTGGCAGGCCATTTGGCACGCCGTTTGGCCTGCCATGGTTTTCTGAATTCACTGGATCGTAACTTGATTTCTTGTCTTTCACCGTTTTCACTCTAGAATCTTCGTTTTAGCTCCGATTCTCTTGATTCTTTTTGTACCGTCTTTGTAATTAGTTGTTCTTCAATTTTAAACGAAGAAGTGGGTATTTTGCCGATTAAGTTTGGAACTTTATTATTTTTGGACCTTAATACCGAGGTGAAAACGTGACTTTTTAGCCGATATCAAATATCCCACACTTAGACTTTGCTTGTCCCCAAGCAAACTTCTCATTTTTACTTAAAAAAATCTTTTCGGAGTTTCTTTTCTAATAGCCTAAGCTGTTTGCTTTTTAATATAAGAGCGAAAGGTAGGGTAAGTTATCTATGTTAGGGTTGAAACTATCTCTGCAAGCATGTGAGGAGGTTAAATGACTTAGGCTAGCTTTCACGGGTCACTCAAATCACTCAAGTGTTTAGGGTTCCCTATAGATCTAAAAAATGAATTCACTCATAGCCAGTCATATTGCACCCATCGTCATAGGCTTGTTAAAGACTCAAATCCTTGCTACTAATATGAAAATGGTTGTAACCATAGCTTCTAGGTCATTTGTCAATGATGGAAAGGAATTTTGGAGTGGTGGTGAAGTTGTTTTGAGGAGGTGAGAAAAAGGTAATATAGTCTTTTTAAGACTTTTATTCAGAATTTCGGAAAATTAAAGTGTATAGGAGTGCTGATATTTTTGAGAAACACTTTTGAACATTTGTGGTCAATTTCTTCTTCGGCGTTTCTTTATAAGTTCTGCTCCTTTTTCAGAACTTTGAATATATATATATATATATATATATATATATATATATATATATATATTGGAGATTTTATCTCGAGAAAATTTTTGCCGGTAAACTTTTTCAAGACCTTTGCCATGATACTTGAGAGGTTTATAACATTGGGTTTTCGGAAGGAATCTCATTTTCTGGATTTTTTGAGTGATAGTAAATATGATGTGGATGAGTTGGTGTGGTAGAAGTAGTGGAGGCGTGAAAGGCTTATTTTGACAAATGGCTAGCTCTTCTGATCATAACCGAATCTTATTTCGTTACCTTAGAAATGTAGATCTAGTGAAAGTTCTGATTCTGAGCACAGACATCGGCACTCTCAACGGAAAATAGCGAAGCATTAAAGATGAATGCTGGTCTTATTTGGGTGCCTCACCATAATTAGTTTAGGTTGATAATGCCTAGTCATGCAATGCTCTATTAGAGATTTGGTTCGTCACAACAAGATTTCTACCTTACTTAAGCCTTACTTTTATTTACAAACATTTCAGGTTTTCAAAAATACTTTTTTGAAAATGCTTTCTCTTGTTAAATTTTTTGAAATTTGGCTTAAGAACTTGGAATCTTTGTAATGAGTTATTTTAATATAGCATAAAAAGTTATACCAACATCTCACACTAAGTGTATCCCACACTTAGGTGTTTTAGTTTAAGATTTGGGAATATTTGTCTAGTGTTTATTTGGATTGGAATCCCACACTTAGTTATAAGCTAGGATGTGGCATAATTTAACATTTGAGCTAGTGACGGGAAGAAAGGAGTACCCCCAGCAGATGTGGTTGCTTGTGAAGAAACTGGCTGGCTTGCAATCTTGGAAGTTACGTCCTTTATTGATCGGCTCATTTGTCATCCTTTTTTTTTCTACTATACTTTATTGCACGGATTGCCTCCCGAGAAACGCTTTTGTTTAAGGTCGTTGGCTCAATCGTAGTGATGCTTAGAAAGCAAACATTCCCCTCTGGTAGTTGTAATCTTGGTCTTCTCGAGGGAATGTGAGTCTTGGTGGATAAATCCTGAGAAAGTGTCGGACTAAAAGTGGTAGCATATCTAGTACTTCTGTTGAAGATCTTCTGAAAGAGAGATAATGTACGGTTTCGGCTCGTGATAAATCTTGAAGTCCGATAAGAATATGATCTACTGCTCTGCTGATTGATCCATTAATGTCAATCATCGAGGCGGTGCTGGTGGTGATTAGTTTTCTGATAGGATGTTCATTTCGGAGATTTTCAAATAGTGTTAGAAATTGTATCTTCAGTATCTCAAAATCTTCTGATGGGTGGTCTCCACAGTAGGAGTCTGTAGCCTTGCACAGATTAGTCAAGAGGCGAAGTTGAAAAGAAGTGAAGAGCAGCCCTGACCCAAGCATTAATGTCACCATCTTTGAGTATATCTCCCGACATCTAGCTTTGAAAGTGAAACTAAGATCCGTGGATTCGTGGAAGATACATGCTATCTGTTTCGTAACATAGGTGGAAATGTTGACTCGGTCTGTTTCAAGATGTGAGAATGGATTGTTGCATCTTCCTTCTTCTGCCACTACGTCTTGTAACTCTTTGATTATCAAATCAGCGTGGTGATCAATTTTTACGTAGATCACTATCCTTTCTGGTGTGCTTTCAAAATTATCTCTTTCCAAGAGAGCGAAGAAGCTGTGAATATCCTCGATCATTTGCAAGTCAGAGTGATAAGTTGGGTGTCCGGTGGAGAGATCCATATGCTTCTGGATGAGAGTCAGTAGTGCTCGTTGATTTGCTGAGAACGGAAGTGCAGATCCGGCTAAGGCATTGTAGACCTTAGAGTAAATGATCTTCTGATCTCAACAAAATCTTGTCTCTAGAATAGTGCGAACCACTGAGTTGTGCTCTCGTTGCCTTTCTTCGCGGTAGATATGATCGTGAAGGGTATTGATGAAGTCTTGAATGAGCTCTTCTAGGATTTCAATATTATTGTCTTCTCTCTGTGGATAGAGGTTGTATTCATCTCTGATAGCCATAATTCGTTATGCTAAGCGAAGCATGAAATAGATTGTTGATTTACGGATGGCTTCGAGAATATCTTCAAATTCATCGGTGTCATTGATGACGGTTATCATGTCGGCATGAGTAGATATGACCAGAATTCGATCTGAAGAAGAGTCCAGATCCTCTTGATCTGGTTTGGATGGAGAATATGAGGTATCCTCCTGATCGAGTTTGGATGTGTATTGGAGGACCATAGAGTGTGGGTCCGATGGGTTAAGTGGCGGAGATCACGGGCACGTGATCTAGTTTAAGTGGGGGAGAGTTGTAAGATCCTGAATTTTTGTACATCAGAAAATGTTCCTCAAAGTGTCAGTAAATGTGTGCATCAGAAACTGCCACTAAAAGTCTACTTATACATAATCAGTCAACTTCAGAATCAGAAAAGCTGGCGGATTTCATTTTCAGTTATAGTGCGCTGCGCGTCGCGCAAAATGAGCTGACAGCGAGCTTCGTGATTTTTTTTTTGAAGGTTGTTTTGGTCCTTCCACTTTGGGGTCGGGTTTGGACACAAAACTGACCCATGGCTCACTAGGAGCTCATTTCTTATCCACAAACACTCCCATCTTATCTTAGAGAGAGAAAGTGAGTTCTAGAGAAAGGAAGCTTGAATTGGTGATGAAGATGGTGATTTTTGCCCAAATTGGAAGCAGGTTTTGGTTATCCTTGATGTTTTCTTGTTGCTAGTTCGGTTTTAGAGTTGAGGTAAACCCTAGATTCGATTTAATTACTTTGATTTTGATTTGGGATTAGGGTTTGTGCTAGTTAGGGTTATAACCCCATTTTTTGTGAAATTTGGGGGTTTTGTGTATTGTTAGTGTAAGTAAACCCGATTATTGTGGGTTTAGGGTTTGAGATGAATTTGAAAGTATTTGTCATGGATTTGGGTGTTAGTCACTAGTTTGTAAGTGTATTGGTGGTTTTGATGTTCTTAAGAACAAGTATACTAGTCAAAATGGGTGTTGACTTGGTTTGGTGTCAAAATGAGTTTTGAGTCAACTTTTAGTGAATCAAGTATTTAAATACTTGATTTAGGTGTTAATTGGTGTTTTAAAAATATAATCACTAGCCGTTAGTGATTTTGGGCGTTTTTGGGACTTATGTCAAAATGGGTAAGTTGATTAGGTCAAATATGGTAATGACACTAGTGTAAATGGCATTTGAAGTAGTAATCTAGTGTCGGAACCTAGGTTGGTCTAATTGGTGTAAAGTATAATTTGCGTTAAATTGTACTTTGTAGTGTGGGTTTGAATTACCACCCGAAGTGGTAATTGAATTATGTCCATTAGGTGTTAAATGAGCGGGTTTTGGAGAGCAAGGTGTGATCCCTCGGCTAAGCGATGATTGTATCGGATTCTCTCTTAGAGAATGTATATTTATGTGTATATTGTGCCTATGTGTAATATAGGTGGTTACTAACTCGGATGTGAGGACGGAGATCATGTTGTACATGACTTGTTCGGGCATTCCAAGGTGAGTGGAATAATTATACGTGTATGTATATAGTGTATTTATTTGTGTGATATTGTATAAACCACGGAGCCGGCAGTGCCATAGCATGTGCGGGAGTGCTATGATGTGAACCACGAAGCCGGTAGCATTGCTTCTAATAAGTTAACTTTGGTAAATTGCTTCTAAAAGGAAAACAAGTCAGCAGCTGAACTTGCTGTATCGCGCACAGTGCCACAGAGTAAACACCGAAGTTCAGTTGTTGGATTTGTACTCGGGATTTAAATTTAACGTTATTGCGCGCCGCGCAAGGGTTGGCTCACCGCGCCAACATGCTGATGCTGAAACTGTTTAAAAAAAAAGTGTACATTAACGGTCAGTTATCGGGTTGAGTCGTTACAAGTGGTATCAGAGCATAGTCTAAGGGAATTAGATGACCTTGGAATAGGTGCCTAGTCTTAGACTTATTGACGGTTGTATGTTATTTGCGGGACTTGTATGAATACGGGTTGGATTGAGATTTGTTAGTGTCTTAGAGTAGGTGACTAACTAGGACTTGTGTTTGTCCAAGGTGTGATTATGTGGGTCCTTCTTTCGTGTGTAAATTAGTGCCTTAGATAGCTAGTGCCTAATGTAAGTAGGCGAACTTGAACGTTGTTTTAGTGATAGTCACCTAGGTTGTAGGTTGACTTGTTGTTATGGTGTACGTGTGTGTATTTATTATTATATTGTATATAGGTGCATATACAGGTCTTTGATCATTCGGGTACTAGGAGTTATCGCATGTTATTTTGTGCGAATGTTGCGTCAGTCTGGGTAAAGTGCTTTGTGTGACCATGTGGAAATGGTAAGGTACGCAATTGTAATAGTGACTATCACCATTATTACAACCGTGTATCTTAACACCAAGCATGACATGACGAGTACCGAACGGAAGAAACGTGGCATGGTTGGGGTAGATTTGGTCTGAATTAGGAATCTTTTATTGGTTCCTAGGATATAGTGGTCTCGGGCGATGTGCTTGTTGTCACGTCGGGTTTGTTGTGAGTCGGGAGGTGTTACGGTGGATTGGGTTATCTAAGGTGAGTGGGTGGACTCACGAGTTTGGTGCGTGTTTAGTCACTCTAAGTAGTGGGTGCACTATTGAGATTGTCATTGGTTGTGGTTACCCATCTTAACTAGGATGGCCGATTTATGTGCGTGATTGTGTGCGTCGAGGACTTGAATTCCGTAATGGGATGCAACAAGCCTACTGATTGTAGTATTGGGTTACACTCGGTAGAGTATATGGTGAGACGACCCGTCCTAATGAAATGTCCCGTTCTTATTGATTAAAAACATTCCATATTAATTGATTTTGTTGCGAGGTTTTGACCTCTATATGAGACGTTTTTCAAAGACTGCATTCATTTTAAAACAAACCATAACCTTTATTTCATCAATAAAGGTTTAAAAAGCTTTACGTAGATTATCAAATAATGATAATCTAAAATATCCTGTTTACACACGACCATTACATAATGGTTTACAATACAAGTATGTTACAACAAAATAAGTTTCTTGAATGCAGTTTTTACATAATATCATACAAGCATGGACTCCAAATCTCGTCCTTATTTAAGTATGCGACAGCGGAATCTCTTAGTATTCACCTGAGAATAAACATGCTTTAAACGTCAACAAAAATGTTGGTGAGTTATAGGTTTAACCTATATATATCAAATCATAACAATAGACCACAAGATTTCATATTTCAATACACATCCCATACATAGAGATAAAAATCATTCATATGATGAACACCTGGTAACCGACATTAACTAGATGCATATATAAGAATATCCCCATCATTCCGGGACACACTTCGGATATGATATAAATTTCGAAGTACTAAAGCATCCGGTACTTTGGATGGGGTTTGTTAGGCCCAATAGATCTATCTTTAGGATTCGCGTCAATTAGGGTGTCTGTTCCCTAATTCTTAGATTACTAGACTTTAATAAAAAGGGGCATATTCGATTTCGATAATTCAACCATAGAATGTAGTTTCACGTACTTGTGTCTATTTTGTAAATCATTTATAAAACCTGCATGTATTCTCATCCCAAAAATATTAGATTTTAAAAGTGGGACTATAACTCACTTTCACAGATTTTTACTTTGTCGGGAAGTAAGACTTGGCCACTGGTTGATTCATGAACCTATAACAATATATACATATATATCAAAGTATGTTCAAAATATATTTACAACACTTTTAATATATTTTGATGTTTTAAGTTTATTAAGTCAGCTGTCCTCGTTAGTAACCCACAACTAGTTGTCCACAGTTAGATGTACAGAAATAAATCGATAAATATTATCTTGAATCAATCAACGACCCAGTGTATACGTATCTCAGTATTGATCACAACTCAAACTATATATATTTTGGAATCAACCTCAACCCTGTTTAGCTAACTCCAACATTCACATATAGAGTGTCTATGGTTGTTCCGAAATATATATAGATGTGTCGACATGATAGGTCGAAACATTGTATACGTGTCTATGGTATCTCAAGATTACATAATATACAATACAAGTTGATTAAGTTATGGTTGGAATAGATTTGTTACCAATTTTCACGTAGCTAAAACAAGAAACATTATCCAATCTTGTTTTACCCATAACTTCTTCATTTTAAATCCGTTTTGAGTGAATCAAATTGCTATGGTTTCATATTGAACTCTATTTTATGAATCTAAATAGAAAAAGTATATGTTTATAGTCGGAAAAATAAGTTACAAGTCGTTTTTGTAAAGGTAGTCATTTCAGTCGAAAAAACGACGTCTAGATGACCATTTTAGAAAACATACTTCCACTTTGAGTTTAACCATAATTTTTGGATATAGTTTCATGTTCATAATAAAAATCATTTTCTCAGAATAACAACTTTTAAATCAAAGTTTATCATAGTTTTTAATTAACTAACCCAAAACAGCCCGCGGTGTTACTACGACGGCGTAAATCCGGTTTTACGGTGTTTTTCGTGTTTCCAGGTTTTAAATCATTGAGTTAGCATATCATATAGATATAGAACATGTGTTTAGTTGATTTTAAAAGTCAAGTTAGAAGGATTAACTTTTTTTTGCGAACAAGTTTAGAATTAACTAAACTATGTTCTAGTGATTACAAGTTTAAACCTTCGAATAAGATAGCTTTATATGTATGAATCGAATGATGTTATGAACATCATTACTACCTTAAGTTCCTTGGATAAACCTACTGGAAAATAGAAAAATGGATCTAGCTTCAACGGATCCTTGGATGGCTCGAAGTTCTTGAAGCAGAATCATGACACGAAAACAAGTTCAAGTAAGATCATCACTTGAAATAAGATTGTTATAGCTATAGAAGTTGAACCAAAGTTTGAATATGATTATTACCTTGTATTAGAATGATAACCTACTGTAAGAAACAAAGATTTCTTGAGGTTGGATGATCACCTTACAAGATTGGAAGTGAGCTAGCAAACTTGAAAGTATTCTTGATTTTATGTAACTAGAACTTGTAGAATTTATGAAGAACACTTAGAACTTGAAGATAGAACTTGAGAGAGATCAATTAGATGAAGAAAATTGAAGAATGAAAGTGTTTGTAGGTGTTTTTGGTCATTGGTGTATGGATTAGATATAAAGGATATGTAATTTTGTTTTCATGTAAATAAGTCATGAATGATTACTCATATTTTTGTAATTTTATGAGATATTTCATGCTAGTTGCCAAATGATGGTTCCCACATATGTTAGGTGACTCACATGGGCTGCTAAGAGCTGATAATTGGAGTGTATATACCAATAGTACATACATCTAAAAGCTGTGTATTGTACGAGTACGAATACGGGTGCATACGAGTAGAATTGTTGATGAAACTGAACGAGGATGTAATTGTAAGCATTTTTGTTAAGTAGAAGTATTTTGATAAGTGTATTGAAGTCTTTCAAAAGTGTATAAATACATATTAAAACACTACATGTATATACATTTTAACTGAGTCGTTAAGTCATCGTTAGTCGTTACATGTAAGTGTTGTTTTGAAACCTTTAGGTTAACGATCTTGTTAAATGTTGTTAACCCAATGTTTATAATATCAAATGAGATTTTAAATTATTATATTATCATGATATTATCATGTATGAATATCTCTTAATATGATATATATACATTAAATGTCTTTACAACGATAATCGTTACATATATGTCTCGTTTAAAAATCATTAAGTTAGTAGTCTTGTTTTTACATATGTAGTTCATTGTTAATATACTTAATGATATGTTTACTTATCATAGTATCATGTTAACTATATATATATATCCATATATATGTCATCATATAGTTTTTACAAGTTTTAACGTTCGTGAATCACCGGTCAACTTGGGTGGTCAATTGTCTATATGAAACATATTTCAATTAATCAAGTCTTAACAAGTTTGATTATTTAACATGTTGGAAACATTTAATCATGTAAATATCAATCTCAATTAATATATATAAACATGGAAAAGTTCGGGTCACTACAGTACCTACCCGTTAAATAAATTTCGTCCCGAAATTTTAAGCTGTTGAAGGTGTTGACGAATCTTCTGGAAATAGATGCGGGTATTTCTTCTTCATCTGATCTTCACGCTCCCAGGTGAACTCGGGTCCTCTACAAGCATTCCATCGAACCTTAACAATTGGTATCTTGTTTTGCTTAAGTCTTTTAACCTCACGATCCATTATTTCGACGGGTTCTTCGATGAATTGAAGTTTTTCGTTGATTTGGATTTCATCTAACGGAATAGTGAGATCTTCTTTAGCAAAACATTTCTTCAAATTCGAGACGTGGAAAGTGTTATGTACAGCCGCGAGTTGTTGAGGTAACTCAAGTCGGTAAGCTACTGGTCCAACACGATCAATAATCTTGAATGGTCCAATATACCTTGGATTTAATTTCCCTCGTTTACCAAATCGAACAACGCCTTTCCAAGGTGCAACTTTAAGCATGACCATCTCTCCAATTTCAAATTCTATATCTTTTCTTTTAATGTCAGCGTAGCTCTTTTGTCGACTTTGGGCGGTTTTCAACCGTTGTTGAATTTGGATGATCTTCTCGGTAGTTTCTTGTATAATCTCCGAACCCGTAATCTGTCTATCCCCCACTTCACTCCAACAAATTGGAGACCTACACTTTCTACCATAAAGTGCTTCAAACGGCGCCATCTCAATGCTTGAATGGTAGCTGTTGTTGTAGGAAAATTCTGCTAACGGTAGATGTCGATCCCAACTGTTTCCAAAATCAATAACACATGCTCGTAGCATGTCTTCAAGCGTTTGTATCGTCCTTTCACTCTGCCCATCAGTTTGTGGATGATAGGCAGTACTCATGTCTAGACAAGTTCCTAATGCTTGCTGTAATGTCTGCCAGAATCTTGAAATAAATCTGCCATCCCTATCAGAGATAATAGAGATTGGTATTCCATGTCTGGAGACGACTTCCTTCAAATACAGTCGTGCTAACTTCTCCATCTTGTCATCTTCTCTTATTGGTAGAAAGTGTGCTGATTTGGTGAGACGATCAACTATTACCCAAATAGTATCAAAACCACTTGCAGTCCTTGGCAATTTAGTGATGAAATCCATGGTAATGTTTTCCCATTTCCATTTCGGGATTTCAGGTTGTTGAAGTAGACCTGATGGTTTCTGATGCTCAGCTTTGACCTTAGAACACGTCGAACATTCTCCTACATATTTAGCAACATCGGCTTTCATACCCGGCCACCAAAAATGTTTCTTGAGATCCTTGTACATCTTTCCCGTTCCAGGATGTATTGAGTATCTGGTTTTATGAGCTTCTCTAAGTACCATTTCTCTCATATCTCCAAATTTTGGTACCCAAATCCTTTCAGCCCTATACCGGGTTCCGTCTTCCCGAATATTAAGATGCTTCTCCGATCCTTTGGGTATTTCATCCTTTAAATTTCCCTCTTTTAAAACTCCTTGTTGCGCCTCCTTTATTTGAGTAGTAAGGTTATTATGAATCATTAGATTCATAGATTTTACTCGAATGGGTTCTCTGTCCTTCCTGCTCAAGGCGTCGGCTACCACATTTGCCTTCCCCGGGTGGTAACGAATCTCAAAGTCGTAATCATTCAACAATTCAATCCACCTACGCTGCCTCATATTCAGTTGTTTCTGATTAAATATGTGTTGAAGACTTTTGTGGTCGGTATATATAATACTTTTGACCCCATATAAGTAGTGCCTCCAAGTCTTTAATGCTAAAACAACCGCACCTAATTCCAAATCATGCGTCGTATAGTTTTGCTCGTGAATCTTCAATTGTCTAGATGCATAAGTAATCACCTTTGTTCGTTGCATTAATACACAACCGAGACCTTGCTTTGATGCGTCACAATAAATCACAAAATCATCATTCCCTTCAGGCAATGACAATATAGGTGCCGTAGTTCGCTTTTTCTTCAATAACTGAAACGCTTTCTCTTGTTCATCATTCCATTCAAATTTCTTCCCTTTATGCGTTAATGCAGTCAAGGGTTTTGCTATTCTGGAAAAGTCTTGGATGAACCTTCTGTAGTAACCAGCTAGTCCTAAAAACTGGCGTATCTGTTTCGGAGTTTTCGGGGTTTCCCACTTTTCAACAGTTTCTATCTTTGCCGGATCCACCTTAATACCTTCTTTGTTCACTATGTGACCGAGGAATTGAACTTCTTCCAACCAAAATGCACACTTTGAAAACTTAGCGTACAATTCTTCCTTCCTCAATACTTCTAACACCTTTCTCAAATGTTCACCGTGTTCTTGGTCATTCTTTGAGTAAATAAGTATGTCATCAATGAAAACAATGACAAACTTGTCAAGGTATGGTCCACACACTCGGTTCATAAGGTCCATGAACACAGCTGGTGCATTAGTTAAACCAAACGGCATGACCATAAACTCGTAATGACCGTAACGTGTTCTGAAAGCAGTCTTTGGAATATCATCTTCTTTCACCCGCATTTGATGATACCCGGAACGTAAGTCAATCTTTGAATAAACAGACGAGCCTTGTAATTGATCAAACAAGTTGTCGATTCTCAGTAGTGGGTAGCGGTTCTTGATGGTAAGTTTGTTCAACTCTCGGTAGTCGATGCACAACCTGAATGTACCATCTTTCTTCTTGACAAACAAAACAGGAGCTCCCCACGGTGATGTGCTTGGTCGAATGAAACCACGCTCTAAAAGTTCTTGTAATTGGCTTTGCAGTTCTTTCATCTCGCTGGGTGCGAGTCTGTAAGGAGCACGAGCTATTGGTGCAGCTCCTGGTACAAGATCTATTTGAAATTCAACGGATTGATGTGGGGGTAATCCCGGTAATTCTTTCGGAAATACATCGGGAAATTCTTTTGCGACGGGAACATCATTGATGCTCTTTTCTCCAGTTTGTACTTTCTCGACGTGTGCTAGAACAGCATAGCAACCTTTTCTTATTAGTTTTTGTGCCTTCAAATTACTAATAAGATGTAGCTTCGTGTTGCCCTTTTCTCCGTACACCATTAAGGGTTTTCCTTTTTCTCGTATAATGCGAATTACATTTTTGTAACAAACGATCTCTGCTTTCACTTCTTTCAACCAGTCCATACCGATTATCACATCAAAACTCCCTAACTCTACTGGTATCAAGTCAATCTTAAATGTTTCGCTAACCAGTTTAATTTCTCGATTCCGACATATATTATCTGCTGAAATTAATTTACCATTTGCTAATTCGAGTAAAAATTTACTATCCAACGGCGTCAATGGACAACTTAATTTAGCACAAAAATCTCTACTCATATAGCTTCTATCCGCACCCGAATCAAATAAAACGTAAGCAGATTTATTGTCAATAAGAAACGTACCCGTAACAAGCTCTGGGTTTTCCTGTGCCTCTGCCGCATTAATATTGAAAACTCTTCTGCGGCCTTGTCCATTCGTGTTCTCCTGGTTCGGGCAATTTCTAATAATGTGGCCCGGTTTTCCACATTTATAACAAACTACATTGGCATAACTTGCTCCAACACTACTTGCTCCGCCATTACTCGTTCCGACACCATTTGTTCCTTTCGTTCTGTTAACCCCTGGTCCACAGACCTCACACTTCACCGCGCTATGACCATTTCTTTTACACTTGTTGCAAAATTTGGTGCAGAACCCCGAGTGATACTTTTCACACCTTTGGCATAGCTGCTTCTGATTGTTGTTGTTGTTGCGATTGTTATTGTTGTTGGGACGATTGTTGTAGTTGCTGTTGTTGTTGTTGTTGTTGTTGTTGGGCCGTTTGTTATAGTTGTGATTGGTGTTGCGATTGTTGGGATAATTGTTGCGATTATTATTGTAATTGCTGTTGTTGTTGTATTGGTGATTCTTATCACCGTTTTCCTCCCACTTTCTTTTGACTTGATTCACATTGGCCTCTTCAGCCGTCTGTTCTTTAATTCTTTCCTCAATCTGGTTCACTAGTTTGTGAGCCATTCTACATGCCTGTTGTATGGAGTCGGGCTCGTGTGAACTTATATCTTCTTGGATTTTTTCTGGTAATCCTTTCACAAACGCGTCGATCTTCTCTTCCTCATCTTCGAATGCTCCCGGACACAATAGGCACAATTCTGTGAATCGTCTTTCGTACGTGGTAATATCAAATCCTTGGGTTCGTAACCCTCTAAGTTCTGTCTTGAGCTTATTGACCTCGGTTCTGGGACGGTACTTCTCATTCATCAAGTGCTTGAATGCTGACCACGGTAGTGCGTAAGCATCATCTTGTCCCACTTGCTCTAGATAGGTATTCCACCATGTTAACGCAGAACCTGTGAAGGTATGCGTAGCGTACTTCACTTTGTCCTCTTCAGTACACTTACTTATGGCAAACACCGATTCGACCTTCTCGCTCCACCGTTTCAATCCGATCGGTCCTTCGGTTCCATCAAATTCCAAAGGTTTGCAGGCAGTGAATTCTTTGTAGGTGCATCCTACACGATTTCCTGTACTGCTAGATCCAAGGTTATTGTTGGTATGTAGCGCAGCCTGTACTGCGGCTATGTTTGAAGCTAGAAAAGTACGGAATTCCTCTTCATTCATATTCACGGTGTGTCGAGTAGTCGGTGCCATTTCCTTCAAAATAGTCAAATGGAACAAGTTAATCATACAGAATATTAAGAGTAGTTAATAGTATTTCGTAGCATAATATGAACTCATTTATAAAAGCTTTTTCTTCATATTAGCATTTTATAAGTTTAAATTCGGGTAGTACCTACCCGTTCAGTTCATACTTAGTAGCTAATATACAATTCAACTACTACAATTCTATATGAAAAACTGATTATAATAATATTTCGCGTTCAAACTTTTACACAATATTTTACAAACTTACAATACCGCTTATTTTACATATAGCATGAAATATAGCACACAATAAATTTGATACAAGATGGTTGTGAAGATAATTCTAGCTAGTACACAAGTCGTTCAGCAAAGGCAATAAAGACACGTAATTCATACATCCAGAAACAAGTCATGCATTTGGGTTTTACTAGGATTACTTCCCATCCTTGGTCTTGTGGAACATAACCGTTATGGCCGTTGATAAGACAGCGTGTTGTAACGTTGTCAAAGGGACGAGGGTTACGTAATGTCCAACAGTCTCGTAATAACCTAAAAACCTCATTTCTTACCCCAATTACCGACTCCGTCACTTGTGGGAACGTTTTGTTTAATAGTTGTAGCCCGATGTTCTTGTTCTCACTTTGGTGAGAAGCGAACATTACTAACCCGTAAGCATAGCATGCTTCTTTATGTTGCATGTTAGCCGCTTTTTCAAAATCATGAAGTCCTATATTCGGATACATTGAGTCAAAATAATTTCTTAACCCATTGCGTAAAATAGCATTTGGGTTCCTCGCAATATATGCGTCAAAGTAAACACATCGTAACTTATGGATTTCCCAATGTGATATCCCCCATCTTTCGAACGAAAGCCTTTTATAAACCAAGGCATTCTTGGAACGTTCTTTGAATGTCTTACAAACTGATCTCGCCTTAAATAGTTGTGCCGAAGAATTCTGACCGACTCTAGACAAGATTTCATCAATCATGTCTCCGGGTAGGTCTCTTAAAATATTGGGTTGTCTATCCATTTTGTGTTTTTATACTGTAAAATAGACAAGAGTTAGATTCATAAAAAAAAATACTTATTAATACAAGCAATTTTTACATATATCATAAAGCATAAGCACACTATATTACATATATTACACCACACGAATACAACTATCTTATTCCGACTCACTTGTTTCTTCTTCTTTGGTTTTGGTTCGTTTTGCCAAGTTTCTAGGGATATATGATGTTCCCCTAATACTAGCTGTCGTTTTCCAAAACGGTTTAGAAAAACCTGGTGGTTTAGAGGTTCCCGGGTCATTGTTACAACTTAAGGACTTCGGGGGTTGACGATACTAATAAAGTTCATCGGGGTTGGAATTAGATTTCTCTATTTTTATGCCCTTTCCCTTATTATTTTCTTTTGCCTTTTTAAATTCAGTTGGGGTAATTTCTATAACATCATCGGAATTCTCGTCGGAATCCAATTCATCGGAGAATTGGTAATCCTCCTAATATTTTGCTTCCTTGGCGGAAACACCATTGACCATAATTAACCTTGGTCGGTTGGTTGAGGATTTTCTTTTACTTAACCGTTTTATTATTTCCCCCACCGATTCTATTTCTTCATCCGGTTCCGATTCTTCTTCCGGTTCCGACTCTTCTTCCGGTTCCTCTTCGGGAACTTGTGAATCAGTCCACGAATCATTCCAATTTACATTTGACTCTTCATTATTATTAGGTGAGTCAATGGGACTTGTTCTAGAGGTAGACATCTATCACATAATATCAAATGTGTTAAGAGATTAATATATCACATAATATTCACATGTTAAAAATATATAGTTTCCAACAAAATTTGTTAAGCAATCATTTTTCAAGTAAACACGGTCGAAGTCCAGACTCACTAATGCATCCTAACAAACTCGATAAGACGCACTAATGCAAAATTTTGGTTCTCTAAGACCAACGCTCGGATACCAACTGAAATGTCCCGTTCTTATTGATTAAAAACGTTCCATATTAATTGATTTCGTTGCAAGGTTTTGACCTCTATATGAGACGTTTTTCAAAGACTGCATTCATTTTAAAACAAACCATAACCTTTATTTCATCAATAAAGGTTTAAAAAGCTTTACGTAGATTATCAAATAATGATAATCTAAAATATCCTGTTTACACACGACCATTACATAATGGTTTACAATACAAATATTTTACAACAAAATAAGTTTCTTGAATGCAGTTTTTACATAATATCATACAAGCATGGACTCCAAATCTTGTCCTTATTTAAGTATGCGACAGCGGAAACTCTTAGTATTCACCTGAGAATAAACATGCTTTAAACGTCAACAAAAATGTTGGTGAGTTATAGGTTTAACCTATATATATCAAATCATAACAATAGACCACAAGATTTCATATTTCAATACACATCCCATACATAGAGATAAAAATCATTCATATGGTAAACACCTGGTAACCGACATTAACAAGATGCATATATAAGAATATCCCCATCATTCCGGGACACCCTTCGGATATGATATAAATTTCGAAGTACTAAAGCATCCGGTACTTTGGATGGGGTTTGTTAGGCCCAATAGATCTATCTTTAGGATTCGCGTCAATTAGGGTGTCTGTTCCCTAATTCTTAGATTACCAGACTTTAATAAAAAGGGGCATATTCGATTTCGATAATTCAACCATAGAATGTAGTTTCACGTATTTGTGTCTATTTTGTAAATCATTTATAAAACCTGCATGTATTCTCATCCCAAAAATATTAGATTTTAAAAGTGGGACTATAACTCACTTTCACAGATTTTTACTTCGTCGGGAAGTAAGACTTGGCCACTGGTTGATTCACGAACCTATAACAATATATACATGTATATCAAAGTATGTTCAAAATATATTTACAACACTTTTAATATATTTTGATGTTTTAAGTTTATTAAGTCAGCTGTCCTCGTTAGTAACCTACAACTAGTTGTCCACAGTTAGATGTACAGAAATAAATCGA
Organism: Rutidosis leptorrhynchoides; assembly: GCF_046630445.1. Taxonomy (NCBI): domain Eukaryota; kingdom Viridiplantae; phylum Streptophyta; class Magnoliopsida; order Asterales; family Asteraceae; genus Rutidosis; species Rutidosis leptorrhynchoides. Next base: position 502,718,175 of record NC_092333.1, on the reverse strand, counting down.
TAAATATTATCTTGAATCAATCCACGACCCAGTGTATACGTATCTCAGTATTGATCACAACTCAAACTATATATATTTTGGAATCAACCTCAACCCTGTTTAGCTAACTCCAACATTCACATATAGAGTGTCTATGGTTGTTCCGAAATATATATAGATGTGTCGACATGATAGGTCGAAATATTGTATACGTGTCTATGGTATCTCAAGATTACATAATATACAATACAAGTTGATTAAGTTATGGTTGGAATAGATTTGTTACCAATTTTCACGTAGCTAAAATGAGAAAAATTATCCAATCTTGTTTTACCCATAACTTCTTCATTTTAAATCCGTTTTGAGTGAATCAAATTGCTATGGTTTCATATTGAACTCTATTTTATGAATCTAAACAGAAAAATTATAGGTTTATAGTCGGAAAAATAAGTCACAAGTCATTTTTGTAAAGGTAGTCATTTCAGTCGAAAGAACGACGTCTAGATGACCATTTTAGAAAACATACTTCCACTTTGAGTTTAACCATAATTTTTGGATATAGTTTCATGTTCATAATAAAAATCATTTTCTCAGAATAACAACTTTTAAATCAAAGTTTATCATAGTTTTTAATTAACTAACCCAAAACAGCCCGCGGTGTTACTACGATGGCGTAAATCCGGTTTTACGGTGTTTTTCGTGTTTCCAGGTTTTAAATCATTGAGTTAGCATATCATATAGATATAGAACATGTGTTTAGTTGATTTTAAAAGTCAATTTAGAAGGATTAACTTTTGTTTGCGAACAAGTTTAGAATTAACTAAACTATGTTCTACTGATTACAAGTTTAAACCTTCGAATAAGATAGCTTTATATGTATGAATCGAATGATGTTATGAACATCATTACTACCTTAAGTTCCTTGGATAAACCTACTGGAAAAGAGAAAAATGGATCTAGCTTCAACGGATCCTTGGATGGCTCGAAGTTCTTGAAGCAGAATCATGACACGAAAACAAGTTCAAGTAAGATCATCACTTGAAATAAGATTGTTATAGCTATAGAAGTTGAACCAAAGTTTGAATATGATTATTACCTTGTATTAGAATGATAACCTACTGTAAGAAACAAAGATTTCTTGAGGTTGGATGATCACCTTACAAGATTGGAAGTGAGCTAGCAAACTTGAAAGTATTCTTGATTTTATGTAACTAGAACTTGTAGAATTTATGAAGAACACTTAGAACTTGAAGATAGAACTTGAGAGAGATCAATTAGATGAAGAAAATTGAAGAATGAAAGTGTTTGTAGGTGTTTTTGGTCGTTGGTGTATGGATTAGATATAAAGGATATGTAATTTTGTTTTCATGTAAATAAGTCATGAATGATTACTCATATTTTTGTAATTTTATGAGATATTTCATGCTAGTTGCCAAATGATGGTTCCCACATATGTTAGGTGACTCACATGGGCTTCTAAGAGCTGATCATTGGAGTGTATATACCAATAGTACATACATCTAAAAGCTGTGTATTGTACGAGTACGAATACGGGTGCATACGAGTAGAATTGTTGATGAAACTGAACGAGGATGTAATTGTAAGCATTTTTGTTAAGTAGAAGTATTTTTATAAGTGTATTGAAGTCTTTCAAAAGTGTATAAATACATATTAAAACACTACATGTATATACATTTTAACTGAGTCGTTAAGTCATCGTTAGTCGTTACATGTAAGTGTTGTTTTGAAACCTTTAGGTTAACGATCTTGTTAAATGTTGTTAACCCAATGTTTATAATATCAAATGAGATTTTAAATTATTATATTATCATGATATTATCATGTATGAATATCTATTAATATGATATATATACATTAAATGTCTTTACAACGATAATCGTTACATATATGTCTCGTTTAAAAATCATTAAGTTAGTAGTCTTGTTTTTACATATGTAGTTCATTGTTAATATACTTAATGATATGTTTACTTATCATAGTATCATGTTAACTATATATATATCCATATATATGTCATCATATAGTTTTTACAAGTTTTAACGTTCGTGAATCACCGGTCAACTTGGGTGGTCAATTGTCTATATGAAACATATTTCAATTAATCAAGTCTTAACAAGTTTGATTGCTTAACATGTTGGAAACATTTAATCATGTAAATATCAATCTCAATTAATATATATAAACATGGAAAAGTTCGGGTCACTACACCTAATCCATAAGGACGATTACAATAACATATGATTACATCACGAGGTATTTGACCTCTAAATGATACATTTTACAAACATTTCATTCTTTCTTAAAAGACAAACTTTCATTACAACTAAAGTTGAAGGCATGCATACCATCTCATAATATATCCAAACTATGAATGACTTATTATCAATCTTGATAAACTCAATGAATCGAATGCAACGTCTTTTGAAATATGCCATGAATGACTCCAAGTAATACCTTTAAAATTCGCAAATGCACAGCGGAAGATTTCCTTAATACCTGAGAATAAACATGCTTTCAAGTGTCAACCAAAAGGTTGGTGAGTTCATTAGTTTATCGTAATCAATCATTTCCATAATTTTAATAGACTACAAGATTTTCATTTTTCGTTTCAATATACATATCATATCAGGCATTTCGCAAACTGCATAGAGATTAAAATCATTCATATGGTAAACGCTTGATAACCGAACTAATAGGATGCATATAGAATATCCCCATCATTCCGGGACTCTCATCGGACATGATAATCGAAGTACTAAAGCATTCGTAACCCGAATGGGACTTGTCAAGGTCCATAGATCTATCTTTAGGATTCGCGTCAATTAGGGGCCATTTTCCTAATTCTTAGGCTACCAAGCTAAAAGGGGCATATTCGATTTCGATAATCCAACCATAGAATGTAGTTTCGATTACTTGTGTCTATTTCGTCAAGCATTTATAAAAGCAGTGCATGTATTCTCAGTCCCAAAAATATATATTGCAAAAGCATTTAAAAAGGGAGCAAATGAAACTCACAATATTGTATTTCGTAGCAATTATGCATATGACGGTACTGAACAAGTGCAAGGTTGGCCTCGGATTCATGAACCTATATCAATATATATATATATATATATATATATATATATATATATATATATATATATATATATATATATATATATATATATATATATATATATATATATATATATATATATATATATATATATATATATATATATATATATATATTAACACATATAGTGGAAATCGAACAAATATATATATGATTATTAGTGATATAATTTTTATATCATATTTTTATATATTTCATTATATATTCAACTTATATATTTTAAATAAGTAAAAATATTAATTTTTGTTATGTTATATATATAATATATATTTTTATATATATCTCATTGATTTGTTAAATCTAGTAATTGAAATACTAAAATAATACTAGTAATGATAAAATAATAAAAATGCTAATATTAATAATAATAATAATAATAATAATAATAATAATAATATTAATAATAATAATAATAATAATAATAATAATAATAATAATAATAATAATAATAATAATAATAATAATAATAATAATAATAATAATGATACCAATATTAATGATTTTATTAGTGATAATAATAATGTCAATTTTAATAATAAATCTTATAATAATGATAATAAAAGTAGTTTTTAATAAAATAAAAAAATAATAATAATGATAATGAAGATAATAATTTTGATCATAATACTTAATACTTGATGATGATAACAATTATAACAATCTTATGATAATATTAATAATAGTACTTATGTTAGTAATAATGGTAATAACAATAATACTTCATAATGATAATATTAATAATTATAGAATGATATTAATACTAATATTTATGAAAATAAATTATATTATTTTCATAATGATAATAATAATAATAATATTCCTTATTGTATCTAATATTATGATAATAATTAATAATTTTTATAAATACAACTATATTAGTATTAATAATAATAATAATAATAATAATAGTAATTATAATACATGTAATAATAACAACAACAACAACAACAATAATAATAATAATAATATTAATAATAATAATAATAATAATAATAATAATAATAATAATAATAATAATAATAATAATAATAATAATAATAATAATAATAATAATAATAATAATAATAATAATAATAATAATAATAATAATAATAATAATAATAATAATAATAATAATAATAATAATAATAATAATAATAATAATGATAATAATAATAATAACAAATAAAACTACCTTTCAAAGCTTTTTTTTTAAAAAAATGCCTTAGACCGAGTTTGAACCCGAGACCTCTCACTAACCCAACATCCATCAAACCATCTCTCTGCTTTTGTTTTTCTGATTCAAACCCACCCTAAATATATATAACACATCTATTTCAGATTCCTATTTTTCAACTTCTTCAAAATCCAATTCGATCCAGGTTCAATCCAAATCACAACATCGATTTATTCATTTGATCTTAGCAGTTTCAAACGTATCAGGAATCATCAATTTTGGTATTTTTTGAATTATCAGAAGGAAAGAAAAAATAAAACTGCATTAGCAGTCTGTAAGCGAGACAAAAAAAATAAAATATAAACTCTAAATCGATTTTTGAAATTAAGATCGTTTTGGGCAAAATTTACTACATGAAATAAGTTTAAAATTGTTCCTGGAAACTCTATGAACCATCAATTGATCCTAAACCTAAACACGAACTCGAATTTTACCATGATCTAGTCTGTTGACCTTTTTGAAATAAAACTTTGACTCTAAAATTTGTAATCGTTATGAGAAATTGGAATGTGAGATTTCACAGAAAGTTCAACTAGATGAATTTTAACATAACTACATTTTTACATTTTTGAAATTCATTCTAATTGGAGCTAGTGCTTATCCCAGACAAGAACGCTATGAACACTAGATTAAATTTTAAATGTTAGATTGTTTCAGATTAGAATTACAACTTGAAAAAGATTCTAAATCCATATTATAAACCTTATGAATCCTTAGTTGAAACAGAATCATTAAAACGAACCTGAATTTCACGAAGAACAAAATTATTGAATTTTTTAAATAATAACTTTGACTTCAAAATTTGAGCTCGATATTGAAAATTGGAGTTTCAAACTTTGCAGATAGATTAGATACAAGATTCCTAACAGAATAGCATTTTTACATTTTGAAATTTGATTTGATTTCGAGATTTTGATGTATAGAACACAATACAGAGGTATCGAGCTTTAAAAAGTCTGGGTTTTTCTTTCTGTTTTCAATTTTTGAATGGCAGTGGATTAATTTATGATAAATGGTCGCTGTTGGTTTTGAATAACAGAAGTAGAAATCAAAAGGATGACCGGTTATTGGATTTGTATGGCTGCTATGGTCGACATGATATCACAAGTATAATAGGAAAAGCAGAAATAAATAAGAGACTGATAATGATATATATATATATATATATATATATATATATATATATATATATATATATATATATATATATATATATATATATATATGTTTTTATTTGAATTTTCTTTAATTATATCTGTATTTATATGTCTGAATTTGATATATTCCTGCATTTATATATCTGTGTTTCTATATTTTAATTAATCTTATTAATTAACAAATATAACTATAATAATAATATAATTAATAATAATAATAATTTATAATAATGTAATAGTAATAATAATTTTTTATTAATGATAATGACTATAAAATTTATTAGAATAATATTATTAATAATAATACTAATTATAATAATTCTAATATTATTAATGATAATAATAATATTGGTAATAATTATACTACAATAATTTATATGTATCAAACTTCATATCCATATGTTGTATTTTGAAAATAATATAATTAACACTGATTTCAATATTAATATTAATATAATAATAATGAAAGTAATAATAATTTTTATATAACACTTATATTTCCAACTTGTAATTACATTTCATATATTAACATTATATATTTTAATTATACAATATATATTATATGATAACATATGTTTAATATTTATACATCCTAATATAGATACATTTTGTAATATGTGTTTGCATGTGAAAAGATAATTATCTTAAATATATAAGTATTATATATATTTATTTGAGATATTTTATTCTTTTATCATAGAAATAAATTTCAACATATATTATCTACATCCTATATATATATATATATATATATATATATATATATATATATATATATATATATATATATATATATATATATATATATATATATATATATATATATATATTCCAATATACATAAGATAATAATTTTTATAGAAATCATATATATCTATTCGTATATTTATTTTAATAATAACTTTTTTATCTTGTATATTATTTTATACCTTTACATCTAATGATTCAACTATAATTTATCATTTCCAATTATTATATATCTTTACATTTATATATATATATATATATATATATATATATATATATATATATATATATATATATATACACTAACAACAATTATTCGTGAATCGTCGAGCAAAGTCAAAGGTCAAATGATTTCATAACTAGTTCAAAAATTTTGAGACTCAACATTACAGACTTTGCTTATTGTGTCGGAAACATATAAAGATTCAGTTTAAATTTGGTCGGAAATTTCCGGGTCGTCACAGTACATACCCGTTAAAGAAATTTCGTCCCGAAATTTGAGTGAGGTGCTCATGGCTAACAATAAAAATGTTTTCATGACGAATATGAGTTGATAAATTAAGTTTTATCATCATTGGGTAATATGGATAAAACAAGTCGATTATTCGAAGAGTACGAATGAAGCTATCACAAAAGAGTGAAATAAATAAATAAAGTTTCGTCTTAACTTTTGACGTTGTCTTGGTTGAATTCCGGAATTCAAGGAATTAAAGAAAATTTTCGAAATCTATAAGATCTGATTCTTCGGCGAATAAGGAAATTAAGATCTCTATAATTAAATACGGTGATCTGCTTCGATTAACCTGTCTGATATTTCCATTATAAATTTACCTTTTCCGTTCCATTAGTTTTCACCACTTCTATACTCAATTCCCAAATTCAAAAGATTTTGAAAATGCTTAATCCAGTTCTGATCCTTGTCCTTATCCTGACTATCGTAACAATCATTCTCCTTTTCTAACTTCTACTGGAGGAATCTGTTTACTTCTACTTCGCCCTTGGGGTTATAGTATTATTAATTCTCCCGTGTCTTTATGTTGCGATAAACATTGATATCCAAGGTTTGTAATTTATGTGTTGTTATCGGGCTTTATATTCTCCCTTATATTTCGGAGTCCCTGCTTCCGTCTTCTATATCATTGTCATTCACAGTTAATGCTTTCTCTTATTTGCTGTGATTTATACCCCCTTTCTATTTCGGAGCTTCATGCTTTTGTTTTCTCTTCCCGACTTTAAATAAAGCAAGTAATGGTCCAGAATTCGTAGCTTTAGAGTTTCGAATGAACATAACTAATATTTTAAGAAATCGTAATAACACGATCTTGATTGGTTAAATTACCAGAAGTTACGGGAAAAGATAGAACTATCAAGAAAATATGTTCTTGATATGTTTTTAGATTAGGTAGAATGTAAGAGTCGTGTAACATGGTACATGATGACGTTATGATCTGCGAATCATCACGTTCCATTAGAAGCTCAGCATGACTTACTATAATATAATCACGTTGATCAAGTATCATTATATTATACTAACTCATGCTTCAGTTCCTAACACTATTTCAAAAATATCCATATTTTAAATTTGAATCTTTCGAAATTTAGAAACTAAAACAGTTTCCTTTCTTTTATGATATAACACAGATAGAGTGGAGTGTTAAGGATTTCAGATAAGAATAGTTATGAAAATATCTTCAGATATATGGAGGATATTTATAATGAAAGATACAATGATATCTTAGAATTTCTAAAATCAGAAGATGATGAAGAATATTGTTCGTAAGAGTGTAGAGTTAGGGGCAAGGTATTCGTTAATAACTTCAGCAGACACTGAGTCATTTGGATTCTTTGGAGGCAGGTTTAGTCTTTGTGATTTGTCTACAGCCTCCTTCATAGTTTCGCATAATCCGCTTTTCGGTACCAACTTTTCTGAGCTTTGCCAATATACTATTCTTTATCATCAAACTTTCGACGGTTAAGGTCGTTTACAGTTATCTACAGTTTCTACTGCTTCATTCAGCTTTTTCAACATTCAGTGTATTGATTCGTAGACTGGGTGTTTCTCATAATTTCAGAACGGAAGATCATAATTCCAAGAGATAAATGTTATATGTATACATATAACTTTTGTTATAGAAACGCTGCGAAATTCAAGATACTAATTGCTAATTTCCCGGTACTTGGTATGGCAATTCTCGTTACAAGATGCGGATGAGTATATGATAGGATTATAATAAGGTTACTCCGGATGAAAAGTTAAAATAGTCTTGATGGAGCTGTGACAAAATTTGCTACTTCGAAAAGGAATTGCAAAGCTATTTTGGGTAATAATACCGCTAAAGGAATTAGCACAGCTACATGTTAAACGTTTACTCAGTTTCTGAGAGTTTTTCAGGTGCATGCCCATATGCATAAGTTCTTCCTTTCATAGATAACGTGTGGTTGGATCATCCTCTCGATTGAGGTGTTTTCAAGAATCATGAAAGGTTTGAACGCAGATTGTAATCGTCAAGATACAAATGAGGTTTAAGATGAAATCAAGTGGCAAACTTGAAGAAATGTTTAGTTTCATATGTTATAATCAATATTTTAATTCATTTTAATTGTCCAATGTTGGTAGTCCACAGTTAGTAGTCCACAGTTAGTATTTCAATAATTCATATATAGTTTAATATATAATATTCGAATTAATTAATACGTATCGTGACCCATTGTATACATGTCTCAGACTCGATCACAACTCAAAGTATATATATTATTGTAGAATCTACCTCAACCCTGTATAGTTAACTCGAGCATTACTGCATATAGAGTGTCTATGATTATTCCAAATAATATATATAGATGCATCGATATGATATGTCAAAACCTTGTATACGTGTCCCGATATTTAAAGTGCGTAAAATAAATAACTGAAATTAAATGATGATAAAAAAATTATGAGAATTAAAATTGCGATAAATAAATTACGATAAATAAATGTAATAAGGAATTAACAGTTAGCTAGGATTTTGTTAGTGTGGATTCTTAATAGAATTTCTCATAGTTAATTCGTTTGTTTCTAACAAATTTTATTTTGTTCAATGTTTTCTTCATTATGCCACTTGTTGGATTCTGATAGATCAAAATCCAAATATGAAATTGAATGAAAATGGTTATTCTGCGGTGAACGGATACATATAACGGTGGTTGTAAATAGGATAGTAAATGACTGTTGAATCTGATTCGAAGGATGTACAGTGTAACTTATTAATGCGAAATCTAAATATTTCTCGGGTATTACCTACCCGTTAAAATATTTTCACCATTAACAGTTTGTACAAAAGAATTTTTAATTACAATCTTTATGAAAACATATATACATATATATTTTCTTCAGATGTAATCATGGATTTAATGAATTAATATGATATTAGACTCCTTTGATTTACTGTTAGAACAAGGATATATAATCTCTAAAACATTAGAGATTACATAATTGCCATGTGGAACGAAGATAATTGATGTAGAACGATACGTAGTATGATGATTATAATCGAGGTACAGAATGAGATGTTGAGACATGTGATGTTGAAACTTGGGTTGTTGGTGGTACTGTTGGTACCAATGATGTTGGTGAAGCTGGTAAGTTTTTCACCATATTCTCCAAATTGATTACTCGAGAGCGAAGCTCGTTGACTTCTTCAAGTACTTCAGGATGATTGTCGGTTGGAACGAGCGGATGAATGTGACGACCCGAAAATTTCTGACCAAATTTAAACTTTATCTTTATATTATTCCGACACGATAAGCAAAGTTTGTTAAGTTAAATATCAAGAATTTTAAACTTTGTTTGTACATTCATTTAACATCGACCAAACTCCGACGATTCACGAACCACTAAATGAACGAATATGATTATATGTGTATGCGTATATATTATAACTTGAAACATTAACAAAGTAATAAACGTATAATACTTTACATGAACGTATTTGTTTCAATATGATTATCGATGGAATTAGAAGATAATATCAAATGATTGATTTATCAGATACATTGTATGATTACAAGTCTCTGTTGAGAGATCCACTTTGATTTAGAAAACCTTTTCTTTTTAACGGTATTCGAAAAATGGTAATTTATACGCAAGAACAAATGTGTCAATTGACGAAGGTTAGACAAAAGTTAGTGGGGAACCGGATTTCATAATATTCGACTGACATATTTTCAAACATAACAAAACGATTTCCAAAAACTGAATTATTGTAATATGTTATTTATAAGGGAAAAATTGATTATATAGAATTAATAGAATTTAAGCTGTATATTATAAACGTATATATAGTGTTCCTTAAACGAAAACATTTTCGATATAATAAACTTTTATTATTAAGAACGTATTATGACATAATAACTCCTAATATTATAACCTTTATAATAAAATGATTTTTAATATAAAGTAATTTGGTTATTTAAAAGTCTTTGTGAACGTTCGTATATAAAGGAATTATATCAATTTTTAAAATTTAAAATATAAATGTTATGAAATAATATTTTATATTATTTAAATGATTTCAAAATATATAAGTTTTGAATATCATTAGTTTTGAAAAACTATATATTATATATTGTTAAAAAAATATTCCAAATTTATATTTCGAAATGAAAATATAAATATATATATATTTTAACTTAGTCATAAAACGTTTCGATAATATGTATAAACAACGAGACTAGGATTTATATAAGAAAATGACCAAAATAAATAAAGACATCTAATTTAAAAATTTGGGAATTTTTTGAAGACTTTTATCCGCCACTGATTAACAATGAAACACGAAGTCCAGTCCGTGAATTAAATAGTAGACTAATAATTCAAGGCTGCCGAACTGTAGGTTTCCCGTGTTCTTTTTGATTCCATTATTATTACTAAGCTATTATTGATAGATATTAATTTATTACTGTAATCTATTTAACTTATATAAACAATGTTATCATCTCTCTCTTTTATCAAACATTCATCATCAATAATAATAACATTTTAATAATTCTCATCGATCTATCTTCAACTATCACTATTTTCTTTGATTATCATCCAACCCCACTATTGATCACCTTCTTCAAAACTATCACCTTTGATTCATCAAATCATCAAGAACATCATCAAATCGCGCTACTTGTTACTCGTCTATGTTACTAGCTATATGAGCAAGACCCATAACCGAATCACCCACACATAGCTATCATTAATTTGTTATCTCCAACAAACCATTCGACTTGCCTGGGCTACTGCAACTATGCTTCCTGTTTCAGCTCAACCAAACCAAGATTTGATAACCTTGTTCAAATCACCACCCATATCATTTACTTCTATTTTCTATCGAGCAAGAATCACACAAGACCACCACAATCGTGAACCATCACCATTCACCCATGACATATGCAGCTACAATCATGATGCTAGATTGATAATGTTTACCCGTTTCTTCCTCAACAAACAACCATGGACTTCGACCACCTCATCAACTCTCTCTCTCTCTCTCTCTCTCTCTCATCTTCTCTATCTCTCGCATCTGTTTCTGTTTATTGTATACCACCACTTTTACTTTTCCATGATCACAACCACTATCATCAAACTCAAAAAGATTGCAAAGTGTTAATCGAGAACTCCCATCACAAACACAAGACCCACTTGCGTTTCCTTTCTTTTATAGCTCGATCAAACACCATAAACACTGCTGCTATGAGCTATTCCTGTCTGCACTGACACCTGCAAACACCATTACAACTGCTCTTCTTCTGTTTATCTTTCCTGTACAAAACCACGTAACCACCATCAAACGTTGCTGATCAGATTTTCTGTTTCCGTTTGATTTCAAACCCAAAACCACCATGAACCCATCTGATGTATCGCTAAAGCTACTGTTGTATACTCATGTTATACTTCTGTTTTGCTTCAATTAAAACCCACAACCGCCACCTGCTGTGTTTTTGTTTCGAACGACAGCTGCTAGTATCTTTCTGATCAAATTTTGCCGTTTTAACGTATCTAGCTGAATCATTAGGGTTCCCTAAACCACGAGCTTTATTATTCTTCAACAAATTCTCATCAACAAATTCTGGCTGTGGCGTATTTTTTTTGGAACTTGTTTTCTTCAAAGGTTGTAAACTAATTCATTATTCTTAATTATTATTATTATTATTATTATTATTATTATTATTATTATTATTATTATTATTATTATTATTATTATTATTATTATTATTATTATTATTATTATTATTATTATTATTATTATTATTATTATTGTTGTTGTTAGTTTAGAACACTTATTATTATTAATACGAATATTATTATAAAGATTATCATTTATTATTTTTAGGATTATAATTACTAACATGATTATTATTATTATTGCTGTTACTAATATTTTTATCATCATTAAAAAATATGATTTTTAACAGTTATAAAAGTATGATTATCATTAATGTTATTATCATTATAACTAATATATATAGATATATTGTAATTATTATTATGATTATTATTATTATTATCATAAATATCAGTAACAGAAAAATGGATATTTTTACAAGTATTATTATTAATATCACTATTCTTATTATTAATATTATTATTAACATTATTACTTTATTTAGTAATATCAAGTATTATTATTATTATTATTTTTATCAATATTAATATAACTTTTGTATCATTATAATTACTATCGTAACAAACAAATAATATATATATAAAACATATTTAAAACATACAACATAACAAAAATAAATAATTTCATATACGAAAGGAATATATGAGACATATATATATTATTAATTTAAAAATGATATAATTAATAAATTAAATAAATAAATAAATAAATAAATAAATATATATATATATATATATATATATATATATATATATATATATATATATATATATATATATATATATATATATATATATATATATATATATATATATATATATATATAAACTTATTCGATTACGGTTGTGTGTATTAATAGATATACAATTGATATAGGCTCGTGAATCTGAGGCCAACCTTAAATTGTTCAATGTCTTCATATGTATTTTACTACAAAATACAGTATTGTGAGTTTCATTTGCTCCCTTTTTAAATGCTTTTGCAATATATATTTTTGGGACTGAGAATACATGCGCTGCTTTTATAAATGTTTTACGAAATAGACACAAGTAATCGAAACTACATTCTATGGTTGGATTATTGAATCGAATATCACCCCTTTTAGCTTGGTAGCCTAAGAATTAAAGAACAGACACCCTAATTGACGCGAATCCTAAAGGTAGATCTACGGGCACTAACTCCCCCATACTGGAAAATGGTATGCTTTAGTACTTCGAGTTTATATTATACAGATGGATTTCTATTTTGGGGATATTCTATATGCATTAGGTTAATGTCGGTTACCAGGTGTTCAATCCATATGAATGATTTTTTAAACACTTGCGAGTGTATGATTATTGAATAAAGGAAATCTTGTGGTCTATTAAAATTATGAAAATGATCGATTATGATAAACTAATGAACTCACCAACCTCTTGGTTGACACTTTAAAGCATGTTTATTCTCAATTTTCAAAGAAATCTTACCCTGTGCATTTGCTCAATTTAAAGATATTACTTAGAGTCATTCATGGCATATTTCAAAAGACGTTGCATTCAAGTCATTGAGTTCTGTAAAAATTATTATTAAGTAAATGACGGATTAGATCATTTATAGTTGGATATTATGAAATGGTATGCATGCCTGTCAACTTTCGATGAAATGAAAGTTTGTCTTTTAAAACGAATGCAATGTTTGTAAAATGTATCATATAAAGGTCAAATACCTCGCAATGTAATCATATGTTATTGTATTCATTCTTATAGATCAGGACGGGTCTTTACATGTGGTATCAGAGCGGTGGTCTTAGCGAACCAGGTCTGCATTAGTGTGTCTAACTGATAAGTCGTTAGGATGCATTAGTGAGTCTGGACTTCGATCGTGTCTGCATGTCAAAAGTTTTGCTTATCATTTTTGTCAGAAAAATTACCTGCTTATCATTCTTAGTCTAGACACATCTTATCGCATTGATTGCATGAATAGTGTATAGACAAAATTCATATCTTAGCATATCTGCTAATTTATATCTTAGCGTATCTGTTACTGTAAACTTTGTCTAACATATTCCGTAAATTCCTCCGTAATCTACGATATCTTCTGTTCTATATATATAGCTATGCTATGTAATTAGAATACATTTTGATAATCGGAAATCTTTTCATATCGAAAAATCCTTTTGTTCAATCGTACAAAATGGAATTCGCCGCTAGTTCAAGTCCCTCGGATTCCGATATGGAGTTTTGCTCAAGCTCCGAAAGTAGTGTGACCGGAATGGACCAACCAATCAGTCATCCTCTATTCTGGATGAATTGGGGATGGGTTCGTAGCCTCCTCAATCATTGGAGACAAGAAAAAGGTGATCCCTTCCAACCACCACATTGTCCTCTTGGCGATGAACCTGAAGCACTTACCGGCGAACCTGTCCGAGATACCATTTTCTCTCTCATTTCCAGAGTGTCTCGTCACGACTACATATTATCTCAAATTCTAGATCTTATTCATCCGCTCTTCCGAACCGCCAATCATCCCAGTGTAATGGAAGAAGTCAACAAGCTTCGCGCTCGGGTAATGACTTTGGAGGATATGGTGCAAAGGTTGCAATCACCAGCAGCAGTACCGGAACCAACAGTACCATCAACAACCACATCCGCACCGCAAACCTCAAATTCACAATCTGTCCTACGAGCATCAACGTCGTACGTACCATAGATACCAAGCAGTACTAATAAGAATCAACGATGAAGTATTGATTCATAACTTCATTGAAGAAAGATTTTGCGATGATTATGTAATCTCCAAAATCTTAGAGATTATTCTGATTCTGATTACAAATCAGATGAGTGAACAGAGGCAGTAGAGTAGAAACCCTGACCAGAATGATGCACGATTTACAAGCTAGACTCGTTTTACCAACAGCATCAACAGTATCGTCAACATCACCAGCACCGTCAGTACCAACAGCATCCATAATATCACAAGCTGGACATCATTACAAATCAACAACAAAGTATTGATTCATAATTTCAATTTCATTAAAGAAATACTTCGTAAAAGTTATGTAATTTCTAAAGTTTTAGGGATTATTCAATTCTAATTTCAACCGTAAATCAAATGAGTTTAATTTAATATTAACTCATTAAATCTATGTTACATCTGAAGAAAATATAAACTTATATATTTTCATAAAGACTGTAATAAAATTTTTGTACAAAATATTAACTGTGAAATTTTTTTTTTAACGGGTAGGTAATACCCGAGAGAAATATAAATTCACAATTTATATGTTACATTCTTCGAACCTGATTCAGCAAACATCAACTATACTCAATACTTTCACAACAATATACATTCTTTCATAGAAATCAAGATAACCATACTCATTCAAATCTAATTACATATTTCGATTTTTGAAATCTCAGAATTCAATTCGAGATATAATCGAAATCATCACTTTTAGATTTCCTACAAAGCTATACTTTGATTTTAAAACTGTACTAGAACATCATATGTATGTTGACAATTTCAATTTTTGTTCAAATCCTTCGAAATTCCTGAAGACACTTCAAATAATGAACAATCGAGATGATGATCCAACCACATGTTACCCCACAGTTATGTACCTGAAAAACTCTTGAAATCAAAGTAAAAGTTTAAACACGTATCCGCGTCAGATTCTTTGGCATTTATTAGCAAAAATAACTTTGCAATTCCTTTTCAAAGTAGCCAGTTTTGTCACAGCTCCAGCAAGTCAACTTCGACTTTTCAGTTGAAACATCTTGTTATAACCTCAATATATACGTTGCCCTTCGCCATCGTTACCGGGGAACCGTTTATGTTCCACCACATTAGCAATAAACTTACCAACAACTCCACTGATCTTTGATTTTTCCGAAAAATCATTATATTTATTAATACCCCATCATTTATTCATCTGCATCTTGTAACGAGAATTGCCATACGAATCATCTGGAATTAGCAATCAGCATTTTGAAATCTCGCATCATGTCTACGCCAACAGTTATATGTGTACATATAACAGACTTACATACTTTGAATGTGAAGTTTCTGAAAAACACCCTGAACTGCAAACTAGTTCTCGAAATGCTAATGAAGCAGCAGAAACCATAAACGAACTTAACAGTAAAAAGTTTGATGATAAAGAGTAGTGTGCTGGCAAAGCTCAGAAAAAGAGAAGGTTTGGAACTGGAAAATGGATTGAGCAAATTTTGAAGGAGATTGTGGACAAATCACAAAAACTAAACCTGCCTTCAAAGAATCCAAATGATTCAGTGTCTGCTGAAGTCATTAACGAATACCTTACTCCTGACTCTAAACCTTTACGGACAAATCTTCATTATCATCCATCGATGTTAGAATTTCAAAGATATCATCATATCTTTCATTATAAATATCTTCGATGTTCCTGAAGATATCTTCATAACTATTGTTATCTGAAATCATTTACCTCTTCGCGCTATCTGTGCTACATCATATAGAAACAGTTTTAGTTTCTAAATTCTGAAACCTTCGAGTTTAAAATAAGAATGTTTTTGAAGTAGTGTTAGGAATTGAAGCATGAGTTAGTATAATATAATGACACTTGATCAACGTGATTTAATTACAGTAAGTCATGCTGAGTTTCTAATGGAACATGATTATTCATAGACCATAACGTCATCATGTGCCATGTTACACGATTCTTGTATTCTACTTAACCTCTAAACATATCAAGAAAATATTTTTCTTGATGATTCGGTCTTTTCTAGGATATTCTGGTAATTTGACAAATCAAGATCGTGCCATTACAATTCCCTTCTTAGAACATTAACTATGTTCATTTCAAATACCTACGAATTCTGGACCATTATTCGCTTGACTTGAAGTCGGGAGGAGGAGACAAAAGTATGGGACTCTTGAATATAAAAGAAAATATAAAGCTTGACAACAACACATAAATTACAAACCGTGCATATCAATACGTATTGCCACGTAAAGGCATGGGAGAATTAAAATTACTATAACCCCAAGGTAATAGTAAAAGTAAATAAAATCCTCCGGTGGTAAATGAAAAAGAAGAATGACATATATGAAAGTTAGGAGTATATCAAGGACCAAAACAGGATGGAGCATATTGACGAATGCTTTAAAGTATGAATTGAGGGAGAAAGAATAGAAGGTGTGAGTTGAAAAGAAACGAAGGGGTGGATTTATAGTGAAATATCAAACAGAGCAATCGAGACAGTTTATCGCATTTAACCAAAGAAGTTCCTAATTTCCTTAATTACCGAAGAACCAAATCTTATTACGAAGATTTCCTCTAAAATTCCTTGAATACCGGAAATCAACTATGACTACATCAAAGGTTAAGTCAAATCTGCATTTACTTATTTCACTCTTTTGTAATGACTTCACTCGTATTCTCCACGTAAACTGATGTTAAAGCGAAGGGGGTACTAAATACTATAATATTAATTTTTACTAGGAAATACTATTAAATACGATACAATTTTACACAAGTTATTTATTTATTTATAGAGTGGATATACCTAAATCTTGCTACAACACTTATAGGCAATGTACCTAATCGAACAGTAGTGTAGTTTTTAGTAAGTCCGGTTCGTCCACAGGGAACTAGCCAAGTTTAACGCTATATTTTTAAAACTAAATTTGTATATAAATATATATATATAAATATAAGAAGTATTATTATTATTATAAAAGGGGGTTTTTACCGTTTAATGACCGGTTTGTCGATTTAAAAACTTTAGTCGCAGTTAAAACCTAATGTAAAATATTAAATATATAAAAGACTTAATTTAAAGCGTAAAGTAAATGACAATAATTAAAGTGCGATAATTAAAATGACAATAAATTAAAGTGCGATAATTAAAAGTGCAATTAAATATGAAATAAAGGAATTATGCTTATTTAAACTTCCGTAATCATGATGTTCGACGTGTTGTTTTTAGTTTAGTACCATGGGTTAATTGTCCTTTGTCCTGGATTATTTGATATGTCCATACGGTTTTATCCATAATAGTCCATCAGTAATAAATATAAAGTGCGAGAGTCTTCGTCAAATTATCCTTATACCCGAAATCAAATATTCCAACTAATTGGGGATTCGAATTGTAACAAGGTCTTAATACTTTGTTTAATGAATACACCAGGTTATCGACTGCGTGTAATCCAAGGTTTTATTACTTTGTTAACAATTACACCAATTATCCTTGAATGTAATCCACCCCTGTTTCAACTAGTCCATTAACTATTAATCCAGTTTTGTGTCCGGTAAAATGAACAATTATTGGTATTTATAGATATCTCGCCCACCATACCCGATTAAGCGTATGTGGTTATTTATAGATACGTCAAATTATAAACTTTATATTAAATTAACGAGGTATCGTTAAGTTAATATAAAACCCATTAATAGCCCATATTCTAATTTTCACAAGTGTCGTTCTTTTATCCAAACCCCAATTATGGTCCAAAGCCCAATTACCCAATTTTAATATTTAGCCCAACATCACGATTACTTCAGCATTAAATAAGCATAATAATAACTTAGCTACGAGACATTAATTTAAAAAGGTTGAACATAACTTACAATGATTAATAATAGCGTAGCGTTACACGGATAGAATTTCGACTTACAAACTTAAAACATTCGCTAACATACCCTTATTATTAAAATTAAATTAAAATTAAAATTATAAATTATAAATATAAATAAATATATATTGAGAGATAGAGTAAGGAAAAGAAAAAGATGTGTTATTTTCGTGCAGAATTCGATAGATTTTATAGGCCCACAATTTACTGTGCAGCTCCGCGAGTGCAGAGCTTTTGTTCTTCTAAACTCCGCGAGTGCGGAGGTCTTAAATACAGCTCACATTATGATCCAAAACGTGGGCGGCTTTTAATTAATATATATAATAATATATATAATTAATTATATATTATATTATATTCTTGTGCACAGTTGACTTGTAATTTTTGGTCCGTTGTGTCGCGCGTTGAGAGTTGATTCATGTCCTGGTTCCGGTTTTTCGAACGTCCTTTTGTACGATTTAATAATTTGAACTTTGCGTTTTGCGGCTCGTACTCTTGTACTTTTGAGACGTTTCTCATCAATATTTTGAACCTCTTTGATTGTACTTTGTACTTTTTAGCTTTTTGGTCGTTTGCGTCTTCAATTCGTCGAATCTGCATTTTGTCTTCACCTTTTATTATTTAAACGAATATCACTTGTAAATAGGACAATTGCAACTAAAAGCTTGTCTTTCTTGAGGGATAATGCTATGAAATATATGTTTGTTTTTAGCATTATCAAATATTCCCACACTTGAGCGTTGCTTGTCCTCAAGCAATATAGTACTTTGAATAAAAATATACTTGAATCAATTCTTTATTCTTCACACTTTGTATATCAGTGATTTCAATACGGCGGTATGAACAAGGATAGTAACGATGTGGTTTACAGTCCCACATGACTATGAAAATTTAGATCCTTAAGGAAATTGGATCTTTATGAAAACATTTGATCTTTTGAAAATTTAATCTAGCTTTTACCCTAGATAAGTTTTCCGAAATAACCCTTCACCGGTGTTTGCAAAATGTTTTTGTGAGTTGTGTGGGTTTCGGATTTAAAAATTTTAGCTCAAAACTTGCGGTTTTGTGTCACCCACTTGCTAACATTGATTTGGGAAAGCAACACGTCCAGTATACTTGCTCCGTATATTACCTTTTGATAAACTACCATCTAGCTGTAAAAGAAAGCGTTGAACAAGCAACTGTTAAGGCAATGTCCCGTGACATACTTTTAATTATGGTCTATATCGTGTCGGATGCAATTACTATCCTTTGTAGGAGCAATAGTAAAGATCACCCTATAGTTTTTCAGTCTAGCACAAGGTCCTGTCTTTGACCATGCTATGAAACCACCGTTCTTACGGTTAACCCCCGATTTGGTTCAGGTGACCTAATGAGATCCAATGAATTCTCAGGATTTTACGTTCAATGGTAATGAACGCATTGAAAATGGGTTTTCAAAAAACAAATCGGTTTGTAATTTGATCAAAATATTTTCTCGTTCAAGTTTAGATATCATCGAATTCCATGAGTTTGTAATTCTCAATCTTTAAGGTCAATCTCAAGGATTGAGTGATATCAGGCTTAAAAGCTGATTTTTGATCTTTAAGGAGATTGTCCTTTTCTGGAGGTCTGATTCATTAGTCTTATCAAGCTAATTTGCACGGCGCCCTCCCCATTTTACGAGACAGATCCTTTCATGGTTAGGATAAGTCTAACCACATGGCGACCCTATTTGATGCTGAGGTCCGTGGATTTCCAGCTGATTTTCGAGAAAACTTTTCAAGGTTTTTTGTAGACTCTACAACTGGTCTGGACGACAACTTCCTGACCTAAATCAAGAAGCGCGTTTCTTTTTCGGAAGACTTTACTTCCTTTTAATGATGGAATTGATTCATCGTGTAGATCCATCTTTCTTTTAAATATATTACAATTTACAGGGTAAAACGGTTAATTTTGTCCAAAACAAAAGTATCTTCAATTATTTGTACAAAAATATGTGATATATGTTCTAAATAAGTTGGTAAATTTTTCCCACACTTGGCTTTTATTTTCCTTTCTTTGCCTTTTTATTGTCCTCTATTCCATTTTAAATGAATTCTAACATTTTGGGTTGTTTCTCAATTTATGTTCTTTCCGAGGTAACAATAATTTCGGTGTTAACACCTAGTTTTATCGTTCATAAATATGTATAAACATAATTTTGAGTTCATTTAGTTGAAAATTTTGAAAATTTTTACTAGAATTGGGTAGTCAGTATATAAGACTAGGGCTGTTCTTTATTATCAGAGAGCACTAGATTCTAATACAACTACTGCGTTACTAGTATTTTTAATGGTAACCAAGTATATAAGTCAAATTTTTTTTAAAAATCTGAAAGAATTTAACCCCTTCCCACACTTAAGATCTTGCAATACCCTCATTTGCAAGAAATCAGTACAATTTAAATTATTGAGGGTGATTAGCGTAGAAAAATGATTAAATTTTACCAAAGTTTCCCATCATATTGGCGTTTGTTTGTTGAATGATAAATGGTGCACATCATTTGTTCATTCCTGCAGTTGTTATTTCACATATATTTTGCATCTTGTTGTCAAAATTAGTTGCTTTTGCTGAACTTAATGCCAGTCTTTGAAAATGCGCTGTTTTACCCTGTTTTGTACACGAGATAAACTACAAACATATATATACATATTTTTGAAGTTGGGTATATCACCCCACATTCAAAAATTATTAAGATCTAATAATAAAAGTTAGAAAATTATAAAAACTATTATAGTATCAAAAGAAATATTAAAAGTATAAAATTACAAGTTACCAAATAAATAAAAATAAGCATAAAAGAAAATCAGGGTTGATGAGGATGGTGCCAGTAGGGATCCCATTCATAGCCGTATGTGCTGTAGAATGCTTGAGCTGGGTCATATGTAGGGTACGGTGGTCGAGTCTGTATAGTCCAGGGAGGAAATACGGGCATTAGAGTAGCAATGTAGTTTGCATTTATGTGTGCACGATGACTTATGATTTGGGTTTGATGATACTGCCAATCTTGAAATGCTCATTGTCTAGCCATTTCATACTCATGATGAGCCATAAAAAGTTGCATTTCTGTCATCTGATTACCCCCTCCCTCATTACCTTGCTATTGATCTCTCTCTACCTGTGGATGCCTGCCATCATATGGTGTTGCAGCGTTGTTTCGTTTCTTTAAAACCTTAGCACCATGATACACGCGTAAATCTATCCTATCACGGGGTTCTGGTTCTGCCATTAATAATCCCCCCCCGACTTCTATCCACATCGAGATGTTCAGCAATTAATGTAACAAAGATACCACCTCCTATTATGCTATTAGGCCGCATACCCCTAATCATAGTCGATAGATAATAACCCACACAATAAGGTATACTTACAGCGCTCTGTGGGTCTCGAATACACATGTGGTAGAATAAATCTTGTTCATTTACCTTCTCTTTGTTTCTACCTCGCTGTGTAATCGAGTTGGCTAAAAACCTGTGGATTACTCTTAATTCAGCTCTATCAATATCAAGATAAGAGTAAGATCCCCCTTTGAATCGATTATGGCTAGTCATTCTACTCCATATTTCGTTCATAGCAAAATTTTCATCAACCCTCCTACCATTAACTATCAACCTTTGACAATCATTAGATGCTAGTTCCTCAGGCGTATATATACGTAAAGCCTGAGCCATATCTAGTAGGGACATATGGCGCATCTCACCTCCTAATAAAAATCTAAGAAAACTTCGAACAGTTAAAGTAGATACCCGATCATTTATTTCAATACTGCATAACAATTCCACACACCATTCTCTATATACAGGCTTATATATGTTGAATAAACGTACCCAATCATTAAAAGTAGAATTACCATACCTTTGTGTAAGTAATTCTCTGATTGGTTCGGCTTATCTAACTGCTTCTAACGGATCCCATTCTATTATCCTAGGCACCTCAACAACATTAGACTGAAGGATGTGCAAGTTCCTCTAATATTTTGGATAGTCTATCCAAAGTCTGTCAAACCTCAAGTTTGGGTGTAAATTCGGCACATCGATATTTGAAAATGAAACGATTGGATGCGGTACATTTTGTCGATAAAAGTCATTAACTTCCTGTTGTTCCGCATTCTCAGGAGGAGGAGCATTGCGAGCCTGGGATGAAGATTCACCCTTTCAGTCTGCAAAACACATCAAACACAATTTTTGTGCATCCAAATATGTATTAGTGTTAGCAAAATCATAAATCAAAACAATTACAATGACATGTTTAAACCATATTAAACTTTATACATAATTTCATAATACTAACAATTCTATATTTTTACAAATAAACTTATATGAAAATGTATACAACATTCCTAAGCATTTAACTTCTAAAACATGTCAAAAATAATCATTATAGCAATTAAACAGGTTCCACATTGCATTCATATCAATTAGATCAAATTCATGTATTTTTGACTCAAAAAGTCCACTTTAATCTTCATAAATCATGTTTAGGATCAAAGTTTTGATCATTTAGCAACCTAAACATGTTACACAACTCAATTTAGCATAAACTAACAACAAAATTCGGCCATAACCCGTTTATATCAAAAAGCCCCAATTTTGCTCAAGAACACAAACCCTAGATTACTCAAAATTTGAAGTTTAAGGCTTCTAATCATGTTAAATAGCATCAATCTAGGTTATACAAGCATAATATACAATCAATTTAAGCACAATTACACTAAAAATCATCAAAATCAAATTAGGTATAAATTTTCTCAAGAACATTAAAAATCCGGATTAAAGAGTGTTTAGATGTATAAATTACCATTTTCCTTGAGTAACTCCGTGTTAATAATCTCCTCGTTGTGATTTTAGCAAAAAAAAAATTGATGATTTATGGTGAAAAATTGTGAAATTGCAAAGTGTTTGTGTGTGTTTTTTTTGCAGAATTTGGGTGTGGTATGGTTGGGGACTGGTCTGTTCGACCAGTTATCCCTTTTCTGGAATTTTTAAACTCCGCGAGTGCGGAGGTGGTCCCACTCCAAACTCTGCGAGTGCGGATTTATTATTATTATTTTTATTTTTATTTAATTTTTTTTATAAAACCTTTATTATTAAAGCAATTAATTGAGTAATTTAAAAAAATTTTCATTTTTATTTAGGACGAGGTTGTTTCGGTACGTTGACCTAGTCCGTCCCTCGACAAAATTTTAAAATTTTGTCATTTTAAAGCGTTGTTTTAAAAACAAAGATTTTTGGATTTTTTTTTAATGTTTTTGGCATACTTTAATTCAATAAGATTAAAAATAATGATAATAAAATTTCTCGTCCCTCCCTTGGGTTAAGCAATTTCGGTTCAACGACCTAGTTTTCAACTCACGATGAATTTTTAGATATCAAAATTTTTAACTTAATGAAATAAAGTAAATTTTTGTTTTTAAATTCACACCAAACTTAAATATAAAATGCATAAAATTAAAAATTCAAATTATTAAAATTAAAAGTTCATACTAAATTTATATTATATTTTTATTTTAATACATACAAACTTATATTAAAAATTTTAATTTTTTCAAATATTTACAAACTTAAATATATTGATTTTAAAAAGTTTACAATATTAATTTAATATTTATATATTAATTTTAAAAACATGGTAAAAAAATTAAAATTAAAAATCTTTTTGGTCTTTTATCCCACTTTAATCAATCAAATATTATCAAAAATATACGCCCCTCTTTTTAGTAAAGTAATTTCGGTTTCATAACCTAGTTTTACTCCTGATGAATTTTTGAAATATTTTGGGTTGATTGATTAAAGATATTTATACCTTAAGAATAAACGGTAAATTTCGCAGTGATGTAATAAATTTTTGTATGATATCAATAATTTCGGTTACGCATACCTAATTTTATTGAATACCAATTTAATACTTTATAGCGAACGATTCAGCGTTTATTATCAAAAGGTTAAAAGCAATAAAAAAATAAAAACTGTACATACTTACCTGTGAGAAAGAATTCTCAGAGACCTGCTTTAGCCGACTCATAGGAGAGTCGTGTGATTTGGTTTTCCATAGCTACGTAAGCGTAACCTTGATTCTTCAATATCTTTTCTTCTAAACATATAAACGGTCCTTCTCTGCATAGAGTAACAAATTCGGTATTTGAATATGTTTGATTATTTGAACATTTACCTTCGTGTGACCATTTTCCGCGTTTATAACATCTTTCAAGGTGTCGTGCTCTTCTTTTTGTTGCGAATTTTGATTTTCCTTTTCCAAAATGTATCTTATGATGATCTTTTCTGAGTTCTTTTCTTACTCCGTCCATTTTTTCTCTTATGAATGATACCAGTTCACTCGGAAGGGTGTCATTATTACGTTTAGTAATCATAGCATGTAGCATTAGACCATGGTTCAGATCAAAGGAATCCTTCATCTTGTAAAACCTAAAAGAAATAAAAATTCAGAATGGGGGAAGAAGACTAGTTCTTTAGGGTCTGCTAGGGAAAGACCATACAGATTCCATTTTCGGAACTACACGAAAACAGAATATCTAACTCTAACAAAAATATATATTATCCTTAAAAGACTTGATTCTCCCCACACTTAGTTAGCTGTGGTATCGAATTCGTGATTAACTTCATTGTCAATTGGTTCATCAACAACTTGTATATCTCTGACTTTTGCTTCAATCCATTTGTTGATTTCCTCTGTAACTTTCACAAATTCAACTAACATCGCCTTTTCTTTTGGTGATAAATTGGATACTAATCGGTTAGATAACTTAAAGTTTCCCTTAATCCTAGCATCGTGAATCCGTTTATAAAGTTTCTTCGTTGAACTGTTAAAAACGGGTTCATCTAATTTCGTATCATCAACGGCGTTCTTTGTTATCGGATCATCTTTAAGTGTTTCTTCATCTTCCCCAAGCTTAGGTATTTTTATTGGTTTAATAGTTTTGGTTGGTGGAGATCTAAACTTTCGGTTCACAAAGGTGACCGATTTATCACCATCCCTAAGTGTCATTCTACCTTCTCTTACATCAATGAATGCTTCGGTGGTTGCTAAAAATGGGCGACCTAAAATTAGAGGAATATCAAGGTTTTCCTCCATATTAATAACTATGAAGTTTGCAACAAAGGTCAAACTTCTCACTTTAATAAGTAAATTATTTGCTATTCCAACCGGGTGTTTAATGGTTAGGTCAAATGATTGAACACCTATTTTGGTTGGTTTTAATTTACCCATACCTAATCTTTTGTATAAGGAAAGAGGCATAATATTTGCACTTGCTCCTAAATCTGCGAGTCTATTATATATAGCACCATCATTAAGCAAGCAAGAAATGATAAATTCACCCGGGTCTCCTACTTTAGTAAGTCGAGTTGGTTTGTTAACCTTTTTCGGGTGTTCTTTTCTTGGTTCTTTCACTTCTATTTGAACTTCTTTTTCTTCATTTCTTGGAAAGGGAGGTTTGTATAGAAATTCTTCTTCATCACTCCAATTTGAATCCTCCCCATTTTTCAATTTTGATTTTTCATATGTTGTTGATAACATATTTATGTTTTCATTTTGAAGGTTTTCTTGGGTGGTGAAATTATGATTGACTTCATTATCAACTTCCATCGGACCATGTATGTAATGTTTAACTCTGTGGACATTAACTTTAAATTCAATCCCATTTGAATTTATTAACTCTATTGTTCCGTATGGAAAAACTCTTTTGACTATAAATGGTCCAAACCATCTTGATTTCAATTTTCCAGGAAATAGCTTGAATCGTGAATTGAAAAGAAGAACTTTATCTCCTTCCTTAAATTCTTTTTAACTTCTGATTCTTTTATCATGCCATTTCTTCGTTCTTTCCTTATAGATTAAGGAATTTTCATATGTCTCAAGTCTTAATTCTTCTAATTCGTTTAGTTGACTTAATCGTAGACGTCCGGCTTCATGTAAATTAAGATTACATGTCTTCAAAGCCCAAAATGCTTTGTGTTCAATTTCTACTGGAAGGTGACATGCTTTTTCGTAAACGAGTTTAAAAGGTGTGGTTCCAATTGGAGTTTTGTAGGCTGTTCTAAAAGCCCATAGTGCATCCTCCAATTTAATGGACCATTCCTTCGGATTTGATCCTACGGTTTTCTCTAGAATACGTTTTAATGCTCGGTTGGTATTTTCAAATTTTCTACTTGTTTGTGGATGATAAGCGGTTGAGATTTTATGAGTTACTCCATATCTTTTGAGAACTTTCTCAAGTTGATTATTACAAAAATGAGTACCCCGATCACTTATTAAAGCTTTCGGTGTTCCGAACCTAGCAAAAAGACGTTTTAAAAAGTTGACTACAACTCGTGCATCGTTAGTCGGGAGCGCTTGTGCTTCCGCCCATTTAGATACATAATCAATGGCAACGAGAATGTAGAGATTATTATGAGATTTTGAAAATGGACCCATAAAGTCAATACCCCAAACGTCAAATACTTCACATACTTGAATGACATTTTGTGGCATTTCATCAAGTTGACTTATTTTTCCGGCCCTTTGACATGCATCATAGGATTTGCAAAGAAGGTGTGCGTCTTTGAAAATTGTAGGCCAATAGAATCCAGCGTCGTAAACTTTTCTTGCTGTAAGTTGAGGTCCAGAATGCCCTCCTGTTGGTCCTGTGTGACAATGGTTTAAGATTTGACTAGCTTCATCCCTGAATACACATCGGCGTATTATTCTATCGGGACAACTTTTAAACAGATGTAGATCTTCCCAGAAATAGTGTTTTATATCACTAAAGAATTTTTTTCATTTTTGGTACGATAATCCTTTTTCAAGGAATCCACATACTAAGTAGTTTGCATATTCTGCAAATCATAGAATTTCACTATAATCTATCTTCAAAGATAGATTATAGTGAAATAACTAATTGAGTAATTTAAAATTTATTTATTTTAAATTACTCCGCAAGTGCAGAGGTGGTCCCACTCCAAACTCTGCGAGTGCGGATTTATTATTATTATTTTTTTATTTTTATTTATTTATTTTTTTATAAAACCTTTATTAATAAAACAATTAATTGAGTAATTTAAAATTTTGTTTTCCTTTTTATTTAGGACGAGGTTGTTTCGATACGTTGACCTAGTCCGTCCCTCGATAAAATTTTAAAATTTCGTCATTTTAAAGCGTTGTTTTAAAAACAAAGATTTTTTGGTTTTTTTTTTTAATGTTTTTGGCATACTTTAATTCAATAAGATTAAAAATAATGATAATAAAATTTCTCGTCCCTCCCTTGGATAAAGCAATTTCGGTTCAACGACCTAGTTTTCAACTCACGACGAATTTTTAGATATCAAAATTTTTAACTTAATGAAATAAAGTAAATTTTTGTTTTTAAATTCACACCAAACTTAAATATAAAATGCATAAAATTAAAAATTCAAATTATTAAAATTAAAAGTTCACACCAAATTTATATTATATTTTTGTTTTAATACATACAAACTTATATTAAAAATATTAATTTTTTCAAATATTTACAAACTTAAATATATTGATTTTAAAAAGTTTACAATAATAATTTAATATTTATATATTAATTTTAAAAACATGGTAAAAAAATAAAATTAAAAATCTTTTTGGTCTTTTATCCCACTTTAATCAATCAAATATTATCAAAAATATACGCCCCTCTTTTCGGTAAAGTAATTTCGGTTTCATAACCTAGTTTTACTCCTGATGAATTTTTGAAATATTTTGGGTTGATTGATTAAAGATATTTATACCTTAAGAATAAACGATAAATTTCGCAGTGATGTAATAAATTTTTGTATGATATCAATAATTTCGGTTACGCATACCTAATTTTATTGAATACCAATTTAATACTTTATAGCGAATGATTCAGCGTTTATTATCAAAAGGTTAAAAGCAATAAAAAAATAAAAACTGTACATACTTACCTGTGAGAAAGAATTCTCAGAGACCTGCTTTAGCCGACTCATAGGAGAGTCGTGTGATTTGGTTTTCCATAGCTACGTAAGCGTAACCTTGATTCTTCAATATCTTTTCTTCTAAACATATAAACGGTCCTTCTCTGCATAGAGTAACAAATTCGGTATTTGAATATGTTTGATTATTTGAACATTTACCTTCGTGTGACCATTTTCCGCATTTATAACATCTTTCAAGGTGTCGTGCTCTTCTTTTTGTTGCGAATTTTGATTTTCCTTTTCCAAAATGTATCTTATGATGATCTTTTCTGAGTTCTTTTCTTACTCCGTCCATTTTTTCTCTTATGAATGATACCAGTTCACTCGGAAGGGTGTCATTATTACGTTTAGTAATCATAGCATGTAGCATTAGACCATGGTTCAGATCAAAGGAATCCTTCATCTTGTAAAACCTAAAAGAAATAAAAATTCAGAATGGGGGAAGAAGACTAGTTCTTTAGGGTCTGCTAGGGAAAGACCATACAGATTCCATTTTCGGAACTACACGAAAACAGAATATCTAACTCTAACAAAAATATATATTATCCTTAAAAGACTTGATTCTCCCCACACTTAGTTAGCTGTGGTATCGAATTCGTGATTAACTTCATTGTCAATTGGTTCATCAACAACTTGTATATCTCTGACTTTTGCTTCAATCCATTTGTTGATTTCCTCTGTAACTTTCACAACTTCAACTAACATCGCCTTTTCTTTTGGTGATAAATTGGATACTAATCGGTTAGATAACTTAAAGTTTCCCTTAATCCTAGCATTGTGAATCCGTTTATAAAGTTTCTTCATTGAACTGTTAAAAACGGGTTCATCTAATTTCGTATCATCAACGGGGTTCTTTATTATCGGATCATCTTTAAGTGTTTCTTCATCTTCCCCAAGCTTAGGCATTTTTATTTGTTTAATAGTTTTAGTTGGTGGAGATCTAAACTTTCGGTTCACAAAGGTGACCGATTTATCACCATCCCTAAGTGTCATTCTACCTTCTCTTACATCAATGAATGCTTCGGTGGTTGCTAAAAATGGGTGCCCTAAAATTAGAGGAATATCAAGGTTTTCCTCCATATTAATAACTATGAAGTTTGCAACAAAGGTCAAACTTCCCACTTTAATAAGTAAATTAGTTGCTATTCCAACCGGGTGTTTAATGGTTAGGTCAAATGATTGAACACCTTTTTTGGTTGGTTTTAATTTACCCATACCTAATCTTTTGTATAAGGAAAGAGGCATAATATTTGCACTTGCACCTAAATCTGCGAGTCTATTATATATAGCACCATCATTAAGCAAGCAAGAAATGATAAATTCACCCGGATCTCCTACTTTAGTAAGTCGAGTTGGTTTGTTAACCTTTTTCGGGTGTTCTTTTCTTGGTTCTTTAACTTCTATTTGAACTTCTTTTTCTTCATTTCTTGGAATGGGAGGTTTGTATAGAAATTCTTCTTCATCACTCCAATTTGAATCCTCCCCATTTTTCAATTTTGATTTTTCATATGTTGTTGATAACATATTTATGTTTTCATTTTGAAGGTTTTCTTGGGTGGTGAAATTATGATTGACTTCATTATTAACTTCCATCGGACCATGTATGCAATGTTTAACTCTGTGACCATTAACTTTAAATTCAATCCCATTTGAATTTATTAACTCTATTGTTCCGTATGGAAAAACTCTTTTGACTATAAATGGTCCAGACCATCTTGATTTCAATTTTCCAGGAAATAGCTTGAATCGTGAATTGAAAAGAAGAACTTTATCTCCTTCCTTAAATTCTTTTGAACTTCTGATTCTTTTATCATGCCATTTCTTCGTTCTTTCCTTATAGATTAAGGAATTTTCATATGTCTCAAGTCTTAATTCTTCTAATTCGTTTAGTTGACTTAATCGTAGACGTCCGGCTTCATGTAAATCAAGATTACATGTCTTCAAAGCCCAAAATGCTTTGTGTTCAATTTCTACTGGAAGGTGACATGCTTTTTCGTAAACGATTTTAAAAGGTGTGGTTCCAATTGGAGTTTTGTAGGCTGTTCTAAAAGCCCATAGTGCATCCTCCAATTTAATGGACCATTCCTTCGGATTTGATCCTACGGTTTTCTCTAGAATACGTTTTAATGCTCGGTTGGTATTTTCAAATTTTCCACTTGTTTGTGGATGATAAGCGGTTGAGATTTTATGAGTTACTCCATATCTTTTAGGAACTTTCTCAAGTTGATTATTACAAAAATGAGTACCCCGATCACTTATTAAAGCTTTCGGTGTTCCGAACCTAGCAAAAAGACGTTTTAAAAAATTGACTACAACTCGTGCATCATTAGTTGGGAGCGCTTGTGCTTCTGCCCATTTAGATACATAATCAATGGCAACGAGAATGTAGAGATTATTATGAGATTTTGGAAATGGACCCATAAAGTCAATACCCCAAACGTCAAGTACTTCACATACTTGAATGACATTTTGTGGCATTTCATCAAGTTGACTTATTTTTCCGGCCCTTTGACATGCATCACAGGATTTGCAAAGAAGGTGTGCATCTTTGAAAATTGTACGCCAATAGAATCCAGCGTCGTAAACTTTTCTTGCTGTAAGTTGAGGCCCAGAATGCCCTCCTGTTGGTCCTG
Source organism: Rutidosis leptorrhynchoides (assembly GCF_046630445.1). NCBI lineage: Eukaryota > Viridiplantae > Streptophyta > Magnoliopsida > Asterales > Asteraceae > Rutidosis > Rutidosis leptorrhynchoides. The sequence continues at coordinate 502,686,578 of NC_092333.1, read as the reverse complement.
TGTGACAATGGTTTAAGATTTGACTAGCTTCATCCCTGAATACACATCGGCGTATTATTCTATCGGGACAACTTTTAAACAGATGTGGATCTTCCCAGAAATAGTGTTTTATATCACTAAAGAATTTCTTTCATTTTTGGTACGATAATCCTTTTTCAAGGAATCCACATACTAAGTAGTTTGCATATTCTGCAAACCATGGAATTTCACTATAATCTATCTTCAATAGATATTCATCAGGAAATTTATCTTGTATGACCGATTCATTTAGAACTTCTAATTCAGGATTTTCAAGACGAGAAAGATGATCAGCTGCGAGATTTTCTGCTCCCTTTTTGTCTCGAATCTCAATATCGAACTCTTGTAAGAGTAAGATCCAACGGATTAATCTTGGTTTAGCATCTTGTTTTGAAAATAAGTATCTAAGAGCAGAATGGTCGGTATAGACCACCGTTTTAGCTAGAAGGAGATATGAACAAAATTTGTCAAAAGCAAAGACAATAGCAAGGAGTTCTTTTTCAGTAGTTGTGTAATTCGTTTGTGCTCCTTGTAACGTCTTACTAGCATAATATATAGGTTGAAATCATTTTTCAATCCTTTGACCTAAAACGGCTCCCATTGCAAAATCACTTGCATCGCACATAAGTTCAAACGGTAGATTCCAATTTGGAGTTATCATAATCGGCGCATTAGTGAGTTTCTCTTTAAGAATATTAAAAGATTTGATACATTCATCCGAAAAGATGAATGGAGCATCCTTTTCTAGGAGTTTATTCATAGGAGTGGCAATTTTAGAAAAATCTTTTATGAAACGTCGGTAAAAACCGGCATGCCCTAGAAAACTCCTAACTCCTCTGACATTGGTGGGATGTGGAAGTTTAGCAATTACATCTACTTTAGCTCTATCCACTTCAATTCATTCTTTTGAAATTTTATGACCGAGAACGATGCCTTCTTAAACCATGAAATGGCATTTCTCCCAATTTAGTACTAGATTTGATTGTTCGCATCTAATAAGCATTCGTTCAAGATTAACTAGACATGATTCAAAAGTATCACCGAAGACTGAAAAGTCATCCATGAAAACTTCCATGCATTCTTCTATCATGTCGTGAAAAAATTGCCATCATGCACCTTTGAAAGGTTGTAGGGGCGTTGCAAAGTCCAAATGGCATGCGTTTGTAAGCAAAAGTACCATAAGGGCACGTGAATGTGGTTTTCTCTTGATCCTCGGGTGCTATTGGAATTTGAAAGTATTCGAAAAAACCGTCAAGAAAACAATAGTAACTATTTTCGGCTAATCTTTCCTACATTTAATCAATGAAAGGTAAGGGAAAGTGATCTTTTCTTGTGGCATCATTTAATTTTCTATAATAAATACAAACACGCCATCTTGTTACAGTCCTAGTAGGAATAAGCTCATTTTTTTCATTTGTTATGACAGTCATGCCACCCTTCTTAGGTACACATTGAACTGGGCTTACCCATGGACTATCAGAGATTGAATAAATTAAACCTGCATCTAGCAGTTTAATAATTTCTTTCTTAACAACATCTTGCATATTAGGATTTAGTCTTCGTTGGCGTTACACATACGTTTTATGACCTTCTTCCATAAGGATTTTACGTATGCAATACGAAGGACTTATTCTTTTAATATCATGTATTTTCTATACAATAGCTGGTTTATGAGCTTTTAGCATAGAAATGAGTTGAGATTTTTCATTTTTCGTAAGAGAAGACGATATTATTACAGATAATTCAGATTCACCATGTAAATAAGCGTATTCCAAATGGTTTGGAAGTGGCTTTAACTCTAATGTCAGTGGTTCTTCTATCGATGATTTGTATCGATATCTGTCTTCTTCTTTTAGCATTTGAAGTTCTTCTGTTGTTGGTTCATATCCATTAACCATGAGTGTAGCTAACATTTCAGCTTAATCAATCGGTTCAGTTCCTTCTCCTAAAGAACATTCTCCTATTCCTTGTAATTCTGGAAATTCTTCTAACAATTCTGTATGTGAATCTATAGTTTGAATATAATAACATGTATCATCTGCAGATTGTGGTTGTTGCATGGCTCTATCTACTGAAAAGGTAACACTCTCGTCCTCTATACTTAGGGTCAGTTTCTTACCGAACACGTCTATTATTGCTTTAGTCGTGTTTAAGAATGGTCTTCCTAATATGAGAGGAACTCGAGAATCTTCTTCCATGTTCAGAATAACAAAATCTACTGGAAATACTAAAGTACCAACTTTAACTAGCATGTTCTCCATTATCCCTCTAGGATATTTTACTGATCGATCGGCTAGTTGTATACTTATTCGTGTTGGTTTCAATTCTCCAAGGTCTAGTTTAGCGTATAATGAATATGGCATTAAATTTATACTAGCACCTAAGTCTGCCAATGCTTCTATTAAATTAAGACTTCCCAGAAAACATGGAATTATGAAACTTCCTGGATCAGAGAGTTTTACTGGTATCTTATTCAATAGTACTGCAGAATAATTAACATTCATTGTAACAGCTGAAAGTTCTTCCATTTTATTTCTATTTGTGAATTTAGCATATCTAGGCATTCCTGAAATCACATCAATGAAAGGAAGATTTACATTTATTTGTTTAAACATATCTAAGAATTTGGATTGCTCGGCTTCAAGTCTCTCTTTTCTCATTTTACTCGGGTAAGGAAGTGGTGGTTGGTATGGTTTAACATAAGGTTTTGCCTTAACTGTGTTATCTTCATTAACCTTTTCCACTACTGGTTCTTTTTTCTTATCTTGTTCAGATTGTGGTTCTTGTGGAGTAGGAATAGAGTCATCAGAAATTACAGGCATTTCAGGTGGTTTAAGTGTAATACCACTTCTTGTGGTAATGGCTTTAGCCGTTTCATTCCGGGGGTTAGCATTTGTATCACTAGGTAGACTTCCCAGTTTTCTTTCACCTATCAACCTTGCTAGGTTACTTACTTCTTGTTCCAAATTTTGAATAGAAGCTTGTTGATTTCTAAATGCTTGAGCATTTTGTTCATTGGTTTGTTTCTGAGATGTGAAAAACTGCGTTTGAGATTCAACTAGCTTCGACATCATGACTTCTAAATTTCGCTTTTTATCATCGGGTTGTGGTAGTTTGTTTTGAAAAATAGGCCTTTGCTGATTGTAAGTATTGTTAGATACTAGTTGATTGCTAGGACCTTGTTGATTGTTGTATGGAACATTTCGGTTATAATTCTAGTTTTGATTGTAGATTGGTCTTGGCGGTTGATAATTATTCTGATAATTATTTCCAGACCTTTGGTTCATGTACGAAACATTCTCTCTTTGTTCCATTGTTTGTTCAATACTAAGACAATCTTTTGTCAAATGTGGTCCTCCACACTGCTCACAACTAATTCGTATTGAGTGAATATCTTTAGTCATCTTTTCTATTCGTCTCTCGACAGCATCTATCTTTGCGGAAATGGAATCAAAGTCATGGCTAGAATTGGCTCTAGCTGCTTTAGATGATCTAACGATATCTTTTTCTTGGTGCCACTCATATGAGTGGGAAGCAGTGTTATCAATAATTTTGTAAGCTTCAGTTGCGGTCTTTATAATGGAACCACCAGCTGCTATATCGATGTCTTTTCGTGTAGTGATGTCGCATCCTTGGTAGAATATTTGTACTATTTGATAAGTGTCTAAACCATGTTGCGGACATCCTCTTAACAACTTTCCAAATCTTGTCCATGCCTCATATAGAGTTTCATTTGGCTTCTGTGTGAACGTAACAATTTCTCCTTGAAGTCTTACGGCTTTAGATGCCGGAAAGAATTGTTTAAGAAAATTTTCAACTAAAACATCCCATGTATCAATCGCCCCTTCAGGTAACGATTCTAACCAATCTTTGGCTTCTCCCTTTAAAGTCCAGAGAAATAACATGAGATATATCTGTTCATCCTCCACTTCTCTGATTTTAAATAGAGTACAGATCCTATTAAAGGTACGAAGATGTTCGTTTGGATCTTCCTTCGGCGCACCACTAAATTGGCATTGATTAGTTACCATGTGTAAGATTTGTCCTTTGATTTTATAATCTGGCGCATTAATGTTTGGTTGAGTAATTGCGTGACCTTGGCCAGTGCGTTTAGCTCTCATTCGGTCTTCCATACTTAGAGGTTCCAGATTTTCCATGATTAAATTTGTTGAATCTGAATCACTAGAGGATTCTAATTTAATGGTTTGTTCCTCAACAATCTCTGTTTGAATGATTGGTGGTTCCGGAGAAAAGATTAATGGTTCAGGATCTCTGAATTGCCCTTGAATATCATCTGGATTCTCAATTGTGAGGTCGGGTCCAAAAAATGGATTATCGGAAATTTGAATTGGAGTACTTGGTCGACTTGATGACGATTCTAAAGAAAAATCAACGGCGACAATATTGGCTAGATTTCTTGATCGAGTTACAGGTGGTGAACGTATAAAAGGTGGTGAACGTTTTGCTTGGTGCATTCACTGAATATCCTATTAGTTATAAAAATAAAAATTATATAAGTTATCAAATTAATAGACTTTTCTGATTTTGCCCATGTTTCGAATAGCCAATAGATGCAGCAGGTAGCCAGGACCCTTTAAATCGGAAGCCCACAACTCGCCACTAACAAATCCAACTATTACTACGAACCAGAAAATTTTGGATGTCTATCAATTTAACCACTTAAAATAATTTTTCGTTGAAATTTAAAGAAATTTTAGAGAAGAAATATAAAATTCTATATCTTAAAAACTAGAGCAGCGAAAAATAAGAAAGAAAAAGATGCGTCGAAAAACGTCGAAAAATAAAAGGTCGAAAAATAATAAAAAGAACGTAGCGCGTCGAAACTTAAAAGTCTAAAAACTAAGAATTAAAAGTTAAGTCTAAAGGTATTAAAGCTTAAAGGAATTCTAAATCCAAAACGACAATAACTTAAAAAGTCTAAAATCTTAAAAAGGCGTCGCAAAATTCTAAAGCACCTAAATCTTAGTCTAAAGAAAAAGCACTTAAGGGATTTTACGGCAAAGGCTAAAAATATAGAAATATAAAATACTATGGCAAAATACTACACGTAAAACTAATTATGAACGAAAATTATAAAAATACGCTTTAACGATTAAAAAATACACAAAATATAAAAATAGGCTTAAAGTTATAAAAATACAATTTTTATAAAAATATTATTTTTATATTATTATTTTATAAAAGTATTAAGTTTATAAATTTAATAAAACTAAATTAAAACTTAAATTACAAATTAATTAAAATCTAAAACTAACTAATATTAAATTAAACCCTAATTATAATTAATAATAAATAATTTAACCCTAATTTCGCATTAATTACGTACTATGTTTCAGCCTGTCAGACTGCTCCGCGAGTGCGGATATATGCTGTTCAAAAACTCCGCGAGTGCGGAGGATGCAGGTTTAGTTGAAGTGCAGGTCGAAATATTACAGGTTCAGTTATTTTTTTTTTTTACTTTTTTTGTTTTATTTTTAATTTTCTGTTTTTATTTTATAGAAAATGTTTTATAATATAACTAAAACTTATATTTTGAATAAAAATTATTTTAAGTATTTTATAACTAAAAATACTTTTTTTAAAGACTTAAAGATATATATAATTTTTTATATTTTTATATTTATGATATTTAAAAACTTATGTAAATATATTTTTACAAAAATAACTTAAAAACTAAATTTTTTTTTTTTTTACTTTTTAATAGTGTCTTGCTTCGGCGTTAAGTGTTGTTCCCCGACAGCGGCGCCAAAAATACTTGATGTTAAAGTGAAGGGGTACTAAATACTATAATATTAATTTTTACTAGGAAATTCTATTAAATACGATACAATTTTACACAAGTTATTTATTTATTTATAGAGTGGATATACCTAAACCTTGCTACAACACTTATAGTTAGTGTACCTAATCGTACAGTAGTGTAGTTTTTAGTAAGTCCGGTTCTTCCACAGGGAACTAGCCAAGTTGAATGCTATATTTTTAAAACTAAATTTGTATATATATATATATATATAAATATAAGAAATATTATTATTATTATAAAAGGGGGTTTTTACCGTTTAATGACCGGTTTGTCGATTTAAAAACTTTAGTCGCAGTTAAAACCTAATGTAAAATATTAAATATATAAAAGACTTAATTTAAAGCGTAAAGTAAATGACAATAATTAAAGTGCGATAAATAAAAGTGCGATAATTAAAATGACAATAAATTAAAGTGCGATAATTAAAAGTGCAATTAAATATGAAATAAAGGAATTATGCTTATTTAAACTTCCGTAATCATGATGTTCGACGTGTTGTTTTTAGTTTAATACCATGGGTTAATTGTCCTTTGTCCTGGATTATTTGATATGTCCATACGGTTTTGTCCATAATAGTCCATCAGTCATAAATATAAAGTGCGAGAGTCTTCGTCAAATTATCCTTATACCCGAAGTCAAATATTCCAACTAATTAGGGATTCGAATTGTAACAAGGTCTTAATACTTTGTTTAATGAATACACCAGGTTATCGACTGCGTGTAATCCAAGGTTTTATTACTTTATTAACAATTACACCAATTACCCTTGAATGTAATCCACCCCTATTTCAACTAGTCCATTAACTATTAATCCAGTTCCGTGTCCGGTAAAATGAACAATTATTGGTATTTATAGATATCCCGCCCACCGTACCCGATTAAGCGTATGTGGTTATTTATAGATACGTCAAATTATAACCTTTATATTAAATTAACGAGGTATCGTTAAGTTAATATAAAACCCATTAATAGCCCATAGTCTAATTTCCACAAGTGTCGTTCTTTTATCCAAACCCCAATTATGGTCTAAAGCCCAATTACCCAATTTTAATATTTAGCCCAACATCACGATTACTTCGGCATTAAATAAGCATAATAATAACTTAGCTACGAGACATTAATTTAAAAAGGTTGAACATAACTTACAATGATTAATAATAGCGTAGCGTTACACGGATAGAATTTCGACTTACAAACTTAAAACATTCGCTAACATACCCTTATTATTAAAATTAAATTAAAATTATAAATTATAAATATAAATATATATATTGAGAGATAGAGTAAGGAAAAGAAAAGGATGTGTTATTTTCGTGCAGAATTCGATGGCTTTTATAGGCCCACAATTTACTGTGCAGCTCCGCGAGTGCGGAGCTTTTGTTCTTCTAAACTCCGCGATTGCGAAGGTCTTAAATACAGCTCACATTATGATCCAAAACGTGGGCGACTTTTAATTAATATATATAATAATATATATAATTAATTATATATTATATTATATTCTTGTGCACAGTTGACTTATAATTTTTGGTCCGTTGCGTCGCGCGTTGAGAGTTGATTCATGTCTTGGTTCCGGTTTTTCGAACGTCCTTTTGTACGATTTAATAATTTGAACTTTGCGTTTTGCGGCTCGTACTCTTGTACTTTTGAGACATTTTTCATCAATAATTTGAACCTCTTTGATTGTACTTGTACATTTTAGCTTTTTGGTCGTTTGCATCTTCAATTCGTCGAATTTGCCTTTTGTCATCACCTTTTATTATTTAAAAGAATATCACTTGTAAATAGGACAATTGCAACTAAAAGCTTGTCTTTCTTGAGGGATAATGCTATGAAATATATGTTTGTTTTTAGCATTATCATAAACAAATTGTTTTATCCATATGGTTCATTGTTGATAAAACTCTAAATTCCAATTCTTATAAGTCATGAAAACATCCTTATTGTTATCCATGGCAACCTCGATCAAATTTCGGGGACGAAATTTCTTTAACAGGTAGGTATTGTGACGACCCGAAAATTTCCGACCAAATTTAAACTTTATCTTTATATTATTCCGACACGATAAGCAAAGTTTGTTAAGTTAAATCTCAAGAATTTTAAACTTTGTTTGTACATTCATTTAACCTCGATCAAACTCCGACGATTCACTAACCATTAAATGAACGAATATGATTATATGTGTATGTGTATATATCATAACTTGAAACATTAACAAAGTATTAAACGTATAATACTTTACATGAACGTATTTATTTCAATATGATTATCGATGGAATTAGAAGATAATATCAAATGATTGATTTATCAGATACATTGTATGATTACAAGTCTCTGTTGAGAGGTCCATTTTGATTTAGAAAACCTTTTTTTAACGGTATTCGGAAAATGGTAAAGTAATTTATACGTAAGAACAAATGTGTCAATTAACGAAGGTTAGATAAAAGTTAGTGGGGAACTGGATTTCATAATATTCGACTGACATATTTTCAAACGTAAGAAAACGATTTACAAAAACTGAATTATTGTAATCTCTTATGTATAAGGGAAAAATTGATTATATAGAATTAATAGAATTTAAGCTATATATTATAAAGGTATATATATAGTGTTCCTTAAACGAAAACGTTTTCGATATAATAAACTTTTATTATTAAGAACGTATTATGACATAATAACTCCTACTATTATAACCTTTATAATAAAATGATTTCTAATATAAAGTAATTTGGTTATATAAAAGTCTTTGTGAACGTTTGTATATAAAGGAATTATATCAATTTTTAAAATTTAAAATACAAATGTTACGAAATTATTTTATATTATTTAAACGATTTCAAAATATATAAGTTTTGAATATCATTAGTTTTGAAAAATTATATATTATATATTGTTAAATAAATATTCCAAATTTATATTTCGAAATGAAAATATAAATATAAATATATATATATATATATATATATATATATATATATATATATATATATATATATATATATATATATATATATATATATATATATATTTTAACTTAGTCATAAAACGTTTCGATAATATGTATAAACAACGAGACTAGGATTTATAGAAGCAAATGATCAAAATAAATAAAGACATCTAATTTAAAAATTTCGGAATTTTTTGAAGACTTTTATCCGCCACTGATTAACAATGAAACACGAAGTCTAGTCCGTGAATGAAATAGTAGACTAATAATTCAAGGCTGTCGAACTGTAGGTTTCCCGTGTTCTTTTTGATTCCATTATTATTACTAAGCTATTATTGATAGATATTAATATATTATTACTGTAATCCATTTAACTTATATAAACAATGATATCATCTCTCTCTTTTATCAAACATTCATCATCAATAACAATAACATTTTAATAATTCTCATCGATCTATCTTCAACTATCACTATTTTCTTTGATTATCATCTAACCCCACTATTGATCACCTTCTTCAAAACTATCACCTTTGATTCATCAAATCATCAAGAACATCATCAAATCCTGCTACTTGTTACTCGTCTATATTACTAGCTATATGAGCAAGACCCAGAACCGAATCACCCACACATAACTATCATCAATTTGTTATCTCCGACAAACCATTCAACTTGCCTGGGCTACTGCAACTATGCTTCCTGTTTCAGCTCAACCAAACCAAGATTTGATAACCTTGTTCAAATCAAACACCACCCATATCATTTACTTCTATTTTCTATCGAGCAAGAATCACACATGACCACCACAATCGTGAACCATCACCATTCACCCATGACATATGCAGCTACAATCATGCTGCTAGATTGATCCTGTTTACCCGTTTCTTCATCAACAAACAACCATGGACTTCGACCACCTCATCAACTCTCTCTCTCTCATCTTCTCTATCTCTAGCATCTGTTTCTATTTATTGTATACCACCACTTTTAATTTTCCATGATCACAACCACCATCATCGAACTCAAAAAGATTGCAAAGTGTTAACCGAGAACTCCCATCACAAACACAAGATCCACTTGCGTTTCCTTTCTTTTCTAGCTCGATCAAACACCATAAACACTGCTGCTATGAGCTGTTCCTGTCTGGATCGACACCTGCAAACACCATTACAACTGCTCTTCTTCTGTTTATCTTTCCTGTACAAAACCACGCAACCACCATCAAACGTTGCTGCTCAGATTTTCTGTTTCCGTTTGATTTCAAACCCAAAACCACCATGAACCCATCTGATTTATCGCTACAGCTACTGTTGTATACTCATGTTATACATCTGTTTTGATTCAATTAAAACCCACAACCGCCACCTGCTGTGTTTTTGTTTCGAACGATAGCTGCTAGTATCTTTGTGATCAAATTCCGCCGTTTTAACGTATCTAGCTGAATTATTAGGGTTCCCTAAACCACGAGCTTTATTATTCTTCAACAAATTCTCATCAACAGAAATCAACCCATCTTATTTATCTGATAAATTTCAAGAAAGATTGAAACCCTGTATTGATATTGCAAAAAGATCGATGCTTTATGATTTTTAACAATGATGATGAAAGATGATGAGTGAATTGAAGACCCTACCCACTGTTTTCCTGTCGTTGCTGCTAATCTACTTTTTAATCCACGAAAAAAAACAGTTACTGGACCTTATATTAAATGAGGAGTTGTTAATTATCTTTGGGCATGTCTTGTAGTTGGGTTATATTAATTGGGCTCGTTATTTCAAACGCTTGACCCACTTTGTATCTTAAAGATGATAGTGATAATCGATAATAAGAATGATGATGCTGTGATGAAGATGAGGTAGATTTGATGATGATAAGATGATGATGGTGATGCATGGTCCTGATGATAGTGATGTTATAATAGATGATTATGTAAGACGAGTTCATTATGATATAGTATGATGATGATGATAGATGTGAAATATGATGGTAAAGATGGCAGAAAATCGGGATATATATATATATATATATATATATATATATATAATATATATATATATATATATATATATATATATATATATATATATATATATATATATATATATATATATCTTTGATAGTGCTCCAAATGAACATATATTTAGGCGTAATATCTTTCCAATATGTAAAGCTTTTAGTTACTATTGTTCTATTTTTATGTAATAATCATTTAAATAAATAAGTGCGAAGACAAAAGAAGAAAACGACGATTTGAAGACGCAAATGATCAAAAAGCTCAAATGTTCAAGATACAATCCAAGTGGTTCAATTTATTGATGAGAAACGCCTAAAAATGACAAGAGTACAAGCCGCGAAACGCAAAGTACAAGATATCTAAGCGTACGAAAAGGCGTTCGAAAATTCGGAACCGAGACATAAACCGAGTATCAATGTACGACTCAACGGAGCTAATATTACAAGTCAACTATGCACAAGAATATAATATAATATATATATAATTATATAAAATTATATATTATTATATTATATATTATAATATTCAGCAGCCCACGTTTAACTCAATTTGGTGAGCTGGAATCCGAAGCTTCGCACTCGCGGAGCTGTAAAGCACAAAAGTACCGCACTCGCGGAGCTGTACAGTTCAAAGTGGGCCTATAAAAGCTCACGCATTCTGCTCGAATTCTCATCATCTTTTTCTTTTCTGTTTCTCTGATTCTCAATCTATATATATATATATATATATATATATATATATATATATATATATATATATATATATATATATATATATATATTTATATTATAATTATAATTATAATTATAATTTAAGTTAATTTTAATAATAAAGTTATGGTTTAGTTGGGTTATTGTAAGAAATGTTTTACGGGTTTTAAGTCGAAACTCTGTCCGTGTAACGCTACGCGATAAATAATCACTGTAAGCTATATTCTTCCTTTTTAAATTAATGTATCGTAACTAAGTTATTATTATGCTTATTTGAGCTGAAGTAATCGTGATATTAGACTAAATATTAAAGATGGGGTTATTGGATTTTGTACCATAATTCGGGTTTGGACAAAAGACCGACACTTGTGGACATTGGACTATTGACTATTAATAGGTGGGGGGTATTTTTTAATTGAATGACAACTCATTGGAACCTGTCGAACTATCTTCAAATTAGTTAATCTAAGAATTATTAAAATGATTACGAATGTCCTATTTAGTGACGTTTATACGACATCGTTTACAATCATTTAATTAATCAATTGGATTGGGTAATTGATTATTCATTTGGCCAAGTAGACAAAATAATATATCATGGACTAATTAAAATAGGGGTGAATTACATACAAGGATAATTGGTGTAATTGTTAACAAAGTATTAAAACCTTGGATTATACGCAGTTGATAACCTGGTGTAATCATTAAACAAAGTATTAAAACCTTGTTACAGTTCGAATCCCTAATTAGTTGGAATATTTGACTTCCGGAATAAGGTTAATTTGACGAGCATTTTTTAATTATGACCGATGGACTATTATGGACAAAAACCAGATAGGTATCAAATAAACCAGGACAAAGGACAATTAACCCAGAGAAATAAATTAAAATCAAAACGTCAAACATCATGATTACGGAAGTTTAAATAAGCATAATTCTTTTATCGTATTTCTCATCGTACTTTTAATTACTGTCATTTTATTATTCGCAATTTTATATATCATCATTGTTATTTATTTTACACATTTTAATTATCGTCATTTATCTTTACGCTTTATTTAAAATCGACAAACCGGTCATTAAACGGTAAAACTCCCCTTTTATATTATTATTACTATATATAATTATATATATTTTATATAAATATAGTTGTTAAAAATATAGTACGTAATCACTAGCTCCCTGTGGAACGAACCGGACTTACTAAAAGCTAAACTACTCTATGATTAGGTACACTGCCTATAAGTGTTGTAGCAAAGTTTAGGTATATCCATTCTATAATTAATTAAAACTTGTGTAATTTATATCGTATTTCGTAATAAAATAAATAGTATTTCATATACACCGCTGCACACATCAAGTTTTTGGCACCGCTGCCGGGGACTCGTCGAAACGCTATATTTTTAATCTATATTTGTAAAAATATAATTATATATAAGTTTGAAAAAAATATAAAAATATAAAAAAATATATTTTTTTTAAGAGTTTGTTCAAAATATATAAAATTATCAAGTATTTGTATTTTTATTTTAAGTTTTTAAAATATAAGTTTATTTTTTATAGATTTTCTATATATTATTTTACAAAACTTAAAAAACAAATAAACATAAAAATTCCTACTGGGCCGGATTAAGTTCGAAGCCCAAAACAATTATTAATTAAAATCGTGACTGGGCCAAACTGTTTTAGCCAATACCCAACCTATTACTATTAATCTCCGCAGTCGCGGAGTTACTCAGGAACAGAACACCGCAGTCACGGAGCCGTCTCTGACAGGTAATCTAGTACACATTAATTACATAATTATTGTTTTAATTTTTAATTATTATTATTTAAAACCTAATTAGGGTTTATATTTAATATTTAGTTTTAGTTTTTAATTAAATTTGTATTTTAAGTTTTAATTATTATTATTTACATATTTATATTAATCCTTTTATATAAATAATATAAAAATAATATTTTTATAAAATTTGTATTTTGTCATTTTAGTTATAATTTATATTTTTATCGTTTATTTCATAATATTTGTCGTTCGTAATTAGTGTTAAGTTAGTTTTTGCCATAGTTATTTTTATATTTCTAGATTTTTAGTTTTGCCGTAAAATCCCTTAAGTACATTTTCTTTAGATTAAGATTTAGGCGCTTTAGAATTTTGCGACGCAGTTTATATATTTTAGTACCTTTTAAGTTATTGCCGTTTTAGATATAGAATTCCTTTTAAGCTTTAATAACTTTAGACGCAAGTTTTAATTTTTAGTTTTTAGACTTTTAAGTTTCGGCACTCTACTTTCTTATTATTATTTTTCGACTTTTTGTTTTTCGACGCTTGTTTTTCGACCTCTTATTTTTCGACACGCTTTTTCTTTCTCATTTCTACGCTCTAGTTTTTAGGACATAGAATTTCCGTTATTTTCTTAAAATTTCGACGAAAAAATTATTTTAAGCGGTTAAATTGGTAGACATCTAAATTTTCTGGTTCGTAGTAATAGTTGGATTTGTTAGTGGCGAGTTGTGGGCTTCCGATTTAAAGGGTCCTGGCTACCTGCTGCATCTATTGGCTATTCGAAACGTGGGCAAAATCAAAAAAGTTTATTAATTTGATAACTTATATAATTTTTATTTTTATAACTATTAGGATATTCTGTGAATGCACCGAGCAAAACGTTCACCACCTTTCATACGTTCACCACATGTAACTCGATCAAGACATCAAGCCAATATTTTCGCCGTTGATTTTTCTTTAGAGTCATCATCTAGTCGAACAAGTACTCCAATTCGAATTTCCAATAACCCATCTTTTAAACCCGATTTCACAATTGAGAACCCTGAGGATATTCAAGGACAATTCCAAGATCCTGAACCACTAATTATTCCTCCTGAACCACAAACCGTTAAATCAGAATCCTCTAGTGATTCGTATTCAACAAATTCAATTATGAAAGTAACGGAACCTCTAAGTATGGAAGATCGAATGAGAGACACAAGCATGGGCCAAGGACACGCCATTATTAAGCCAGACATTAATGCACCAGATTATGAAATCAAAGGACAAATCCTACACATGGTAACTAATCAATGCCAATATAGTGGTACGCCAAAAGATGATTCGAACAAACATCTTCGAACCTTTAATAGGATCTGTACTCTATTCAAAATTAGAGAAGTTGAGAATGAACAGATCTATCTCATGTTGTTTCTCTGGACTTTAAAGGGAGAAGCCAAAGATTGGTTAGAATTGTTACCCGAAGGGGTGATTGATACATGGGATGTTTTAGTTGAAAAATTTCTTAAAAGATTCTTTCCGGTATCTAAAGCCGCGAGACTTCAAGGAAAAATTGTTACGTTCGCGCAAAAGCCAAATGAAACTCTATATGAGGCGTGGACAAGATTCAGAAAGTTGTTGAGATGATGTCTTCAACACGGTTTAGACAATTATTAAATAGTACAAAAATTCTACCAAGGTGTCGACGTCGCTACACGAAAAGACATCGACACAGCAGCTGGTGGTTCCATTATGAAGAAAACCGCTACTGAAGCTCACAAAATTATTGATAACACAGCCTCCCACTCACATGAGTGACACCAGGAAAAAGATATTTTTCGTTCATCTAAAGCGGCTAGATCCGATTCTAGCCATGACTTTGATTTCGTTTCTGAAAAAATAGATGCTTTAGAGGGACGAATGGAAAAGATGACTAAAGATATTCACGCAATACGAATCAGTTGTGAGCAATGCGGTGGACCACACTTAACGAAAGATTGTCACATTGAGCAAACGATGGAACAACGTGAGAATGTTTCCTACATGAACCAAAGGCCGGGAAATAATTATCAAAATAATTCTCAACCGCCAAGGCCAAACTTTAATCGAAATCAAAACATTCTTTACAATCCAAATGGACCCAACAATAACTCGTATAACCAACAAGGTCCGAATAACCAACCAACTCAAAATAACACTTTCAATCAACAAAGACCTGGCTTATATAAACCACCACAACAAACAGAAGAGAAAAAGCCAAATCTGGAAGAAATGATGGCAAAGCTAATGGAATCTCAAACACAATTTATTACATCTCAAACCCAAACAAATGAGAGGCTTGATCAGTCATTAAGAACTCAACAAGCTTCCATTTTGAATCTAGAAAAACATGTAGGTACTCTTGCTAGCATGATGAGTGAGAGGGAACAAGGAAAGCTACCGAGTGATACTGAAATAAATCCTCGGAATGAGAATGTTAATATGGTATCAACGAATTCTGAAAAACCAGCATCAAAAGATGGGAAGGTTTTAGATGTGAGTAACAATGAAGAAGTTACAACACCACCACCACCCGAGTATGTAAAGCCAGTGGTGACACCATACAGACCACCCATCCCGTTTCCAAGAAAAGGAGTTGAGTATGAGCAAGTGATAGGTAATAAAGTTTGTGATACCTTTGGAAAAAAGAAGAAGAATAAGAAGGTACAAGAAACAAAAATCGTAAAAATAAACCCGGTGAAGACAGTTCCACCAAAACTTCCACCAAGGTTGGGTGATCTGGGTGAATTTATTGTTCCTTGTCTACTTAGTGATTGTGTCATGTATGATGCACTAGCAGATTTAGGTGCGAGTATAAGTGTTATGCCTCTTTCATTATATAAGAGATTAGGAGTAGGTGAGTTAAGTCCAACGGAAATGAGTGTTTGACTCTTTGACCAAACCATTAAGCACCCAGTTAGAATTGCTGACAACCTACCCGTTCAAGTGGGTAATTTAACCTTTCTAGTTGAATTTATTATCATTGACATAGAAGAGGACTCAAACATTCCTCTAATTTTAGGTCGATCATTCTTAGCATCTACCAGGGCGTTATTTGATGTAAGAGAGGGTAGAATGACACTTAGTGATGGTGAAAAATCAGTCACCTTTACGATTCGAAAGTCTAAATCTCCACCAACCAAAACCGTTGAACTAATAAAGACGATTGGTAAAAACCATATTGTTTTACCAACTCCAACGGTAGTGCTTAACAATAATAAAACGCCTAAGTGTGGGGAAGATGAAGTAACACCTAATGATGAACTGATAACAAAGAATCCCGTTGTTGATACAAAATTAAATGACTCCGTTATTAACAGTTCAATGAAGAAACTTATTAAATGGATTCGCGATGCTAGAACTAAGGGGAACTTTAAGTTATGTAACTGGTTAATATCCAATCTATCACCTAAAGAAAAGGCAAAACTAGTTGAATTTGTGGATATTACACAGGAATCCGACCAATGGCTTAAAGTAAAAGTCACAGATATGCAAGTTGATTATGGTCCAAGAGAAATTGACAATGAAGTTAATCACAATTTCGACACCACAGCTACCTAAGTGTGGGGAGATTCAAATGTTCTAAAACGAAAATGTTGTCTAAAGTTAGTTGTTCTGTTCTCGTGTAGTTCCGAGAATGGAATATATATATATATATATATATATATATATATATATATATATATATATATATATATATATATATATATATATATATATATATATATATATATATATATATATATATATATATATATATATATATATATATATATATATATATATATATATAATTGGTCTTTTCCGCTAGCAGACACTAAAGAACTAGTTTTCTCCCGCCATTCTAAATTTTTTGTTTTATAGGTTTTAAATGAAATTTATATGCTTTTTAAATTTAAGTTTTGTGTGCATTTAAAAACAAAATTTTCTTTATTTCATTAAGTTTAAAAAAATGATTTCTAAAATTCGTCGTAAGTTAAAGACTAGGTCATGGAACCGAAATTGCTTTACCCAATGGCGGGGCGAAAAATTTTGTTATCATTATTTTTAATATTATTGATCTAAAGTATACCAAAAAAAATAAAAACCCAAAAATCTTTGCTTTTAAAACAATCGCTTTAAAAACGAGAAATTTTAAATTTTGTCGAGGGACGGACTAGGTAAACGTACTGAAATTACCTAAAGTAAAAGGAAACAAAATTTTAAAAAATTATTCATTTAAATTGTTTTAATAAATAAAGGTTTTATAAAAAATATATATATATATATATATATATATATATATATATATATATATATATATATATATATATATATATATATATATATATATACATATATATATATATATATATATATATATATATATATATATATATATGTTTGTAGTTTATCTTATGTACAAAACAGGGTAAAACAACGCATTTTCAAAGACTGACATTAAAGTTCAGTAAAAGCTACTAATTTTGACGACAAGACGTAAAATCTCAAATGTGATATAAAATAATATGTTTGAAAACTCGGTATTTTAATCACTTTTCTACACTAATCATCCTCATGAATTTATAATTATAGTCTGATTTCATGCAAATGAGGGCATTGCATGATCTCAAGTATGGGGAAGGGTTATAAATTCTCTCGGGTTTACAGTTAGTTTAATTGCTAAATTTTGTGAAAATTTGAAAAATTTTCAATTAAATGAATTCAAAATCATATTTATACATATTTATGAACAATAAAACTAGGTGATAATACCGAAAGTATTGTTACCTCGGAAAGGACATAAATTGAGAAAACAACTCAAAATGCTTGAATTCATTTAAAATGGAATAGATGAGAATAAAAAGGCAAAGAAAGACATATATCACATATTTTTGTACAAGATTATTGCAGGTACTTTTGTTTTGGACGATACTAATCAGTTTTACCCGAATTACTTTAATATATTTGAAAGAAAGATGGATCTACACGATGAATCAATTCCATCATTAAAAGGAAGTAAAGTCTTCCGAAAAAGACACGCGCTTCTTGATTTAGGTCAGGAAGTTGTCGTCCAGACCAGCTGTAGGTTGACGAAAAATCTAGAAAAGTCATCTCTAAAATCAGCAGGAAATCCACGGACCTCAGCATCAAACAGGGTCGCCAAGTGGTCAGACTTATCCTATCCATGAGAGGATCTGTCTTGTAAAATGAGGAGGGCGTCGTGCAAATTAGCTTGATAAGACTAATGTGACGACCCAGAAATTCCCGACCAAATTTAAACTTAATCTTCATATGATTTCGATACGATAAGCAAAGTCTGTAATGTTGAGTCTCGAAAATTTTGAAACTATGTTTATATATTCAATTGACCTTCGACCATTCTCGACGATTCACGAATAATTAATTGTAAATAGATATGTGCGTATGTATATATAAATAATAATTCGAAATATAATTTGAAGTATTATATGTTGTTATTAAAAATTAATAAAAAAATAGGATATTGTAATAATTATTATTTAAATATATATATAAAGTATATTAAATATATATATTTTGTGATTTTGAATCTATTTAGTAAACGACAGTAACACTCAATTGTCATTCGATTGATATTAAGCAAGATAAAAATTCAAACTTATATGATTTTAAAATAAACATTGATTCGAAAATGAGTTATATAAACTTTAGACTTACTAAAAATGTATTTAGAATCTAGTTATTAAATTTTAAAACTTTTTATATTTTACTTGGGGTTGGGAGTAAATAATTAATGTCATTTTTTTTAATGTCATTTTTGCTTTTCAAAAAAAAATAAAAAATTAATGTCATTTTTATTTAATAGTTAATGCTCGAATTCTATACCATAATGACCAAACTAAATAAATATAATTAATTTAAAATTTTGGGATTTATCTGAAGACTTTCATCCGCCACTGATCAACAACGGAGTACGAAATATTATCGGTTAAAAGTGTCGGCAGACATATTTTTACATGTGATTTGAATTATTAATAAAGATTACTGTTTTTGGAGTTTAACTATCTTATATATGCATATTCACATATGTGGTATGGAGATAACACTTGCTAGATCACTTTTCCAAAACCTACTCGTTAATCACCCTCAACCTCTCCCATCGTGATACCACCATAAACAACCATCATCAAACCGCCACCATATCACTCTTCTCTCTCTCTATCTCTCTCCCTCTACTTCTTCTTCTTTTACGATTTCAACAACAAAACATCACCGTAGCAAACCACCATCGGTTGCTACTGCTATACTAGTTCCGGTGTACAAAAACCGTCACTCTTCTCTATATACCTCTCTCATACTCTCACCTAGTTTCTATCGTGAGCTTACCACAACCAACGATCATCACCACCTTCTTTATTTCGACAGCCATCAACCACAACCTACACCACCATCATCATACGATCCACCATCACCATATCTTTATTTCTGTTTGGGAACCAAGAACCAACAACAACCATTCGTCACCCTCACTATTGCTGCTATCACTTTCTATTTTTTTTAAAAACCCTACCACAGACACCATCGTACCATCACTTAACACTCAATGAAAAACCACGAAAACCATCACCTCTCTACCTGCTACTGCACGTTACACGAGCTGCTATGATAGTCTCCTGTTGCAGCTGAACCCAAGAACTCGCCCATAAAAACTGCTTGTTCTTTTTCTGTTGGAATCACAAACCAAACTGTCACCTTTACAACCCTGCTGCTCTTCTGTTCTTGTTTCATAGTTCTAATATCATTCAAAAACCCTCACCATATTGACTGTCGATAACACCACCAACACGATCACCATAATTAGTTATTGCTACTACCCTACCGAAATTCACGATTGGGACACTTGATTAATGAAAAGGAAATGTGGCGATTAAAGAAAGAAAAAGTGGACGAGTAATGATGTTGAGTGATTTAGGAAGGAAAAGGTGATTGATTTTGTCTTAAATTACTAGTATGTATTTGTTTATGGTCGACAAAAGCACAACAACTCCACATATAATTACCCACTAGTTTCCTATTAAAAAAAATAAATAAATTTAAAGTCATAGCATAAAGGTGTGGCTGTGGGAATTTCCGTATTCCATTCGGATCTCCATTTTTTTTTATTTGGACGTGAGCCTATAACGATTTATTTAGTGGGCCGTGTTAGTTTATATTGTTGGGCCGTATACCTTGTTTCTGTTGGGCCACTATCTTGGCCGAGACCCAGCTAAACATTTCGTTGATGAACTGCTGCCATGAAGCGGGTGTTATGATAATAAATGATCGATGATGATATTGATGATGTAGAGATGATGATGATAGTGGGTATGGGTAGATGATTAAGGTTTAATGTTGATGATTATGATTTAATGTTACATGAGGTAATGAAATGGAAAAAGATAATGATCATAAGTTATTATGATCATAAATATTGATGTTATGAAAAATGATAAAACAATCGATGATGATGTTGTTAGATTATAGAAGAGGAAAAAGAAACAATCGAGTAAACTGGTTAAATACTTTTAAGTTATTATCTAAACACGATAAGAACAAGAAGAGGAATGGTTAGGAGATTGGGCGTTAAACGAGAGGTCGCGGGTTCGAGCCCGGGCAAGGGCATTCCTTTAAGCCTTTTTCATTTTAAGGTAGAATTTTTACTTATTATTATTATTGTCATTATTATCATTATTATTATTAAAATAGATTATTACTATTATTATTATGAACATAAATATAAAGATTATAAATAAGGATATTAATATGAAAATCATAAAAATTACATTTAAGTTTCAATTTAAATGAATTATTAATATTATTATTATTATGGTTATTTTATCATTTTTATTATTAATATCATTATTAGTATTATTTATCAACCTTATAATTATTATCATTAATATTATTTTATCAAATAATTATTAAGTTATATAAAAACTATATTTAATACATATAACAACTACATCACTAGTAATATATAAATTTGTTTGATTACAAGTTTATGCTTTAATAAATATATGAATAATATAGGTTCGTGAATCCGAGACCAACCTTACACTTGTTCAATGACGTCATATGTATTTTTACTACAAAATGCAGTATGGTGAGTTTCATTACTCCCTTTTTATATATTTTTGGGCTGAGTATACATGCGCTGTTTTATAAATGTTTTACAAAATAGGCACAAGTACTAAAACTAATTCTATGTGGGTTTAAACCAGAAATATACCCTTAGCTTGGTAACATTAAACTACTTGTCTATGTACGGTAGGCGCGAATCCTAAAGATAGATCTATTGGGCCTGACAAACCCCATCCTGACTATGGGATGCTTTAGTAGTTCGAGGTTATTTTAAATACACCTGATCTGGTGTACTTCAGAGGGTAAAACATGAACGTTAAGGCTTGTTACCGGGTGCCTACAGCTTATAGAATACTTTTATACACTTGCGAGTGTACATATATTTATAAACGGAAATCTTGTGGTCTATTATTATGTTGAAGTGATTGTTATGATAAACCTATGAACTCACCAACCTTTTGGTTGACACTTTTAAGCATGTTTATTCTCAGGTATGAAAGAAATCTTCCGCTGTGCATTTGCTCATTTTAAAGATATTATATGGAGTCATACATGGCATATTCAAGTTAGTACCTCGCAATGAGACCAGATGTTGATGACTTGTCCAGATGGATTAGGACGGGTCACTACAGGTGGTATCAGAGCGGTGGTCTTAGCGAACCAGGTGTTGCATTAGTGTGTCTAACCAATAGTTGTTTAGATGCATTAGTGGGTCTGGACTTCGACCGTGTCTGCATGTCAAAAGTTTTGCTTATCATTTCGTGTCAAAAATCATCTACTTATCATCCTTAGGAAATTACCTGCTTATCATTCTTAGTCTAGACACTTCTTATTGCATTGATTGCATGAATAGTGTAGAGACAAAATTCAGATCTTAGCGTATCTGTTACTGTAGACTTTATCTGACACGTGTCCTTAATTTCCTCCGTAATTTACGGGATCATCTGTACTATACATAGATATTCTATGTAATTAGAATATCATCCGATACCCGAAAATCATTTCATAAAATCCTTTACCTAACCGTGCAAGATGAATTCCGCAACAGTTCAAGTTCGTCGGATTCCGATAACTATTCCGATATGGATTTTCACTCGAGCTCCGAAAGCAGTGTATCCGAAATGGATCAACCGATTAGCCATCATCTATTCTGGATGAATTGGGGGTGGGTTCGTAGCCTCCTTAATCATTGGAGACAAGAAGAAGGTGATCCTTTTCATCCACCACAATGCCCTCTTGGCGAAGAAACTGAAGCACTTACTGGTGAACCTGTCCGAAACACCTTTTTCTCTCTCATTTCCAAAGTATCTCATCACGATTATATACTATACCAAATTCTAGATCATATTTATTCGCTCGTCCGAACCGACAATCATCCCGGTGTAATAGAAGAAGTCAACGAGCTTCGCGCTCGGGTAGTGGCTTTGGAGAATATGGTGCAAAGGTTACAAACACCAGCAGCAGCACTAGTAGCATAACCATTACCACCATCATCAACGCCAACCGTACCATTACCACCACCAACAAAAACCGCATCGCAAACCTCAACTTCACAATCTGTCACAGGAACATCAACGTCATACGCACCATAGATACCAAGGAGTACCAACAACAATGAACGATGAAGTATTAATTCATAACTTCATTGAAGAAATATTCTACGAAGAATATGTGGTTTCTAAAAGTTTTAGAGATTATTTATTCTAGCCCAAACCAAAAATCAAATGAGATTAATATTATATTAACTCATTAAATCCATGATTACATCTGAAGAGAATATATATGTAAGTATATTTTCATAAAGATTGTAATTAAAAATTCTTTCGTACAAACTGTTAATGGTAAAAATATTTTAACGGGTAGGTAATACCCTAGAAATATTTAGATTTCACATTAATAAGTTACACTGTATATTCTTCGAATCTGATTCAACAGTCATTTACTATCCTATTTACATCCACCGATACACGTATCCATTCACCACAGAATAACCATATTTATCCAATTTCATATTTGGATTTTTGATTTATCTGAATCTAACAAGTGGCATAATGAAGAAAACATTGGACAAAATAAAATTTGTTAGAAACAAACAAATTAACTATGAGAAATTTTGTTAAGAATCAACGCTAACTGTTCCTAGCTAATTGTTCATAGCTAACTGATTACATTTTATTTATCGCAATTTAATTATCGCAATTTACATTCTCGCAACTTTATTTATCGTTATTTAATTTCTGTTATTTATTTTACGCACTTTAAATATCGGGAAACATATACAAGGTTTTGACATATCATATCGACGCATTTATATATATTATTTGGAATAACCATAGACACTCTATATGCAGTAATGATCGAGTTCTCTATACAGGGTTGAGGTTGATTCTACAATAATATATATAATTTGAGTTGTGATCGAGTCTGAGACATGTACACGGGTCACGATACGTATTAATTAATTCGAATATTATAAATTAAACTATATATGAATTATTGGACTGTTAACTCTGGACTATCTACTGTGGACTATCAAGATTGGACAATTAAAAATGAATTAAAATATTGATCATAACATATGAAACTAAACAATTCTTCAAGTTTGCCACTTGATTTCATCTTAAACCTCATTTGTATCTTGACGATTACAATCTGCGTTCAAACCTTTCATGATTCTTGAAAACACCTCAATCAAGAGAATGAACCAACCACACTTCATCTACGGAAGAAAAGATTTATGCATATAGTTATGCACCTGAAAAACTTTCGGAAACTGAGTAAACGTTTAACACGTAACTGTGCTAATTCCTTTAGTGTTATTATTACCCAAAATAACTTTGCAGTTCTTTTGCATAATAGCCAATTTGGTCACAGCTCCAGCAAGACAACTTTGACTTTTCGTTCGAAACAACCTTATTATAACCTTGATATATATGTACGTGCTCATTTATGGTTACCAGAGAACCTTTTATATTCCATCATACTATCATCAGCGTGTAATCATCTAAAAACACAATTCTTCTGAAAACACCTCGGATGGATAACCGACGATTCAGATATGGCTGCATTAAATGCAGACGAAACAGTAAAATTGTAGATGACTTAAATGGCCAAGAGTTTGATGATAAAGAATGGAGTGGGGTGGGAACGCTCGATAGAAAATTTGGTACTGAAAAATGGATTGAGCTAACCATAAAGGAGACCAAGAACAAATACAAGGACCAAACCCTATATTCAAAGAATCTAGGAAATTCTGGATCCGATGGAATTTTTAGAGAATATCTTGCTCCGAAGTCATGTTAAAATCTTGCGGATTTTTTTTCTTTTCTTCATCAACCTTCGAACTTAGAAATTCCAAAATATCATCATAAATATCTTCGATATTTCTGAGGATATTTTCATAAATAATCTGTCCGAAATTATCTACCTATTCGTGTTTTCTGTATTCCAGTATATTGGAAACTTCTGTAAAATCTAAGTATAAATTATGAATGAATTGTGGAGAAGTGTTGGGAATTGAAGCATGGGTTAGTATAATATAATGACGCCCGGCCAACGTGATTATATTACAATAAGTCATGCTGAGTCTCTAATGGAACGTGATGATTCACATACCATAACGTCATCATGTGCTATGTTACATAACTCTTTCATTCTGCTTAACTTCTGAACATATCAAGAAAATATATTCTTGATAGTTCTATTCTCAGTGTTTCTGGTAAATTGACAAATCAAGTCGTGCTAATACATTCTTCTTGTTTAGAACATGATGTTCATCCGAAATTCCATACTTACTAATTCTGGACCGTTACTCGCTTTACTAGAGGTCGGGAGGATATAAAAAGGCAAAGAGCTCCAAAATATAAGAGAAAATATAAAGCCCAAAAACAACACAGAGGTTACAAACCGTGGATATTAATACGAATAACAATATAAAGACATGGTATAATTAAGAATAGTATCACCCCAAAGTTATATTAAAAGTAAACAGATTTTTATGGTGGAAGTTGGAATAGAAGAATGATTGTTGCGATAGTCAGAATGAGGTTAAGAACCAGATTGGGATTAAGCATTTTCAAAATCTTTTGGATGTAGGAACTAAGGAAGTATTGAGGTGGTGAAAATTAATGGAACGGGAAAAGTGAATTTATAATGGAAGTATCCGACAAAGTAATCGAGGCAGATGATCGCAATTAATTATAGAGATCCTAATTTCCTTATTCACCGAAGAATCAAATCTTTCAAATCTCGACGATTTTCTCTAAATCCCTTAAATTCCGGAAATCAACCATATCTACGTCAAAAGATTTAACGAAACACTATTTACCCATCTCACTCTTTTGTGATAGCTTCATTCGTACTCTTCGAATAATCGAATTGTTTTATTCATGTTACTCAATAATGATTAAACTTTATTTACCAGCTCATATTCGTCAGGAAAACATTTTTATTGTTAGCCATGAAAACCCCAATCAAATTTCGGGACGAAATTTCTTTAACGGGTAGGTACTGTGACGACCCAGAAATTTCCGACCAAATTTAAACTTAATCTTCATATGATTTCGATACGATAAGCAAAGTCTGTAATGTTGAGTCTCGAAAATTTTGAAACTATGTTTATATATTCAATTGACCTTCGACCATTCTCGACGATTCACGAATAATTAATTGTAAATAGATATGTGCGTATGTATATATAAATAATAATTCGAAATATAATTTGAAGTATTATATGTTGTTATTAAAAATTAATAAAAAAATAGGATATTGTAATAATTATTATTTAAATATATATATAAAGTATATTAAATATATATATTTTGTGATTTTGAATCTATGTAGTAAACGACAGTAACACTCAATTGTCATTCGATTGATATTAAGCAAGATAAAAATTCAAACTTATATGATTTTAAAATAAACATTGATTCGAAAATGAGTTATATAAACTTTAGACTTACTAAAAATGTATTTAGGATCTAGTTATTAAATTTTAAAACTTTTTATATTTTACTTGGGGTTGGGAGTAAATAATTAATGTCATTTTTATTTAATGTCATTTTTGCTTTTCAAAAAAAAAAAAAATTAATGTCATTTTTATTTAATAGTTAATGCTCGAATTCTATACCATAATGACCAAACTAAATAAATATAATTAATTTAAAAATTTGGGATTTATCTGAAGACTTTCATCCGCCACTGATCAACAACGGAGTACGAAATATTATCGGTTAAAAGTGTCGGCAGACATATTTTTACATGTGATTTGAATTATTAATAAAGATTACTGTTTTTGG
Organism: Rutidosis leptorrhynchoides; assembly: GCF_046630445.1. Classification (NCBI taxonomy): domain Eukaryota; kingdom Viridiplantae; phylum Streptophyta; class Magnoliopsida; order Asterales; family Asteraceae; genus Rutidosis; species Rutidosis leptorrhynchoides. The sequence goes on along the minus strand of NC_092333.1, from coordinate 502,659,879 downwards.
AGTTTAATTATCTTATATATATGCATATTCACATATGTGGTATGGAGATAACACTTGCTAGATCACTTTTCCAAAACCTACTCGTTAATCACCCTCAACCTCTCCCATCGTGATACCACCATAAACAACCATCATCAAACCGCCACCATATCACTCTTCTCTCTCTCTATCTCTCTCCCTCTACTTCTTCTTCTTTTACGATTTCAACAACAAAACATCACCGTAGCAAACCACCATCGGTTGCTACTGCTATACTAGTTCCGGTGTACAAAAACCGTCACTCTTCTCTATATACCTCTCTCATACTCTCACCTAGTTTCTATCGTGAGCTTACCACAACCAACGATCATCACCACCTTATTTATTTCGACAGCCATCAACCACAACCTACACCACCATCATCATACGATCCACCATCACCATATCTTTATTTCTGTTTGGGAACCAAGAACCAACAACAACCATTCGTCACCCTCACTATTGCTGCTATCACTTTCTATTTTTTTTAAAAACCCTACCACAGACACCATCGTACCATCACTTAACACTCAATGAAAAACCACGAAAACCATCACCTCTCTACCTGCTACTGCACGTTGCACGAGCTGCTACGATAGTCTCCTGTTGCAGCTGAACCCAAGAACTCGCCCATAAAAACTGCTTGTTCTTTTTCAGTTGGAATCACAAACCAAACTGTCACCTTTACAACCCTGCTGCTCTTCTGTTCTTGTTTCATAGTTCTAATATCATTCAAAAACCCTCATCATATTGACTGTCGATAACACCACCAACACGATCACCATAATTAGTTATTGCTACTACCCTACCGAAATTCACAATTGGGACACTTGATTAATGAAAAGGAAATGTGGCGATTAAAGAAAGAAAAAGTGGACGAGTAATGATGTTGAGTGATTTAGGAAGGAAAAGGTGATTGATTTTGTCTTAAATTACTAGTATGTATTTGTTTATGGTCGACAAAAGCACAACAACTCCACATATAATTACCCACTAGTTTCCTATTAAAAAAAATAAATAAATTTAAAGTCATAGCATAAAGGTGTGGCTGTGGGAATTTTCGTATTCCATTCGGATCTCCATTTTTTTTATTTGGACGTGAGCCTATAACGATTTATTTAGTGGGCCGTGTTAGTTTATATTGTTGGGCCGTATACCTTGTTTCTGTTGGGCCACTATCTGGGCCGAGACCCAGCTAAACATTTCGTTGATGAACTGCTGCCATGAAGCGGGTGTTATGATAATAAATGATCGATGATGATATTGATGATGTAGAGATGATGATGATAGTGGGTATGGGTAGATGATTAAGGTTTAATGTTGATGATTATGATTTAATGTTACATGAGGTAATGAAATGGAAAAAGATAATGATCATAAGTTATTATGATCATAAATATTGATGTTATGAAAAATGATAAAACAATCGATGATGATGTTGTTAGATTATAGAAGAGGAAAAAGAAACAATCGAGTAAACTGGTTAAATACTTTTAAGTTATTATCTAAACACGATAAGAACAAGAAGAGGAATGGTTAGGAGATTGGGCGTTAAACGAGAGGTCGCGGGTTCGAGCCCGGGCAAGGGCATTCCTTTAAGCCTTTTTCATTTTAAGGTAGAATTTTTACTTATTATTATTATTGTCATTATTATCATTATTATTATTAAAATAGATTATTACTATTATTATTATGAACATAAATATAAAGATTATAAATAAGGATATTAATATGAAAATGATAAAAATTACATTTAAGTTTCAATTTAAATGAATTATTAATATTATTATTATTATGGTTATTTTATCATTTTTATTATTAATATCATTATTAGTATTATTTATCAACCTTATAATTATTATCATTAATATTATTTTATTAAATAATTATTAAGTTATATAAAAACTATATTTAATACATATAACAACTACATCACTAGTAATATATAAATTTGTTTGATTACAAGTTTATGCTTTAATAAATATATGAATAATATAGGTTCGTGAATCCGAGACCAACCTTACACTTGTTCAATGACGTCATATGTATTTTTACTACAAAATGCAGTATGGTGAGTTTCATTACTCCCTTTTTATATATTTTTGGGCTGAGTATACATGCGCTGTTTTATAAATGTTTTACAAAATAGGCACAAGTACTAAAACTAATTCTATGTGGGTTTAAACCAGAAATATACCCTTAGCTTGGTAACATTAAACTACTTGTCTATGTACGGTAGGCGCAAATCCTAAAGAAAGATCTATTGGGCCTGACAAACCCCATCCTGACTATGGGATGCTTTAGTACTTCGAGGTTATTTTAAATACACCTGATCTGGTGTACTTCAGAGGGTAAAACATGAACGTTAAGGCTTGTTACCGGGTGCCTACAGCTTATAGAATACTTTTATACACTTGCGAGTGTACATATATTTATAAACGGAAATCTTGTGGTCTATTAATATATTGAAGTGATTGTTATAATAAACCTATGAACTCACCAACCTTTTGGTTGACACTTCTAAGCATGTTTATTCTCAGGTATGAAAGAAATCTTCCGCTGTGCATTTGCTCATTTTAAAGATATTATATGGAGTCATACATGGCATATTCAAGTCAGTACCTCGCAATGAGACCAGATGTTGATGACTTGTCCAGGTGGATTAGGACGGGTCACTACAACTAATGAATCAGACCCCCAGAAAGGATAATCTCCTTAAAGATTAAAAATCAGCTTTTAAGCCTGATATTACTCAATCCTTGAGATTGACCTTAAAGATTGAGAATTACAAACTCATGGAATTCGATGATATCTAAACTCAAGCTTGAACGAGAAAATATTTTGATCAAATTAAAACCGATTTGTTTTCTGAAAACCTATTTTCAATGCATTCATTACCATTGAACGTAAAATCCTGAGAATTCATCGGAATTCATTAGGTCACCTGAACCAAATCGGGTGTTAACCGTAAGAACGGTGGTCGCTGTAACATCCCAGGTAAATGTTCCCCGTAGCATGATATTGTCCGCTTTGCCCGTAGGCGCACGGATTTTTCTTGGCTACTAAACACGACGAGCACTTTCCCAGGAGGTCACCCATCCTGGTAGTGCTCTCGCCTGAGCACACTTAACTGCAGAGTTCGCATGGGATCTGCTGCGCTTGTGGTCCCAAAACGCATCATGCTAGGAAAGGTCTCCACACCCTTATAAGACATGCTTCGTTCCCCTCTCTAACTGATGTGGGACGGATGTAACACGGATGTTAAAATCCTCCCCCCTAATGGGATACAGCGTCCTCGCTGTGCACGTTTGGTCCAGGGCCTGGCTCTGATACCATCTGTAACATCCCAGGTAAATGTTCCCCGTAGCATGATATTGTCCGATTTGCCCGTAGGCGCACGGATTTTTCTTGGTGACCAAACACGACGAGCACTTTCCCAGGAGGTCACCCATCCTGGTAGTGCTCTCGCCTAAGCACACTTAACTTCAGAGTTCTCATGGGATCTGCTGCGCTTGTGGTCCCAAAACGCGTCATGCTAGGAAAGGTCTCCACACTCTTATAAGACATGTTTCGTTCCCCTCTCTAATCGATGTGGGACGGATGTAACACGGATGTTACAGTTGCATAGCATGGTCGAAGACAGGACCTTGTGCCAGACCAAAAAATTATAGGGTGATCTTTACTATTTCTCCTACAAAGGATAGTAATTGCATCCGACACGTTTTTGACCATAATTATCTGCAAGTCATGGGACATTGCCTTAACAGTTGCTTGTTCATCGCTTTCCTTTACAACCGGATGGTAGTTTACCGAAAGGTAATATACGGAGCAAGTAAACTGGACGTGTGCTTTCCTAATACAAGGATTAACAAGTGGGTGACACAAAACCGCAAGTTTTGAGCTAAAATTTTAAAATATTAAACCCACACAACCCACAAAAATATTTTGCAAACACCGGTGAAGGGTTATTCCGGAAAACTTGTCTAGGGTAAAATCTAGCTTGAATTTTCAAAAGATAAAATGTTTTCATAAAGATCCAATTTCCTTAAAGGATCTAAATTTTTATAGTCATGTGGGACTGTAAACTACATTGTTACTATCATTGTTTATACCGCCGTATCAAAATCACTGATGTATAAAGTGTGAGAATAAAAAAGTGATTTGAGTGAAGTGTGATTTAATTTCAAGTTATGTATTGCTTGAGGACAAGCAACATTCAAGTGTGGGGATATTTGATAGTGCTCCAAATGAACATATATTTAGGCGTAATATCCTTCCAATATGTAAAGCTTTTAGTTACTATTGTTCTATTTTTATGTAATGATCGTTTAAATAAATAAGTGCGAAGACAAAAGAAGAAAACGACGATTTGAAGACGCAAATAACCAAAAAGCTCAAATGTACAAGATACAATCTAAGTGGTTCAATTTATTGATGAGAAACGCCTAAAAATGACAAGAGTACAAGCCGGGAAATGCAAAGTACAAGATATCTAAGCGTACGAAAAGACGTTCGAAAATCCAGAACCGAGACATAAACCGAGTATCAACGTACGACTCAACGGAGCTAAAATTACAAGTCAACTATGCACAAGAATATAATATAATATATATAATTATATAAAATTATATATTATTATATTATATATTATAATATTCAGCAGCCCACGTTTAACTCAATTTGGTGAGCTGGAATCCGAAGCTCCGCACTCGCGGAGCTGTAAGGCACAAAAGTACCGCACTCACGGAGCTGTACATGTGACAATCCGGAAATTTCTGACCAAATTTAAACTTAATCTTTAATATTTCCGACACGATAAGCAAGTCTATAAAGTTGAATCTCAAAATTTTTGAACTACTTTTATATATTCAATTACCCTTCGACTACTCCCGACGATTCACGAACAACCATTTATTAATGGACATATGTATAAATATATATATATATATATATATATATATACAATAAATTAGAATATTAATTTTTAGAATTAAATATATAAATAACTTGCAACATGTATTTAAAACGTTTTTATGAATATTGAATGTATATATATAATTTCAAATGAATTAAGTAAACGATAGTAACATTTGATAATTGATTCGATTAATATTTAGTTAGGTTACTTAGAACGTTTAAGAAGTTAAAATAAACGTTGGCGCATAAATGTATTATATCAAATTAAGTTCTAGAGCGTAAACGTTAGGTGATATAATAATTTCTACTATTTAAACGATTTTAAATTATATATATTGAAATATAATTAGTTTTAAGAAACTAAACATTATATTATATTTCATTTATATATATAAAAATTTATATTTCTAAATGAATATATATATATATATATATATATATATATATATATATATATATATATATATATATATATATATATATATTACAAAAAATGATAAATATAAGCTAGTTATAAAACGTTTAGATTTTTAAATAATATTATTAAATATATATTAATAAACAACGAGAAGTTGATTTAAAGAAGCAAATGACCAAAACACTCGAACGTTCAGGATACACTTCGGGTAACATAGTTCTTGATAATTTAAGTCTATATTTTGACAAAGGTATGAGTCACGAAACGTAAAGTATAAGTTTTCTAAGCGTACGAAAGGACGTTCGAAAATCCGGAACCGAGACATAAACCGAGTATCAACGTACGAGTCAACGGACCTAAAATTACAAGTCAACTATGTACATGAATATAATATAATATAATATAGCTCCTGAAATAAATATAATATAGCTCCTGAAATAAATAATATTTTGAGTTTGATAAACTATAAATTCGTTCAATTATCAAGACTTATACTATGATGATAAACATGTATAAATTTAAAGATCATATTGGGTCAGGTTGACTTTTAAGATGACTTTTGTTAACTATTGCATGTCGGTCTCGAGCATTAGGATTGTGATACACTATGACCCGACCTAGCTTGTTAGACATGTATTGACCAACATATGTTCTCTAGGTTGAGATCTACGGTTATTTTGCATTCCGAGTTTCGGTTACATTTCGGTGAATGACCTTATGTGCTGCTAAGGTGAGTTTCATTTTCTCCCTTTTTAAATGCTTTTGCAATCTATATTTTTGGGCTAAGAATACATGAACTTTATTTTAAACGCAATGGATACAAGTACATACTTAATTCTACACTGAGTTTGAATCGAAAATCCCTTAGCTTTGGTAACTAGTAACTGCCAGTTATAAGAACTGGTGGGCGCGAGTAGTTGTATATGGATCCATAGGGCTTGACATCCCCGTCTGTTCCAGGTATAGAAACCCTAGCCTGAACTATAAAACAGACGTATGCTATTTGAGTTTAGTACACGTTGGTTTGCGTGTATTGTACATGTTGGTTGCATGTATGTTAAAACAGGGGTACTTATTATATAGACGTTAAAGTTTAGTTACCAAGGTGCTCAATCTTGTAGAATATTTTGATAAACGTTTCTGGATGAAACGACTGAAATCTTGTGATCCACCTTTATATACAGATTATGCGCAACATTAAAACTATGAACTCACCAACCTTTATGTTGACACTTTTAAGCGTGTTTATTCTCAGGTTCCTAGAAGTCTTCCGCTGTTTGCTTATACGTTATACAAGCTATGTGCATGGAGTCATACATGCTTTATTCGAGAGAACTTTGCATTCACAAAATCATCACCATGTATCTTATTTGACTGTATTGTCAACGGATGTATTGTTAAAAACTATTATATACGGTGATTGTATATATGTAGAAATCATCAGATGTCAAAAACCTTGGATTTATATATTCATTTATGGTGTGCCTTTTTAAAAGAATGCAATGTTTACAAAACGTATCATTTAGAGGTCAAAACCTCACTATGAAATCAATGAATGATGTATTCGTCCAAACGGATTTGAAAGGATCATCAAAGTTGGCATCAGAGCTTGGGGTCATAGGGAACCAGAATTTGCATTAGTGTGTTTAACTGGTAATTGTTAGGATTCATTAATGAGTCTGGACTATGACCGTATCTGTTTTTACCGAGTTTTACTTATCATTTCTTGTCGGAAATTACATGCTTATCATTCTTAAGTCTAGATACGTTTCCTTCATTTATTGTATACATAGTGTACAGAAGAATTCATATCTTAGCATATCTATTACTGTAAACTTTGCTTGACATCTTCCGAAAATTCCTCCGTGATTTATGGAATTTTGATATTATATATACATATGTAAATTATGTATTGAAGAGTACCAATCTAAATTCTATAATCTATTTCATATAAAAATCATCTCTCTAATTATACAAGATGGATCCCGTATCTAGTTCAAATTCCTTAAACTCCAACAGCTATTCCGATATGGATATTCACCTGAACTCCGAAGACAGTGTAACCGGAATGGATCAACCAATCAGCCATCAGCTATTCTGGATGAATTGGGGATGGGTTCGTAGCCTACTTAGTCATTGGAGAAAGAAGAAGGTGATCCCTTCCATCCACCACATTCCCCTCTTGGTGAAGAACCTGAAGCACTTACCGGCGAACCTGTTCGTAATACCATTTTCTCTCTCATTTCCAGAGTATCTCATCATGATTATATACTATCTCAAATTCTGGATCTTATTCATTCGCTTGTCCGAACCGCCAATCATCCCGGTCTAGTAGAAAAAGTCAACGAGCTTCGCGCTCGGGTAGTGGTTTTGGAGAATATGGTGCAAAGATTACAAGCACCAGCAGCATCACCGGCATCAACAATACCACCATCATCAACACCAACAGTATCATTACCACCACCAACAACAACATCCGCATCCCACACCTTAACATCACAATCTGTACCTCGAACATCATCGTCATACGCACCATAGATACCAAGGAATACCAACAACAACAAACGATGAAGTATTGATTCATAACTTCATCGAAGAAATATTCTCCAGAGAATATGTAGTTTCTAAAAGTTTTAGAGATTACTTATTCTAGTTCTAATTGAAAACCAGATGAGATTAATATTATGTTAACTCATTAAATCCATGATTACATCTAAAGAAAATATATATGTAGGTATATTTTCATAAAGATTGTAATTAAAAATCCTTTTGTACAAACTTTTAATGGTGAGAATATTTTAACGGGTAGGTAATACCCGAGAGATATATAAATTCACTATTAATATGTTACATTCTTCGATTCTGATTCAGCAATCATCAACTATACTCACTACTTTCACAACGATATACATTATTTCATAGAAATCAAAACAACCGTTCTCATTCAAACTCAATTTCATATTCTGATTTTGACAGATCAGAATCCAAGTCAAGACTCAACAAGAGACATCACTCTTAAATCTTTACATCTTTCAAAGCTATATTTTGACTTCAAAACTGTAATAGAACATCACTTCTACCCAGAAAAATATTCGTATCATTCAAAATTCTAGAACATCATATGTATATTAACAATTACAATCTATGTTCAAACCCTTCAAAATTCCTAAAGACACTTCAAATAATGAACAATCGAGATGATGATCCAACCACATATTACCCACAGTCTTGCACCTGAAAAACTCTCGAAACCAAAGTCATAGTTTAACATGTATCCGTGCCAGATCCTTTGGCATTTATTAGCAAAAATAACTTTTCAATCCTTTTTAAGGTAGACAGTTTTGTCACAGCTCTAACAAATCAACTTCAATTGTTCATTCGAATAAGCCTTATTATAACGATTACCCCTTCATCATTGTTACTGGGGAACCCTTTATTTCTCACCACATTAGCTGAAAACTTACCAACAATTTCATTGATCTTTAAGCCTCTCCGAAAAATCACTATACTTATTCATTGAAACCCTATCATGTACTCATCTGCATCTTGTAATGGTAGTTACCATACCAAAAAGCTTGAATCATTATTCTCGAATCTCGCAACAATTCTACGCCAGCAGTTATATATATACATATAACGTCTACCTCCAAGACTTACATACTTTGAATGTGAAGTTTCTGAAAAACACCCTGGATTGCGAACTAGGTCTCGAAATTTTGAAAAATGCTGATAAAGCAACAAAAACTGTAAATGACCTTAACAGTCAAAAGTTTGATGATAAAGAATAGTGTGTTAGCAAAGCTCAGAAAAGTGAGAACAGGAAAACGGATTGAACAAACCATGAAGGAGGCTGTGGACAAATCACAAAGACTAAACCTGCCTTCAAAGAATCCAAATAATTCAGTATCTGCTGAAGTCATTAACAAATACCTTGCTCCTGACTCTAAACCTTTACGGACAAATCTTCTTTATCATCTTTCGATATTAGAAATTCTAAGATATCATCGTATTTTTCATTATAAATATTCTCGATATTTCTGGAGATATCTTCATAACTATTCTTATCTGAAATCATTTATCTCTTCGCGCTATCTGTGTTATATCATAAAGGAAACTGTTTTAGTTTCTAAATTCTGAAAAATTCGAATTTAAAATATGAATGTTTTTGAATTAGTGTTGGGAACTGAAGCATGAGTTAGTATAATATAATGACATTTGATCAACGTGATTATATTACAGTAAGTCATGCTGAGTTTCTAATGGAACGTGATAAAGGTTCACAGATCATACCCTCATCATGAACCATGTTACATGACTCTTTCATTCTATTTAACCTCTGAACATATCAAGAAATTTTTTTTCTTGATGATTCGGTCTTTTCTGGATATTATAGTAATTTGAAAAATTAAATCGTGCTATTACCTTTCCTTTCTACTTTGTATATTATAATTATTCGAAACTCCATACCTACGAATTCTGGACCATTATTCGCTTGACTTGAAGTCGGGAAGAAGAAACAAAAGCATTTTGAACTCCAAAATATAAAGGAAAATATCGACAACAACAACTAAATTACAAACCGTGTATATCAATACGTATGGCAACGTAAAGACACGGAAGAATTAAAAATATTATAACCCCAAGGTAATAGTAGAAGAAAATAACTTTCTCTGGTGGCAGAGGAAAAAGAAGAATGAAGGATACGATAGTCAGGAAAATATCAAGAATCAGAACTGGATTAAGCATTTTTACAATCTTTTGGAAGTATGAATTAAGGAAGAAAGTATAGAGGTGGAGAAAATAATGGAACGGAAGAGGTCAATTTATAGCGAAATATCAGACATAGCAATTGAGGCAGATTACCGCATATAATCAAAGAGGATCATAATTTCCTTGATTACCGGAGAATCAAATCTATTATAGATTTCAAGGATTATCTTTAAATTCCTTGAAATCCAGAAATCTACCATGACTACGTCAAAAGTTAAATCTTTATCTCAACCTTTTATGACAACTACACTCGTACGCTTCACATGATCGAATCGTTTTATCTATATTAATCAATAATGATAAAACTCTATTTATCCACTCATATTCGTCATAAAAACATTTTTATTGTTAACCATGACGACCTCACTTAAATTTCGAAATGAAATTTCTTTAACGGGTAGGTACTGTGACAACCCGAAAATTTCTGACCAAATTTAAACTTAATCTTTAATGTTTCCGACACGATAATCAAGTCTATAAAGTTGAATCTCAAAATTTTTGAACTACTTTTATATATTCAATTACCCTTCGACTACTCCCAACGATTCACGAACAACCATTTATTAATGGACATGTGTATAAATATATATATACAATAAATTGGAATATTAATTTTTAGAATTAAATATATAAATAACTTGCAACATGTATTTAAAACGTGTTTATGAATATTGAATGTATATATATATATATATATATATATATATATATATATATATATATATATATATATAATATATAATTTCAAATGAATTAAGTAAACGATAGTAACATTTGATTATTGATTCGATTAATATTTAGTTAGGTTACTTAGAACGTTTAAGAAGTTAAAATAAACGTTGGCGCATAAATGAATTATATCAAATTAAGTTATAGAGCGTAAACGTTAGGTGATATAATAATTTCTACTATTTAAACGATTTTAAATTATATATATTGAAATATAATTAGTTTTGAGAAACTAAACATTATATTATATTTCAATTATATATATAAAAATTTATATTTCTAAATGAATATATATATTTTACAAAAAATGATAAATATTAACCTAGTTATAAAACGTTTAGATTTTTAAATAATATTATTAAATATATATTAATAAACAACGAGACGTTGATTTAAAGAAGCAAATGACCAAAACACTCGAACGTTCAGGATACACTTCGGGTAACATAGTTATTGATAATTTAAGTCTATATTTTGACAAAGGTATGAGTTACGAAACGTAAAGTACAAGTTTTCTAAGCGTACGAAAGGACGTTCGAAAATCCGGAACCGAGAAATAAACCGAGTATCAACGTACGAGTCAACAGACCTAAAATTACAAGTCAACTATTTACATGAATATAATATAATATATATATATATATATACATATATATATATATATATATATATATATATATATATATATATATATATATATATATATATATATATATATATATATATATATATATAATTAATATAAATTATATATATTATATATATAATAATATGTCGAAAAAAATGAAAACAAAAAAATTGTGAGCTGAATTTTGGGGCCATGCGATCGCATGGTAAATAGGCATAAAACCCATGCGATCGCATGGGGGTCAGGAATCAGAATTCTTCAATAAATAGCCCAGTTTTCTGCCGAATCCTTTACAATTCATTCTATTTCTTTCTCTCAATATTTATATTTATTATTATTATTATTATTATTATTATTATTATTATTATTATTATTATTATTATTATTATTATTATTATTATTATTATTATTATTATTATTATAAATCTTATTATTATTATTAGTATTATTATACATAAAATACTACGACGAGGTCATGCGCAAGTTATTTTCAAAACAAGCTTTTCAAGTGGGATAGAGGTAAGGAAATTATGAGTTATAGCTAAGGAGGTGATGGGTATTATTCGGGGGTATTGCTCGTGAGGTCAAACTAGTATTTATCATTTCTGTTGCGTCTACGTACTTTCCTACAATATTGAATCACAATATTGATATGTGAGCATTCACATCTTATCTTATATATATTAATAGTGTATCCATGTCTAGTGCTCGAGTATATATGTTTATGCATGCTTGTATGCTTTAATTTTGTCGTTGGATAGTTTATGATGAATCACAAATTTGATACATATGCTAATGATATAAAGTATATGAAATGCATGTTTTTGGAAAGCTGGCGAAAAATTATTAACTTTTCATTTAGAAATCGCGTGATTTCGATGAACGGATTAAAAGATATGGTCAACTGAATTATGGTTGACGTTAATAAAAATTGTGTTTGAAACTGTAAATTAATATTTAAACAACTTTTCTATGAGATTGATAAATTTGATTTTTAGATATTACTAATCGAATAAATGAATTTCTATATAAGGCACGTCTCGTCTTGTTGAACAATTATCAAAGTTGACCATCTTATCATGTTTTAAAGCTTTATAAACACTATACTCTGATTTTACAAGTATTGGAAAACTATGTGAAATAATAAAATATTTCTGATTGCCATGATAATTCAAATATAATATAGCTCCTGAAATAAATAATATTTTGAGTTTGATAAACTATAAATTCGTTCAATTATCAAGACTTATACTATGATGATAAACATGTATAAATTTAAAGATCATATTGGGTCAGGTTAACCTTTGAGATGACTTTTGTTAACTTTTGCATGTCGGTCTCGAGCATTAGGATTGTGATACACTATGACCCAACCTAGCTTTTTAGACATGTATTGACCAACATATGTTCTCTAGGTTGAGATCTACGGTTATTTTGCATTCCGAGTTTCGGTTACATTTCGGTGAATGACCTTATGTGCTGCTAAGGTGAGTTTTATTTGCTCCCTTTTTAAATGCTTTTGCAATCTATATTTTTGGGCTGAGAATACATGCACTTTATTTTAAACGCAATGGATACAAGTAAATACTTAATTCTACACTGAGTTTGAACCGAAAATCCCTTAGCTTTGGTAACTAGTAACTACCGGTTATAAGAACTGGTGGGCGCGAGTAGTTGTATATGGATCAATAGGGCTTGACATCCCCGTATGTTCCAGGTTTAGAAACCCTAGCCTGAACTATAAAATAGACGTATGCTATTTGAGTTTAGTACACGTTGATTTGCGTGTATTGTACATGTTGGTTGCATGTATGTTAAAACATGGGTACTTATTATATAGACGTTAAAGTTTAGTTACCAGGGTGCTCAATCTTGTAGAATATTTTGATAAATGTTTCTGGATGAAACAACTGAAATCTTGTGATCCACTTTTATATACAGATTATGCGCAACATTAAAACTATGAACTCATCAACCTTTGTGTTGACACTTTTAAGCGTGTTTATTCTCAGGTTCCTAGAAGTCTTCCGCTGTTTGCTTATATGTTATACAAGCTATGTGCATGGAGTCATACATGCTTTATTCGAGAAAACTTTGCACTCACAAAATCATCACCATGTATCTTATTTGACTGTATTGTCAACGGATGTATGGTTAAAAACTATTATATACAGTGATTGTATATATGTAGAAATCATCAGATGTCAAAAACCTTGGATTTATATATTCATTTATGGTGTGCCTTTTTAAAAGAATGCAATGTTTACAAAACGTATCATATAGAGGTCAAAACCTCACTATGAAATCAATGAATGATGTATTCGTCTAAACGGATTTGGAAAAATCATCACAGTACAGTTTAAAGTGGGCCTATAAAAGCTCACACATTCTGCTCGAATTCTCATCATCTTTTTCTTTTCTGTTTCTCTGATTCTCAATCTATATATATATATATATATATATATATATATATATATATATATATATATATATATATATATATATATATATATATATATATATATATATATATATATATATATATATTTATATTTATATCATAATTTTAATTTTAATTTAAGTTAATTTTAATAATAAAGTTATGATTTAGTTGGGTTATTGTAAGAAATTTTTTACGGGTTTTAAATTGAAACTCTGTCCGTGTAACGCTACGCGATAAATAATCACTGTAAGCAATGTTCTTCCTTTTTAAATTAATGTATCGTAACTAAGTTATTATTATGCTTATTTGAGCCGAAGTAATCGTGATGTTAGACTAAATATTAAAGACGGGGTTATTGGATTTTGTACCATAATTCGGGTTTGGACAAAAGACCGACACTTGTAGACATTGGACTATTGACTATTAATAGGTGGGGGGTATTGTCTAATTGAATGACAACTCATTGGAACCTGTCGAACCTATCTTTAAATTAGTTAATCTAAGAATTATTAAAATGATTACGAATGTCCTATTTAGTGACGTTTATACGACATCGTTTACAATTATTTAATTAATTAATTGGATTGGGTAATTGATTATTCATTTTGGCCAAGTGGATAAAATAATATATCATGGACTAATTAAAACAGGGGTAAATTACATACAAGGATAATTGGTGTAATTGTTAACAAAGTATTAAAACCTTGGATTATACGCAGTCGATAACCTGGTGTAATCATTAAACAAAGTATTAAAATCTTGTTACAGTTCGAATCCCTAATTAGTTGGAATATTTGACTTCGGGAATAAGGTTAATTTGACGAGCATTTTATAATTATGACCGATGGACTATTATGGACAAAAACCAGATAGGTATCAAATAAACCAGGACAAAGGACAATTAACCCAGAGAAATAAATTAAAATCAAAACGTCAAACATCATGATTACGGAAGTTTAAATATGCATAGTTCTTTTATCGTATTTCTCATCGTACTTTTAATTACTTTCATTTTAAAATTCGTAATTTTATATATCGTCATTGTTATTTATTTTACGCATTTTAATTATCGTCATTTATCTTTACGCTTTATTAAAAATCGACAAACCGGTCATTAAACGGTAAAACCCCCCTTTTATATTATTATTACTATATATAATATATAATTATATATATTTTATATAAATATAGTTGTTAAAAATATAGTACGTAATCACTAGCTCCCTGTGGAACGAACCGGACTTACTAAAAGCTAAACTACTCTATGATTAGGTACACTGTCTATAAGTATTGTAGCAAAGTTTAGGTATATCCATCCTATAATTAATTAAAACTTGTGTAATTTATATCGTATTTCGTAATAAAATAAATAGTATTTCATATACACCGCTGCACACATCAATCTTGTAATAATAAAACACAAAAACAACAGCACCATAATGGTTAAGGGGTCTTTCCAGTGTGCGAGAGGTCTAGGGTTCGAGCCCCGGCAGTGGCGTATTTTTTTTTTTGGAACTTGTTTTCTTCAAAGGTTGTAAACTATTATTATTATTATTATTATTATTATTATTATTATTATTATTATTATTATTATTATTATTATTATTATTATTATTATTATTATTATTGTTAGTTTAGAACACTTATTAATACGAATATTATTATAAAGATTATCATTTATTATTTTTATGATTATAATTACTAACATGATTATTATTATTAGTGCTGTTACAAATATTTTTATCATCATTAAAAAATATGATTTTTAACAGTTATAAAAGTATGATTATCATTAATGTTATTATCATTATAACTAATATATATATACATACATATATATATATATATATATATATATATATATATATATATATATATATATATATATATATATATATATATATATATATATATGTATATATATATATATATATATATATATATATATATATATATTATAATTATTATTATGATTATTATTATTATCATAAATATCAGTAACAGAAAAATGGATATTTTTACAAGTATTATTATTAATATCACTATACTTATTATTAATATAATTATTATTAACATTATTACTTTATTTAGTAATATCAAGTATTATTATTATTATTTTTATCAATATTAATATAACTTTTGTATCATTATAATTACTATCGTAACAAACAAATAATATATATATAAAACATATTTAAAACATATAACATAACAAAAATATATAATTTCATATACGAAAAGAATATATGAGACATATATATATTATTAATATAAAAATGATATAATTAATAAATTAAATATATATATATAAACTTATTTGATTACGGTTGTGTGTATTAATAGATATACAATTGATATAAGTTCGTAAATCCGAGGCCAACCTTGCATTGTTCAATGTCTTCATATGTATTTTTACTACAAAATACAGTATTGTGAGTTTCATTTGCTCCCTTTTTAAATGCTTTTGCAATATATATTTTTGGGACTGAGAATACATGCGCTGCTTTTATAAATGTTTTATGAAATAGACACAAGTAATTGAAACTACATTCTATGTTTGGATTATCGAATCGAATATCACCCCTTTTAGCTTGGTAGCCTAAGAATTAGGGAATATACACCCTAATTGACGCGAATCCTAAAGGTAGATCTACGGGCACTAACTCCCCCCATACTGGAAAATGGTATGCTTTAGTACTTCGAGTTTATATTATACAGATGGATTTCTGTTTTGGGGATATTCTATATGCATTATGTTAATGTTGGTTACCAGGTGTTCAATCCATATGAATGATTTTTTTAAACACTTGAGAGTGTATGATTATTGAATAAAGGAAATCTTGTGGTCTATTAAAACTATGAAAATGATCGATTATGATAAACTAATGAACTCACCAACCTTTTGGTTGACACTTTAAAGCATGTTTATTCTCAGGATTGAAAGAAATCTTTCGCTGTGCATTTGCTCAATTTAAAGATATTACTTGGAGTCATTCATGGCATATTTCAAAAGACGTTGCATTCAAGTCATTGAGTTCAGTAAAAATTATTATTAAGTAAATGACGGATTAGATCATTTATAGTTGGATATTATGAAATGGTATGCATGCCTGTCAACTTTCGATGAAATGAAAGTTTGTCTTTTAAAACGAATGCAATGTTTGTAAAATGTATCATATAAAGGTCAAATACCTCACAATGTAATCATATGTTATTTTATTCGTTCTTATGGATCAGGACGGGTCTTTATAATGAATAAGGTTTTAGAATTGTGGATAGAATATAATCGTGACGAGCTATCCTGGAAATGAGAGAGAAAATGGTATTACGAACGGGTTCGCCGGTAAGTGCTTCAGGTTCTTCGACAAGAGAGAAATGTGATAGATGGAAGGGATCGCCTTCTTCTCTTCTCTATTGATTAAGTTGACTACGGACTCATCAGATGATGGCTGATTGGTTGATCTATTTCGATCACACTAGTTTCAGAGCTCGAACGGAAATCCATATCGGAATAGCTGTCGAAAGCCGAGGAGCTTGAACTAGTGACAAGTTCCATTTCGTACGAGCGAATAAAGGATTTTTCGATATGAAATGATTTTCGGCTATCGGATGGTATTCTAATTACATAGAATATCTATATATATAGCATAAAGATTTCGCAGATTACGGAGAAAATTTCGAAAGCTGTCAGGCAAAGGTAACAGTAACAGATACGCTAAGATATGAATTTTTTTGTCTATATACTATTCATGTAATCAATGCATTAAGATATGTCTAGACTAAGAATGGTAAGCAGATAATTTTTGACATAAAATGATAAGCAAAACTTTTGACATGAAGACACGGTCGAAGTCCAGACCCAATAATGCATCTAAACAACTATCAGTTAAACACACTAATGCAAGACCTGGTTCGCTAAGACCACCACTCTGATACCACATGAGACGACCCGTCCTAATCCATAAGGACGCATACAATAACATATGATTACATTGCTAGGTATTTGACCTCTAAATGATACATTTTACAAACATTGCATTCATTTTTAAAAGACAAACTTTCATTACAACTAAAATTGACGGCATGCATACCATCTCATAATATATCCAAACTATGAATGACTTATTATCAATCTTGATGAACTCAACGACTCGAATGCAACGTCTTTTGAAATATGCCTTGAATGACTCCAAGTAATACCTTTAAATTGAGCAAATACACAGCGGAAGATTTCCTTAATACCTGAGAATAAACATGCTTTCAAGTGTCAACCAAAAGGTTGGTGAGTTCATTAGTTTATCGTAATCAATCATTTCCATAATTTTAATAGACCACAAGATTTTCATTTTTCGTTTCAATATACATCTCATATCAGGCATTTCACAAACTGCATAGAGATAAAAATCATTCATATGGTGAACGCTTGATAACCGAACTAACAGGATGCATATAGAATATCTCCATCATTTCGGGACTCTCATCAGACATGATAATCGAAGTACTAAAGCATTCGTAACCCGAATAGGACTTGTGAAGGTCCATAGATCTATCTTTAGGATTCGCGTCAATTAGGGGCCATTTCCCTAATTCTTAGGCTACCAAGCTAAAAGGGGCATATTCGATTTTGATAATCCAACCATAGAATGTAGTTTCGATTACTTGTGTCTATTTCGTCAAGCATTTATAAAAGCAGCGCATGTATTCTCAGTTCCAAAAAATATATATTGCAAAAGCATTTAAAAAGGGAGCAAATGAAACTCACAATACTGTATTTCGTAGCAATTATGCATATGACGGTACTGAACAAGTGCAAGGTTGGCCTCGGATTCATGAACCTATATCATTTATATATATATTAACACATATAGTGGAAATCGAACAAATATATATATGATTATTACTAATATAATTTTTATATCAGATTTTTATATATTTCATTATATATTCAACTTATATATTTTAAATAAGTAAAAATATTAAATTTTGTTATGTTATATATATAATATATATTTTTATATATATCTCATTGATTTGTTAAATCTAGTAATTGAAATACTAAAATAATACTAGTAATGATAAAATAATAATAATGCTAATATTAATATTAATATTAATAATAATAATAATAATAATAATAATAATAATAATAATAATAATAATAATAATAATAATAATAATAATAATAATGATGATACCAATATTAATGATTTTATTAATGATAATAATAATGTCAGTTTTAATAATAAATCTTATAATAATGATGATAAAAGTAGTATTTAATAAAATAAAAAAATAATAATAATGATAATGAAGATAATAATTTTGATAATAATACTTAATACTTGATGATGATAACAATTATAATAACCTTATGATAATATTAATAATAGTACTTATGTTAGTAATAATGGTAATAACAATAATACTTCATAATGATAATACTAATAATTATAGAATGATATTAATACTAATATTTATGAAAATAAATTATATTATTTTCATAATGATAATAATAATAATAATAATATTCCTAATTGTATCTAATATTATGATAATAATTAATAATTTTTATAAATACACCTATATTAGTATTAATAATAATAATAATAGTAATTATAATACATGTAATAATAACAACAACAACAATAATAATAATAATAATAATAATAATAATAATAATAATAATAATAATAATAATAATAATAATAATAATAATAATAATAATAATAATAATAATAATAATAATAATAATAATAATAATAATAATATTTTTGGGATGCCCACAAGGTGTTTGTTAAAAGTCCTCAATGAGTTTTATCTTGGCTTCATGGTTTTAATTATATTACGGTGTATTAGGTTTTTGCATCTGTCTTTTTAGCTATGCACTACAACTAAAGTTTGTGTGTAGCTATGTCACATGCCGCTGTGAAGTTTCATTGTCCCTTTGTGGGTCTTAGTGGCTGTCAAAATGGGAGTGGAAATGGGCTTGTTAGAAGTTCTCTTATCAAGCATCTTAGTGATCGTCATTGTGGTATCGATGCACGGGATATCACTCGACATTCTCTTACTTCTAATTTGGGTGTTTATACTGAGGCTGATGTTACCTTTAGGCGTATGGGGATTTGGTTATGTGGTGTTTGCTACAAAACACACACGGTACGTGCTAAGTGCCGTCATGGTAGGGGCCCAGATGTGCCTCCCCCCGATGAGGGAAATGGTGTTGTTCGTTTTGTACTTCATAATTTTACCAAGCCACTAGCCCCCTCTTCTCCTGCTCGACTTTGTATTGAGGATGGTTCGGTGTGTGATCATAACGATGGTTTTGATGTGGCACTCCTTGATCGTTTGTTCTCTAAGGGGTTTCGCACGGTTAAGTCCATCCCTCCCAAGTGTCGTTTGGGGTTTTCTCGGTTTTTGAAAGGTGCTCTTGATAAGGTGGTCTCTAAGCCTGATGACATTTCTAGTTGGGTCTCTTTGTTGGTGTTACCCCTTTGTACCCTTAAAACCTTTCGGCCACGGAGTTGTCGTGAGTCTAGGTCTTCGATAAAGCGTCAGCATCAGGAAGAGAATATTTCCCGTGCTATTCGCTCTTGGGGGACAGCGGGTGGAAGTTTACAGCTTGTGAGGGAGTATTTGGCAGAGGATTCTCCTATGTTGTCAGTGGTTGATGATGAGGTCCTTGATTTAGAAGAGCGTAATATTAAGCAGTGTCGTAGGAAGATTTGTGATGGCCATTACACCGCTGCAGCTCGTGTTCTTTCTTCATCAGGCGTTGCTCCTTATAATGACGCCACGCTGGCGGACTTGCTGTCTAAGCATCCTTCTTCTATAGCTCCATCCTTGCCTGATATGCCGGTTGATCACCTACACCTCGTTACGACTTCTGCTGTTGTTTTGAGCCAGATTAAAAGTTTTCCTCGGGGCACATCATGTGGTAGGGATGGTTTACGTGCACAACACCTTATGGATTGCTTGAGTGGTGCTGCTGTGGCAGTCTCGGATGAGTTGGTTGGCTCTATTACCGGGGTCGTTAATCTCTTTCTTGCTGGAAGGTGCCCTATGGAATTAGGAGAGTATATAGCTAGTGCTCCCCTCACACCGCTTGTCAAGCCCGGTGGTGGTATTCGTCCTATAGCTGTGGGTACTGTTTGGCGACGTCTTATTTCGAAGGTTGGCACTGCTAGGGTTGGCCAGTCTTTGGGAAGTTACTTCGATGGTCCTCAATTTGGTGTTGGTGTTTCTTCAGGTGGTGACGCTATTCTTCATGCTGTGAATCGGTTGATTGAGGATCGTGGCTCTGATATTGGCCTCTCTATGTTATTAGTTAATTTTCAAAATGCATTCAATCTTGTTGATCGTACGTTCATGTTTCGTGAAGTTCGCCGCCTTTGTCCGAGCATTTCTCAGTGGGTTGAATTTTGCTACTCTAATCCAGCAAGATTGTATTATGGGAACCACACCTTATGGTCTTCTCAGGGGGTGCAACAGGGTGATCCCCTTGGTCAGCTGCTTTTTGCTTTGGTCTTACAACCCTTGGTTTCTAAAATCAGAGATAATTTTGAGGTTTGTCTTCAGGCGTGGTATTTGGATGAAGGCACTATTATTGGGGACACTTTGGTGGTGGGGAAGGTTTTGCATTTGATTATGGGGGATGGGCCTCGTTTTGGGCTACATCTCAACGTTGAAAAAACAGAAATTTTTTGGCCTACAGAGGACCCTCGCAGCAGGCAAGTAGGTGTCTTTCCTCCTAATATTGCTCGACCTTTAAATGGTGTTAAGTTGCTTGGGGCCCCCGCAAGTTCCGATCTTGGTTTTAGTAGTGAACTGGTGATGCAAAGGGTGACCAAGTCCATTGCGCTTATGGATAAGGTTGCTAAGCTTGATGATCCTCAGTGTGAGTTGTTGTTGCTTAGGGCATGTACGGGAGTTTCTAAACTCTACTTTACCTTGCATACTTGTCCTCCTTGTATATTTGAGGCGGCTCAACGCGCTTTCGATGGAGCCCTTCGATCTTCCTTGGAGCGTATTGTTACTGCTTCAGGGCCTGGGTTTGGTGATTGGCAGTGGCGGCTTGCCACCTTGCCATTTGCTTTTGGAGGGCTTGGTGTTTATTCTGCGGGAGATGTTCGTCATTATGCTTTTCTGGCTTCTCGATTACAGTCTGCTGGGTTGCAGACCAAGCTCCTACGTTATGCGGGTATTGTTGGTCTTGGTCGTGCTTTTGAAGATGCATTGGGTCTGTTTAATAAAACGGTTGGGTTTGATATTTTAGGTAATCGGAGTGAGGTCGCTGCCCCCATACTCATGAAAAAATTGGCAGATGTTTATTTCACAAAGGTTACCGCTTCTGCAGAATCCACTTTTTCATTATCTCCCCGACAATCGGCCTTATGGAAATCGCAGCAGGGTGATCACACATCTGCTTGGCTAAGGGCAGTCCCTATTTTAGGGTTGGGTCAGACGATGAACGCAAAGACTTACCGATGTGTGTTGTGCTACCGGTTGGGTGTTCCATTGTTCTCTATCTCGACGGCATGCTCTGCCTGTTCAAGGGTTTTTACTGGGGATATTTTCGGGGATCACGCGGTGTCTTGTGCTGGTATGGTGGGTATTAAGCATCGACACAATGTTGTTCGGGATTCCCTTGTTGACGTTTGGTATCGATCTGGGATTTCAGCGAGAAATGAGGTTGACATTGGGTTGTCTGGAGGGAACGACAGGGCCCTCAGACCTGCAGATGTGTTACTTTATTCCTGGGATTGTGGTTGCGATGTTTGTGTTGACTTGACAGGGTCTTCTCCTTTGACACAGTCTGGGCTTTTTGACTTTGTCCCTGGACGTGTTGTGGTTGATGCAGCTCGTCGGAAGTGGGTCAAGTACGAATCTAGCTGTCAGGCGATTGGTTATGGTTTCATTCCTTTCTCATTTTCTTCCCTTGGGGAATTGAAAAAGGATGCTGTTTATTTGCTAAAGCGGGTTCAGAAGAGTTCGATGGAGCAAGATATTGGTGCCGGTGCTGCTGCTCATATTTTTACTAGGATAGGTTTTGCTATTGCTAGAGGTGTGGGGGCCCAGATTGTCTTTAGGCTTCCCACTAATTTTTTGTAAGTTTTAATACTTTTAAGTTTATAATAATAATAATAATAATAATAATAATAATAATAATAATAATAATAATAATAATAATAATAATAATAATAATAATAATAATAATAATAATAACAAATAAAACTACCTTTCAAAGCTTATTAAAAAAAAATGCCTCAGACCGAGTTTGAACCCGAGACCTCTCACTAACCCAACATCCATCAAACCATCTCTCTGCTTTTGTTTTTCTGATTCAAACCCACCCTAAATATATATAACACATCTATTTCAGTTTCCTATTTTTCAACTTCTTCAAAATCCAATTCGATCCAGGTTCAATCCAAATCACAACATCGATTTATTCATTTGATCTTAGCAGTTTCAAACGTATCAAGAATCATCACATTTGGTATTTTTTGAATTATCAGAAGGAAAGAAAAAAAAATTGCATTAGCAGTCTGTACGCGAGACAAAAAATAAAATATAATATAAACTCTAAATCGATTTTTGAAATTAAGATCGTTTTGGGCAAAATTTACTACATGAAATAAGTTTAAAATTGTTCCTGGAAACTCTATGAACCATCAATTGATCCTAAAACCTAAACACGAACTCGAATTTTACCATGATCTAGTCTGTTGATCTTTTTGAAATAAAACTTTGACTCTAAAATTTGTAATCGTTATGAGAAATTGGAATGTGAGATTTCACAGAAAGTTCAACTAGATGAATTTTAACATAACTACATTTTTACATTTTTGAAATTCATTCTAATTTGAGCTAGTGCTCATCCCAGACAAGAACGCTATGAACACTAGATTAAATTTTAAATGTTAGGTTGTTTCAGATTAGAATTACAACTTGAAAAAGATTCTAAATCCATATTATAAACCTTATGAATCCTTAGTTAAAACAGAATCATTAAAACGAACCCGAATTTCACGAAGAACAAAATTGTTGAATTTTTTAAATAATAACTTTGACTTCAAAATTTGAGCTCGATATTGAAAATTGAAGTTTCAAACTTTGTAGATAGATTAGATACAAGATTCCTAACAGAATAGCATTTTTACATTTTGAAATTTGATTTGATTTCGAGATTTTGATGTATAGAACATAATACAGAGGTATCGAGCTTTAAAAAGTCTGGGTTTTTCTTTCTGTTTTCAATTTTTGAATGGCAGTGGATTAATTTATGATAAATGGTCGCTGTTGGTTTTGAATAACAGAAGTAGAAATCAAAAGGACGATCGGTTATTGGATTTGTATGGCTGCTATGGTCGACATGATATCACAAGTATAATAGGAAAAACAAAAACAAATAAGAGACTGATAATGATATATATATATATATATATATATATATATATATATATGTATATATATATATATATATATATATATTTATATATATATATATCTGTTTTTATTTGAATTTTCTTTAATTATATCTGTATTTATATGTCTGAATTTGATATATTCCTGTATTTATATATCTGTGTTTTTATATTTTAATTAATCTTATTAATTAACAAATATAACTATAATAATAATATAAATATAAATAATAATAATAAAAATTTATAATAATGTAATAGTAATAATAATTTTATTATAAATGATAATGACTATAAAATTTATAACAATAATATTATTAATAATAATACTAATTATAATAATTCTAATATTATTAATGATAATAATAATATTGGTAATAATTATACTACAACAATTTATATGTATTAAACTTCATATCCATATGTTATATTTTGAAAATAATATAATTAACATTGATTTCAATATTAATATTAATATAATAATAATGAAAGTAATAATAATTTTAGTATAACACTTGATGGAATACCACATGTAAACAAGTCACAAAACATATTTATGTATGTATATGTATTCGTGTATATATGTATAGCAAGCGGAAGCAATTTTAAGTGTTTGCATGTGTATTTTAACCCTTTTAAAATGTATTCCATTAAAAGATCTAGTCTTGTATAATATACTAAAATGTAAATAGAGCTAGTTAGGGTGTTTATACCTTCTCCAAAATGGAGGTTGAAGCAAGAAGATGAAGATGATGAAGATGCTAGTTTCTCACTTAAAACCTCAAGCCTTTGATACCCACAAACCTTGAATCAACACCCTTCTTGTTGGTTAGGATTTAAGACACAAGTTTACTAGCAAAAATCAATCAAAGAACCCTTGTTCTTGCTCCAAAAATTCGGCCAAAATGGAAGGGAGGAGGAAGAGTATTTTTGCTAATTCAAAAATGCAAGAGAGATGTGTGTGAAAAGATGCAAAAGGTGTAATGACAATTAGGTGGAGTTAATTACAAGTTAAAGCAAAGCATGGGGTGTCTTGGGACTCCCCAAAACCGTCCCCCTTAGCCCCATATTTTTTTTTTTTTGTGCTAAACTTTTATAAACTTGTAATTATTTCCATGATACTTGCATCTTTTATAATTTTATAAACCCTTTTATAAAATTATACTTTATAAACCAATTATAAAATGTAACACACATATGAGTTTAATCAAATATTAAACTTGCATTTATAATTATCCAAATAATTATTTCTTGCATTTCATCTTTAGAATACCAAATTCTAAAGTCTAAGTGTCGAGTATTTATTTTAAAGATCCAATCATTAAAACAGATACTTAAAGATGTTGACGGTTTGTTATTGGGTATGACCCGACTTGGATCATAACATGTTAGCCACATTAGTTTAATATGTCTCTCGGGCATATGAAATACCTTCAATCTCCCACTTGCACGAGAAACATAAGAAATTAATGCAAGTGATGGATACCACCTAACGACCGTCCATCACCCTAATATGTTATGACTTAGTGCCATTCAATAACATCATCCCTTTCGAGTTCCCATCTCGAATATGATTAGGTGAATCTTTCAATATATCCTTTTGTCCTAGATGTCATGTCAAATCCAAGAGACATAGAATGATCACTCTCTTATAGATCTAACTTTATCAGGCCTTAGACATCTGACTCTCAACGAATAAGAGGGATAAATTCCATCTTGACTACATACGTCCTAGACACTACACTTCGTACCATACCTGAAGCCTCCCTTATGTACTACCATATTTTAGAATAGCGAAGGAAAGAGTCAAGGCACAATATTCGGTGAATATCTGAACCCAATATGTGTCTCAGGTCAGAGGATATAATGATATTCTCCTTTACTCAAGATTACATGTGATCAACCACAAAGGCTCCATATAGTAAATCTTGAGAGCGGGTCTTCCAATATTTGTGTCCCACAAATATCTATGAACCTTGGTTGCAACCTTGCCCCACATTTACCATTTGAATGCTAACCAATCCAAGTTCATAATAGTCTAGACCTTACACTTGTTCCCACAAATGTGATCAACTACGAAATTCAGAATAATAGTTTATTCATGGATAAAATATGCAAAATTGGAACATGACTCATAATTAAATTAATACCACAATTATATTAATGAGTTTGAACTAATTCGTTCCGTTACAATACATAAAATAGATCATTTCCAATCACTAGAATATCGAAGCCCTAATGCACAAACATGTCCCTCATGTTTTGGCCCATGTAAAAGCTTCGTGAGTGGATCCGCAACATTATGATCTGTGTGAACCTTGTGAATACATATCTTTCCCTTTTCAACCTCATCCCTGATGTAGTTGAATCTCCACTCAATGTGACGAGTCTTTTGATGAGCACGAGGTTCCTTGATTTGAGCAATCGCACCCTCGTTGTCACAAAAGATCTCAAGAGGGTCCTGAATGGAAGGGACCACTCCTAAGTCGTCGATGAATTTCTTCATCCATGCAGCTTCCTGAGCTGCCAGTGAGGCGGCAATGTACTCCGACTCTGTAGTGGATAACGCAACAACATCCTGTTTCGAACTCTTCCAAGAGACTGCAACACCATTTAACATGAAGACATAACCGGATTGTGATCGTGAGTCATCTCGATCAGTTTGGAAACTCGCATCCACGTAACCTTTTACTGCGAGTTCCTCCTCACCAGACCCATATATTAGAAACATATCCTTAGTCCTCCTAAGGTATTTCAATGTACTTTCAACAGCAATCCAATGACTGTTTCCTGGGTTATTCTGGTATCTACTTGTCAAGCTTAGAGCGCATGACACATCCGGTCTAGTACATATCATTGCATACATGATAGACCCAATAGCAGATGCGTATGGGATCTTCTTCATTCTCTCTTGTTCATCTTTCGTGGTAGGACACTAAGATGAACTGAGAACGGTTCCTCTTTGAATAGGTACTAAACCTTTCTTAGAGTTTTCCATCTTGAACCTTTTCAAGATTTTATCAATGTATGTACTTTGACTTAAACCTATCAATCTCTTGGATCTATTCCTACAGATCCCTATCCCCAATATGTATTGTTCTTCTCCAAGATCCTTAATGGAGAAGCAACTCTTTAGCCAAGTTTTGACTTCTTGCATTGTGGTAATATCATTCCCAAATAATAATATATCATCCACATATAGCACAAGAAACATTATGGAGCTCCCACTAGCCTTCTTGTATACACAAGCTTCATCACCATTTTTAATGAAGCCAAATTTCTTTGCCTCTTCATTAAAACGATGATTCCACATTCTAGATGCTTGTTTCAATCCGTAGATTGACTTCTTTAACTTGCATACCTTCTTAGGATTTTTTGGATCAACAAAACCTTCGGGCTGTACCATATAGACATCTTCCTCAAGATATCCATTTAGGAAAGCGGTTTTGACATCCATTTGCCATATTTCATAGTCATAGTGAGCAGCAATGGCAAATAATATCCTAATAGACTTTAGCATTGCCACTGGCGAGAAAGTTTCATCATAATCAACCCCTTGAGTTTGAGTGAAACCTTTTGCTACAAGTCTAGCTTTGTATGTATCCAAGTTTCCATGTATGTCGGTTTTCTTCTTGAAAAGCCATTTGCAATCAACTAGCTTGGAGCTAGGAGGTTGCACAACAAGTTCCCAAACTTGGTTTTCATACATGGATTGCATCTCGGCGTTCATGGCTTCCTGCCATTTGTCTTTATCAATCCTTGATAAAGCATCTTCGTAGTTTGTCGGTTCATCCAAATCAACCGTATAGCATCCATCCACGAGAAAACCATATCTCTCAGGAGGATTACTAATCCTACTAGATCTTCGAACGTCTTGTGTACCTTGATCATCCACTTGATCATTTTCAACATCCTCATGTTGAGTACTAGTGCCAACCAATTGTGTATCATCGGCTTGATCTTGTACCTCTACAAGATCTATCTTCCTTTCACCATCACCTTCCATAAGGAACTTGGTTTCAAGGAATTCCGCTTTCCGAGCAACAAATACCGTTTGCTCGGATGGATCATAGAAGTAATACCCCATGTCATCTTTGGGATATCCTATGAAGATACACTTTGTGGATCGAGCATGTAGCTTATTAGCTACATATCGCTTAGGATAAGCTTCACATCCCCATACTTTCAAGTATGAAAGAGAAGGAGGTTTTCCAAACCACATCTCATGAGGAGTTCGTTCCACTTTCTTGGTTGGGGCCATATTTAAAATACGAACCGCGGAGCTTAGACAATAACCCCAAAATGATAGAGGCAACGAGCTTCTTGCCATCATAGATCGAACCATATCCATTAGGGTTCGGTTCCTCCTTTCGGAAACTCCATTAAGTTGGGGTGTTCCGGGTGGAGTAAGTTGTGAGATAATCCCACAACTCTTAAGATGATCTTGGAAGGCATCGCTTAGGTATTCACCTCCTCTATCGGTACGTAGTACCTTAATTGTCTTATTGAGTTGATTTTGTACTTCGTTTTGATATTCTTTGAATGCTTCAAACGTTTCGTCCTTATGTCTCAAAAAGTAGACATATCCGAAATGACTAAAGTCATCAATGAAAGTAACAAGGTATCTTTCACCATTCCTAGTCATGGGTTTAAAGGGTCCACATACATCCGAATGTCTTAATCCCAATAAATCTTTAGCCCTCTCATAAGTCCCTTTGAAAGGTGCTTTAGTCATCTTGCCTTGTAAACAAGACTCGCACACATCGAATGAGTCTATCTCATTTGACTTCAAAAGTCCATTCTTTTGAAGTGTATGCATTCGACTCTTGTTTATATGGCCAAGGCGACAATGCCATAAATAGGAATCACTCAAATCCCTTTTGAGTTTCTTGGTGCTAGTATGGTATATAGAGCTCGATGATGCGTCATCATGAACCAATTCATAAATTCCATTTGAAGGAGAAGCCTTAAAATAGAATACATTATCTTTAGAAACATGAATATCATCATCAATAAAATTAACAATGTAACCACATTGTTTTAAGCGAGAAATAGAAATAATGTTTCTACACAAATCCGGAGCATACAAAACATTTTCTAAAATAAGTTCCAATCCGCTTGGAAGCTTCAAAACAAAATCTCCTTGAGCTTTAACATGCACCTTTGCACCATTGCCCATATAGAGACTTGATGTTCCCGCCTTATGATCACTTCTTTTGAACCCCTGCAAAGAATTGCAAATATGAGTTCCACATCCCGTGTCTAATACCCATGTATTAGAAGAAGTAATATTAAGCTCAATATATACCATATATATATTACCTGAGGTTTGCCCCGCATCCCTCTTGTCCTTCAACTCCTTAAGATAGACCGGGCAATTTCGCTTCCAGTGACCCATCTCACCGCAACCGAAACATGGGTCTTCTTTGGGGTTTGCCTTCTCGGCTACCTTTTGCTTCTTAGCCTTGTTGATGGTTGGGGTAACCATCTTCCCCTTCCCTTTGTCTTGATAGGCGGGTCCTTTTCTCTTAGCCACCTTTGTCTTAGAGGTGTTACCTTTGGACCCACCTTGATCGATTGCTAACACGGGTAAAGCCCTTTTACCCATGCTAGTTTCCGGCGTTCTAAGCATACCGTGAAGCTCACCTATGCTCTTATCCATCCCATTCATATTGTAATTAATTACAAATTGATCAAACCTTTTTGATAGGGAGTTAAGGATAAGATCGGTGGCTAACTCATTAGATATGTTTAGGTTAAGACAGTTAGCACGATCAATAAGGCTTTTCATCTTAAGTACATAAGATGAAACCGATTGGGTATCGTCCATACGACAAGCATGTAGCGCCCGAACGGTCTCGAAATGCTCGACACGTGCTTGTTGAAGGAACATCTCCTTCAATTGCGTTATCATGTCGTATGCACTATGATGCTCGAAATCCTTTTGGAGTTCGAGAATCATAGTCCCAAGCATTAGGCATGAGACTTGAAGGGAGTCGTGGCAATACTTATCGTAAGAGGCCATTGCCTCCACATCATTCTCATCCGGTTGATCGGGAATGGGGTCCTCTAGCACATACGTTTTATCCTCTTGTTTGAGGACAATCCGAAGATTGCGGAACCAATCCATAAAGTTGGTATGGTTGAGTTTGTCTTTCTCGAGGAGAGACCGTAACGATAGGTTGTTCATGTTAAGTGGTACGTTTTGCATGTTGTTGTTGTTATTAGCGGCCATCTACAAAATTCAACAAAGTTCATTTTAAGTATCGATTTTAGATTTAATAAACAATACCCTTTTAATTTGTTTTATTAAATATTAGAATCCAACGGTAAATCAAATTTCGGTTAGGTGACCTTTATCCCGTTATTTGATTTAGCTAGGTAGTCATAATGACAATTGCAATCCTTTTGCAACTTCTAATTTATGGGATCATGCAATCCTTTTGCATGGCATATTAATCCCATCAACGCCTATTTGTTCCTCATGCTTCGGTGACCCTAAGTTCATGATTCCCAAATCAAGTCGTCCTACTTGTGTAAACATGTATACTTAATATACAAGTGGTTAGGTTACCTTTATCCCACATGTATGCGAAGTGTACCTTATTCATATTAGTTCGCTCATGATGGTTAGGTGACCTTTATCCCATCAAGAGTTTCCTAATATGTCTAAGTGTTCATACAAAAGGATGGCGTTTAACTTGTTTACCTTGTTATAATTAAAGGGATTTTAAGTTTTCTACATTCTAGTTTTAGAAAACAAAGTGCTATACACCAACATGCATTTGGTGTGTAGTATATTATGAAAAACCTATTTTCATGTCCTTTTAGTAAACCAATTACTAGTTATAAACCAATTTATTACCTTTTAAATAAACCATATTATTATTTAGGTCTAATAACCAATTATTAGTGTCGTTTTGTTATGTTTTATTATAACCATTTATAATGTATTTTGCAAGTTGTTAACATGTGATATTGTTGTAGCAATCCAAACATACAAACATAATCATACAAGCATGCAAAATAAAATGTTCACATTCAAGAGCCATTTTGGTGGACATTTGTTTAGCCAAAAAATAAATGTCACCGGTAAGGGTTAACAAAAGAAAGCAAGAGATTTTAAACAAAATCTCCCACTTAATCTTGTAATCTTCAAAGCTCCATCTTGTAATCTTCATCTTGAATCTTCATTTTCTTTTACAAAATTATATCCTAATACAATTTTTCTAGAAAAAGAAATAACAACCTACTCTCTTTTACAAACAAATAGAATAAACTACATGAAGAAATTACAAGAATAATTACAACTTATTACACACCAAAATACAAAATTATTACAAATTTATACAAACCAAATGAATGAACATTACAACCATGAATAATAACCAAATCATTCAAACATTCAACCACATGGTCTAGGCTCGATTGTGAACAACAACATAACATCAAATCTTGGCCAAACTTGAAGTCCCAAACCCACTTTTGGGATCCAAAAATTCGACCAAACCAAACAACCCACCAAAACTCATGATTTTTACATTCTACTTTCATGCATGTTGGTAGATTGTAAAATAAATGAGTTTACAAGCCAAAAACAAGAAGCATATTAACAAGACTTTGGCTCTAGATACCATTGATGGAATACCACATGTAAACAAGTCACAAAACATATTTATGTATGTATATGTATTCGTGTATATATGTATAGCAAGCGGAAGCAATTTTAAGTGTTTGCATGTGTATTTTAACCCCTTTAAAATGTATTCCATTAAAAGATCTAGTCTTGTATAATATACTAAAATGTAAATAGAGCTAGTTAGGGTGTTTATACCTTCTCCAAAATGGAGGTTGAAGCAAGAAGATGAAGATGATGAAGATGCTAGTTTCTCACTTGAAACCTCAAGCCTTTGATACCCACAAACCTTGAATCAACACCCTTCTTGTTGGTTAGGATTTAAGACACAAGTTTACTAGCAAAAATCAATCAAAGAACCCTTGTTCTTGCTCCAAAAATTCGGCCAAAATGGAAGGGAGGAGGAAGAGTATTTTTGCTAATTCAAAAATGCAAGAGAGATGTGTGTGAAAAGATGCAAAAGGTGTAATGACAATTAGGTGGAGTTAATTACAAGTTAAAGCAAAGCATGGGGTGTCTTGGGACTCCCCAAAACCGTCCCCCTTAGCCCCATATATATATATATATATATTTTTTTTGCTAAACTTTTATAAACTTGTAATTATTTCCATGATACTTGCATCTTTTATAATTTTATAAACCCTTTTATAAAATTATACTTTATAAACCAATTATAAAATGTAACACACATATGAGTTTAATCAAATAATTAAACTTGCATTTATAATTATCCAAATAATTATTTCTTGCATTTCATCTTTGGAATACCAAATTCTAAAGTCTAAGTGTCGAGTATTTATTTTAAAGATCCAATCATTAAAACAGATACTTAAAGATGTTGACGGTTTGTTATTGGGTATGACCCGACTTGGATCATAACATGTTAGCCATATTAGTTTAATATGTCTCTCGGCATATGAAATACCTTCAACACTTATATTTCCAACTTGTAATTACATTTCATATATTAACATTATATATTTTAATTATACAATATATATTATATGATAACATATGTTTAATATTTATACATCCTAATATAGATACATTTTGTAATATGTGTTTGTATGTGAAAAGATAATTATCTTAAATATATAAGTATTATATATATTTATTTGAGATATTTTATTCTTTTATCATAAAAATAAATTTCAATGTATATTATCTACATCCTTTATATATATATATTCCAATATACATAAAATAATAATTTTTATAGAAATCATATATATCTATTCGTATATTTATTTTAATAATAAATTTCTTATCTTGTATATTATTTTATACCTTTACATCTAATGATTCAACTATATTTTATCATTTCCAATTATTATATATCTTTACATATTATATATATATATATATATATATATATATATATATATATATATATATATATATATATATATATATATATATATATATATATATATATGTGTGTGTGTGTGTGTGTGTATATATGTATATATGTATATATATGTATATATGTATATATATGTATATATGTATATATATGTATATATGTATATATATGTATATATGTATATATATATATATATATATATATATGTATATATATATATATGTATATATATATATATATATATATATATATATATATTTACTAACAACAATTGTTCGTGAATCATCGAGCAAAGTCAAGGGTCAAATGATTTAATAACTAGTTCAAAAATTTTGAGACTCCACATTACAGACTTTGCTTATCGTGTCGGAAACATATAAAGATTAAGTTTAAATTTGGTCGAAAATTTTCGGGTCGTCACATATGGTTAGAGAATCGTGTTAGGATTTTAGTGGTGAGTCACCTAGAAATTGGCGAATCGAAGAGTCTTTGGGTCATTAAAATCATGGGAGTGGGACCCATATGATGATGATTGCGTTAGTGTGTTGTGGATTATAGGGTAACATTCCTAACGGAATACCCCTTATAGTTGTGGTTGTATCGATATGTCAAAGGGAGTAAGACTTGGTGTTCCCAAGCATCTCCTTAGTGTTAAATGAAGGGTTTCGTTAGGCTATATCGTTTGGCCTTATGGAAATTGCCGGTAACGTGTGATCACTAGGAACTTACGTTAAGACAGTAAACCATAAGGTTTGTCGGGTAGGTATGACTTCGGGTCATTATTGTGGAGAGATGGGTGACATTCGGGTGTATGGAATCCAAAGATCGAGTTTCTAAATCTCGGTAGATTGTGGTGGGAGTCTGCATGACACTGCGTCAGGTGCCCCCTTATACCTGCTAGTGTGATGTTCAACTCCGGTGATGGTGTGATCACTTTGTGCTTAGGGTGCCCATGAGATACCCTTGGAAGCAGCGGAGATTACAATAGTGATCGACGGGTGATAGTAATTCGGTGGTTACAAAAGTCGAAGTTTAAGATCATTGCGGTAAATACTTCCTATGAAGTGACGGATGAGCGAATCTGGTTGCTCTTATGTGATAGACGGGTAAAGATGACCGGTGAGCCAGTGACAGAGTTAATGGTCGGTTAGACCAAAGGCTATGATGAAGTGTTGATATAGCGGTCGTCGCAAATATCTTGTCACATTGGTCACTGTTCTCCATGAGAGGGAGCCATTGTTTATAAAGGTTCGTTGAGTGGAAGTTCGGGTGATCTCGACTGAGATGCATGACTAATTAAGCAGAGCAGCATATGCCTAGGCTTAGAGGCATATGTGGGACTTTAGTGGAGTTCGCTTTGCGAACGATGAAGGGCGGTTAGTTGTGATTTTTGGAATGAAGGTGCGATGACGTCGCGTGTATGACATCTCTAGTGATTATGTATGACGGCTCTGAGAGCCTAAAGAGAATTTGCAGTGATTCGGTGTTTATGATCAATGATGAGAATGATCATGTGTGTTGTGGAATGACAATTCCGCGTATCTTATCATCTTGGCAGTGAGAATGTGGAGCTAAATCCTAAGTGGGGGAGTTTTACTACCGCCTGAGGAAGCTCCGGTGGTGTTAGTTCAAAGGAAGTGTAAGTATTCTTATGTAAGGTGGTCGTGTAGTACCAAAGTGCGGTATGAGACCAAGCGTGAATTTGAAAATCACGGGGGAGAGAGAATGAAATTGTAGTTGCGGGTGCTCTCGTGATGTACATATGGTTTGGTGTGAAACTCGAATAGTACTGTCTTGTGAGTACGAGTTTGATATTGTGGTGAATACTGTATCTTCCCTGTCGTAAAACCTGATAGTGGAAATTGTGTAAGACCCGAATATTTATCTTGTATACTTGTGTACTTATGACATTCGAGAACGGGCTTCGTTGAATATTGTTATGTAATTAAAAAGGTAAAAGAATCTGAAACTGGCTACTTGCGCGCCGCGCGGGTCAGGGGCGCGCCGCGCCTAATCACGCAGACAGCTCTCTTCTTCTTTTAATTGTTTTAAATGAAGGGCAATTGAGTAATTTCACTTGGGGCCGGATTTGTGAGCCATATTAGCTGGTTTGGATCAGTTTTGAATCATTTTCACATCCATTCATCACTCTCAAACTATTTTAGAGAGAGAGAGAGATTCTAGAGAGAGATTTAGGGTTTTGGTGAAGAAGGAGGCCGAATTGATCAAAAGCTCGAGTTCTAAGGTTGTTCCTTTCGTTCCTAGCTACGTTGTGGTGGTATTGGTAAGCTCAAACTCCGAATTTCATCTATTTGATTTGATATTCAAGTTAGGGTTTTGAGTTAGTTTGTGGTAAAACCCTTTTAGGTGATGAAATGGGTTTAGTGAAGCTAGTAATTGGGTTTATTGTTAATTGTTGGTGGATTTTCGGTTGGTGAACTAATTGGCCATGTTTAGGACTTGAAATTGAGTTTAATCACTTAAGTTAGTGATTTTGGAAGTATTGAAACCCATTTAAGGTTGTTTGGTTGACTAATTTTGACTTTGGGTCAAATTAGGGTTTGGTGGTGATTATGACCCAATTGGCGATTTAATGAGGTTTATAAACTTGAAATGGACTAAGTTGAAGTATAAAACCAAGTTAAATGTGTTTTGGTGTCAAAACTTGTAAATGGTGAGATTTTGACCTTATGGGTCAAAATTAGGGTTTAAGTGTCAAAATGGGTATGACACGTGTTTAACACTTGAGTTCGGGTTTATTTGGCATATTAGGACCATTCTCACTTGTGTGAGTGATTATTGGTTAGTTTGGGAGCGGTTTGTACTTGGTAGTGCATTTGGGTCAAATTTGCACTAAGTGTCGAATTGGGTTGATTTGTGAATCCACTCTAAGAATATTGTTGTAATTGTGTGGAATAGGTATTTTCCATTGGCGAGTTGCGGTTTACTTGGAAGCTTTCTTCAAGACTTCAAGGTGAGTGATAATATCCTATGTGCATATGTATGTGTAGGATGGGTGCGGGTCGGGTGAAGTGATTCTCGGCTATAGAGCTCACTTCACATATAGATGGATTTGATGGACTTTTGTATGAGTCTAATTGGCACGGTTGTGCATTTTTGTTGACCATCTTTGGCGAAGTACACGTTCGCGTGTACATTATCACACGTGGTTGTGATGTGGTTGATATAACCCCAATGGCAAAGGGTTTAATGTTGAGAAGTGAATCGCATGTGTATTCGGATTCACGATGACTCGTGTAGTTCGGTCATCTTATTGAGGTAGTAATCTTGTGTAGTTTCGGATTACTAAGGCTCGTGTAGTTCGGCCAACCTCGATGTTGTGAAGATAGTAATCTCGTGTGGTTTCGGATTACTAAGGCTCGTGTAGTTCGGCCAATCTTTATTGTGGTATTTGGTTCTCGGTATTGGGTTAAGGTGTTAACCTTGTTCGTTTATATTGTTATATATTAATGTATTGTTGTGTTGTAGCTAACCCTCCGGGTGTAGCTATTTGGCGTGGTTCACATCGTCGTTGATGAACTTATATTTTTGTTGTTGTATCTTAGCTCGTGCTTAGTGTTTGTGCGGTACGCCTAGACTAGCTTGCCTTTATGCTTGGTTGTTCGGTATGCGGTATTTGATATTTGTGTGGCGTATTCATTTTATACATATATATGTATGTAGTATATTATCATTCACTAAGCGTTAGCTTACCCTCTCGTTGTTGACTCTTTTTATAGATTGCATGCGGACGGTGGCTCGGGTAAGCGCGGGGACTAGAAGACTTACATAGTTGCTTTAGAGACTTGCTTTTGGATTTATTAGGATTGGGTAGCGTATCCCCAATCGCCATGCTCGGCTTTGTTTTGTATTAAAAGTCTTATGGTCGAAAATTGTAATTTGGTACTTAAGGGGTAATTTGGGTCAATGTGGGCCCCGCTTCGTAAACTAAATTTTATTAATGGAACACGCTAGTTTTCATATATTGAGCATGCGGTTAAAAGCGTTTTGTCTAAATACATCGGGAACTAGTCAAACATTTTCGCATTTAAGAACTTTTTGGACAGTCCACTTTGGCGCGTCGCGCGGCCTATATGGCGCGCCGCGCAACATGCTGTTCAGGAATTTTTTTTTTTATTTTGCTGTTTCCCCGTGGTTTTGTCGTTGGATGGTTTGGGTTGTTACAAGTGGTATCAGAGCATGGTCTAAGGGATTTAGGTGACTTGAGATAGGTGCCTAGACTTAGACTTGTGTGTGCTTAAATTGTTGTGGGACTTGTAGGATTACGGGTCGGAATGGGTTTGGTTAGTGCCTTGGCTAAAGGTTGACTAACGTTTATATTAGTAATGCGGATATTATTAATATGTTGTTGTGTTGTGATAATAATTCTCGCGTGTGTTTGTACCGCGTAGAATTTTGGTTGTGTTTGTGTATATCATCGAGCGAGACGGTCGTTGTACTAACGAGTCGATGCGGCATGTGTGCGTAATAAGAACTTGCAAACCTTATTACGGGTGCAAATCGTGTCTAACAAGTGATGTACGATGAGTGTTTAGCAAGATGGGGCTGTGTCGTGTGTACGGTTTTACACGTTCGTGGACTAATCGTTTTGCATTCTTTAGAATGACGACGCGAAACGAGGCCGAGGCGAATGACGCGGAGTTTAACACTAGGGTTGCGGCCGCCGCTGCGGAGCAAATGGGTGCGTTAGAAGAAAGAATGGAAAGGAGGTATTCCGAACTTCAAAGTAGTGGTGAAATGGAGCGTTATCTTAAGAGTTTCATGAGGACTAAACCCCCGATGTATGACGGAAAGCCGGATCCTTTGGTAATCACAACTTGGATTTCGGACGTCGAAGGGTGTTTCCGTACTATTGATTGCCCTCCCGAGAGAAAGACGAGACTCGCTACGAGTTTGTTGCGGGGTAGGGCAAGGGATTGGTTGGATGGTAAGATTGATCTTGTCGGTGGCGAGATGTTTATGGCTTTATCGTAGGACGACTTTAAGGAGGAATTCTTCGAGGAGTTCCGGACTTCGGCCGATTTGTGGGAATTGCGTAATGAGTTACGAAATTTGCGACAAGGATCTATGGATTTGAGTACTCTCAAGACGACCTTTATGGCGAAGGCTCGTTTTTGTCCGGAGTATTTGGGGAATGATCGTTTGTTGATGGGAGATTTCTATCGGACCTTGAATGATGACTTGAAAAGTAAAATTAGCCGGGGTCAAGCGAAATCGTTTTCGGAATTATTCGACTTGGCTAGAGGTTTCGAGTCGTATTCACGATCGAAAAAGGGTGAACCTTCAAGTGAGCGAAGGGTCGTTTCTTATGGTGCTCCGAGTAAGAGGTCTAAGGGTCCGAGTGTGAGCACGGGTGGTACGCGAATGGGTATGTCGGATTCTAGTGCGGCTAGATGTTACAATTGCGGCGTGAGGGGTCACAAGTCTTGGGAATGTTCGGTACCAAAGGGTGATGGTATGGTGTGCATCAATTGCCAAAAAGAAGGACATCGTAAGACGGAATGTCCCAAGTTAGCGGGGACGGGTGCGGCCAGGAGACGTTAAGGTACGTTTAATTTTGATAAATATGTCTTTTGATTATTTATTAAATGCCGTTTGAGTTTGAGTTGCGTGCCTTTGTTGTGCATGTTATGCTATGGGTGACGTTCCTAATGGAAGTACCCTATGTTGATGGTTGATTGACGGGCGAAGGGCGTAAGACTTGGTGCAACCAAGCATTCCTTAGTATTTGGGAAACGTTTCTACCAAGCCACGGAAATGGTTTTGGTGTTTGGTTGTTAAGCGCGTGTTCGCTTTGATGTTGAAGTGACGAATCATGAGGTTCGTCGGTTAGTTGGAACCCTTGAGATCGAGTGTTTTAAATCTCGATGTGTGTTGGTAATGGAGTCTTTATGACGCGACATTAGGTGCCTCTTTTATACCTACTAGCGTGGTGTTCGACTCCGATTGTGTTGCGGTACACTTTTCGTACAAAGTGTTTAAGGGTTGGTTAAAATCCTTCGTGTGCTCAAGGTTGGAGCAAGATGTGGTAATGGGTCGTGTGAGCCCAACTGTTGGTAAAGTCTACCTGTGGTAGCATTGTGCGGTTGTACGAGTTGTGGATATGGAACGTGGTTCTAAGTGGGGGAGTTACACTCCCGTACGAGGAAGTTTTAGTGTGAGATTTCGGATGATGCTTTTGGTAGATCCGGAAAATGTTGTCGAGACCTGGTTTGGTCGATTTGTGGTAGAGTACAATTTCGGATAAATTGTACTTATGGTTTAGATTTGAATCATCACCGAGGTGGTAACGTGGTAAATCTCGTTGAGAGATAATGGACGTGTTTGGCGAGCAAGGTGAAATCCTCCGGTTAAGGGAGGTGTGTGTCGGGTTCTCTTGTGGAGAATTATTGTTTGGTACCTATGTTTGGTATAGGTGGTTCTTGCTCGATTATGGTATGGTTGTTTGATGAAGCATGATCTTTAGGGTCCGCTGACTTCGTCATGGGAATACGTGATTGGTGGAGCATGACTTTCGGGGTCCGCTGACTTCATCATGAGCGTGGTGTTGTATCGGTGAAGCTTGATCTTCGGGTCCGCTGACTTCATCCGGTGTTGAGATTGGTGGAGTATGACCTTCGGGGTCCGCTGACTTCATCAAGGGAGTAGTGTTATGTCGGTATGGTGTAACACTATCGGGAAATGCGAGTACCGGTGGGAAATGCGAGTACCA
Source organism: Rutidosis leptorrhynchoides (assembly GCF_046630445.1). Classification (NCBI taxonomy): domain Eukaryota; kingdom Viridiplantae; phylum Streptophyta; class Magnoliopsida; order Asterales; family Asteraceae; genus Rutidosis; species Rutidosis leptorrhynchoides. The sequence goes on along the minus strand of NC_092333.1, from coordinate 502,619,800 downwards.
TTCCTATGTTGAGATTGTGAATCGCGTGTGGTTTCGGATTCACGATGACGCGTGTGGTTTCGGTCATCTTAACTAAATGAATCTCGTGTAGTTCGGATTCATGGTGACTCGTGTAGTTCGGTCATCTTATTGAGGTAGTAATCTCGTGTGGTTTCGGATTACTAAGGCTCGTGTAGTTCGGCCAACCTCGATGTTGTGGAAGTGAATCTCGTGTAGTTCGGATTCACAAATGACTCGTGTAGCTCGGTCATTCCTCCGGGATAGTGACTCTCGTGTAGTTCGGATTCACTATGGCGCGTGTAGTTCGGCCATTCCCGATTGTTGTTGTGGTGAAGGTAGTGAGTCGCGTGTAGTTCGGATTCACTAGGGCGCGTGTGTTTTCGGCCAGCCTTCGTGTCGTGTGATCTATTGATTGTTTGATACACCAATGGTAGGGTCGTAAGGACCATGTTGCGGGAACTATCGGTCATTTTATACGTCGATGGTGGGGTCGTGAGGACCATGTTGTGGGATTAGTGAGGCGATAGCCGTGTTTCGCTCACATGTTTGTTACGGGTGTGACGATGGTTGATTTCGTACACCTTGGGTTTTGCGTTTTCATAGTCGTTTTGGGCGCTATCGGTTCTAGCTGGTGGATTATAATGTTACGGTAGTTGCGTATTGGTCGTATGGCGCACTACAAGGGATGTTTAGTGATTGGTGTAATCCGTAAGGGTTCGTTTGGTTCGGTCTTCATCGTTTCGGGTTGTTGACCTTAGGTTGAGACCTTGTTGCTTTTGGGCGTTATACTCGGTAATAGTACGCTAAGGGATTGATATCTCGGTACGAGATTAGTTGAGTTTTTCCCGATGTTAGGGAAGGAGCATAGTTTTAGTGCTCGGATTGTGGATTTGTGAAAATCGTGGGTGACGATTTTAGTTGTTGTAGGCGATTCGTTGGGAGAAATTGCTTAGGAAAGTCGGATTGGGATGTATGTTGAGGACCGTTGAGTGGGGTCCATTTGGTTAAGTGACGAGGATCACGAGGACGTGATCGAGTTTAAGTGGGGGAGAGTTGTAAGACCCGAATATTTATCTTGTATACTTGTGTACTTATGACATTAGAGAACGGGCTTCGTTGAATATTGTTATGTAATTAAAAAGGTAAAAGAATCTGAAACTGGCTACTTGCGCGCCGCGCGGGTCAGGGGCGCGCCGCGCCAAATCACGCAGACAGCTCTCTTCTTCTTTTAATTGTTTTAAATGAAGGGCAATTGAGTAATTTCACTTGGGGCCGGATTTGTGAGCCATATTAGCTGGTTTGGATCAGTTTTGAATCATTTTCTCATCCATTCATCACTCTCAAACTATTTTAGAGATAGAGAGAGATTCTAGAGAGAGATTTAGGGTTTTGGTGAAGAAGGAGGCCGAATTGATCAAAAGCTCGAGTTCTAAGGTTGTTCCTTTCGTTCCTAGCTACGTTGTGGTGGTATTGGTAAGCTCAAACTCCGAATTTCATCTATTTGATTTGATATTCAAGTTAGGGTTTTGAGTTAGTTTGTGGTAAAACCCTTTTAGGTGATGAAATGGGTTTAGTGAAGCTAGTAATTGGGTTTATTGTTAATTGTTGGTGGATTTTGGGTTGGTGAACTAATTGGCCATGTTTAGGACTTGAAATTGAGTTTAATCACTTAAGTTAGTGATTTTGGAAGTATTGAAACCCATTTAAGGTTGTTTGGTTGACTAATTTTGACTTTGGGTCAAATTAGGGTTTGGTGGTGATTATGACCCAATTGGCGATTTAATGAGGTTTATAAACTTGAAATGGACTAAGTTGAAGTATAAAACCAAGTTAAATGTGTTTTGGTGTCAAAACTTGTAAATGGTGAGATTTTGACCTTATGGGTCAAAATTAGGGTTTAAGTGTCAAAATGGGTATGACACGTGTTTAACACTTGAGTTCGGGTTTATTTGGCATATTAGGACCATTCTCACTTGTGTGAGTGATTATTGGTTAGTTTGGGCGCGGTTTGTACTTGGTAGTGCATTTGGGTCAAATTTGCACTAAGTGTCGAATTGGGTTGATTTGTGAATCCACTCTAAGTGTATTGTTGTAATTGTGATAATGGAATAGGTATTTTCCATTGGCGAGTTGCGGTTTACTTGAAAGCTTTCTTCAAGACTTCAAGGTGAGTGATAATATCCTATGTGCATATGTATGTGTAGGATGGGTGCGGGTCGGGTGAAGTGATTCTCGGCTATAGAGCTCACTTCACATATAGATGGATTTGATGGACTTTTGTATGAGTCCAATTGGCACGGTTGTGCATTTTGGTTGACCATCTTTGGCGAAGTACACGTTCGCGTGTACATTATCACACGTGATTGTGATGTGGTTGATATAACCCCAATGGCGAAGGGTTTGATGTTGAGAAGTGAATCGCGTGTGTATTCGGATTCACGATGACTCGTGTAGTTCGGTCATCTTATTGAGGTAGTAATCTCGTGTGGTTTTGGATTACTAAGGCTCGTGTAGTTCGGCCAAACTCGATGTTGTGAAGATAGTAATCTCGTGTGGTTTCGGATTACTAAGGCTCGTGTAGTTCTGCCAATCTTCATTGTGGTATTTGGTTCTCGGTATTGGGTTAAGGTGTTAACCTTGTTCGTTTATAGTGTTATATATTAATGTATTGTTGTGTTGTAGCTAACCCTCCGGGTGTAGCTATTTGGCGTGGTTCACATCGTCGTTGGTGAACTTATATTTTTGTTGTTGTATCTTAGCTCGTGCTTAGTGTTTGTGCGGTACGCCTAGACTAGCTTGCCTTTATGCTTGGTTGTTCGGTATGCGGTATTTGATATTTGTGTGGCGTATTCATTTTATACATATATATGTATGTAGTATATTATCATTCACTAAGCATTAGCTTACCCTCTTGTTGTTGACTCTTTTTATAGATTGCATGCGGACGGTGGCTCGGGTAAGCGCGGGGACTAGAAGACTTGCATAGTTGCTTTAGAGACTTGCTTTTGGATTTATCAGGACTAGAAGACTTGCATACTTGTTTTGTATTAAAAGTCTTATGGTCGAAAATTGTATTTTGGTATTTAAGGGGTAATTTGGGTCAATGTGGGCCCCGCTTCGTAAACTAAATTTTATTAATGGAACGCGCTAGTTTTCATATATTGAACATGCGGTTAAAAGCGTTTTGTCTAAATACGTCGGGAACTTGTCAAACATTTTCGCATTTAAGAACTTTTTGGACAGTCCACTTTGGCGCGCCGCGCGGCCTATATGGCGCGCCGCGCAACATGCTGTTCAGGAATTTTTTTTTTTATTTTGCTGTTTCCACGTGGTTTTGTCGTTGGATGGTTTGGGTTGTTACAAATTGTCAGTGGATTATTCCACTTTATGGATGATTGTGAGGAGGGGAGTGTCGGTTCTGGTTGTCTCATATCGAGACTCGCGGATGTTGTTTGTTTGTGAGAGTGTGTTCCCTAGTGGTGCGACCCGTTGGTTGCATTGAAATTTAGAGGCTATCCTTAACGGACGGTCGAGGCAAGAGGATTCACCAGGTGTTGGTGGATATGTTTGTGGGTCGCGTGACGAATTGCGAATTGTTGTGATGATAATTCGTTGTTGACGGGATTCTAGTACACGAATAGTTTCCATGCTAGCACTAGGAAGCCGTATTGTAAGGATGTGTTGGAGGGTTTAGGGGAGAAACCCTGTGTCGAGCGTTGATGTTTTGTCTAGCTCGTGGTGTATTATTGTCTTCCTGGATTAATCCAGTGACGAATGGTCGTATACGAATCGATTGATGTGAGATTTGTGTCCCTAGAGTGATTATTTTAGTGATACTGAAATTTTTTCGTTGAAGGAATAACCCGGTTGTGGTGATAGGGGGAAGTTGGTTCATAATTCGGAGAATATTCATGATTGACCGGTTGAGTGGTGCGTTTATGAACCAATGAAGTACGGAGTTTTAATGAGGCATGAATCCTTCTTGATTTGGATTGATGCAAGACTTGGTTCACGGCGTAGTGGACCTATTAGATCTCGTTGGGTGATATAGTTATGAACGTAGCTTGTTGTGGGTTGTAGCCCAAGAGAACTGGTAGGGATACATGGTGTTTCCCGAATTTCCTAAGTGGGCATTTTGGACGTTGAGCATTTGAAATACCGCTGGTTGCAGTAATGCACGCTAGTGATTATTAGCGTGTGGGGAGATATTCGGGTTAATGAAAATTATTGTGGACATCGAGTTTGGATATGTGTCGGAGGACCATAGAGTGTGGGTCCGATTGGTTAAGTGACGGAGATCACGCGGACGTGATCCCATTTCAGTGGGAGAGAGTTGTAAGATCCTGAATTTTTGTAATCAGAAAATGTTCTTCAAAGTGTCAGTAAATGTGTGCATCAGAAACTGCCACTAAAAGTCTACTTATACTTATGCATTTTCAAAATTTACATCAGAATCAGAATCAGAATCAGTCAACTTCAGTCCCTGTACTTCAAAATCAGAAAAGCTGGCGGATTTCATTTTCAGTTATAGTGCACGGCGCGCACTCGTTTGCGCGGCGCGCAAAATGAGCTAACATCAAGCTTCGTGATTTTTAAGTTTTTGAAGGGTGTTTTGGTCCTTCCACTTTAGGGTCAGTTTTTGGCACAAAACTGACCCAAACCTCACTAGGAGCTTATTTCTTATGCACAAACACTCCCATCTTATCTTAGAGGGAGAAAGTGAGTTCTAGAGAGAGAAAGCTTGAATTGGTGATGAAGATGGTGATTTTTGCCCAAATTGGAAGCGGGTTTTGGTTCTCATTGGTGTTTCTTGTTACTAGCTCGGTTTTGGAGTTGAGATAAACCCTAGATTCGATTTAATTACTTTGATTTTGATTTGGGGTTAGGGTTTGTACTAGTTAGGGTTATAAACCCCATTTCTTGTGAAATTTTGGGGTTTTGGGTATTATTAGTGTAAGTAAGCCCGATTATTGTGGGTTTAGGGTTTGATGATGAATTTGGAAGTATTTGTCATGGATTTGGGTTTTAATCACTAGTTTGTAAGTGTAGTGGTTTTTATGTTCTTAAGAACAAGTTTACTAGTCAAAATGGGTGTTGACTTGGTTTGGTGTCAAAATGAGTTTTGAGTCAAGTTTTAGTAAATCAAGTATATAAATACTTGATTTAGGTGTTACTTGGTGTTTTGGAAATATAATCACTAGCCGTTAGTGATTTTGGGCATTTTTGGGACTTATGACAAAATGGATAAGTTGATTGGGTCAAATTTGGTAATGACACTAGTTTGGGTCAAATGAATATTTAAACACTTGTGTTAAGTGTTAAATGGTGCTTTTGGAAGTAATCGCTCATGAGAAGTGATTTTGAGTCAAAGTGATGTTTTTAACATAAGTCAATTGTGGTCAAGTGCAATATGGATCAATATTGCACATGTTGTAGTTTTGGTGTAAATGGCGTTTGAAATGGTCACTACCTAAGTAGTAATCTAGTGTCGGAACCTAGGTTGGTCTAATTGGCGTAAAGTATAATTTGGGTTAAATTGTACTTTGTAGTGTGGGTTTGAATTACCACCCGAAGTGGTAACTGAATTATGTCCATTAGGTGTTAAATAGGAGGGTTTTGGCTAGAAAAGTGTGATCCCTCGGCTAAGGGATGATTATGTCGGATTCTCTTTTAGAGAATGTATATTTATGTGTATATTGTGCCTATGTGTAATATAGGTGGTTACTTGCTCGGATGTGAGGATGGAGATCATGTTGTACGTGACTTGTGCGGGCATTCCAATGTGAGTGGAATAATTATACGTGTATGTATATAGTGAATTTATTTGTGTGCTATGGTATGAACCACGGAGCCGGTAGTGCCATAGCATGTGCGGGTGTGCTATGTTGTGAAGCATGGAGCCGGTAGCATCATGGTACGGGTGTTATGATGTGAACCACGGAGCTGGTGGCATCATGGTACGGGTGTTGTAGTGTGAACCATGGAGCCGGAGCACTATGGCACGAGTTGTTAAGGAGTGAATCACGGAGCCGGTAGCGCCTTAACATGAGTATGACTTGAGTTATGATGTGAACAACGAAGCCGGTAGCATCATAACAAATGCGTATGGTGTGAACCACGGAGCCAGTAGCACCAAGACGCGAGTATGGTTAACCATATGGTGTGTATGGTGTGTGTGTGTGTGTGTGTGTTAGTTATTTAGCATTTTATATTGTGATGAATATATGCTATTGGTGAAGCTAGCTTATTGAGAATTGCGGATATTTAGTTTATGCATTTTGATTGCATGGTTGTTGAATTGATAGCTCGTTTGCCGTATTTGTGTAAGTGTTTGCAAGTAAGTAGATTATATATGTATATGTATAATTATTGCATTCACTAAGCTTTATGCTTACCCCTCTCGTTGTTTATGAAAGGACCCGTTCATATACATTATAAATGATTCACAATAGTTGATTACATCGCGAGGTATTTGACCTCTATATGATACATTTTACAAACATTGCATTCGTTTTTAAAAGATAAACTTTCTTTACATCGAAAATGGACAGGCATGCATACCATTTCATAATATCAACTATCCAACTATAATTGACTTAATAATAATCTTGATGAACTCAATGACTCGAATGCAACGTCTTTCGAAATATATGCCATGAATGACTCCAAGTAATATCTTTAAAATGAGTAAATGCACAGCGGAAGATTTCTTTAATACCTGAGAATAAACATGCTTTAAAGTGTCAACCAAAAGGTTGGTGAGTTCATTAGTTTTTCATAATCAATCATTTTCAATAATATAATAGACCACAAGATACTCATAATTAGAAAAAAATCTGTGCAGGTCTATTCCTGCTGTAAAATCATTCATATGAAGAACACGTGAACCTTTCAAACAACTCACCAACGGTAGCTAATGCGTAGTGCAATGACAAAATCATCTCACCGTGGTAGTTAATACAATATAATTCTTACAATGGGGGCTAATGCGTACGCAATGCAAAATCATCCCTCCGAGGGTAGCTGAAACGGGGGCTAATGCGTACGCAATGCAAAATCATCCCTCCGTTACCAACTACAAAGTCGACTATAATATAATACAATACATCGGGGGATAGTGCGTGCGTGCAATGCAAAATCATCCCGCCGATGGTAGTTAAAACGGGAGCTAATGCGTATGCAATGCAAAATCATCTCTCCGTTAACTACTAAATCGAACCTCTGAATCCAAATAATTCTATCATAGAATGTAGTTTTGAACATTTGTGTCTATTTCGTCAATCATTTATAAAAGCAGTCC